>NC_135315.1:79872773-80561106 GCF_048772815.1 Callospermophilus lateralis
TTCAATTCTCCTCACCATTGTCCTATGAATTTTTGTTAACTCATTTATTGCCATATTGTCAAAGCAAGATTTACATATTACATATATGCGTGTATACATACAGACAGGTGTGCATGTATATAACCACATTTGCCACTCTATATTTTTGCTGTCATTGTTGTTCTTATTTTTGACACAGGGACTCACTATGTTTCCCAGACTAGTCGTGAACTCCTGTGCTCAAATGAAGCTCCTGCCTCACACTCCCCAATAGCAGGAACTACCCATCTGTGCAAACACATCTGGCTTATCACTATGTTCTTTAAATGCTTATAGGTACAACAAAATATAAAAAGTAATATTTCCCACCCATGAGTTTGCTACTATCTCTTCAATCATTTCAAGATTGACTAGAATTTCAAATTTATTTGCAAAAAGGTACATGAAGAAATATTTTGAAATTTGTAGAACTTTCTTCTATTTTGATGTCTGTTTTCTCCTGGTCTTTTCTCGTTGTGCATCTTTTTTTTTTTTTTAAAGGTATAGTGATTTATTTATTTATTTATTTATTTATTTTTTTAATTAATTTTTATTGTAGGTTGTTCAAAACATTACATAGTTCTTGATATATCATATTTCACACTTTGATTCAAGTGGGATATGCGCTCCCATTTTTACCCCATATACAGATTGCAGAATCACATCATTTGCACAACAATTGATTTACATATTGCCATTCTGGTGTCTGTTGTATTCTGCTGCCTTTCCTATCCTCTACTATCCCCCCTCCCCCCTCCCCTCCCCTCTTCTCTCTCTACCCCCTCTACTGTAATTCATTTCTCCCCCTTATATTTTTCCTCCTTTCCCCTCACTTCCTCTTGTATGTAATTTTGTATACCCCTGAGGGTCTCCTTCCATTTACATGCAATTTCCCTTCTCTCTCCCTTTCCCTCCCACCTCTCATCCCTGTTTAATGTTAATCTTCTTCTCATGCTCTTTGTCCCTACTCTGTTCTTAGCTACTCTCCTTATATCAAAGAAGACATTTGGCATTTGTTTTTAAGGGATTGGCTGGCTTCACTTAGCATAATCTGCTCTAATGCCATCCATTTCCCTCCAGATTCTATGATTTTGTCATTTCTTAATGCAGAGTAATACTCCATTGTGTATAAATGCCACATTTTTTTTATCCATTCGTCTATTGAAGGGCATCTAGGTTGGTTCCACCGTCTTGCTATTGTGAATTGTGCTGCTATGAACATGGATGTAGCAGTGTCCCTATAGTGTGCTCTTTTTAGGTCTTTAGGGAATAGACCGAGTAGGGGAATAGCTGGATCAAATGGTGGTTCCATTCCGAGCTTTCCAAGAAATCTCCATACTGCTTTCCAAATTGGCCGCACCAATTTGCAGTCCCACCAGCAATGTACAAGAGTACCCTTTTCCCCACATCCTCGCCAGCACTTGTTGCTGTTTGACTTCCTAATGGCTGCCAATCTTACTGGAGTGAGATGGTATCTTAGGGTGGTTTTGATTTGCATTTCTCTGACTGCAGAACTAAAAAAATTAGACAATGAGATAACGAATAACCCAATCAACAAATGGGCCAAGGACCTGAACAGAAATTTCTCAGAGGAGGACATACAATCAATCAACAAGTATATGAAAAAATGCTCACCATCTCGTTGTGCATCTTTGTACTTTCTCTATTTTATTTATTAATTTTAGTGATAGTTTATTTATCTCATGGATTTTTATTAAATATAGTTTTCTTATTTATTGGTTTTTGTTATTCTGGCTCAAGTATTGCTGCTTACATCTTTAATAATTTCTTTTCCACTTAAATTATTTGGTTGTTTTTATCCCCCTAATGAGGTAATTAACTAACATACAGTAGTTCCTCTTTATCTGTGGTTTCACTTTCCATACCGTAGCTACCCACTTTCAACTGCAGCCTAAAAAATATTCAATTGAAAACTCCAGGAATAAATGTTTCCTAAGTTTTAAATTGTGCACTGTTCTGAGTAGCATGATGAAATCTCTTTCCCTCCCACTCCATCTTGCCTGGGATATGAATCACCCTTTTGTTCAAGGTATCCACATTGTATGTATTGCCTGCCTGTTGGTCACTTAGTAGACACCTTGGTTATAGGTTTATAATCAAGGTACTTGTAGCGCTTTGTTCAAGTAATTCTTATATAGTAGTCACATGCATATGTGAAAATGCCTACATCATTCACCTTATTTCATCTCATCATACAGGTACTGTATCAACTAATACCATTGCAATAAATAAAGTGAGTTTATAACAATAAGATTTTGAAAGGGAAAGAGAATATAGTCATAATTTTATTATATTGCTAAACTTATTCTATTTTATTGTTACTTATTATTACTAGTCTTTTACTGTATCTAATTTATAAGTTAAACTGTGTGATAGGTCTATCTGTATAGGAAAAACATAGTACATGTAGAGTTTAGTATTATATCCATGGTTTTAAGAATCTACTATGAATCTTAAAACATGTACCTGTAGAAAAGTCTGAACAACTGGATTTGTTTTCAGTTATTCTCAGTTCCAGAGATCCAATAATTCCAAGCATGTAAATACAAAGAAATTCACACCAAGATGAGGTGAAACTGTGGAAGAATAAAGACAGAGAAGATCTTAAAAGAACCCAGAGTGAAAAGATAAATAGGTTAAAAAAAGTGCAAAATGGGTTGACACCTGATTTCTTAGGCTCAACAGTGAATAAGTGGATAGTAAAATGCTTTAAATATCTTCAATTTCATACCTAAATATGATCCTAAAGAAATATGGGCTCGCATGAATTAGGGATATTTATAAGGAGATTTATAATAGCCATGTTTTTAATAGCTCCAAACTAAAAACTATAGAAATGTATATTAACTGTGTAATGGACATATAAATATTGCCATATTCATATAACAGAATACTTTGTAGTAATGAAAATAAACTACAGCTCATGTACAAATATTGCTAAACTCAAAACACAATATTATGTTTATAAAGCAAAATCAAGTGAAAAGAACAAATACTATTTAATTATATGCATATGTGATTATAAGCATATAAAATGTGGAAAAGGACTAAACTTCAAAATATCTTTCAGAAATATATACTTGTGATAGTAGAATAATGCCCTCCCCCAACCAAATATCCACATTCAGTCCTTGGATCCTGGGAATATGTAGCTTACAGGGCAAAAGAGGCTTAGCAGCTGTGACTAAATTAAGAAGTCTGAGGAGGGGAGGTCATCCAGCTGGGCCCAGTACAACCACTTGTGTCCTCAAAGGCAGAGAATCTCTTCCGGCTGTGGCCAGAGAGTCGTGAGCCAAAGAAGAAGGGGAAGAAAAGACCTGCTGCTGATTTCAAAGATGCAAAGGAACCAGGAACGGAGGAAGTCAGGTGGCCTCCCGAAGCTGGGAAAGGAAAGGAATTGGAAACTCCTCCAGTGGTATCCATACCAGATTCCAAGCACACAGAACTATAAGATAACATAGTGGTATTGTGTTAAGCCACCAAGTTTGTGGTAATTGGTTACAGCAGCAATAGAAGATAAATACAATGTACACATAGTCATTTTTTTTAGGTTAGAAATTGTCATCTAGAAGTTATGTCCCTTTTATTGTTAAAAATGAAAATACAGGTTACATATAAATAGGACCTTTGGGAATGTAGTATCTTTTACATATATATGCCATCCTATACATGGGGCATTGGGCAAATGGGGTATCCTTTCATACTTTACACTATGTACAAAGAAATGACTTTTAGGATCCATTCAACTGTTATTTGGGTGAAAAGGAACAAAACACTTCAAACGGTATTATATTACATTTTTGTAATGTAGTCATATTTTTCAATGTACAGGAATGAATTAACACAAAATCTAGAATCAGAGTGTGTGCTCAGGGAGTCCTGAGATAAATGTTTTAATTATTGTAAAGTTAAATATAGGGCAGTGTTTTTTATTAATATACTTAAAACTGTGCATACATTATTTATTATGAATGCTATTTAAAACTTTTTTCAAAGACAAAGGTGATAAATGAGGTCTCTGCTGTGCAAGTCTGCTGCCCTCTGAGTGTCCCAAAGGTACCCACAGCCAGCTAGCATCTGGATCTTTGCCACACCATGAAAATGCCAGCCCATCCATGCCTGTGTCCAAAGCACAGCCAGCCAACCAGAGACTCGTGACCAAGACCAGTTAAATAAAGAGAGATTTGCCCTTTTCTCTACATCTCTTCTCCCTGGCCCCTCTGACCCAGTGGGAGCTGGATCCTAGCTAAGAGAGGCGGGGGAGGGAATGCTAACTGTCTTGCCCAGCCTTCCTTCAGTACAAGTCCCTTGAGCCAAAAGCCTGCCCGGCGATGGGAAGAATAAAAGTTTTGACAAAGATAAATTAAAAATTTAGACTACACTGGAGTAAGTTTAATAAGAAAGGTGATCAGATAATTAAGGAATCTTCCCAAGATATCAAGGAGTGGGAAAAAGGGATGTGACACAGAAAGTTTTTGAATTGTAATTGGAGAAAAGAAAATTGTGTCAACTTAATCTTCTGCCAAATTGAGATTGCTAAAATAAACTGTTACATAGATGCTTGTGTGGATACCCAGCAAGGGTCACATGATTCCATGCAAGCCGGGCAACACAATGTTCAAGCTTGAAGATGGTGGGGCTTTTAGCTCCTACCTCAAGTATGATAGCTCAGCCATGCTTGACCCTTAGATAATTTGTCTGTGCTTTAGTTTGTTCATCTACAAAATTTACAATAAACTTTAAAAATGTCAGTTTTCTCCACTTAAAAAAGGTAACAATAGTACCGATTTTACAGTGTTGCTGTGAGGATTAAATCATACATACAAAGAACTCACCACAAAGCTTGTCGCGTACTGAGCACTGGTTGAATGTGAAATTTAGGAACTGCTGAGAGTTATGGAGCTCCGAAAGACTTGTGGGGATGCTCACCCTTGAGCTGAAGTGTGAGTACACCTAGTCAGGAGAAGAGGATGCTGGCAATGAGGGTGGGGTGCTCCGGACAGTGGAACAACCTAACAAAGAAAGAATCGTGGGGTGTTACAGGAAGGACAGGGGTAGTGTGAGACATGTTGGTGTTTCAGGAACATAAAACCAGGGACAGAAGTCTGGAAAGGGGAAGTAAGGATCGGATTGTGAAAAGTCTCATGTGCCCTACTTCATATCCTTCCTGAAAATGATCCAAAATGTTTGTTTAGCTTGAAACAATAGCCGTGTAGATCTGACCCTGCCCACCTTTCATAGTTGCAAACTCTCAGGCACTATGTGGACCTACATCCTGGACTCCAGCCTGATATTTCTTGAACCCACTGGAAGATCCCATGCCATTTCACTGTGCTAAAATTATCTTTCATGTTTGAAATAGTCTTACTCCTTTTGCATCCAACAAATCATTTTTTAAAAACTGGAATTCAACTGGCATCAACACCAGGAAGCCTGGTCTTTCTTTTATTGGCTTATTATTCAATAATACCTATTGGGTATTTCATACATGACATGTGCCCGATGCTGGAAAACCTGAGCAAGCAAATTTCCTGACCACAAGAGGCAAAAGTCTTATGGGAGAGAAATCCCAATAGACAGGCAATTACCAAGCAATATTATCACTGATATGATAACAGGACACATTGAAAGGCCAGGACTCCATCACATTTACTCATGTCTTCTAGACGGAGCCTAAAGATTATTCACCTTTTATCTGCAGTCCCCAACATGTACATGTGACCATTGCTAGTACTCAGTAAAGGTTGGGTTGAAAGTATAAATGCAGCCATGAATGATGAGTTCTCAAATGAATGAATTAACTTAAGAAGTGGTAACAACTGAATGCATGGGAAGAGCCTCAGAACTTTAAAGGATGGTACAAATGGTAACAGGCAAAGGTTCAGGCCATATGGCAAGTTGTCCACAGCATACAAATCCAACCACATGCAACAGACAGATGTTTTGGCAGTCCAGAGGTGGCTGGCCACCAGGTTCCTGGGAATAGTAAGTAGGTAGAGCTGCAGTACAGTTGGGCCTCATTCCATGGAAGGACTTGAGTCAATAGTGGCACTCCTAACAGAAACAGTAGAAGTGGACATTCAGAGGCATGGGGATTAAGATAAAAGGAGAGTATCTGGAGCCAGGATGTAAGACCAGAGTTGTACATGTATGAGGCTGATAGATACTGAGCTGCCTCACTGTGCAGACAGGCCTCTCTATATTTCCTCTGTCTGGAATCCCCCTTGCTCTTTGCACAAGGGGGCCCTGCAGGGACAGTGGTTAAGCCTGTTTATGGCAACTTATTGGTCTTAGCTGTGGGGATCAGAGAGCTCTGGGAGTAGGAAGTCAAGCACATTGTTGTGAAAGGAAAACTAGTGCAGAGTAAGTCATTCTTGATTCCTCAAATTCTTTTACACCATGCATCCACACAGTCAGTAAATCTTACAAACTCAACCTTGAAAATATGTCCAGCATCCCCTAGTTAATTGCAATAGCCCCCAAAACGTCTTTCTGCCATCTATTCCTCCCAACTCTGTCCATCCTCAGTTCAGTAGCTAGAGTGGTCCTACTTTCATTTTGCCTCCTTTTCTGTTTGGTTGCTTCATTCTTATTAACATGTAGTAGGTCTTTACACATTTGCCTTACATATGCTTTTGCAAATCTCTTCTTTCTCATTTCATTTATTTATATTCATTTTTGTCTGTTTCCATCACCAAAATTACAAAGTATGGCTTGTCTTTATGCCAGCCTCTTTCAAAATCTTCCAATAGATCTCCAAGGTGCCTAGAGTGCAAGTCAACATGTACATTACAAGGCAGTTCACGATTGCCTTCTTTCTTCCGTTATAACCTCATCCTTTGCTGCTGTCCCTGCTGTGGTGTGAATCTAGTCACAATGTGGTTTACATTTTGGAAACTTCATCTCCAAATTTATATTTTGATGGTATTTGGAAGGTTGGGTCTCTGAAATGTGATTAGTATTGAATAAGGTGATAAGAGTGGGACCCCCCTGATGGCATTAGTGGCTTCATAAGAGGAAGAGAGACACATGTCAGCATGCTTGCTACTTACCTCTGTCATGTTATGATGCAGCAAGAAAGCCCTCACCAGATGCTGAACAGATGCCAACACCATGCTTTTGAACTTCCCAGCCTCCAGAAGCATGGACCACACAAAATTCTATTCAATATGAATTACCCATTCTCAAGTATTGGGTTATAGTAATGGAAAATGGACCGACACTCCTCATTCACTGGTGTTCTATATCTGTGACGGACACACTCAGGGTCTTTGCTCTGACTGTACCTTTTGCTGTGATTCATTTTCCCTAGAAATTTGTCAGTGTCATCTCTTGCTTTCTTCAGTTCTTGACGCAAATATTACCTTTTCAGTGAAGTCTTCTTTGTGACTTTGTGTATACCATAATCCCCAATCACATGCACACATATTTCCTCTCCTCTTTTTCTGATTTACATTTTCCCCTTAACATTTACAATTGTGTAACTTACTATCAATGTAATTTTCTTAATGTCTTTGATTTTTGTCTGTCTCTAACATTAACTCTATGAGCCCCATGGGAAGAGGTTGTTTTTTTGTTTTGTTTTTTGTTTTTTTTTTTTCCCTTGGTATATGGTACCAGAGCTTGGAACACTGCTTGCCACAGCCACATAACAGATGCTTAATATAAATTGAATGAATGGAATAAGAAAAATGGAGGTTAAAAGGTCAATTTTATTTTGACCTTAGATACAGAATCAATAAAATTGAGATTCCTGATAAAACGCACGTGTATGTATACTTGTATATCATATACTGTGTGTGCATGTGTGAAAGGGAGACAAGAGACAGAGAAAAAAAGAAACAGAGAGGGAGAAGGAGGGAGAGATTCCTCATGTGTTTAGAAGCCATGGTGGATTCTTCTCTTTCTTTTTTTTTTAAGCAAGAAGCTTTTAAGAGTTTTTAACATGCCAATTTATCAAATCCTAAGAAATAAATTTAGAGACCAACTTTCATTATTCAAGCTTATTTACCAATTGACCGCATTGTTCTCAGAGTATCAATTTTGGAAGAAAAAGAACAGCTTGAGAATTCTTCGAGAACTATTGTCCTGATAGATATGACTCCCTTTTCAAATAATTTGACCCTCCAATATGCTAGAACAGAGACTTTAAATCCTAGGCAAAAGCACTAACACTAGATCAGATATTGCTAATAATCACAAGAATTTTTCTTGCTTGATCCCAGAGGCGACCTAAGAATCCTATTCCATACAATACTATTGATTAGAATTAGTATGTAAATGATGTAAATTTGCCATACTTGAGGCTTTAACACCTTCCTCACTACAATGCAGCCTTGATCTCTATTTAAAACTTTTAAACTTTATATTTCTGAAATCTTTATATTACCAAACCATAATAATCAAGTTTTCCTATGCATACCTCATAATTCTCACTGAACCAATTATGGTACCATATTGTAACTTCAAAATCAAATGCCTTTCCATATATCTCAGTCTACACAAATGGCCCCTGTTCTTTGCAGATCACTGGAAGGGCTGATCATCCATTACCACTAAGTTCACTATGATCTCTCTAGACTAGATGCTATTGACCAAGTAACTCCTTATATTCTGATATATTTTGGCAAACTTCACAAAGCTCTGCTCAATGCCTTGCATATTATCATGCATAATAAATATTTTCTATGTGGCTGTCAATTAGAAGCAGAGCAGTAACTTCATATTTATATGTTATATTCTCAATATCTCCTTTCTTGAATTCTTATTGTAGATATTCAAAGCCATTCAAAACTAGTTCCATTTAAGACAAAGTTTGCAGTGTTGTTCCTTCAGCAGGCCACTTTGATCATTTGTGATTTTGTGTTGTGCAGTTTCTGATTACAAAACACACAATTTTGTTTCATAATTTTCTGGCCCAAGTCTCAGAAAGAAAAAAATAATTCCATATTATCTCAGGTGTACTCATGGATTCTTTGGGGGGATTGCATCATACATGTAAAGTATATAAGTCATAAAGTATATAAATCATATAAATCATAAATATTTAAGGTTAGGAATTATGTTTTCCATTATATTTTTATTTCCCCAAATGTCAATATAAATGTTTTCTGAGAACTTTTTAAGTGAATGGGTGAGGGAATAAATGAGTGGATGGAACTTGAGCACTCAATCAATACATGGTACATAGTAAATTCTAATATTTAAAATTTAGGCTAGGCTATGTAAAGTATTTTAATATATGTCTTCAACATATATCATACTGTGACACTAGTCAACAGGAAATCAATAACCAGGGAGTCCTTGTCAAAACTTTTACCATGGGAGCACACATCTTCTGATTTACAACTTCAGTTTATTTCAATATGAAACTTGAAAATTAATCATCTGGGGCCTTCTAGATACTAAACATCTTAAGCAGACACAATCAAAGATTTCCATTAACTTTACATATCTCTGAATTTGCTTTTCCATGAACCAAATATAGTAATAATACCAGAAACTTGCAAAATCATCCACTGTCTCTATCTTTGCTTTCATCATGCCCTGGAAGGAGGTCTGATAAATCAGAAACCTGTTCTACAACCTAGCAAAGAGGAACTTCCACAAATCTCAAGATAATATAACATTGAACATTAACTTCTGGAATTTTGCTCCATAAAGAATCTGACTGTAATAATTAAATACCGTCATGTTCTCTTGGTAAGGCAAAAATTTTTCTTTTTTTCTAAGGAAGAGTGGAGGATTGTTGTCCAACATTACATGGTAGATCTGTTGGACCAAATAGAATGTGAATACGACGGATTCATCTAATGAGAATTTTCTAAACTAGTTGGGATGATTCAAAAACAACTCTACATTTCTGAGCTACTGTGGGAGTTTATGATAAGCAAAATTGGACAAAACTGATAAAATCACATGATGTGTTGATATCTACTTCCATGGACTCCTCCAGTTACCTGGAAATGTAAATTCATAAATGCTACTCTGAAAGTTAACATCAAACATTTCAAGTTCATGCTATTAAGTTAAACAAGGGAATATTTGTAAGTTATAAAAATATGGTTTATATAAAATGTGAAGCTGTATATTCAATTTTATATATTTGGGGGGCAGACAATCTTTTCTTTCTTTCATTTCTCTCATTTTCTTCATATATTGAGGAAGAAACACAAGTATTTTCCATCTAAATTGGTTCCCTGAGAAAAGCCTGTCTCAAAGGTTTGATTAAAACCAGTTGAAGAAACATGATGAGCTCCATTTACTGAAAGTATAGAAAAAAGTGTGCATAAACAGCGACATTCTATCCAGCCATCCACACTCCAGACTGCAGACATTTACCTGGCTGGTGCAGTCAGTTCAACCAACTTCTTTGTTTTCCCTCTCCTTTTCAAGGGTAAATGGTTGTTTCTAAATGAATGAGAATGTGCTGAAAGAGAACAAAATTCAGTACAATATACTTTCTTCCTGAAATAACCTTTGAAGGGTACTAAACTCATGGAGATAGATTCCAGCTTCCTAATGACAAATACCTCAGTTATAAGTAAATATATTTATAAGTATTTTGATGTTATGTTCTTTTCTAATGTCTCTTTCTGCTAATATTTTGTCAGTAAGTCTCCTGTCTGCCTTACTATGAAGGCATTATACCCAAACCGCTACTGTACTTGGATTCTCTCTACTTGAAAAACACATTATGACCCAGGGAATGCATGTGACTGAAAGCTGCTTTTCAAGGTCATCACATGGCTATTTGATAATGATAAATATAGTGAGTTCCTAATTCTATACAAAGAGCACAGAACTGAAATTCATTTCTGAGTCACATATAATAATAATTTTATATAACATTTATATTTTTGCAATAAAGCTAGAAAGTATAATGACAGACATATATTTGACATTAATAAACATTATTGGCTTGAATTATCGATGGAGTCATAATGATGTCGAGTTTGTTGGAGATATTGCCTAAGATCTAGATATACATAGAGAGAACAAATGATCAACTCTACAAGGTCATTAAGGCTGTGGTTGGCTACACCCATTTTTTTAGTCAACTATTTCACTGCTGTGACTAAAGGACAGGAACCAGAACAATTGTAGAGAAGGAAAGTTTATTTAGGGGCTTACATTTCAGAGGTTTTAGTCCATGGACAGCTGGCCCCATTCCTCCGGGCTCAAGGTGAAGTAGGACATCACAGCAGAAGAGTGTGGCAGAAGGAAGCAGCTCACATGGTGATCAGAAAGCACAGAGACAGAGAATCTACTCTTCAGATACAAAATATATACCCAATAGCCATGCCTGCAGTGAACTACTTCCTCTAGCCACATCTCACTTGTCTCCAGTTGCTACTCAGTTAATCCCATCAGAGATTAATTTACTGGTTAGGTTAAGGCTATAACCCAACCGTTTCTCATCCAAATCTTCTTGCATTGACTCATACATGTACTTTTGGAGGACACCACAATTAAACAATAATGCCCATCTATTCATCTTTCAGATGGTAGGTAACATGTCCACTTCCTAGAAGATTAACACTGAAGATTATGGCTAATGCATAAGGGATTACCAAAAAAACTACAACCATGAAAGTCTCCAAGTCTTTTGCAAGCAAATGAATGGTAGAATAGTCAAATTATTGTATCTGTAAAATGTTGCACAAAGAGCCAAGTGCTTTAGGGAAGATCATGGAGGGAAGAATACCTTTTTATCCTGTATGCTTGGTATCTTGTTTGATTGTGTGCCACTGCATGAAGTCATCTTTGATACTTTGGGCAGAGGAAACAATGTAGTCTATCTGTACACTTTTGGAAAACAATAGATTCTGACAGGTAGCAATTAGGATCCAAGAAGAGAAGCCATCAGCATAAGATAAAGAACACCATTTTTAGTTTGTAATTAATTCATTCATTCACCAAATATTTACCAATTATGTGCTATGTGCCAAATTATGTTCCGGATCCTACAGGTGAAACAGTGAAAAGTAAGGGCAAAATTCTTAAGATACTTTGTTCGAGTGGAGGATGAGGACACAAGAAATAAACAAATTTTTTCAGAGAGTGAAAAGTGTTTTAAAGAAAATAAAACAAGGCAGTCTAACAGACTAGAACTCTTTGCCTTGATGGTGTAGACTGATGGAGTGGGTCATATTATGCTTTTATGAGTTGGTGATATATGAGCAGATATCTGCATGATATTAAAGAACTTGCTTTTAAAAAATTGACAGCATGGAATACCAGGAAAAATGAAATGCAAGTATTATGAACCAGATTCAATCAAGAGAGTGAAAGAAGCAGGCTGATGTGCTCCTATGGTGTACAGGAGCATGGTAGAAGCAAATGAGGCTGGAACAGTTTTATGTGGAATATTTTAGTCTCCAGTAAGCATTATGTGTTGTATTTAAAGTGCAAGGCAAACTCACTGGAGAGTTTGAAGCAAACACATGACTAGACCTGGTTATGTTTTTAGATCATTCAGCTGTTGTTTGGAGTATATATTTCAGGGTTTATGGGAGACAGAAACAAGAAGGCAAAGTAGGAGACTTTTGAGTTGTTCAGGTGAGAGATGATAGTGGTTTGGATCCAAGTTGTACCAATGGAACGGAAGCGAAGTGTACAAAGTGAGGTATGTTTTGGAGGTGGAGAAAACATAATTTGCTAATTAGTTGATGTGAGGATGAAAGAAAAGAGAGAAAATAAGGATGACTTCTACATTTTTGGATTGAGTAACTGGGTAGAACAATTTGAAAAGGAACAGGTTTGGAGGGGTTGGATATCCGGAGTTATGCTTCTGAGATGCCTGTTAAACATGATAATAATAGTATCTACCTGGTAGGGTTCTTGTGAACAGAGAATAAGAACCATGAAAAAAAAATCAGGTCAATCCCAAGCAGGAAGTAATTGTTCAATAAGTATTACTACTCTAATTCTTCTTCGAGTAAAGGACTGAAAAGAATTCTGTTAGAGGCTAAGAATGAAGATATAAATCTGAGAGATATATAGGGTTCACTGCTGCTCAAATTATTCTTGGAGAAGGACATTATTTTTTATCCATCATGGACCAATAGTACAATGAGCTGAATGTTTTTGTCCTCATTCCCCAAATTCATAGGTTGATATCCTGCCCCCAAAATTCATGTACTAATATCCTAACTTCCAAAGTAATGGTAGTAAGAGATGGGTCCTTGGAAGGTGATTAGGTCAAAAAGGTGGAGCCCTTACCAATGGGACTAGTGTCTTTATAAGGGACAGTCTTGAATCCCATTACTTCCTTTCACCATGTGAGAAAAAATGGGAAGAGCAATATGTGGAGCCAGAAATTTGACCCTCCACAGATACTAACTGCCTGCATCTGGACTGAAGACTTCCCACTCTTTAGTACTGTGAAAAATAAGTTTCTGTTGTTTATAAATCACCCCATCTATGGTATTTTGTTATAACAGCTTGAATAGACTAAGACAAATACTTATGTAAACTCCAACAAAAACGAATTACCTTAAAAATAAAACATGCAAAGTACAACTGACTAATGTGCTTGGATGTTATGGTAATGTCAAATAGCTATAAACGTTTCTAAATCTTCTCAATTTCTGTACTTATCTCCCACTACAAACCAGTAAAGAAGAGTTTGAAGACCTGCACCAGGAAATGCACGTTGAGAGCACTAATATACATAAAGTCAGGGAGATAGCTACAGGAAAGAGGCCCTGGAGCAAGCCCTGAGACATATTAAATTCAACTGGAGAGGGAAGGGTGATCAACACGCTGAAATGATGATAACAGTGTTTGAATACGTGAACACACAAGCCACGGAAATCATGTATATTTACAAATAATCAGTTGTAATTAGGTATAAGGAAGGAGCTAATCATTCCTGCAGGAAGTCACTCTTCTTCCCACATATGCGGTATCTGAAGAGAAAGAAATCCTCTTCCCTACCTCCCCCTCACAAACACTTCAATCTAATCATCAGAGATGCAATCTAGTGCTCACCGTGTAGTAAGTATCTGAAGCTCCTTCAACACCACACTGGGGGACAGAACAATTAGTGGACCTGAGTAGCCACCAAGCGTGTGAAGATGCTCTAGGCCCCAAGCATCAAAGAATCACTTAATGATCCATGACTCCTGCCTTCTCATCAGCCTCTCTCTCACTCAAAACTCCAGCTCCAGTGGTCCAGATGCCCGAGATAGCACCTATGCCTTAGGCCAGACAGCATCTAATAGAATACTTAGGGGAAAGGGTCAGATTTCTGGGTAAAGTCAATAAAGTAAAGAAGTCTTCATTAAGTGGAGTCTTTTGGTAAGCAAAACTTATTTAACTTTACACTTTCTTGAACCCCCACTCAAGAGTGCTTCCGCTGGGAGCCCTCAGTAGCAGCGCTGCGTCGAGCCTTCCACACAAGCTTCGGTTGCAAACCAGAAGACCAGGAGAACGGAGCGTGGGCTGCGGGTGAACGTGAAGTTGAACGAGCCTCGGTCCAAGAGTTCCTCTCCTCAAGGAAGGCTCTCAGGTCTCCAGGGCTTCCACCAAGCTGGGACTATTGTGGTCACAGCGAGACCGCTGGCCGAGCGGTTCTGCACCGTGAACTGGGTCCTCCAGCGGGCGCCAGCAAGGGGCGGGGCGGTGACTCACGCGGCCGCGCGCCCGGGGAAGAAGCTGCACCTCCGGCTGCGCAGGGCGAGGGGCTGCGCCCGCCCGCGGAACACATGCGCGCTGCGGCTCCCGGTGCCTCCCCGCCCACCCTCGCCTCCTCCCCCTCCCCACTCCCCTCCATCCTTGCCTCTCTTCCTCTCTCCTCGCCCGCTGGGTGCTGAAGTTGGGCGGATGGCAGCAAACCGGCTCTGCTAAGAGGACCGGGCAGCCCAGCCTCGCGCCCTCGGACCATTGGTGCGCTGCTCACACCTCCAGGCGATCGGGTAAGATGCTGCCACTGAAGCCGAGCGGTGCTAAGTAAATGACATCAAAATGTCTGCTTTGCACCGATGGATGGATATTTTTTTCAAGGTGGTGGTGGCGGGGAGGTAAAGGAAAGAGGGGGCGGAGAGTGCGACTGCTAATACCCGGGCTCGGGAGGTTGCTGGGAGGTGGGGTCTCGACGCTGCCAGCGGCGCCGCAGCTCTGGGAAGTTGAATCCCGCGTCGCTGCCTGGGCTCGGTCCGCTTGCAGCCCTCCAGCTCTGCGGAGGGACCTGGCGAGTGTCCTGCCGCTCAGCGAAGCCTTGGTGGGTCTCCGCGCTCCCGGAGCACCCTCGCAGAACCGGCAGAGAGGCCCGGGATGGCGGGAGACCCCGCGGGACTCGCGGTCGGGCAGGGATTTTTTTTTTTTTTTTTGGTGGGGGGGGTGGTGGTGATTGGTTGTTAAGAGAACCGAATGTGAAATTGTCTAATCTCCCGATCACCTCGGGAGGTATTTTTTCTCCCTTATCTTTGTACCTTTGGGGAAATGCGCTATTCAGGTGGGGAAGGTGTAAGCAGAAGGCGTTGCAAAAATCAGTACCTTGAGCAATGGTAAAATATCTGGGTGTGTGAATGAGTGTGTGTGTGTGTGTGTGTGTGTGTGTGTATAGGGGTGAGGGTCTCTTTTGTTCCTTCCCCGCCCCTCAGTCAAGGGGAAGGGAGTTCTGGTGTGCACGGCGTGGGGTAGGGCTCCCGGCCACCGAGGGGGCGAGGACGAGGAACGCCCACTGAAGCCCTGGCCGCGGCCGGGTGTGTGCGTCAGACTCCCTGGCTGTGGGTGATGATGATTCTTTTTATTATCGATGGAATCACAGTTTGAGAGCTTCCTCCTCGCCAGTCTCCCTCCTCCTCTCCCTCTTCCTGGGCTGCGGCAGAGGCTGGGTGCAGACACTCCGCCGTTTTCTCCTCTTCTCCCTACCTCCCTGTCTCCGTGGAAAATGTCGGAGGACTTGAGGATGGTGGAGGGGCAGCGCTGGCCTGGGAGCTGCGGGTGGGGAGATGCTCCTCGGGAGCGGGAGGCTGCTGGCCGCGCGTTTGTCCGGGGCAGCCCGCGCCAGCCCCGGGAGTCCCTGGGCTCCCGGAAGCCGAGCAGGGGTCGCCTGGTCAGAAGGATGCCCTCCGGCCGCGCGGGGACCCGCCCTGCGCCCTCAGCCTCCAGCGGAAGCCCGGGACGCCGGCTCACCTGGGATCCTGGTCCCTGGGAAGACGGACCCTGGCTCCAGGCGGAATCCCGAACCACCCCTTCTCCCGCCGACCTCCAAGAAATGCTCTCTTCAGAGTCTCCTCTGGAGAACTTTGAGAGCTTCCTAGTTGTTTCTTCCCTTCTTTTTCTTTTTGGAAAATTGTTTTACAGGGAGATTCTTTTCCTCGTGGGAAGGCTCTCACACAAAATAAAAGAGAAATCTTAGTTTGGTTCCCACCTAGAAAAGCACTTCTGAGACTGAATGCCATCTGCATTTCCGGCGTTCACACAGACTGGTTTTCCGGGTGAGGAACCCCTCGGAAAATGATTTAATTGGTCAAGTGAGAAATACTTTTCACTCCTCTGATGGACAGTGGTATTTTTTTTTCTCCTGTATTCATAGGTGCTAGGCGCCATATGTATTAAACAATGTTGCACACTGTGAAACACTTCAAGTACATTGTTTCTGAAGTCTTCTGTAGTAGTAGTAGTGGTTGTCCACTAAATGTGTGTTATAGCACTGATAACTGATCCAAGGTAATTTGCACTAATTAATTCAAATGAATGAGAATTTTGTCCTTCTCCGGTTAACTTACTGTTATTAAGCTATTTCTTCACTCAGCATGAACTAAAATAGTAATTAGCACACTTATAGGAGTATAGATTTATTTGCTATATTTATATTCTTCAAAACTATATTTAGGGCAACCATGGAAGAGTAGTTTATTTACAGTTGTTTTAAATGAGAAAACCAGTGTTTATTATTACAAAAAGATCAAGTAGCATAATTTATTAAAGAAGATGAATCTCCATAACAATGACACCTGATCTCAGCGGGGGACACTCATCTTTCCAACTGAAATTGTAGTCTAAAAGATTAATAAAACTACCCAATTTACAGGGAACAGCATAGGGTGACCATATTGCCGACATCCACTCTTTCCTCTCTGGTTCCTCAACTACTCTTTGGTGCTTAGTTTCCAAGGAAGAGAATTAGCAGTGAGCTACTTTGAAGTCCCTGTGCAGTTTTAAGGCAAACAGCTTTTTCTTATCAGATAGCTTTTCTTTGGTTTTGTGGATGATCTCCTGGGGTCCAAGCATATTTGAATTCATAATGTTGAATTTCTAAGTCCATCATTATTCCTGTGGACTTCTTTGCTAAATAAATAAATAAATAAATAACCTTCCTTTACAGATCAGAAGCTTTGAATAAAAAGAGAGAGATGTATTCTTATCCGCCTACCTTATTATAATAGCCAAGTAAAAGTGAATGATCTACATCTTAATTGATAAAAATGCCTGAGTGACTCACAGACTAAAAGTGAGAAAGAATTTATGCATTAATCTATTGCTATAAAGATGATGGACTTTATATTAGAAATCCTTTCACTAAAGTACAGGGACTTTTCTGGAAAAGCAGAGGGTGGTCATGGACTGTGGGGTAGAGCTAAGAGGGTTGGGCATCAATTCAGCTGCATTTCTGCTAAGAGTCCTGGTAGTCCAAATTTGCCTACTTAACAACAAAAATATTGCAATATCCAGAAGAGGAAAGGCAAGCACCAACCATGCTATACCCAGTGGATGGCACTAATAATGCTTTGTGATGCTGAAAGCATTTTGTTTCATCTGGTTTCTATATTGAGAGTATAAGTGAAAATTTATTGTGGATGTTTAAAATTAATGACATTACTGGGGGGTGTCTTGGATTCTCAGACATATAAGTTTTTAGGGAAAACTTAAAACACAGACAAAAATGGGACTTTTGATGTTAGATAGACAGATATTGCCACTTTTCCTCTTTCTCCATTTCCACTATCTCCCAAAGATATTTTTCTAATTTCCAAAAAATTCATTTATTCCTGCTATTGTATATGGTACAACATTTAACAAAAGGCCAAATACTTCTTAAATGAATAAACTTTGTGGAATTGATATGGCTCACAAAAGGTTCCCAAGGTAAAATTTACAGTTTTTAAAAGAATGCTCATGTTCTTTACCAGTTACACTAGTGTGAGACCATGAAGTTCATGCCCATGGTCACAGATGTTTGAAGGGAGTAGTTTTTTAAATTGTTACATTATGAATATGCATGCTTTTAATACAACATATATAGTATTGATTTGTTTCTAAATTATAAAAGAATATTTGCTTATTTTAGATCCCCTAGAATAGAGAACAATGTATTAAACAGAAAATAAATGTCCTGTGGGCAGAAATGGACATGATGAACACAATTTGACCTTACCTTATGTTCTGGCTCCTCTATTTATTAGCTATGATTTTGGGTTACTCACTTGCCCTTAGCCTCAGTTATTATTCCTCTGCTATACAACCAGAATAAAGATCCACCTTCTAGGATGTCTTTAAGCCTAAATATAGTGCTGTGTATGTAAAGTACATAGTGCTTAGTATGTGCCAAGTACCTAGAATTATCCTAATGTCTAAAGAACTGCTATTGCCAATACAGAGTACTTTAACACCCGTTCATCCTGTACATGATTACACCATTGTTTAAAAAACTGGAATCATGTCATACAATGTCATATTTGAAAATAAATATTACTTCATCACTGTTTCATATTTTTAATGTAATAGTCACCACAAAATAAATTCAACTTATAAATGAATTTATTAATTTATTTAGGCTTTCTTTTATTTTGGAGCCTTTATGTTATTTACAGTATTTTCTGTTTTAACTGATGTACATCCTTATTCCAAAATTGTATGTACATCTGTAATGCAGTTTTTCCTTCAAACTTGATGTGTAAGAACATCTACTTTTCACCAACTAAGAAAACTGGTTACTAAGAAAACAGATTACTTTTTAGCATGCTCTTGAGCAAATTTTCATTTTTTTCTTTGAGAAAGAAAAGTCTCTTGCCCACGTGTACTTTGGTGTTTGGATCCATTTTTCTTTTATTTAACTGCTAGTATTAACCTCTTTGAAAAGGGAAAAGCAAACAAGGGAAGGAAATGCTCAGATGTAAAGACTGCCTGTGGCAAAGACTACAGAGATTACTGTGGCTACAGCAGAAGGGCTAGAGGTAGGTTAGTCTGGAATGGGTCTACCTTGGTGTTCACAGGAGACCATCATGGTGTCTGGGATTGCCAGTTTGCCCAGTTCCTTTGAGAAGCCCAGGGTCACTTATTGATTTGCCAAACTCCCTGCTGAGAGGCTGGTACATAAAGAGCACCTAGGTTTTCATGGATTGTTTCTGTCAGTTCTTAGTGTTATGGGAGAACTTTGGAGTTTTCCTGAGATAAATGGGATGGAAAGGAAAGATGGCAGTGGGTGGAGGTCCCATGGCACGCTAACTGACATTTCTCATCAGAATGAAATAATTAAGTTCAATTATGAAATCATTATCGAGTTAACATGCCCTATCTTGAATTTTCAGTTGTAGGTAAAATTTCAATAATTAAAAGGTAAGAATCTAATCTGTGACCTTAATAAGTTTTGTCTCCTTAATGTTCCACATGAGTCAGTGGTCTCAAAAACTCTGGTTTTGGGCTGGGGATGTGGCTCAAGCGGTAACGTGCTCGCCTGGCATGCGCGGGGCGCTGGGTTCAATCCTCAGCACCACATAAAATTAAAATAAAGATGTTGTGTCCACCGAAAACTGAAAAATAAATATTAAAAAATTCTCTCTCTCTTCTGTCTAAAAAAAAATATACTCCTGGTTTTGACTTTTTTAATTATATGACTTTTGAAAAATTTTGTTTCAAAAACCCAGTTATTTAGCTTGAAAAAATTTTATAAAATCCCTTATATATTAAAATAGCTAGTGAGTACACAATTTTAGTCATTGGAGAACCAAAATTTGTAATAATTGGGAAATCTCTATAAGAGAATCGGTAAGTTATGGTGGAAAATACAATCTCATTTCAAATAGAACTGGATTTGCATTTTTACTATTTATTAGATGCGCAGACATCTTTATAAAATTATATGAGTATTTTGTAATTGGAATTCTAGCATGAGTAATTAACATCTAGAATCTGAATTTCTTAAACTGTGTATGTGAGATTTTCTTTTAAATCCCTGTGTCAATAAATATAATTTTATTATAGACAATGAATGTGGTTCACAAAGCAAATATTTACTTCCTGTGGGCCATAGGCTTTTCATAGTACTGCTGATTGGCTGTTGAAATACACAGGTTATAATTCAAGGGCCGTGGCATTACAATAAAACAGACACAGCCCAGGGGAAATTATGACATAAATGAAAATCAACAGGTGTTTATTTCATTTCTTCAATTACCTCAGGTCTTCTCTGTTCTTCATGAATTCAATCTGGTAAAAACAGTTCTGTGAAGTTGAAAACACTTAGGCTTTCACAAAGTTGAGTGTGGAGCCATTTTTTTAATGTTATTATGAAAGTTATCAAAACCTGTCGTGTTTCCCCATCTCTTCAACTTTTTAAGCTTTCAATTTGCCAAAATCAAATTCTGTTATATCACAAGCAGCAGTCTATATTAATTAGTATAGATGATATCTATAGAAAAATATGGAATATTGCCCTCAAAAGGAAGAGTTTTGGGGTTTTGTTTGTTTCTGTTTCAGTATTGGGATTTGAACCCAGGGGTGCTCTAGCACTGAGCTACATCCTGAGCCCCTTTTATTTTTTTTATTTTGAGATAGAGTCTTGCTAAGTTGCAAAGGCTGGCCTCAAACTTGATATCCTCCTGCCTCAACCTCCTGAGTCAGAAAGAGGTTTTAAAAGCAGAGCATGTAATTTGGTAGAATGTACCCAAGCTTGGGATTCAAATAAGGAATTTAGCCTTAGTCTCTTTGAACCGTATTATTGTTAACTGCAAAACTGAAAACGAGGATTGCATGTACCTCAAAATTGTTGAAGGATTAAACACAAGAATGTCTACTAAAATGCTTCACATATTGGCAACCGCTCTGCAAGTGTTAGTATACTAGAGTTAAATGAATAACTAAATATAAGAAACTATTGCATAGAAGAGATTTTACTTTCTTGCTAATACTTGTCTTAATTAACGTTAATAAGTTCAGTTGCTCTCCAATTTTTCCTTCTGATCCTTTCCTGAGTGGCTCCTTTAAACAACCCGGTAAGTGAACATTCATTCATCCATAAGCATTCTTGAGTACCTGCTGTGTTTCAAGCTCTGTGATATGACTTTTACATACAACGATGAATTATACATGTCCCTTTCCCATAAGGCATGCACCTGTAAGTTGCTTCAGCTTACTATTTTGCTTTCTTCTGGTGAGCACTAGTCATTGTAAACTTAAGAGTCACCTAAATACCAGGTGGAAATACCAGGTGAGGATTTTCTTAGGGTTTAGAATTTAGGTTAATTCGATCTCAAAATTTAGGAACTTCTACTCCTAAAGTGCAAACAAGCTGCCAAGCAGAGTTTCGGAGATAAGGAGAAGAGAAGCTGGAAAAGGCTCCAATAGTAGATTAACAACCTCTGCTGCAGCATCAAAGGCAGGAGACTTAAGCCTCTTTATGAGGCTACCCATAGAAAGAATCCCCAGTTCTCCCTCATTAAAGGAAATATCTGCATACACCCCCACCACCCTGGATCTTCCTCATATAATGAAATGTTTCTGTGACAGCAAAGGGAGACCGGCTACCCCTGCCCTACCTTAGGACCACATTTTCCATACAATGACAATGTTCCATCACCCTCTCCTGATATCATCATAGTTCCATCTTCAATAGGGATCTTTTTGTAATATAGTATGATGGCAGAACAAAATTATAATAATCTTTGAGAAATATATATGTTTGATTTGGGGACTGAGGTTGTGACTCAGTGGTTGAATGCACCTGAGTTCAATCCCCAGTACCAAAAAGAAAAAAAAAAGAATGAATCAAGTCCTTCCTAGCAGTGTGTTATGAGTATACAGCTAACTGGCCTATTTATGGTAAAGAAAGATACTGACATTAGGAACGAATAAGCTTGAAGGTAAGGTAAACCTGGTGCCAGCCACTAAATTTAACACACTTGTCATTAAACCTTTGACTGAGCTGTTAATAAATAACCATGTGTGCTACTGTAAGGTTTAAGCCTATTTCTTTTTCTATTTATTTTTACTTAGCATAACCATACAGCATTTTACTTGTGACCTATGAGTTTAGAAAGATCAAGATTCACTAGATAAAAGAAAAGGAAAATCCAATCTTTCATGAGGATACTAAAGCATACATGTGCTATAAAGCAATACAATTGCCTATGTAATTTACAAACTGATGTGACTGACTGTGGTGCTATGAGTCCAAATATTAAATCCTCTAGTGTGAATTGCAATATGAACATTTTCCCTACCTATAGTTTTGGTAAATTTTGTGCTCCCTTTATTAATATTATTAGATGTAAGTAGTAGCAGTATTCTAAATAAGTTGAGAAAGAGAATAAATTCCTTTTCTAACACTTCAAAGAAAAATTTATGCTTATTGTTGTCATTTTATATAATTGGGATTTTTAAATGTAAGCGTTTGTCTAAAATTTAAGACATATCAAGAGCTCAAATGTTTAATCTATCAGGGCAAAGAAAAAAAAAAACCTGCTGTTTTACCGTCTCCTGGTGGTTAAGGATAAAGGGTCTGCTTGTCCTGTTGCTAGTTTATGAATAAATAATGTTGGCAATTTCTGCTCAGACTTTCTTCATCTGCTCATTATGTCCAGTAATCTCTATTTCCGCTGTTGAAGAATTATTTTGACAAAATTATTGTTAGAAATTAAATGTCTAATGATCCACATACATTTACATAAATTACTGATTTATTTGAAAATATATTTAGATATCGTTTTTAATATTGAAAAGCAAGAGATAGAAAAAAACGTTTTATAGAATAGAATTGTCTCCAAAGTTTAATTTTGAAAGAGTTGATTGGCGTATCAGTATAGGGCTCATGTTGTGTGTGTTTTCTCTTTGTAGTCATGAATGGAAAGGAAAATAACTACCACCATGCCTATGTCATCATAGTCCAGGGACTGGGATAAAGGATACAGGCTTGGAAATACAGGAGCAGGTATCAGTGAGATGAGAAGGAAAGTCACATAAAAACCAGGAAGACTGTGCTCAGGAAACAAGACTCTCAGCTAAAACTCATTATATTGTCTAGTATAATATCATTCATATATTATTATGTAACTTGGCCACATTATGTAACTACTTCCAGTTTTGTGAATTCACATGACCTAATCTTAAGAAGCTAATTTTTCCCCCATTAATTCAGTAATTTCATTGACTAAACATCTGAGTAATGCGAGTGGGATTTCAAGAGGTAGAATTCCATTAAATAAATGTTAATTCCAGGAAAGAAAAAAATGTGGAACACTTCTTGACCTGACCATAGGTTATGTTTCATAGTTAAAAATTCTTGTAGGTGATACCAAGATTCAGTCATACTGATTAAAAAAAAAAATCTATACCACAATTTTCTATTGAAATGCAACTATTCCTAAATCTATCTTATATAAAGTCAATTCTATTTTTATGAGGTACAGTCCTTTGTATATTATGTTTAAAGAGCCACAATGAATAAATGCACATGCTAAGTTTGGTTTTATGGAACAATGGGGCAGTGTAGTGGCTTAATATCTGCAGTGTTTATTAAGACTTGGGATGGGGGGGATGACAAATGTGCCTAGAGAAGCTTGTCTGCTCATTGCCACTGAGATGGTTTTTAAGAGAATGTGAATTTATGGCTCAGTAGGGTCACTCAAAGTGGTTACTGAGTGAAGCTGCTTATTATAACCAAAATCGACTCTGGCACTTGGTGTGCTGGCCTCTGACCACTTAGGCCCAAGAGAGTTCTTTATCTGGTTAGATTTCAGGGGGGGAAAGGAGGTCATATCTCTGAAGGAGAGCTCAGAGGATACTAACTAGAAAGTTAAACTAGGGACAAGCAGAAATAATGGAAGAGAGAGAGAGAGAGCCCCTTTGGTGCGCCAGCTAATGTGGCCTGTGTGGTTCTGAATCTGAGTGTTTGCTTTGGATTTCCAAGCCTTCCTCAGGTTTAGCTGCTCATCAGTTTCACCTCTTCTGTTTCCTGCTTCCTCAGTCTTAATTAACATACTATGTAATTGGTACCCTCCTCTGTATCTGGGAATAGTAAAATTAAATAAGACATAGTCAAGTCTCAAGAAGCCTAAAGATGAGTTAGAGGAAAAATATGTGTACGTGATTTTCTATTATCATTGTGCTCTAAGAGAGAAATAAAATGCTGGGAGAATTCAGGAACTTGAGAGAAATGTTAAATGGTATTATTAGGAGCCTTTCCTCGGGACCCTGCCTGGATTCCACAAAAACAAACAAACAAACAAACAAACAAAAAACAGGCATAAGATGTTTTGTAAAAGGAAAAGTGAATTTTATGCAGTTTGCTCAATCTGGAGAAAAGCTGCTGAATCTCTTCTTCCACTGGTCCCATGGAAACACTTAAAATTTATAGAATCAAAAGTCAGGTGATACATATATAGATTCAGTTTTCCAGAAGAGGGGGTCAAAATGGGACAAAAGGCAGAAAATACACAAATGCAGATTTAGTTAGCATGTGGTAGACAGGCCAGGGAAGGAGGCCTAATCCACTTTGGGCTTACTTGGTGTCCTGATGGATGGGGGTGGGGTGGTGAGGGAGGAACAATGGGGGTTAGAGGCCACCCTTTGGCCATGAGGAAATTATTCTTAATTCACAGTGGGAGTGTGGGACAGATTCATTCTGCTTTAGAAGCCAGATGTAAGTTTCATAAAGATTGTGACAATCTTTCAAAATTGAAAGGTAGAATTTTGATAGGTAAAAAGAAAAAGACCTTCTAGACTCAAGGACAATATAAATAAAAGAAGGCACAGAACTAGGAAAATTCAGAAAATACAGTGTGGTTCAATTTTCCAAATCCTACACAGGAAATCACAAGATCAGGCTGGAAAGGAGATATATGCTAAAGTGTGATACTCTGGAAGTAAAAGGTTGGAATTTTCCTTGATAAGCAAAGAATCCATGCAGCTTCATCAAAGGAGGGATTATAGGGTTAGGGTCAGGCTTTGGAAGGGGAACTTCATCAAGCTATCAGTGAGGAGGGGAAAGGGAATCAGAATGTGACTTCAGTTGTCCAGGTAAGAGAAGGTGAGGCCTGAACTGGGGAAGAGCCAAGACCCAGCCTGGGAGGTGATGACATTGTGAGAAAAAACTCCCGGGAGCCTTTAGGGCTTGGTCAGTGGAAATTTTAGACTATCTCACAGGAGGCTTAAAGCTGGCACAGAACAGGTGAGCCTGTGAGTCTGGGTTATAAAGATGCCACCAAGGCATGGGAATCCAAAGTCACAAAGAGGAAATAAGCTCTGTTCAATTTGGAAACAGTTTGGCATGTCTTCCAGAATGCTCACAGATGTTCAACATGCTGTCAATTAAAAAGCCTCAGGGATATAAGTTGATTTAAGTAGAAGCAACAAGTATGATCTTAGGATATGGCAGGAGGGCCACATAATATATGAAATTCACAGAATAAAGTTGGTGACAGTTCTATTCTATTCTGCCTTTTCGAGTCACATGGGAATGGGATACAGATGGTGAAATAAGCTTGCAAAACAGAACTAATTCACATGAAGAGGGATGGAAGGAGGTTGTACCTTGTTAACCTGGAATGGAGTGGTTCCCCTGGAGAACCATTTGGACAAGAGCCATGGGAAATACTTAGACCTAAATTACCCAATGTATAATGGAAACAGTAACACTGCAGGACAGAGTTGAAAAGAGATAATGTGATGTATGTAATGCCCTGGTATACAGTTGGCCTTCAGTGCACCTGAGCCCTTACTCTCTTAGGAATAGCATTAGAAGCAATGGACACACACCATAGAGAATTTGCCATCCTATTGAAAGTAATTTTATTTTATTTTATTTTGAGACAGGTTCTTACTACATTGCCCAGGTTGGCCTTAAATCCTCCAGCCTCAGCCTCTCAAGTTGCTGAGATTATAGACAGGTGCCACCACACCCTGGAAACAACTTTCCAACAGTCATAGTGAATTAGTCAGGTGCACTGCCTTGAAAGGTAGTAGGTTTGCTGTCCCTGGAGATCATATGGTAAATACTTGGTAGAGATGTTATAGAGGAAATTTAAGGACTGGGAACGTGAAGGAGATATAAGACCTCTTTCTAACTTGGAGGTTCCCATGGCTCCAGGGAGTTTGGAATGAAAATCGGAGAGAGAAGTTGAGGCTAAAAATAAAACTTGGAAATCTTTTACTTATAGCTGTCAATAGTAGAAAAAGAAAAAAAAAAAGAAGAGTGAATGGGAGCTTAAATAAAATCCCAGAGCATATCTGCATTGAATGGGTGGATATATGGAAAAAGAAGGAAACTAAAAATACATATACATATATGCACATGCATACATACATACACATGTATGTTCATACATAAGCTGATCAGAATGAAAAAAAGCATTTAAAAGGGAACTATTGTAATATGCCTTGAAACCAAGAAAGTAGAGATGCTTTTATTTTATTTTTTGCCATTTGTATTCATATGTATAATAATCTTCCACAAAAAAATAAAAAAGGGTTGGTAAAAAGTTTTAAGATAAAAAAAGCAGCTATGTCATTTTGCAGAAAGGTTGAGTAAAGACCAGGGACCAAGATGACCCCTTAGATTTTGCAATGCGGAAGTTACTTGTGATTGTCTAGAAAGCACTTGTGATTAATGCTTTATACATCATCCATTTCCAAAAGGTTTTAGGCAGGTTAAATACAAACACTTTCACAAAGAGCAGTGAAAACGAGACAAAATAAAGATAAGAAACCACCAAGATAAATAAATGGAGAGGGGGTCAATGGAACAAACCCTGATTAAGGTTGGGAGTGTGACAGGACGGCGGCAGTCCAGACCCACCACTCCTGGGTATCTGGAACTCATTAGTTAATCAATTAGTTAATCAGTTTTTCAGAGGAATTTTCTTTCCTGGACCCAATTCTCTGAAGCATATATGCCATGGATTCCTACTTAAAGGAAAGTGATATGTTAGACGGTGGGATCAACAGTGACTGCTCACGTCACAGGCATTTATTGAATTGCTATTTCTTCTTTAAACCCTTGAAGGTCAGTTGTGCAGTTTAAAGTGAGATCTAAGTACAGCAGTGATGGTTCTTATGAGCAAAGACTAGCTGGACATTCATATGCTTCAGAAGAATCAGCATGTGAGAGAGCCTTAAGGTGATTCCAGGAATATGGGGAGAGGGCACACTGAGCACCCTGCCACCTCATCACCACTTCTGCCCCCAGAGCTGAACTTTCTCATCATTCTCAGGCAGTTCGGATGTCACTCTTTACAATAGCCGTTATTGGACCCTCAGCCTACTATGGACCCTTCATCCACAGTAGGATAAAAATGCTGTTTTTTTTAAATTTTATATATATATATATATATATATATATATATATATATATATATATATATATATATATCATTTTCTTTATTTGGTACCAGTGTCTCTCCTCCCACAAGCTAGTACATGGAATGGTGTAGGGAACAGAATGTGCACAATGTTGGAGGAATGGAGGTTGTGCATATGGGAAAGAACACACCTCGGTATTGATGCAAGAACTACATGGGATGGTATCAGGAATGGAATGAATTCTTCCTAGTGTGTTAGCTAAGAAGATAATAAAGAATACGATATGATATAGCTGTGTCCTGGAAATTTCAAGAACTTGGGGTTTTGGGGAAAAATCACACGTTCCCTTTATAGTTCCCTGTCTGCTCACAAGGAGCGGGGGTACTGATACGACTGGTAAGTTTATGAATATTCATTGATCATGTTTATAAGAGGCTAAATGGGAAGAGTATATAAAGAGCCCTACATTGTGGCAACTCTTTTCTCTCCTATTGGCTAAGATTGTTTCATGTTACCCATTTAATTTTGAAGACTTTCTTTCACAACTTGCCTAAAAGATACATCAATTTGCCCATCTACACACAAAATAGCAAGGCCTGTAGGGGGAAGCTCACTGTAACTGAAGAGGAATCTGGAATCAGAAAATGACACACTGGAGACAGACCAGGGGGTGAGCCAGAGAACACTGGGTGTGTAGTCCAGTTAGGATCGACCAGGGGAGAGGAAGCAGCAGACTGAGGTCAGTGGCAGAACCGAAGAAAACTTTTAATATTTATTATTAAAGATTTTGGAGCGAACTAAAGTTGGTGGCAGTGAGAAGCAAATGTATCAATGGAGAAGGGTCAGGGAAAATGTCAGGGGATTTCCTGGAGCATCAATTTTATTCATTCTTGAGCAATTTAAAATGTTTCTATATTTAAACAAACACAAGTGTTAAGGAATAGTATATGATGCTTAAGGGAAGTTCTGTTTGGTTTGCTTATTAATTATTTGTTTTCTGGCTTAGACTTGGTGGGTGGGGAATATACAGTTTTGATTATTTAGGCATCACATTGGGCTTTGCCTCTAGGGTCTCGAGTACACATTTGCTATTAAGAGAGAGAAATTTCGTTTTTGTGTTGCTCGCCGGGGCTGGCGGCGGCGGCGGCGGCGGCTGCTGCGGCGTCGGTGGAGGAGGGGAGGAGGCAAGGAGGCGCAGCGACTGCCGCAGGGCGCTCGACGCTGCGGAGCGAGCCCACCCGCCCCCGGAGCTCGCCTCCCCGGTGCTGCCCCTCCCTCCCCGCCCCCCCAGTGGCGCTGCCTCCTCCAAATGAGCGATTCGCCCGCTGGATCTAACCCAAGGACACCCGAAAGCAGCGGCAGCGGCAGCGGCGGCGGCGGGAAGAGGCCGGCGGTGCCGGCGGCGGTGTCCCTCTTGCCCCCGGCGGACCCCCTGCGCCAGGCGAACCGGCTCCCTATCAGGGTCCTGAAGATGTTGAGCGCTCACACCGGTCACCTCCTACATCCGGAGTACCTACAGCCACTGTCCTCCACTCCCATTGAGCTGGACGCCAAGAAGAGTCCATTGGCGCTTCTAGCCCAGACCTGCTCGCAGATCGGCAAGCCTGACCCTCCGCCCTCGTCCAAGCTCAACTCAGTAGCTGCAGCTGCCAACGGGCTGGGAGCAGAGAAGGACCCTGGCCGCTCCGCCCCAGGCGCTGCCTCCGCGTCTGCGGCCCTCAAGCAGCTGGGGGACTCCCCCACCGAGGACAAGTCCAGCTTCAAGCCCTACTCCAAGGGCTCTAGTGGCGGCGACTCCCGCAAAGACAGCGGCTCCTCCTCGGTGTCCTCCACTTCTTCCTCATCCTCCTCGTCCCCCGGAGACAAGGCAGGTACCCCTCCACTGACGGCAGGGGCGGGGTCAGTGATCCTCTATGGATCCCTCCAAAGCAGACCAGTCTGGAAGTCAGCGGATGGTGCAACCTCACTAGGTCCATGGGGGGTTGGGGGGGAGTTGGGGACTCAGGGAGCACTCGGATGGTAGCAGCCCCCTCGAACTCTCCCAGGCCCAACCCAGCAATCCCCAAAGTTGGCTGTGGGTTTCCGTGGGTTCCGCAGTGACTGGGATGGAAGACTCTGGCCCCTGTGTCTTCTCCTCCCATTCTTTCCTCCCTCCGGGTCTCATGCAGCAGTGCCGGGGCTGCGGGGCCTGTTTGGGGTGAATAGAGCTCTCCCTTGGTAAGACTTATTTTGTTAATAAATGGAATACTTGGCTATATTCAAAAAAAAAAAAAAAAAAAAAAAGAGAGAGAGAGAGAGAAATTTCCCCCAGGTTATAGACAAGCAGGGGATTTTGGAATCATGAAGCATAATGAGTTCAAAAGGCACCTTGAAATCATCTAAGTCTACAAAATAACGGGTTCTTTTTTTCCCCTCATCTTATGTTTAATATTTTAACTCACAGCCAGAATAAAGATGTGAGGCAAATACTGCAAATTGGTCTTTCTCCAGTGGCTTTACTTGAGGCATGTGAAGTAACAAAGAGTGTTTTCAATTTACAAAAAGAACAGAATATCTTCAATCTAGTATTTCTTGTGTGCTGGGGGAGTCTGATGATAATATTAACTGCATTAGTCAGTTAACCACATGTTTGACTGTGATACAAGTAAACAAATGTTTTCGTCATTTGAATTTGTTAAATTGTTTCAAAAGAGGATGTCCAAGCTAATGAATGTTGTTTTCATGCAGTGAGCAGAAGTAAATTATCACATTTCCATTGGGCAAGAATATATTCTTAAAAAATGGAAATGAGTTGAAAAGAAAGATACTCAGGGCAAGAACTCACTGGGAAAGTGCTCTTTGGAAGGTGTATTTGAAATAAAGTCCACTCTCATCTATACATATTCTCTTCTGTGATGGTGCAGTATTGTCCAACAGTAGAGGGATTAGCAGCACATTAAGGTTCAGATAATAAAGAGGAAGTTATTTTGGAAAAAAGAAGGTGTAAGTAAAAGAGATTCGTGCTGAATTTTGTGTATGGTTGGTTCATCAAGAGATTTTCTCTTTTTAACAAATACTTATGGGATGCTTACTTTCTGCCAGGCACTGTTCTAGGAGATTCTGATTTGCTAGAGAACAAAACACATCAGAATGCCTGCCTGACGGAGGTTTCTGTGCTAAATGCTTGAGTTTATTATTTGCTGCAAAGAGCAGTATTTGCAGTCCTTTGTGATGCAGGGCTAACAAATTGACATATACATTTGTATGCATATGTATAGATGCAGATATAGACTTATGTCTATGGATAGCTATATCTCTGTATTTTTTTTACATATATTCTTTTCTTTCACTCTTACATTAGGTGCAAATAAATGAGATCAAATGATGGAGTATCAAAGACATGTTGGTTGTGTCAAATTGGAATACAATAATAATAATAATTTAAAAATTGATATAATTTGGTATTAGTATTTTCAAACCTATATTGTACTACACAAATCTATCAAATGCAGTTTGAGAAATACTGGGATGAGCTCTCAGAGGAAGTAGATTCCACTGCTTTGCCTTCCATCAGTCAAGGAAATATATGGCTCAGGGCATCCAAAGTTCTGGGCACAAGGGGGAGAAGTGAGCTCATTTTTCTCAGGCTAGAAATCAGACTTCCCTCTAGGTATTCCCCAGGAATGAGCTGCCTGTTTTGCCTTCCATCCCTTAGTTGTTTCTTGCATTTCCTGCCAAACGTGCTTTCAAATGTTCTAGACATGGAGGTACATTTCAGAGGATATAGAACATAATTAACTGAAGCAGAAGAATTCTAAGATACATCAAAAAATTAAGATCATATTTAACAGACATAAAAGACCAAAAATAGTATGGTCCTGAAATGCATATTTAGGTAATAAGAATTCAGTGTTATTTCATCCGAATTCTTGGGAAAATTATGTATGGAAGCCATGTCATATGCAGAGCCACAGTGTGGTGAAATCAATGAAGAGACAGAGGCAGCCTAAAATAATGAGGGAAAATGTGGTATTTTCTTTCCTGGGTGTGGGAGGCAGGTATTTTGTGGATTGTCCTGTGACTGACATGTACTCCAAGTTTCTGGTTATATTACAGGAGAGGCAGCATTTACTTAAAGGACTCACTTGGAGCAATCTGAGTCTGCTTTTACCTGTGATATTTCCTTCTTCTTTTTAGTTCATAACTTCATATACAGAATAACCAAATGGCTTTGTTTTCAAGTTTTCAAGGATGGCACTGAAGCAAGAACTGATGAATTATCAAGAGCTGTTAGGGATTTGATTATTGCCAAGGGGAAAGGAAGGAAAAGAATCCAAATGTATTCCAGGAAAATAGGTAATGACAGCTAATGCTCCAGTTGGTATTTATTTGTTTGAAAATGCTGGCCTTGGAGAAGGCATACTCTGCCACCACTGAGAATAATTTAAGGCTAAATAGAGCAAGTGGTGTCTTTATAGCCAAGACTTTTAAATGTTAATTTTTCAAAAAGTTATGTTGTTTAGATGGAATTAAAATTTGATGATTATTATACCTGTTGCAACAGAAAATATAATATTGAACTACAATTTTTTTTATATGTGAAATTAGTTTTTTTTAAAAACAGCATGAAACACCTGCTATGGAATTCATTTAGTTTAACTTATAAGAACACGTATGGACTTCAAGGTAAGCTTAAAATGAATTTAAATAAAAACTTTTAAACTTGTTTTTTGACACTTCATATAAACTACAGCATTTGGTGCTTGGAGAAAAAAACATGGCACCACTGTTTGACTAACAAATTGCTCAAATGTTTATTTCATTTCAGAGGAGATCACAAGAACTGAGTCTAGCTACAGCTATAGATTTGCTTGGGTAATTTATAAAGCCTAACATGACAAAGAATTATAATATATCATACAAGATCATTATCAATTAACATAATCAGGGCAATTATGATCACTTTCATGATCATCAAGGATAGCTGATTAGTCTTACAAAAAATGAATTATTTCCCGAAAAGAAAATTGCAAATACTGTGTATTATTCAAAGACCAACTTTATTCAGCCCCTTCTTCCCTCTGCTACTTGCAGGAGTCAACTCACTTAACCCTGGAAAAAGGTCTCTAATTTGCCACTTCTGGGGGCCTTTGCTCTTTCTCTTTAAGGCTGGAATGCTGTATGGGTTTCTCTACCCTTTTAAAAATCCAGACCATCTTTCAACGTCTAAGGTAAAAGTCCTAAGAGCTTCATGAACCCCTGACTGGCCACCTCAGAGTGACCTCTCCGGCTGGCATCCGTGCCACTAGTGTCCCTGTCTTCTCCAGTAGGAAAGCTTTTCCTTTCCGTGTGCTCATCAAAGGATGACATCTCCATAATCTCACATGGTAACATCGATGTCGACCTCAATCCCTTCTTTCTCTGCTCTGCTCCTTTGCGCTGTATCCCTAACCTAGGCGGGTCTACCTGAGGCTTCCTACGTCTGTTTCATTTCTCCATCTCTGTCTTCTCAGTTCACCATTACCATCTCTGTTGGACCTTTGCAGCACCTGCCTTGCCTCCCCTGTCATTCCATCCCTTGTCTTCCACGCTGTCGTCACAGAAATCAAATGTGAGTCCCAGTGCCTTTCTGGACTGCGGAAGCAGGCAGGGACTCCCCATAGCCTGCAGGATAAATCCAGATACTTTACAAGGGCCTTACCTGTTCTCTCCCTGCTGTCTGTCCCCATACCTCTCAGGCCTGTGATGCCCCAGCCACACTGAATGGAGGGATAGAGGGATCTGTAACCAGGAAGCCAAGGCTATTCAGGCATGCTTGTTTTTGTCTATACTGTTACCTCTAGGCAGTATTCAGCTGCCTCTGTCCACTTGGAAAACCTCACGTTATATATTGCTGTCAGACTTCACCTGAAATATTATTTTAAACAAAATTATCTCTGGTTATCTTTGACTAATCATAATTCCATACTTACTCCTCCACAAACACTTTATGATTTCACAGATCATTGAGAGTGGGGACTAAGTCTTTTTTATTGTGTGTGGGGGTGTAGAGGATTTTCTTAAAATGCCCAGCATTTTTATTAGCTATCCACAGAGCTGGAAACTTTCCCGTCACTCTCTAGAAGAGGCCTTGCTTTTATAATACAATAACAAGACGGAAAAAGTAGTATCTGTTTGCTAGGTAGCCCGAGATCAAACTGGACTGATAATATAGACATATCTGTGATCTCGGGACAGATTCATTGGCACAGAACAGATTTCAGATTTCACGAGGCTGCTCAGCCTAAGGTTATGAGTAAATCCCCAAAGTCTTTATATTGAGTAAAATCCCAAAGGCTTTATATTGACCTCAAAAGTTCTAGTGGTCTCTCCCGCCCCTATGCCTTTCTGAACATACCTTCCCCTCTATCCTTTCTTTCTCAGCCTTAAGCAAGGACATCCCCAACTCAGCCATTTTCTTTCTTCTTTAATGAATGTTCTTTCCACAAATGTCCACCTGGCTCACGCTTTATCTCCTTTTATTGTTCAAAGGTCAACTTTTCAGGGATGCCTCCTTAAACACCATTTAAAATTGCTGTGCCCCTCCCCCATGCCCTGTTTCTTTCCAGAGCACTTAGAAGCTCTGTGTGATTTTTATGCCTTGTATTCATCACTGTATCGTGGGTATTAAAATAGAGCCTAGATGATGGCAGCCATTCGATAAATATTTGTTGAATAAATCAATGACATGTGCACAAGTTCCTCTTGTAGTCCAACTGATAGCTTTCTCTTTGAATTATCTTTCTGTCCACGATCCAGTTTGAGATCTGGTCCTTGGTTAATGTCTGACCTTAGTCAAACATGTTCTGGATTAAGAGTCATTTATCTTTTTTTTTTCCATTTCTGGCTCTGTCACTTGCTAATTATGTGACTTTGAGTGAGTCATTCTGTCTTTCTAGGCCCAGGTTTTCCCATTGGTAAAAACAGGGTTAATGATACCTAGCAAATCTTGAGGAGTTTAAGAAACACATCAACAGCTATAAAGTGCTATAAGCATGTTAGGTGGCTATTTTTATCTATTATCTTTGCAAGGGATTGAAGAAGCAGTGTGGCCTAAGCAAGAACAAAGGAGTGAAACAGGATTTGAGTTCTGTCTCCATCCCTTCCTAGCTGTATAACTGAGAAAGTTAGTTTGGCTCCTTAAGGAAGACATTTTATCACAGAATTGATTGAGATATCAAATGAAGAAATATACAGATTCAATAATTCTAACCTGCACATTTTTCTTCTACATCATAAAATTTCCCAAATAAGTTTGCACTTTACAATCAATAGTCTCTTCTGTTCAATGATATGTGGTATCTACTTCAGCGCTTTTATGTGTAAAACTGGATGATAATTATGGTTCAGAATACTTCAGGTTGCTCTGACAATTTTAAGATGTTTGCTTCTCTTTCTCTAGCAGGAAAATGTGGTTTCTAATGAGTAAAGTGGTGAATTTTGTCTTAAAATGCTAAATAGCGATTATTTTCTAAGTTGTCTTTAAAACTTGCTTTTCTGATTTTACCCAAAAGAAGAGAAATGATAAAGCTTTAAAGCATTAACAACAAAGCAATTTGCTCAATTTATTTCCTCTTCGTAAGAGGCACTTTGTTTTTCTGGGTCCCTCTACCTGTGGCTCCACCTCTGGTTTGGTTTACGCTTCCTCTTGCCTTTGGTTCGGTCATGGAGGACAAGAATAGAAGAATATCCTGGCAACCCCAGCAACTGCACTTTAGCATAATACCATTGCTAGGAGAAAAGGGTAGGCACAGCACGTGTGAGGCCATGTGGCTCTGCTGTCCTGGAGGAGCCAGCAGGTTGTGGCAGAAGCCAAGAGCTCAGAGCAGCATTCTCCACCCTGCCTTCTGCTGAAGGGCACGGGAACATCACTATCCCATCACGCCCTCGTCAACTGCTGGTAATATTTTATGGCCCATTTTAAATAAATTACAGACACAGATGGTATAAAAATATTATTACTAAAGATGTCATCATAAAAATACATGCCACTTCAGCCCATTATTCCTTAAACACTCCTCTGTTAAACAGAAACTACTAACAATCTAGCAGGAGATCATTACTCAGAGGTTATACCCTCCTGTGTATCTTATAGTTTGTTGTAATATCCCTGGTTTTCAGTTCACAAAACTGAAAAAGAAGAGCTAAAGAGTGCAAGGTGGGTTCTAGAGAAAGGCTACACCTGTCATCCACAGTCTTTGTTAACTGAACTATAAAGTTCTGAGATGGATGTAATAGGCTTCCATAATGATTTTCAATGGTGGAAGCTCACTGTACAATTCATTTTATTCATTCAGCAGTTGTGGCTCAGTGCCTACTGAGTGCCAGCCACTGAGTATCAGGGCAGTGGCTATAAATAATTATTTTAAGATAGAATGTATAAAACAAGACACACGCACAATGAAAACAGAATGCTTAATGGTTGTATTGTAGTTTTCCTTTATTTCAAGAGGGCACCAAAATGCTTTGGGCTCAGCCCTTATTAGCATTTGAAAGAAAGTAATATTCTGGAGAAAAAAAAATATTTTAGGATTCATCCACATAGACCAGCTGTCAGTTGGCAACAGTGATTAGATTCTTCCACATACATAGTGGGGCCTGGGGAGCACTAAGGGACCATCTCCATCTGTGATATCGCCGGCGTGACAGCCAGTGGAGTGAGCTGGGCTACAGACCAGCAAACTATCTCTGGATAACTTTAAAAGAGCTCAAGATAGATTTTCTCTTCCCTTTTTTCTTTATACACTGATGGGTTCTACCAAGTCTGTGACTGAGGCTTATCTTTTGCATTCTGTATCTACATTCTTGAGAGCGTATTTCAGTTCATTCAGTTGCAAGATTTATAAAATTAAGCTACCTTTAATTTTCTTTTCTCTGAAAAATTGATTTACCAGATTGACAGGAAACCCTTCTAACTCGTGGGTCTATGCCATTTTATTCTTTGATTCTTTTTCCTTTGATCTGAACATTAAAAAGTGAGTGTGAGCTTCCATTTGGATTTATTTCCATCCAAAATTTAAAAAAAAATGAAAATAGGTTACAGAGTGATATGGATATGACTTAGTATGTAACTTAAAAGACACTAAGTGAAGACTAAAGATTTACATCCAAAAGCTCCAGAGACGCTGATTACTCCTTCACGGACCACACCACATCTTGAGGAGTGTGACAATTCTAAAATGAGCCTGTGTATTCTTGTGATTGCGTACATGCACATCCATTATATTTGGAACTTTACTTGACTTGGAAGAAGAGTTCGTTTTGCCCATTTTACCCCTAGAGAGAAACTAGGGATAAAACGTCTCTGGCATGCTGCATTTCAGATCCTTCCTGTTGTGTCCCCTTAGTCCCTCTCCCAGCAATTCTGGTGTCTGGCTGTTACAACTTACTGACCATGTGAGGTGATATGGCTTATCACTTCCCTTGATAGAAGTCTGCAAAAGAGCAAAATACCTCTTCCGGAGTACCCAGAGAGATGACTACAGGAATGGCATGAACGCCAGACAGTGGATCTGATATCTTGCTGATAAGAAGCCCAACACTGTGGTTATGTGCTGTGAGCTGCTAAGGACAACCCTACCTTTCTCCAATTATGTTCTAGGAAGGAATTCTTTGGTATACAGAAAAGACATCCCCCGTGATTTTAAATCGATAGCATACAATATGGTTGCTGGTAGAATATATGGAAGAATGAGCGTACACTTTGAAATCTAATGCACTAAATTCAAAACTTAATTTCATTGATTAGAACATGGGCAAATTGCTTATAATGTTTAAAACGCAGGTTTTATTTCTAAAGAGAAGAAAATATTTACCTGATAGAATTGTAAAGAATAAATTGGGTCCAAGTAAAACTTCTAGCAATAATGATCAATATATATTAGTATTTAAACTATTGATTTCCTTTCCTTTTGCTGTGTAAATTGTAATTCCAGTTCAGATACTTGTATCTTGTCAAATTTTGACATGAAGAACTATGTCAGGATATAAACAAGTATCTAGGAGAAGTGAGTTTCTAGAAGAAAGAGCAGATAAACTCATAAATAGGGGTTTATTATTGTTTCTTACAAACAAAAAAATATCATAGACAAGAAAAATATGGCAATCTATGGAAATAAATGGAAATATATTTATCTTTAAAAATATGTATTTCCAGATAATATCTTCACATAATATTTTGATTTATCAGAATTCTCAGAATGGATTATCTAGGTATTAAAGCTTAACAGTCTTGAATGACTTGGGGAAAGTTCTTTGAAGATGTATTAATTTCCTTTTCAAGGAGAATATCCTGAATATAGTCTTTGATAAGGGAACTTGTGGCATCTTAAAGATGTCATTATTGAAGCTAGTTCTCCTTTGAAGGGCTGCAGATTAATCAGAAAGTGGAAGTAGAGTAGGCAGGTGATATTTGAAGGACTGAATGCCAGGAGCTGTGACAAGTCCTTTCACACACACACACACACACATGTTCTCATTTAATCCTCAAACTCTCTGAGAAGAAGTGTGCCCCTGTGGGGTAATAACAGTACAGATAAGAAAGTTGAAGTGTAGGGATTTAGGTAATCTGCTTACCCTTAGTTATTAGGCTAATGAGTGTCACAATCAGAAATGGACACAGGACTACTAGTTAGGAATCCTAACCTTTTTTTTTCCACCCAAACTCTTTAATTGTTCTTCACAAAGCCACTCGTAAGGTACAAAGTCATTTCAGTTCCAGCAAGAGGGAAATGTATGGCAGAAAGCATCCTTCCTCTGAAACTGATACAGCTCTTTTCTTTCCTCCCCTCTCCCTGTAAGTTTTAGAAAAGAGTTTAGCTCCGTTATCCTCTAATTAAAGGAAGGGGTGAAAATAATTTAAATTAAGTCAAGGTTATATTTACTTGAACTTCATTTTACCCAGCAAAGGATTTTAAATTTTAGCTCAATTCTTTTCCACTAAATCCTTAAACAATGATCAGTTCAAAGTCCTGAAAATATATCAGTGTAAATTATTAAGCAGTAAACAGTAAACAGAAAGAGACAGCATCACTTTTCTCTAAATTCTGCCTTTGCTAGGAGAGAAAGAGAAGGAAAGGCAGAAAGATCCACCTTCATTTTAAAGTGTGTGTGCAAGGCAATGAGTGGATTTTCTTTTAACTGCTTGTCAGATGTATGTGGAGCTCATTGGTCTTGTTTATTTTATTTATCAATTTGCCATATCTAAAGTGAACTTTATCATCCAAGTTAGTTTCATTTTAGAAAGTGAAAAGCAATGCTAGGAACTTTTATGTTGGATCATGAGATGTGAGTATGGATAATTCCAGACCAAAGTACATGGTCACTTCAGTTGACCCCAAGAATCTGCTCCCGTGTCTCTCTTTTACTTCATCAGTACATCTATTCATCATTATTCCTCAAGTAGCATGTGTAGTTCTGGCTGATTTTCTGATTTATCAAGTCAATTGCAGGTTCAAGTTCAATCTCTTAAGCCATAAAATGATAGTATTTTTAATGGAAAGGACTTTATTAAAAATCTCACTTCAAATTCTTCTTATCTGGTAGATAACCTTACACTTTGACTTGACTTTATATACACACATTTTTTAAGTATTTAACTTTTAAAATTTATTTAATTTGGTGCATATTAACTATACAAAATAGAGGGATTAATTGTGGCATATTCATGCATATACGTAACATAATTTGATAAATTTCACTGTCCAGTACCTCTCCTTACTCTCCCACCTTTCCCTACACTAATGGTCTCCCTGTTACATTCATAACATCACTCCCTGATTTTTCCCTCAAGCTGCTGCATAAGAGAGATAAGATATAAGACTGTCTTTCTGAGTCTGTTTTACTTTGCTTCACATGATGCTCTCTGGTTCTTCCATTTTTCTGTGAATGACACAACTTTTAAAACAGAGCTGCCCGCGGATCATCTGAAGGGATGTTAAGTCCTGTCTACTTGGAATACTTGATGATTCCCTCAAGTGCCTGTCCCTTAGATTCATAACTCATCTGGGGAAGCAAAGAGGCTGAGGACTTCCCCAGGGGTGCTGACCATCATGCTGGGGCAGGAGGATGAGACCATAAGAATCACTGCACCAAAGACAGAATATTTACAAATTTACAAAAAGCAATGTGCCCCAAATAGATACTTTATAACATTTCAGAACACACACACACACACACACACACACACACACACACACATAATGTGAATTTGTTTTGAGGAATAGAATGTGTTAAATATCTGAAATTTTTTTTTCAAAAATAAATGTAAGTTATATTATCTAGAAGCATTGGATCGTGATATCTTCATTAAACTTGTTAAGCGATCATCTTAGAGGTTTTTACTTTCTTTCTCTCCATTTAAGTCATTCTAGGAAACCCTGTCCTTCAAGGACACTTCCTCCTCCTTGCTCCTGTCCCTGAGAGACTGTGTCCTTCACTGTCAGCAGCGTTTACTAGACATTCTTCTCCGCATCCTCCTCTTACCTTCTTGATCCCGGAGCCTGACTCTTCATGAAGTCACCTTGCCATTGGTGGCTTTTTACCCCTTCCCACCACTGGCCACCAGGTGGAATAGTGATCCTTGCTCACCACTGTCCCTCCCAGGCCTCCAGATACGATCCTGGGGAATTAGACTCTGTCTTGCACCACTCATCACTTCTGTCACCTACCACCCTTGGGTCCGTCCCTCTCCTTCATTTCCCACTAATATTTGCTGCTGGGGCAATGAGGCTCTCATATCCTCCCTCCCTTATTAATACTTGTTGGGACCCCCTCCTAGAGTTCCCTGACCTCTTCTCTAGTGGTGATGTGGTGTTTCAGCCTCTGCCTGACCCCTTTCCTACTCCACATGTCCTGAGACCAAGGCCTGACAAATTCATGCAACACCTCTGCAACTCTGTGTTGTCCGATTCTTTGACTCCACTGCCCCGTTTACGTCCTGTTCCCACCTTCCCAAATTCTTTGCACAGAGACCACGGATCCACTAACTCATCCTTCCTTAACTCCTTGATGCCCTCTCTCTCCTGGGTGCTAGAGATTTTTTAATATTGGGCTCTGGATTGCCATTGTCTAAACCCTACTAGGCGTGTAACAGTTATTCAGTGAACACTGATTGCATTAAAACAAAATAAAACAAAACAAAACATATGGAATGGATGTTTAAACCCACAGGGATTTTTTCCCTGTTTTTGCTGTCAAGAAATATTTGTTTGTTCTTTTATGTAATTATGATACATGTTTCACCAAAAGCCACAAATAACTGTTGACTAGTTCACTGCTTTTTTTTTAAACAGTGAAATTCTTTTTTTTAAGAAAGAGAGAGAGAGAGAGAGAGAGAGAGAGAGAGAATTTTAATATTTATTTTTTAGTTATCAGCAGACACAGTATCTTTGTTTTGTATGTGGTGCTGAGGATCGAACCCGGGCCACACGCATGCCAGGCAAGGGCACTACCGCTTGAGCCACATTCCCCAGCCCTACTTCACTGCTTTTTGCATTTTGTTAAGGAACAAGTCAAAGAGCCTGTTAAAGCTATTACTTCTCACTCTTTAAGTTCCAGTCCAACAAGACACTGAGTGAAACAGCCTCCAAACAAAACAGGTTCTAAATGGTTCTAGATGGTTCCTCTACAGCTCATGTTATGTTTAGAGGAAGGAGCACTGGTATAAAAAGGGGCAGTCTTTTTATTATTATTATTATTATTAGTTGTTCAAAACATTACAAAGCTCTTCACATATCATATTTCATACATTTGATTCAAGCAGATTATGAACTCCCATTTTTACCCTGTATACATATTACAGATTCACATCGGTTCCATATCCACGTTTTTACATACTGCCATACTAGTGTCTGTTGTATTCTGCTGCCCTTCCTATCCTCTACTATCCCCCCTCCCCTCCCTTCCCCTTTCCTCCCATTTTCTCTCTCTACCCCATCTACTGTAATTCATTTCTCTCTCTTGTTTTTTTCCCCTTTCCCCTCACTTCATCTTATATGTAATTTTGTATAACAATGAGGGTCTCCTTCCATTTCCATGCAATTTCCCTTCTCTCACTCTTTCCCTCCCCCCCTCGACCCTGTTTAATGGTGATCTTCTTCTCATGCCCCTCCTCCCTATTCTGTTCTTAGTTGCTCTCCTTATATCAAAGATGACATTTGGCATTTGTTTTTTAGCATAATCTGCTCTAGTGCCATGCATTTCCCTGCAAATTCCATGATTTTGTCATTTTTTAGTGCAGAGTAATACTCCATTGTGTATAAATGCTACATTTTTTTTTATCCATTCATCTATTGAAGGGCATCTAGGTTGGTTCCACAGTCTAGCTATTGTGAATTGTGCTGCTATGAACATCGATGTAGCAGTATCCCTATAGTACGCTCTTTTAAGGTCTTCTGGGAATAGTCCAAGAAGGGCAATAGCTGGGTCAAATGATGGTTCCATTCCCAGCTTTCCCAGGAATCTCCATACTGCTTTCCAAATTGGCCGCACCAATTTGCAGTCCCACCAGCAATGTATAAGTGTACCCTTTTTTCCACATCCTCGCCAGCACTTGCTGTTGTTTGACTTCATAATGGCTGCCAATCTTACTGGAGTGAGATGGTATCTTAGGGTGGTTTTGATTTGCATTTCTCTGACTGCTAGAGATGGTGAGCATTTTTTCGTGTACTTGTTGAATGATTGTATGTCCTCCTCTGAGAATTGTCTGTTCAGGTCCTTGGCCCATTTGTTGATTGGGTTATTTGTTTTTTTATTGTTTAATTTTTTGAGTTCTTTGTATACTCTGGATATTAGGGCTCTATCTGAAGTGTGAGGAGTAAAAATTTGTTCCCATGATGTAGGCTCCCTATTTACCTCTCTTATTGTTTCCCTTGCTGAGAAAAAACTTTTTAGTTTGAGTAAGTCCCATTTGTTGATTCTTGTTATTAACTCTTGTGCTATGGGTGTCCTATTAAGGAATTTGGAGCCCGACCCCACAATATGTAGATTGGAGCCGACTTTTTCTTCTATCAGACGCCATGTCTCTGATTTGATATCAAGCTCCTTGATCCATTTTGAGTTAACTTTTGTGCATGGCGAGAGGAGGGGATTCAGTTTCATTTTGTTGCATATGCATTTCCAGTTTTCCCAGCACCATTTGTTGAACATGCTATCCTTCCTCCATTGCATGCTTTTAGCCCAAAAGGGGCACTTTAGTCAGATATGCTATCATCTTTCTGAAATCTGTCAAAATTCACATACACACACACACACACACACACACACACACACATACACACAAATCTAATTTACCTGAAATAAACATGAAAGTTAGAGGTATTCAGTTTGGCATGAATCATCAGACCTGTAGAAGTTAAGGGCAATCTATTACTCATCAAACTTGACTTTAAAATTATGTGATGGAAAATGTTATTTATGGGGGGAAAAAACCCTTCATTTTAGAAATTAGTGCAAGCTGCTGTGTATGAAGCAGTGGTTATCCAGCTGTAATAACCTGGGAGCTGGAGGGGAGTTGAAGTCAACATCTGTTTGCTCCACCCCCTGATACATAAAAGGAAAAAAAAAACCCAAGGAGATTAGATGGCTGGCTTAATGTGATAAGGAAATGAAGCCACATCGACACTTGCAGTCGCCAATCTGCAGGAGCCGATGTTATTGAGCATTTCAATAGGGAGTGAGAAGCACTTTGCCAAGCGTTTTACCTGCCTCATAAGATCTTCACAATGAGATAGTGAGGTAGGTGGGGTTATCATCCTGGTTTTTTCAAATGAGGGAACAGCCAACTCCAAGGACAGAGCCCAGCCATCCTGTTGAACCCATGCCCTTTCCGAACCCTAAGCCTGTGTATGTAAAATTGCTTCTATTCTGCGGGTTCTCTTGGCCCCATTCTTACCCTCCAGGCAGAATCCCATGACTCTCCTACCCACTCTAGCCTTCCCCGGGTCCCAGCCTCCCCTTTTCTCTTCTATCCACACAGCTGTTGGCTCCTTGAAGACTGTCTTAGTCCTTCCTGTTTTCCTTACATTTTTTGAACCTAACACATATATAGGACATAGAAGATGTCTAGCAAATGTTAGTTGGATGGTCACAAGGACACTTCCAGTCAACTATGTGTTTTAAAGACCTGTAGCTGCTTTATTCAAATTTTAAGTATTGTTTGGATCCTAAGTATTGTTTGGATTTAGTGTATTTGAAAATCCAGATATAAATATTCTTACAGACTCCATTAAATCAAGGGCCTTCCCATAGTTACGTATCCCTGAAGTGACTCAGCAAATGTGAATGATAGATGTAATTAGATCATTTTTCATAATCTGACAATAAACTGGGGAAATAGCATTCTGGTAACCAGTTTGAGATCTTTCCTCTTAAAATACTCATTTTGGAGAATTGCTCAGAATAGTTTTAGAAACTGAATTCTATACAGAATAGTGTATGTAGATAATATTCAAATTCTGTTATACCACAGATTCAGTCATTAAGTGGGTCACTCTCCCTGAAGTAAATACACTTGGTATTTGATTTCAAAATCTTTCTTTTAATTGCATTGTTTTTCCAGAAACCAAAGCAGACATAATTAAAATTGTGAACATAGCAACACTATTTCAGAAATGTCTCTCGTGCTTTATGTTTTATGCTGTACTGTTTTTGCTATTCCTGTTTTTCTTTTTTTTTAATCTATTATGGGATGGCCAAAATATTTCTTTTAATGTACTGTCTTCAAAATAAAAGAATTTGTCTTGATGAAACATTGTGGTGCTCCCTCTTACTCAGTGTGTCTAAATCACTTGCCAAGAATTAGAGAAAACTGGATTTCGTCAATATTATCTACCCATAGAGTATTACACTTAAATTTCATTTTCTTCAAATTATTTTAATTATTTTTTTAAAAAAATACAACGAACTCAGACATTCCCATAAATACATACCAAACAAATATTAAATTCTTAATGAATTTAATACATCTGAGATTTTGCATTATTATTAATGTTGTTATTTCAGAGACAAATACCTTGTTTCCTTTATTTGTGAAGATTATGTCAACTCCCAAGTTATATTAATATTTGAATGTGATAATTATAAAGAAGTAATTAGAGATATAAAAAACATTAAGAAGATAGTTCAAAAGCTTTTGTTGATAACAAAACTGGGGAGAACATTTTCAAAGTGTTTAGTGCTCTGAGTTTTCTGTATCTGATTTTTTAAAAGCTTGGAAATTAATGATGAAGGCATGGGAATTAAGCAGAGAAAAGCAAAGACATGACGACTAGAAATTATTAGTACAATGGAAAAAAATTTTCTTATTGTCAGATTTAAATGCATATTACTTAAATAGCTCAATCTACCTGCCTTAAGTCATGGATGTGTGTGCTAGTTTTGGAAGAGTACATGCAGAAAACCTTATTCCTTGATCATGCCAGATGTTTCATAACTGTATTTATCTAATGCACTTCCAGATTTAGTGCTTGAAAACAGTCAGGTGAGGTACCAGAATATTTTATCTCTATTTGACAGATGGGGAAACCAAGGCTTAGTTTTTTAGTTAAATTTAAGTGACTTGTTACATATTAACTGGTGATTTAGTCCTTAGGGAGGACTGAAGTTGAGTCTTCTAACTCAGGATCAGTGATCTTTTCAATAGTTCACTTTGCAACTCCAGGAAGTTGAAAACTGGTATTCATTGTGTATTTATTCACTAATCTACTAGGTCAGGATTGTGTTACTTAGGTGCTCTTCTGTGTGTGGACTTGGTGAAGTGTGTACAATATGTCCTATCCATTCATGACCTTCCTCAAATGTGTCTCAGTGCCCTTACTAGTTGTCTCCTGTGTCTTACTCCTCCTTAGAGAAAGACAAGGAAGGATCATAGTTAGGAGTTGGGTCTCTTTCCTGGCAGTCAAGGAGCTTGTAGAATATAAAGTGAACTTTCTCCTAGTGGAAAAAGGAAAGATGAACCAAACCAGTGCATGCTGTGTTGACTTATAGAAAGGTTGACCCCACTAGGTACCATTGAGAGGTCAACTCTGGAGAAAGTGAGCAGAACTAGTTAGATCAGATGACTCTGATACTCTAAGCTGCAGTCTCTATGCCTATAGAGAGAAGACGCATACCATAAAACTATCAATAGTTGAGTGACACTAACTCAAAATCCGGAATCAAATAAGACACTAGATATGCAGTATTTTAGAAAATTTAAAAAATGCTTCAGGGATGTAGTACTTGGTTATAAGACTAATTAGTGTTGATGATAATATTTCCTAAGTAACATCTTCATATTTTTTGGTGTCTTCAGTTATCTGTAGCCATTGTCGGGACTCTCTCTTCGTTACCAGGAGAATGGAAATTTAGTACTCTGAGGTTCCCATAACATTGAGAGTAGAGCAGTCCACCCTCCACACACTATTACTGGTTTTCGAATGAAAGCAAAGCATGAAGGGAAATTGAAACTACAACTATTCTGTAACATTGTGCTTCTCAGGAGGGACCTGGACTAAAAGGAATGCCCAACTACAAAAGTCACTTAAGATACAAGTAATATGAGTCTGACAGACAGTGTTTGTATTATTCCAAAACATTTATAAGCTAAATTGAACTGGGATAATTTGTAAGTAATGTTCTGACTTCTTGCATGTCCACATTTCACTTAGAGTTCTTTTTAAGTGGATGGTGCCACTTTCATTTTGTGATATCCCAAGCCCCTTCTGTACCAAACTGTGAGTAATTACACATCTTTATTCAAAAGGCAGAATGAATAAAGAGAGGTTAGAGGTAGATGAAGACGAAAGATGATAAAACACCCAGGTTAACAGGGAGTTACTTGAATACCAACACTCAAACACTCATTTCCTAGAGAGACAATAATAGAACAGGTATTGATAAAAGTTACAGTGTCAAAAGCCACACAGCAAACTCTTTTGACTGTCCTCAGGAAGGGCTACCCAAGTCTTTAACAACTGCCATGAAAATCATAAAGTTAAAATGGTGCCTTAGCATCTAAATGTATAAATGTGATGTAATCTATTTGCACAAGGAGATACACAGAGCAAACAGTCATACACCTTGCAAAGTTGTGACTTATCTAGCTGGATTTAAAGAAGCTGCATGATGTCCATATTTTTTAAAAGAAAAAGCAAAAAAATTAAATAAGTTTTTGAAAACTTTTTAATGATTGGTTTAAATTAAAATTTTCACATAGTAAATATCAGTCTTGGGATTTCCAACTGAATCTGGATATCATATTTCTACCAGCATTCCCAAAGGCGAGAAATTTTTCTTTTTCAGTAAAAAAAGCTTAGGCTTTATTTAAAGATGTATGTGGTCAAATACCAATTTAAAACAGATATTAGTGTTAAAAAAATTTCTCCGAATTTCCAGAGTACAGTTTAATGGAGATAGCATTTTGAAAATTAGGCAATTGTATTAGAATCTTTATATGTAAATTATGGATCTTAAGCATCATATCTCTGAATAATATGTTGCTATGGGACTATTAGCTTGATCACCATTAATGAAGATGTCTTCTTACAAATATTTCAGTGTTCACACTTGACAAAATCACAAGACATTTCTCCAAGTTAACTATTATTTCGCATCCAATAGTGTTATATTTCACATTCAGTATTATTACAATATCTCAGCATATGAGTGGAATACATTTTAGGATCACTTGTGTTTTTATGATGTATTCCTAGGAATACAGTGTACAAGTATCATTTTATAGTAAGAGTAATTATTACCATGAGATTAATTAGTAGGAATCTATGCCAGATTCATGCTAGTTGTAAAACCAAACTCATATTTTTTCTCTTAACTTTCTGGACTATAGAATTAGAAAATTTCTAATATTAAAACTTTCTTTAAATTCTATATAACTGTTTATTGAATACTTTCATGCTTGGCTAAATCATTGCTTTATTATTTTTCATTTTGTTGCTGCACAATGGTCTTATTTTGTTAAATGATGTTACTAAAGACATGAGCTACCAGGGTGTAAAATTTGTATAACCCTCTGTGTCAATCTTAGAGTAAATTTTTTTTTTGTATTTTAAATATCACTTTCTTATACACAGATTAAAGTACTGCACCTCATTAATGTGTTGATGGCAGAGGCAACATTCACTAAATGACTAGGCCACTTTCTGAGTGTTCATTTCTACTTCTTAATCCCCAGTGTCACAATTCTCCTAGACCCATATATTCAGTTTTATCAAAAATTGACTTATTCTATTTCTAGAAAAGTCTTACTTAGAATTCTGATTTCAAGAATATTACTAATTGAATTCAACTGGCAAAATAATTGCATATGTGTCCTTACCCATCCTCAAATCACTTAATAAAAAATAAACATATAGACATACATGTATACACACATGCATACATGTACATGTATAAGACATAAATATGCATTTTATGATGCATGCTTAACAATAATGAAAGAAGGATGGGAGGACCATTGTCAGATCAGAGACTTTGAAACATTCCTAAAAGAAATAAGATGAATGGAAACCATAGTCCAAACACTGAGGACATTATTTTATAGGTGGGAGCAATTCTTGAGATTCTACAAACTCATGATTACAAGAAACATAAGATAGGATATGTTTCTGGGACAATCTTTTGGTGAGATATAAGAACCATGTTTTTGAACAGCTGAGTTGTAAATACATTCCATTTTCCTTTATAATAATAGTCTGTGGGAAGCTGCCATGCCAAAGTACTGGATATGGCTAGGAAGACACGGTACGAGCTTAAAATCTAAAGTATAAACAGGTAAGCCGCAAACACCTAAAATTAGCTACCTGTACATGTTACTCCCAGTGTGCCACACTCTGCACCCCACAGTCACCCATCTGCAGATGGGGAAACAAAGATTCTCTGAATTCAGGTGAGTAGACAACCAATCTCATGAAGAGCCAACACTTGAGGAAACAAGACAGAAAACTTCAAAATAAGATGATGATTCCCTCAGAGTTTATATAAGGTATAAAATATTCTACTCATAAAATAAGAAAGACTTATGAAAGGTAATAATTAAACAGTAGAAATAAAAATATATATTTTAAGGAAAATATAGCTTATTTATTTGTTGTTCAGGCACTTGTAAATTTACAAATAATGTCAGGTTTCAATGCACATGAAATCATTAATCAAGGCAATAAAAGAAGGGATCATTTCTTTATCAAACTCAACATCTATATTGATTTTTTTTAATTAATTTTTATTGTAGGTTGTTCAAAACATTACATAGTTCTTGATATATCATATTTCACACTTTGATTCAAGTGGGATATCCGCTCCCATTTTTACCCCATATACAGATTGCAGAATCACATCAGTTGCACAACCATTGATTTACATATTGCCATTCTGGTGTCTGTTGTATTCTGCTGCCTTTCCTATCCTCTACTATCCCCCCTCCCCCCTCCCCTCCCCTCTTCTCTCTCTACCCCCTCTACTGTAATTCATTTCTCCCCCTTATATTTTTCCTCCTTTCCCCTCACTTCCTCTTGTATGTAATTTTGTATACCCCTGAGGGTCTCCTTCCATTTACATGCAATTTCCCTTCTCTCTCCCTTTCCCTCCCACCTCTCATCCCTGTTTAATGTTAATCTTCTTCTCATGCTCTTTGTCCCTACTCTGTTCTTAGCTACTCTCCTTATATCAAAGAAGACATTTGGCATTTGTTTTTAAGGGATTGGCTAGCTTCACTTAGCATAATCTGCTCTAATGCCATCCATTTCCCTCCAAATTCTATGATTTTGTCATTTCTTAATGCAGAGTAATACTCCATTGTGTATAAATGCCACATTTTTTTTATCCATTCATCTATTGAAGGGCATCTAGGTTGGTTCCACCGTCTTGCTATTGTGAATTGTGCTGCTATGAACATGGATGTAGCAGTGTCCCTATAGTGTGCTCTTTTTAGGTCTTTAGGAATAGATTGTTTATTTTTACATAAGTAAAAATATAGCGGTGAACACAGCAGAATTTCTCTCAAAATCTATCTGAGTGCTTGTGGCTTTGAGTGTCTCAAAGGCTGTGGTTCAGGTATTTGTTGAAAGAAGCTGTCATCTCAAGACTCAGCTGGAGGCAAATCCACCTCTAAACGGATCACGTGGAAATGGCCAACAGATCTCTGAAACGCCGTGGTTGTTGGCTGGAGACATCATTTCCTTATCACATGGGCTCCGGCAAAAAATGGCATAGTGAGGAATGAGAGAGAGACCAGACAGAAGCTATAGTCTCTTACGACCTGATCTCAGAAATAACATATTGTTGTTTTTGGCCAAGTTAGTTGGTAAATCCTATCTCTACTCAGGATATGTACTCTGTGTGAGTACCCAGAGGCAGGGATCATTGGGCCAACTCAAAGTGCCCAGAAGACTCCTTCCTTTAATCAGTTCAAAGCCTAGAATTTTCTCAGATTTATTTACAATAACATAAAAATTGTACATATTAATGGGGTACGTGTGATGTTCTCACATGTGCATATTGAGTAGTGTTAGATTGAACATGACTGTCTCCTCATTTATCATTTCTCCATTTTTCCAGGTGTTTGAGATGTACAGAACATTATTCTTATTTAGAGTCCTCCTGTATACAACCACACACCAGAACTTCTTGTTCTGCCTAACTGTAACTCCCATATCTCTTGATCAACCTTCTACCTCCATACATTTCCCAGCCTGTAGTAAACACTATTTTACTCTCTATTTTATGAAACCCACATTATTTTTGGATTCCACCCATGAGTGAGATGAGGCAGAAATTGTGTTTTATAAAACACACATAATGACTGTCATATTGTCTCCAATCATAGAAGTTCATCTTCTGTGCCTGAGCAGTGTTCGGCTGTGTATATATACCACATTTTTAAAATTCCTCAGTTGATGGACACTTGGATTGTTTCCATTTCTTGGCTGTTAGGACTAATACTGCAGAGAACATGCAGTGCAGATGCCTCCTTGACAGACTGACTTCATCTCTTGTGGTAACGCACTTAGTAGGGAAATTGCTGGATCACATGGTAATTCTGTTTTTATTTTTTTAAGGAACCTCAGTGCTGTTCCCCACAATAGCTCTACTAATTACATTTCCACCAAGGGTGTGCGAGGATTCCCCTTTCTCCACACCCTGCCAACACACACTATATTCAGCCTTTTTGATACTAGCCATTTTTACTGGGTTGAGGGGGTAGCTCATTGCAGTTTTGATGTGCACTGCGCTGATGATTTGTGATGTTGAGCAGTGATTCTTGTGTGTATGTGCACACATTTGTATGCATTCTTTTGAGAATGATTTATTTAAGACTGTTGCCTATTATTTGATGAAGTTATTTTTGTTTTGCCATTTAGTTTTTAGAGTTCTCAAAATATTCTAATTATCAGCCCCTTGTCATATGTTCGTAGGTATTTTCTCCCATTCTGTAGGTTATCTCTTTCCTCTGTTGACTGGCCCATTTGCTATGCAGAAGCTTGTTAGGTTTGAATAACAATTCCTGTTATCTACTTTTGGTTTTGTTTCCCTGTGCCTTGGGGGTCTTGTCCTGAAAATCCTTGCCTACTCTAAAGTACTGGAGCTTTCGCCCTATGTTTTCTTCTAGTAGTTTCAGGTTTTACAGTTAAGTTTTTAATCCATTTTGAGTTGACTTATTTTTATTTTTATTTTTTGTAACTGGTGAGAGAGAGAGAGAGAGAGAGAGAGAGAGAGAGAGAGAGAGAGAGAGAGAGCCCCAGTTTCATTCTTTAGAAAGTGGATATAAAGCCTAGAATATTGTTCTTTAAATCAGATGGGGAAGAGGCTTCTTGGGTTTTGTTCTTTAATTTGATTTATAGAGTACTTTCTATCTTCATCTGTAGACTGAAGAGACAAGTTAACTGCCTGCTACATATTGACCATAAAGTGAGCATTTCTTATCAAGAATGGAAAAGTTAAAAAAAAATCACTGGTCAGTAGAAATTCTGGATGTAACTGAGCAAATGCTGGAAGTTCTTGGTGGGGTCTCTAGGTCCGGGAATGATTCTCTGAGTGCTTCAGTTTGGCCTGTCACCATTCCTTCCTTTTGAAAGGTACCCTGTGTTTCAGCTGACTGGTATGTGGGCTTGTGCTTCTAAGCAATCAGAAGGGCCCTGCATGGTGCCTTTAACCCCTGCTATTCAGGAGACTAAGGAGGGAGGATCACAAGTTTAAGGTCAGCCTGGGCAACTTGGTGAGACCCTGTTTCAAAAATTAAAAAGGGTTAGGATGTAGTTCAGTGGTAGAGCTCCTCAGAGTTCAATCTCCAGTATTGCAAAAGAAAAGAAAGACTTAGAGGAGATACAGATGTGTAGCTAGAGCTCACATGTGAAAGTTAAGCATTATTCCTAAATTATGGAGTGTTTTCCATCATTGTCTGTTTTCTAAATTTTCTCAAGTAAACATTTTTAGTTTTTGTAACACATAGTGCCCCCACATACAAAACATTTTTTAAGAATGGAGGGAAATGCATTTAATCCAAATCCCAGATGGTGAAGTAATGAATTTATACTTCCAGATCATAGGACAGAAAATAGTGCAAATCACACTGCCAATTTACTAATACATATTAAGAAATATTACTGCTAGCATGCCTTCCCTGTATGAATAATTATGGGAACATTAAGTCATCATGGGAATATTGCTGGGTGAACACTGATTTAAAGTGAGAGATTAAAAAAAAAAAACTAGTGTTCTCCTACTCTAACTTGAAAAATGTTTCCATTGTGGAAAGATGAGTGCTGAGACACCTTGACAAGCCAGACATTCACTTGAGCTGGGCTGGTCTTGCATTCCAAATCTATTCTTTCTGTGTAAAAAGGCCATCTCTCTTCAGCTATCACACTTTTCCTCACAAGATACAATTTAATAGTTTAGATTTCAGTGTTTATTTTTTTAATACAATTGCATTAAGAACCAAAAGATGATAACGTATTCTGGAAGGCAGTTGAGGCTTCCTTCAGGGTGGCCCTGAGTATGTTATCCACCACAGGGACTACGGCATCATTTCTTCCTCCAGAAATTTTTACAGATAGGAAAACAGGGCACATAATTTCTCTTGAGCATAACAAGTGTGCAGGCTAGTTTATAAGGTGAGAAATGAAATCAGCGACTGCTGGTTTTCTGTTTTCCCCAAGTGACACAATAGTAATTTTGCTCATGCTTGAAATTAACTTTCAGATAGCCTGTGAGCTATAGAATATATTTTTAAAACCATTGTATCCAAATTTATCATTAGTTCTCAAAATCAGTTCACATTGAATACAGCAAATCATGGCATTGTGTCATCTTTTATGTTTATTATTTCTTTTCCTCCTCCTTTTCTCCTCCTCCTCCTCCTCCTCCTCCTCCTCCTCTTCTTCTCCATCTCCTTCTCTCTTCTTCTTCCTTCTCCTCCTTCTCCTCTTTATTCTTATCCTCCTTCCTCCTCTAGTCATAGTCTACTGTTAGAAAAAAAAATAAACCAGAATAGATTATTTATCCTGCAAGGGACTGATTTTCTCAGACACACACTGACAAAAATGCATCCCAAGAACTGTGCTCAATTATCCAGTGATAAAAGAGCCAAGGGTAAAAGGACAGCCTGCCTCTTCTACCTGAAGTTTCCTATGAGAATCCCTTTATGTAAAGTCATTTGAACCCGCAGGTTAGCACATTATGCTCTTGCTTGCAGAGTGGGTACATGTGCATTATTTTTCAAAGCTCAATCTCTTGGGCACTTACTAGATTTTGTTTAGGAAAAAAAAATATAAGAGTAATACATTAAATGTGCTTATGAAAATACAAGATAATATTTTCTAATGCCATTCATAAGGACAGGGAGAACCAGACATTCTGTGAGTGGTTTTTCATTCAATTAATCTTATACTACTTATAAAAATAGTCCTCTGATATTGAATGTAAACTGATAGTTTCTGATCAGCAGCTGACTGTGATCATAACACTGCTTCCCTCATTCTTCTGCAAGCCCTTATTTCAATGTGGACTGGTAATAAACATTTTTCAGAGCAGAACTGTGAGAAGCACCGAACTAGACTAGCAAGTGAAATCAGGTCTCCGCACTGCACTCGCCTGTCGTAGCTCAGGGACTGATGTTCACTGTGCGTCTCATCTGCCGTAGGATACTGATGGAATTATCTTAAGTGCTTTGTATTTTGATCTCCTTCTCTGTATAAAGAGGATGTGGCACCTGATAATCACCAAGGTCCTTTCCAGAGCTATAATTCAAATTTATGCCATGATTGAGTGTAGATATAGCCATGGCCAGCAACAGAGAAAAAGATAAGTGAACTACGGCAGTTAGGTATTATGTTATTAAAGTGATGACTGTGAATATTGTTTAAGATAGAAGCATAATTATGACAAATGAAACAAATAATATTCCATGTACTATGTGCACAAATACCCTATTATAAAGAGTATCCATACAAAAAAGCCTGAACATAAGTTAAAATCATATTTTAAAAGAATTGTGAAACAACGGTATCTGAAAACTTACTTTGTTTCTTTTAGTATTAGATAAATCTACTATCTCAATTTTTGTAACATGATTATATTATACACAAATATAAACAAAGAAATAGCTTATGAACACATTCAATGAAACAACAAATCTCAGTTGTTTTGCACATACATTAATGGATGGAGTGGATTGCTTTTCATCATTTGGAATTTCCCATGGCATCTGTCAGTTTCTTGTTGGTACACCAGGTAAGGCTCTTCCAGAGTAAATATTTGTATATTTCTGGAGTCATCAAATCATTTCAGTGGATAGTACTTAGGAAACCTAATAGGCTGAAGAGGCACAGCTCCTCGTAGGCAAGGCAGTCTCTCCTCCTGTCCTTTGGATTGTATTCCAGTCTTCTCAGGAACCTTCAGTCCCCTTCCCTCCTGAGAAATAAAAATTCCTTCCCTGCCCCTTCAGCCTTAGCAGCTGTTCTCCATCATTCCTTGCAAGAGAGTCGCTGAGCTGGCTGTTTCCTCACACCTTTGTTTCTCACCCCCAATCAGACTGCCATCCTGTGACCATATTAAAACAGCCCAGTCTGTCCTTTGGTGTCACTGACCCCTCTGTAGTTGAATCTAATATATTTTATCATCTCCATGTCAGCTTTAGAGTCCATTCTAGAAGAAAACAGAGGTACAGTTGTTAAAGGATGTTAGGTTGCTCCTGGATCTCTGAGGGGGCCAGGCAGATAGACAGGAGCAAGGGCCAGCTGCAGGCACTGCAGAGAGGACCCTGTGGCTACTCCCTGCTTGGCTTTCATTAAGGCTAGCTATAGAAGCCCTGTTCCTCTCATCTTTGGGTAACCAAACTCTTCCGCCACCCTGCATTCCAGATGATCAGTCCTCCTCATGTGGCCACCGCTTCTGTCTGATAAATAAAGGAATTAATCAAATTCCAGCCAGTTATTCATCACAACATCCTGACAAACCAAGCTCACATCTTGGTATTCTATACCAGTACTTTCAACATTGTTATTTCATGATAATGAGGTTCACAATTTTTTCAATAATTGTGCATATTTTAATAGGTGGATGTATGCGTGTATCTTTAAAAATAAACCCTTTATCTGGAAAGCTTTCAATATGCCAAAACTAGCATTGTCTGTTTAAGATAAGAATACTATTTTGTAGTTCGGGCACATTTAGTTTGTCATTTTAGACTTCCCTTTGTTAAAATAACGGGATTTAAATTTAATGCTTGCTGTAGTGGCTCTTGCTTTTTAATTCCAAGGTTTCAGTAGTATTTACTGTTTCTTTTCTTGTTTGTTTCTTTCTCTCTTCTCCCATATCAATATTGTCCAAAAGTTAATGAATCGTGTCCATCAAAATTAGTGCTAATGACCTTATTTTCATAAAACAGACTCACTACTCTGCCAGCTTTTCCTTCTGCAGGCTAGCCCATAGGAAATGATCCATTATTTAAAAAATAAAAAAGGAATTAGAAAATGTTTGTCTCCCATAAATCTGGCTATGGCATGCACCTTATTCCATTTTAGCATTTACCCAAAAGAGGGGGAAAAACCCGCAAATTTATGGTGACAATATTCTTTAATCTCTTTCTAAAACTAAGGAAGGAAATTTTCTTAATCTCATGACAGAGTATTTGTAAACAAGACACAAATGTTTTCTCACCATTGGGATTCAGATAAACATTTAGAGATACAGTCTTGAAGGAGATGGAGACAGGAATTAGTGGGAGAGAGAGACACAGTATCTTTGTAGATTAAAAATCTGATTAAGGTCATTTTGAATTTTTACTGAATACTAGGCTACAAAGGGATAAGGGAAAACTCTATACCCAAGGTACATCACCTAAAGATTAAATGGATTAAAAACATACTGTCGAATCAGTAGTCGTAAGAAGCCTTTAGAATCATTTTGACTTCAAAATTAAGATTATATCCAGGGAAGAAAGAGGGAGATTCCCTGAATAAGACTTCACAATGATAAATAGCTTCAAGATACCCAAAGCAGAAACAAAAAAAAAACTAACAGGAAAAAAAAAAACACCTCAAAATGACAATAAACACTGGAGATTGTTAATGTTCTTTTCTGAACAATTAGACAAAAAATCAGAGAGAATAAAAAACTTTGGATAACACCATCAACCAATTTAAACTAACTGAAATTTATAAATGTTGCACCCAAACATAGGAGAACATACTTTCTTTTTTAGTATCATGTAATATTTATTGAGTTAGAATATATGTTCAATCACAAATCAATTATTAAATGAAAAACTTAATTTAACTTATTCTAAGTCCAAAACTGAATTAAATTAGAAGGAAAGATATCTGAAAAGTACACAATTACTCAGTAATCAAACAAATACTCTATTAAATAAACCATGGGTCAAGTTTAAAAAAGAGAGAATTTAGAAAATGTTTTGAACTAAGATGAAACACAACTTTTATAATGCACTTAAAGCAGTGCTTAAGGAAAATTTTATAGCATTCAAGAAAGATCTGTACTCAACAAAAATTCCAGAATAATATACTAAAAGAAACAGAAATTTTGACTCAAAATTAATAGGAAGGAGGAAATAATAAAGATAGCAGGAATCATGAAAATAGAAAAGAGGCAAAAAGTAGAATTTATAAAAAAATAGAATTTAAATTCTATTGCAAAAGCAATAGAATTGAGAGAGGGGGAGAGAGAGAAAGAGAAGGAAAAAAAGCAGGAATTATTAGAAATGGAAAGAGAGAGGTGTCACTAGATATTAAGAATATGGAAGGGATAGTGGATGCTATTAACATTTTTATGGCAGCATTGAGTAGCTTACATAAAATGGGCAAATTCCTTCAAAGAAACAGAACAATAAAGAGAAAGACAAATTTAACATAATTTTATTATGCAACTCTAAATTCATAATCTTAAAATTTCCTATAAGATCCAAATATCTGATTAAATCTCTCAAATATTTAAAGAAATAATACAGTCTTTCAGGAAACAAACATGTCAACTTCTGTTGTAAAACCATTACTGCCCTTATTTTTTTTTAAGAAAAACTAAATCAACAAAAGTAAACTACAGATCAATATTCTCTATATAACTATAAAAAATTCTTTAGAATATGTTAGTATTCAAATTCAGCAATGTATAAAAAGGGTAATATATCCTGATAAAGTGGGTCTTATTCCAGGAATACAATCTTGATTTGATATTTGAAATTCAATGAATGCAACTTAACCATATTAATGGACTAAAATGAAAAATTATACGATCACACTAGTATCTGTGAAACAGCAGCAACAACAAAATTCATCGCCCATTTGCCCATTTGTGATTGAAAATAAATTAGAAAAATAGGAATAGAAGGGAATTCCTTGAATTTGATGGATAATGTCTGTGACGGATCAACACTTGATATCATGATGCATGGTGTCATCTGAATGCTTTCCTTTTATGCATAGGAACAAATGAATGAATGTCTGTTGTTGCTTCTTTGCAACATTGTATGAGATGCCCCAGCTGGTGCAATATGACATGAAAAAGAAATACAAATTTGAAAGGAATAAAAATATCTGTCTTTATATTTAGAAGAAATAGCTTTTGTAGAATATCCTAAGGAATTTGCCAAAAAAGAAGCAACAACAAACAAACAAAAACCCAAAACCTACTAGAACTAAGATGAAAATTTAGCAAGTTAAAATGCAAAATTAATATGCAAGAACTGTTGTATTTCTATGTGCTGGCAGTGAACAATTAGAAAATGAAATATTGAAAATAAATTATTACCATTTATAACAATTGTTTAAAATCTACATATAAATTTATCTTTTTAAAAATATGCAAGACTGGAATCCTGCAAAACTACTTAACAGCACTGAGGAGTTTAAGAAGATATAAATATATGAAGATATGCCATGTTAATGAACCATTAGAGTTAGTATTTTTTGGATGTAAATTTTTCCCATGTTTAAAAATTTTAATCTCAATCAAATTCCAAAGAGACTTTTTGTCAAAATTGACAAAGTGATTCTAAAAATAAATACAGAACTGCAAAGCATCTAGAGTGATCAAATCAATTTCAAAATAGAAGTACAAAGTAGAGGAGTAACATCAGCTGATTATAGACTTCCTATAAAGACACGGGAAATCATTTGTATTCATTAGAGACTTCAAATTAAACCCAAAGAAATAGGAATACAATGGTTATAGGATAGAAGTTGACACAATGTTGAAACAGTGGATACTTATATTGAAAACAATGAATCTTGACTTTTACCTCTGCTTTTGTCAGCTTTGGGGTTGCTGTGACAAAAATACCCAATAAGAACAACATAGAGGGAGGAAGTATTATTTGGAGCTCATGGTTTCAAAGGTCTCAGTCCATTGATAATAGACTCCATTGCTGTGTGCCCAAGGTGAGGCTGGACATCATGGGGGAAGGGCACAGCTAAGGAAAGCTGCTAAATTCTTTGTGGGATCAGGAAGTAGAGAGAGAGGACAGGGGAAGGGGCAGCAGGAAGAACAATCATCGCAGGGCATAGCCCCAGAGACCAACAACCTCCAGCCATATCCTACAGTTACAACCCTGTCATTGAAACAAGGATGGACTGATTAAGTACAGCTCTCAGAATTCAATGATGTTACTTTGAATATATTTTTTTTTCAGAAACACTGGAACTTTGGAGGAACACCTCATATCCAAACCATAACAACCTTATTCTATGCATTAACTCAAAATGTATCATAGACTTACATGAAAAATTTTAAATAATAAAACTCACAGAAGAAAATTACCTGATATCATAGGCAAAGATTTCTTAGAATACAAAAATACAAATATGGGTATATTCAGCTTCATCACAATTAAATGTTTTACTCTTTGAAAGAAACCCTTAAGTGAAATGAAGAGGTAAATCACAGACTGAAAGAAAATGAAGTTCATGTATTGGCAAAGGAATTGTTTTTAGAATATATAAAGTGTTCTTTCAGTGTCATAGGAAGACAACCCAATTTAAGAAATGGGCCCGTGGGGCTCGAGTGTGGCTCTGTGGTAGAGTGCTAGACTAGCATGTGCAAGTCACTAGCATGTGCAAGGCACTAGCATGTGCAAGGCACTAGGTTCAATTCTGAGCACTGCATATAAATAAATGAAAGTAAAAGGTCTTTTGACAACTAAAAAAATTAAAGAAAAAAAAGAAAGAAATAGGCCCAATATTTGAATGGAGTTTTTACAAAATACAAGTCTGGCAAATAAACATAGGAAAAGTTGCTTATATCATTAATATTCAAGAAAACGAAATTCATGATGTCATCCTCATTTTGCAGGGGTTAAGTATCTTACTCAAGATGATAGCAGTCTATCTCCAGTGTCCATGTCCTTAACCACTGTACTCTGTACTGTATGTACTATAATTAATACCATTTTTCAGGGTGAAATATATTTCCATGCAGTTATGTTCTTAATGCATCCAGCAAAATCCAGGACTCCAAACAATATTTTCAACCCCAATTTACAGAGTTCTTCTTTTTCTGCAACATTCATAACAGTTCAGGTTTAAATAAGGTATTGATTGAAGAAGTGCATAAAGCTAAAAAGGTATGTACAGCTGATGAAAATGAATTATGTAAGCCTTCTAGTTTGGTTAATGGTTTAAAACAATTCATTATGCTCATATTCCTGAAATAAATCAGAAGAACGCTCAATAATATCAAACATGCTAATGAGGTCCAAGTGTTCAGTTTGATCCCTATATTGATTATATGCACAAATTCATATACTATGGAGAACATGAGTTAAAGTCCCTGCCCTATTTTCCCATCTTTGGAACTTCTCTTCCCTTAGGTGAAAAACCGATGCAATCTTTGCACCGATTTATTTGGATTAGTGGACTGATTTTTATTTAAGAAGCATGTTATTTTCTATACTGAAGCCCAGGAGGCATTAAAACAAAGTGAAATTACATAACTTGAAGGCAATTTTCTTTTTCCAATTGGGAACTGATGTTCTATAGCAGGAGTAGTCAAACTTCTGTAAAGGGTCATATAATAAATATTCTAGATATACTAGTCTCTATTACAACCACTAGTTCTGCCATTATAGTGCAAAAGCAGCTATAGAAAATACATAAATAAATAAGTTCTAATGGAACTTGATTTATAAATACACACATGAGGTCAATTTGGCCATTGGGACATAGTTGGTTAATTCCTTGACTATAGCTTATCTGTTCAAAGAGGCATAAAACAAAAACTTGTTTACCTGATTTTCTAAGTAACATATGGAATTCTAACATCAGTGAATGTGAGGGTACAATCTGATATAAATTCTGGAAAAAAAATAATCTTGTAATTTATACAAAGACATTTCTCAAATTTTAGCTTATGTTCAAATAAAGCTCTCATTATGTACTCTCAGTAAGTTATTGAAGGATTTAAAAGATATTTTGCTTTGATCCAATTTTAACTTGGGTATAAAAAGCATTCTCTGTAAAGAATTTTTTAAAATAAAAATCCTGCTAACATGATAGACAAGATTATCGGAGGAAACAGATGGGGAGAATTCTTAATTTGCATCTTATACATAGCTACGATATTTACCACACTTAAAATAATTTATTTGCAGAAGCAAGGACTGGGGGTGGGGGGGGAGAAATCACACAGAGAATACCAATCAGAAGAGATCACAGATTACAAAGTTTTATATACACATTACATATAAGATATTGTGAAATGCCTTTATATAATACATAAAACAAAAATTCAAAAAGGGGCAACAATTTTGGAGACTGGATTTAGGAACACAGTACCCTAAAGTTATTTGGGTAAACAATTTAACAATTTTTTTAAAGTATTTATTTTTTGTTTTAGGTGGATACAATATCTTTTTTTATGTGGTGCTGAGGATTGAACCCAGTGCCTCACACATGCTAGGCAAGTACTCTATCACTTGAGCCACAACCCAGCCCACAATTTAACAATTCTTCTACACAACAGGAACAAATTTAAAGGTTTTACTCTCTGAAAACAAGGACTATTTTTATGAATATACAAAACCCCAAAATTTTAAATTATTTCTCATTTCAATACACATAATACTAAACAAATTCACTGTCTACTTTCCAAAGTACTTTGAACTTAAAATGAAATAATTACCAACAAAACAAAAAATAGTTTGTTAACTTCTCTTAATAATTTGTAAAAAATCAATCAACCAGGTTCAATAATAAAGATCAACATACCAGTACCAGAGAATATTATTAAAACTTGGTTCCTACCAAAATCACATTGTATACAGCTCAAGTCACTTAGTTTTAACTTTTTAATTGAAATATATGTGCTAGAAAGGTATAAGTCCTATGACATTGAATAAATCATCACAAAATTTAACACATCCAGGTGACCAGTACCCAGGTCAAATAAAAGACCATCAGAATTATAAAATTTCTCCATCAGAAGGATTCCTAGGAAAACTGGGCATGGAACCACCATTTGACCCAGCTATATCCCACTCTGGTTTATACCCTGCCTTTTTCAAGACTCTGATTACAGTATACTATAGAGACACAGTCACATCAATGTTAATAGTAGCACAATTCACAATTAGCTACATTGTGGAACCAAGCTAAATGCCCTTCAGTAGATGAATGGATAAAGAAAATGTGGTATATATATATACACACACACACAATGGAATATCATCCAGCATTAAGAGAGAATAAAATCATGGCATTTTCAGGTAAATGGATGGAGTTGGAGAACATCATGCTAAGTGAAGTAAGCCAATGTCAAAAAAACAAATGCCAAATGTTTTCTTTGATATGAGGATGTTGATCTACAATAGGGAGAGGTGGGGGGAGCATGGGAGGAATGGAGGGACTTTAGATAGGGCAAGGGGAGGGGAAGGGAAGGGAGGGAGTATGGGGGTAAGAAAGGCAGAGGAATAAGATGGACATCATTACCCTAAGTATATGTATGAAGATACAAATGGTGTGACTCTACTTTGTGTACAACCAGAGACATGAAAATCCTGCTTTATATGTGTAATATGAATTAAAATGCATTCTGCTGTCATATATAACAAAATAAATAAATATATTTAAAAAAATTTCTCCATCAACTTTAGAAAATTTTTAGCCATTAACTGTTCAAATACATATATATTTTTATTATTATTTGTTTTTGTCCCATTGTCTGCCTCCTCCAAAACTCCAATTAAAAGTATCAGACGTTTTCACCAAGTCCCCAATACAATCTTTTTAAAAATTTTTTTAGTATTTTTAGTTTTAGGTTGGCACAGTGTCTTTATTTTATACTTATGTGGTGCTGAGGATTGAACCCAGTGCCTCATATATGCTAGGCAAGCGCTCTACCACAGAGCCACAAACCCAGCCCCCAATACAATCTTTTTTGCACTCTCCACCCTTTTTGCTCTGTCCTTTAGGCTGCTTTTCTACACATTACACCAACCCTCTCTTTTGTCATACCCAATCTGCTATTAAACCCAACAATTTGAGCTCTTAGATCCCAATACTGTACTTCTCAAAAGGAAAACAGCATTTCTCCCTAAGTCTATCTTGTCTTAAGAATAAATGTTCACCCTATTGATTTCCTAATCAAATTTTAAAGGAAGACTAACAGATAAGAATTTCTGTTAGTCATCTGTATAGGCTGAAAAGAAACTTTCTTCTTTCTCCTCTAAAACAGCAGATTAAAAACTGACCACTAAATATATAAAGGACTACTATAGGAGATGGGGGTGCAGTTTACAGCACCTGTAGTATATCTGAGGCCCTGTGCTTAATCCTGACACACAAATTTCTACAATTCAATACTCCAAAACCAAACAATCCAATTCAAAAAAGGGCAAAGGACTTGAATACTTGGAATAGACATCTCTACAAAGATGATAAATGGCCATAAAAAGATGTCCTAGCATCACAAGCCATTATTATGAGACACCATACTACTGGAATACAATACTACTAGAATAGCTATTATCAAAATGAAAAAAAGTTAAGAGTTGGCAACAATGTAGAAAAACCGAAAACCTCATGCATTGCTGGTAGAAATGTAAAACAGACATAACTAAAATGACTACAACCCCCCAAAAATATAGAATATCAAACAATATCGAATGTTGGACAGGATGTAGAGAAGCTGAACTCTGAAACATAGATGGTGGGAATGTTAATGGTACAATCAATCACTTCAAAAAACAGCTGATGGTTTCTTAAGAAGTTAAATATTTATTTTCCTTACTCAGCAATTACACAGCTACCCAAGAAAAACAAAATTATATGTGCACTCACAGAAATACACGAATGTTCTTAGCAACATTATTCATAACAGTCAAAAAGCCATCAAAAATTTAATGTATAAAAATGAAGTATTACTCAGCATTAATAAATTGCTAAAACAACATCATGGCAAAAACTCAACAACATGCTGAGTAAGAGAAGCCAGACACCCCCCACAAACAAAAAAAAAAGTATAAAACTAAGATTACATTCATATGAAAATCCAGAAAAGATAAAATTAATCCATGATTTCAAAAAGCAGACCAGTGACTGCCTGAAGGCAGGAATATGTGGGTAATGGGTTGTGAAATAAACAACTTTTGGGAGTGACAGCAATGCTTTATATCATATTATTATGAAAGTGACATGGATATATGTTAAAACATATCCAAGCATATGCTTGCAATAAGTACACTTACTATATATAAGTTAAATTTCAATCGTTGATTTAAAAAAAAATGCAGAATTCTCCAACCAGAGTGGCAAAGGGTTTCTAAAACACAGATCCTCTCTCCTCAGTAGTAAAGTGTCTTCCTAGAGCCTGCAGAGGGAGCAACTTTCTCTGTATACCTCAGCATACTATTCATACAATGTCATTTTCTATAAGTGCTATAATATAAAAAGTTAGAAAACGATAACCCCGAAATGTTTGAACATAAACCTCCAAAACTGTTCAAATAGTGAAATAAAAAATCTATACCTTAAGCACACTTAACAGTTTCGCTCTTGGTGCCTTTTCCTTCTTTACAAAATTGTATAAGTATATATGGGCATTCGGATTTGATGGGAACTTTTCATCATAAGCATAATTAGTAAGTATCTTTCGGGCTTCATCTTGATCACCATAGAATTCCAACATCTATATAAAATAAGTTATAATATCTTAGCTGAATTTTATAAGATACAAAAGATAATACACAACTTCATTGCTGAGTACAAAATTGACAAATAGTACCACAGAAGGAACATGCTTCCACTAGCATATATGTTACATCATCTATGAAAAAAAAATCACCTTAAAATAGAGGACTATAAAGTTCATTTTTCCTTATGCTATTTTGTTACTAAAAATATATATATAGTAATTTCAACATAAGAACTATTCCTATAAGAAATTCATGTCCTCAAAGCAAGAATATATATAATTTGGGGGTGGGGGAACAGGGATCGAACTCAGGGGAACTCGACCACTGAGACACATCCCCATCCCTATTTTGTATTTTATTTAGAGACAGGGTCTCACCTGTCTCTGCTTCACACCTCGCTTTTGCTGAGGCTGCTTTGAACTTGTGATCCTCCTGCCTCAGCCTCCCCAGCTGCTGGAATTACAGGAGTGTAATCCCACCTCACCCAGCTTCACAGCAAAAATAATAATGACTAAAATATGATGCTTACTAACCTCAGTGCCCCATTTATAACTTCAGTCACAAAAGAGTGCATAACAATTATAGCTTCTTCCATTTTGTTTCCATCTTTTCATGTTCAGCACTTTAAGTACTCAAACTTTCAAAGAATGATTTATTTTGAAAATTTATTCCAATTGTTCAGTATCAAAGCCCTCTGACAAATGACTTTTTTAAAAAATATATTTTTTAAAGAAATATTTTACACAATACCATTATTTTATATATTTACTATTTTTTTTAAATGTGGTGCTGAGGATCGAACCCAGTACCTCACACATGCTGAGCAAGCACTCTACCACGGAGCTATAACCACTGCCCACAAATGGCCTTTTTACAATGACTGTGAGATGATAGAGAATCTTCATAAACTTTCTAAAAGCCATTATTCTAAGAATCTCATATATTGTGACCTAGTTTCAGATTTTTTTGTTCACTTCTTTTTATATCCCACCAAATCATAAAAGATCTTTCAGCTTTTAAGCTCAACAAGAATAATACAGAACAGACAATTACAATTATATTGTTATTTACTTTGTAGATATTTGGCTATCTTTCAGGCTTCATCTTGATCACCATTTGGTGATCAGTCATTTGGTGAAGGCCCAGACAGTTTATCCAGTAATGAAAAAAAAGTAACATCAACAGCTTATTAATAAACAAAATGCCAGGTCCAGTGATGCACACCAGCAATCCCAGCAGCTTGGGAGGCTGAGGCAGGACAGAGTTCAAAGCCAGCCTCAGCAAAAGTGAGGTGTTAGCAATTCAGTGAGACCCTGTCTCTAAATACAAAAAAGAACTGGGGATGTGGCTCAGTGGTTGAGTGTCCCTGAGTTCAATCCCTGGTACCTGCCACCACCTCCTCCCCACAAAAAACCCAAATTATTTAGACCAAGAAAGAAATATGCCATACTCTTTTTCTATTTATTTAGTTAGATTTACAATTTTTTCCATTAAATTTCCTTCTGATCAATAAAGATAATTAGGCATGCAATCTCTGCATAGGCTTAAGACAAAAATAAAACCAATACAATTTTATGAAAAGTCTACTTACCTCTACATAACTCTTCACAAAAGGGTCCCAAACTCCAGGAGTTTTAATCAATCCACAAATATTTACAGATGTCTTCCAGCTGTCACTGAGCATACTTTAGGTTGCTGAACTGTATGCATAATCATTTTCATCTGCCCGAATATAAAAAAAAAAATTTTAAAGTCATTTGGTGAAGGCCCAGAGTTCAATCCCCAGCATCACAAAAAAAAAAACAAAAAAAGAGAGAAAAGTCGTTTAGTATTGAGAACTTCTGTTAAGACAATAGTAAACTGAGCTATTGTTAAAAGAATAATACATCATGCTCAAGTGGGATCTATTCTAGGAATGCAAGGTTGGCTTAACAACTGAAAAGCTATTAATGTAAATAAATATCTACTGATCTAAACCAAATCAGTAGACCAAAGAACAAAAACCACATGATCATCTTGTGACCATCGACAATCTAGGAACTTTCCACAATCTGATTAAACAGTATCTATGAAAAACCCACAGTAAACATGAAATTTAATAGTGAAAGATTGATGCTTTTTTCCCTAAAATCAAGAACAAGATAAGAATGTCCCCTCTCACTATTTCTATCCATTATACTGGAGGTTTTAGCTAGGGCTTACAGCAAATTATAGAAAAGACATCTAGACTGAAAAGGAAAACTATATTTTCTGTCTAGAAAATTCTAAAATTCCATTAAAAATTTATTAGAATTAATAAATGAATTCATCAATGTTGCCAGGTACAAGATAAATACAATAAATGAATTTACAATGAAGAAGCAAACAATAAAATTAGGAAAACAATGCCATTTGTAAAAGCATCAAAAACTAAAAATAAAAGGTGTAAGTTTTAAAAAAGAGATGAAAATTTCCATCTGAAAAGTAATATTGTTGAAACAAATTTCAAAAGACCCAAATAAATATAAAGACACCTCAGATACATAGTTTGGAAGACTACTATTGTTATACTAGTCTACAGAGTCCTATAATTTCTATCAAAAGCGCAGATAATCTTTTTGTATAAATGGACAAGCTAACTATAATTTATATGAAAATCCCAGGGACTGAAAATAGAATAAAAAATTTTTAAAAAGAACAAAGTTGGAAGATTCATACCATGACTTTACAAATTCATTACAAAGCTACAGTAAGCAAGACAGTATGATATAGGTGTAAGGACGAAAATACATAGATTAATGACAGAAAACTGAGTGTACAGGAACAACACCTTCATGTTTACGGTATCTGATTTTCAAGAAGGGTACCGAGACAATTCAGTAAGAAAATACTTGTTTTCAACAACTATGTTGGCACAACTGAACATTCACATGCATAATAATTTAGTTAGATTGTTTCCTAACTCATATCACACACAAGAATTAACTCAAAATATATTAAAGACCGAAATGCTAGAGTTAAAATTATAAAACTCTTGTAAGTGAAAATCTCTTGTGTCCTTGAAGTGGGCAATGGTTTCTTGGATATGCCAACAAAACCACAAGCAACAAAAGCAAAAACACATAATTGGACTTCATCAAAGGACATCACCAAGAAAGTAAAAAGGCAACCTACAGAATAGGAGAAAATATCTCCTATTAAGAGATTTCTATTAAGTATATCTATTAAGAGACTTCTGTCTAGAATATATAAAGAACTCATGACCCAATAACTAAAAATTAATGGTTTAATCAAAGTATATGCAAAAGATATAAATATAAATTTCTCCAAAGGCATACAAATGGCTCACAGGCACATGAAAAGAGCTCAACATAATTAGTCCCTATAGAAATGCAAATCAAAACCACAGATACCATGGACTTCAGTACCCTTCCATTGATAATGGTGGTAATTAAAAATAGTGCAGCGAATTTTCAAGAAACGGGTACTGCTGGTCCGCATGTTTTCGGTTGGTGCCCAGCACCTGAGGCTGCGCGGAGCGTGGGTGGCGCTCCTCCAGCCCCAGGGCCGCACCTGGCGAGGCCTCGCACCAGGGAGGGGCCCGCAGGCCTAGCAGCCCCCCAGCGGGCGGCAACGGTACCCTTGCACTCCCCAGGGTGCTACCTCCAAGCACCACCTACGTGAGCCAAGGGGCCACACGGGAAACCGCAGGACCCGCCCACCCCAGCGAGGGCCCGGCCTCGCTGTCAGGTTCCTGGCAGGAAGACGTCCCCGGCCCCCCGCGGGGGGCTCCAGGCACACAAAGGGGAATGTTCGCCTCAGGTCCTGGCGTAAATGGGCTGTCTATCCGCAGGACCCCTGGCCCTCCAGCTCCTGACCCTCCGACCCAAAAGAGCTGGGTCAGAGCTCCACGTGGGGAGGCCGCGGGCCAGACTGAGACGCGCCGCCCACACGCAGCCCTGGGGTCTGGGGCACTCACGAGCCTCGGGCACCTTCTGAGGCGGGGGCCTGGGACCCAGACCTCTAAGCGACCCAAAGTCCGGTGGCACCGCGGTCATGCGCGGCATCTTGGGAGGGCCCCCCGCCCAGATGCCATCAGGGCCCCACCTGCGGCAGCGGAAGCAGGCGCGCAGTGCCCCGCAGCGCTTTCCTCATGTTGCCGAGCACCTCCGGAGAACACGAAAACAATGTGGGTCCCCTGAGCACGGCCGCTCCCACGGTGGCAGCACGTGGGAAATCGAAAAGGAAGGCCTACGGATTTTCCAGCGGCTGAAACGCTCCTGGCCCTGGCGAATCTGCCACTACCCGCGCGGAAGTGCGGCCCTCCTGCCGGAAGTTGACCTTCCTCCATTTTGTGGCCCGCCATGGCGGCGGTGTTAAGGTTGTGGCCAGGATGCAGCGCCTTTGAGGGGGTAAGCCAGGTGAGCCATAGGGGACGTCAGCGGAGCAGCAAAGGACCGGCCCAGACACCGGAGAGGCTGTCATGTACGGCGAGGGCGGGGCCGCGCCAAGCCCGAGAGGAAAGGCAGCGCGGAGGAGGCCGGCCCAGTGGAGCCGGCTGCGAGGGCAGTCAAGTGGAGCTGCTGGTGTTCAGCTATGCCTGCAAGTCGTTTCGGGACGACAAGCGGGCCCTGGCCCAGGAGCAGGGACAGCACCTCATCCCCTGGATGGGGGACCACAAGCTCCTGATCGACAGGTGGGTCTCGCCGCCCCTGCCGCCCTCCCCTCCCCCTCGCGGGTCTGCCTGGCTCCGACATCGGGTCCTGGCCTGGGGCGGGGGGCGGGATCGCGTCGCCTGCCCCAGGACTCCGGCTGCAGCAGGCGTCCCTCCCGGGATTGTCTCTGCCGCGCTGGGCCGTGTGCCCCGGGCGGCCGCTCGCCACGACGCGACGCGCGGTGGAGCCATGGGGTCGGAGGCACTCTGCTCCGTGCGGCTGCGGCTGGGAGCGCGCTTTTGTTCTCCGCGTCGCCGCCCTCGGACCCCGCGAGTTAGCCTGCGGCCGCCCTGGCCACCAGAACCCGGGCGCCATGAGCCCTCCCGGGCGGTGGGCGAGGCCCTGCGGGGCCGAAACCCTGCCGCAGGGGCGTTCCTGGGGCTGGGCCACCGCGGTTTCTCTTCCAGTGTCACCGCCCTGGCCAGCGGAGGGCCGGCTAGCGGCAGAGTGTGTGGTTGGGAAGGGCGACTTACTTGCTGTAGGGTGTTTGCTGCCCGCTGGCTTCCCTCCCTCTCCCCCGGGTGCTGGGATGTCCCTGCCGCTGGGGCAACACTACTTCTGGGTCCCGGACTGTAAGGCTAACTGTGGAATAGTCTCTCCGAGTGAAGGAAGCCGTGTTTGAGACAATTAGAACTGGATTCTGCAAATCCTGGAACCTGACTGTAGGGATGACTTCTGAGCTGCCTAGAATGGACACAGTAATGACCAAATAGCCCTTTTTCAGTCCCTGACATTTCCTTTTGGAGGTAGAGGTAGGAAACAAGGACTCCGAGAAGGGAAGGTTGCAGATCAGATTGGCTCTGGATCTAATGCTCCACGCTGTGCTCAGACGTGCTGTGCCTTTGAACTGCCATTTCTATGGAATGATGTTGCCTGAGCTCTAGGGCTTGCTTTCCAAAGTGTGACTTGTAATGTGCATTATTAAAGTTCGGTGAGCGCTGGTGTCTCAGCTTTTCATGCAGTTTCCTTGTCATTCTGTACATGATTTGACTTAGAACTCTCAAGACTGGTGGGGAGCAAACACTACACATGTAAATGTGTAATATTTTTTTTTTCAAAGAAAGAGTGAGAGAGAGTGAGAAAGAGGGAGAGAGAGAGAGAATTTTTTAATATTTATTTTTTAGTATTTGGCGGACACAACATCTTTGTCTGTATGTGGTGCTGAGGATCAAACCCGGCCGCACGCACACCAGGCGGGCGCGCTACCGCTTGAGCCACATCCCCAGCCCAATAAATGTGTAATATTTTTAAATAATAATTTACATTTGTAAGTTAAGGAGGCTTACATTAAAATAAATCTAATTTTAAATATTAATAAAATGCAAAAAAAATAAATAAGTAAAACAGTGCAGCTATTTTGGAAAACAATCTAGTGCTCCTTCCAAAGGTTAAACATAGTTATATAATCCAGAAATCTCACTCTTAGGAACATATTCAAGAAAAATAAAACTGAACATAAATATTCACAGCAATATTATTCAAAAAGTAGAAACCACCCAAATGTCAATCAATTGATAAACATGGAATGGTTAAATGTGGTATCTCTGTACAATGGCATGTTATTCAACAACAAAAAGGAATGAAATACAGTTACTTGCAACCTTAAAATCATATGCTAAGTGATCACATATTGTATAGATGGTTCAACTTGCATGAGATTCCTAGAATACATAAATCTCTAAAGACAGAGAGTAGATTAGTGGTTGCCTAGAAGCTTATGAAGAAATGGAGAGTTCAGGGTTTCTTTCTGGGGTGATGAAAAGGTTCCAGATTTAATGGTGGTGATGATTACTGGGCAACTCTATGAATATATTAAAAACTATATGCTTTAAGTGGGTATATTTATGTGGCATATAAACTATATTCTCAATTTTCAATAAAGCTATTATTTTCTTAAAAAAATGAGACCACTATACCCAATAAACTAGCAGATATAAAAAAAAATTCTGAAATTAACACATGTTAAAGAAATACTGACAAAAGAAAACCCTCATCAGATTACCAGTGGAATATAAATTTGTACTACTTTGGAAAGAGTTTAGCATATTATATATTGCCATGGTTTTTGTTGCCCAAATACACACTATGATTACTGGCTTGGGCCTCAGTGTGATGCTATGGGAGATGAAAACAGTGGGGGATGGAGCTCTTCCAAATGGATTTCAGGACTGTTTTTTCTAGTTCTGGAAAAATGATATTTATTATCATTATTATTATTATTTTAAATATATATATGACAACAGAATGCATTACAATTTATATTACATATATAGAGCACAGTTTTTCATATCTCTGGTTGTATACAAAGTATGTTCACACCAATTCATGGGTATTTTGATGGGAATTGCATCAAATTTGTATGTTGCTCATAAAACCAATTTCAAACATATACAATCATATTAGTAGTGATTTTAGTGTCCAAAAAAAGATCTACTAAACAATAATTACTGGGCTGGTTTGGTGACTTGTAGTCCTAACTACTCAGAAGGCCAAGCCAGGAGGATTGCTTGAGTCCAGGAGTTGGAGATCAGGTTAGGCAACATAGCAAGACCCCCATATTAAAAATAATAATAATTACTGATGTCAAAACACATCTCAATCATTATGATAGTCACTAACTCTTCAGTGTTTTCCTTGAAACTCTAATATACAAATAGTGAATGTCAATTTAGGACTAATTGTGCTGTTTTATATATGAGAAAGTTGATTATAATGGTAAATGAAATCAGCTATCATGAACTGATTTGTGTTTATTTAATTACAATTATCATGCTGATAACTCTACATATTAAGTCTCCACCTATAGTCCCCTAGGTGCTAATTTTAAAAACATGAGTTTTCACTAAAAATAAGAAAATAAACCCCTCCATATGCATTTCAATAATTCAAATTGTATCATAATTTGACTGTTAACACAAAGGAAAATCAATGCAACTAATTCAGATTTAAATTTAAGATTACACAGTGCAAAAGAGGGAATTGTCTTGGAAAGGAAAGTAGAAAAATGTAAGATCCCTCTTAGATGTCAGAAAAAATAAATTCAAAAATGTGAATTTTTTTAAAGGTAGTGTTAACTTGAAGTGAAAAACAAAAAGCAAAAAAACCTTTGAAGCAAAGTCAGTTGTGTTTACAAGGGCCTTTGGGTTTCTTTGATGTTTTAGTGCTTCAGGTTTTTAAAATGTTGATTTGTGGAGGATGGGCACAGGGGATTGAATCTAGGTGCTTAACCACTGATCCACATCACCAGCCCTTTTTTACATTTTTTTTTTTTTAATTTTGAGATAGGGAATCCATAATTACTAAAGGCCTTGCTAAATTGCTGAGGGTGACTTTGAACTCAAGATCCTTCTGCCTCAGCCTCCAGAGCCACTGGGATTACAGTGTGCATCATGAAGCCCGGCCTTAAATGTTCATTTTATAATCCTTTCTTTTTAGTTGATAAGAGAAATTACAAAATACAGAATACTTGCAAACTACAAAATATAGGATACTTGCAACTAAAGGTGCTTTGTTAAATGATCAGAGTTTAACTTAAGTTTCAGGCAGTGACTCTCAAACTGGGAGAGTGATACTATCTTATCAAGAGAAGTTTAGAAATGCCTGGGGGCATTTTGTTGTTGTTTCACCATGACTGAGGAAACTACTAACATTTTTTGGCCAGGCCCATAGATAGTATATAACCTTCAGCTGGAAGGAAGAGTCCAAACCAAAGTACCAATAGAGTTCTGTCAAGAAACCCTGGTGCAAAGAAGTAATCTACCAAGGTCTCTTCCTTAACTGCAAGGAAAACACAGTTGCAGTTAAGTAAGAGAATAGAGCAGGTGCCAGGTGCAGTACTGCATGCCTGTAATCCCAGTGGCTCTGGAGGCTGAGGCAGGAGGATCCTGAGTTCAAAGCCAGCCTCAGCAAAAGTAAGGCCCTAAACAATTCAGTGAGACCCTATCTCTAAATAAAATACAAAATAGGGCTGGAGATGTGGCTCAGTGGTCTAGAGCCCTTGAGTTCAATCCCTGTTACCAAGGAAAAATAGACCACCCAGGTGACTTGTTTGTACCAGTAGGTCTACCTAAAATGAAAAGGGATTTTATGCAGTCAAATTGTTTTATTATCCATTTAAATATAATTCTTTATTTCTTTATGTTTGTCAAGAAGTAAATATATTTAAGATAAAAATGAAAAATAATAAAAGAATGACAAGTGTAGGAACCTAATGATGATTTACACTTTTTGATTACAGACTTGAGATTCATCTGAAATGACAATGCAATCCCTAGCTATTGCAACAGAAATCTTAACCTCTGAGTGAAAAAAAAAGAGGGATGTTGAGATACCTTCAATCATCTTTTCTCACTTCTGCATAAGTATCAAGAGAGGTTGGCCAAAAATATTTTAAAACCTAAAACATACGTTTAAACTTGGCTTTTCTTTAAAATAAGTGCAAATGTATGATATGGCCTAGTGTTAATTTACAATCCCTACTTTCTTATGCTGCGACTGTCTTTAAATGTGCCCAGTTTGAACTGAGATGTGCCATAAGTCAGATATCAAAGACTTATTATGAAGAGTGTAAAATAACAGTTATATTTTTATTTTGATTGCAAGTTAAAAGGATGACATTTTGAATATATTGAATTATGTAAAATGTATTATTAAATGAAGCTCATCTGTCTTACTTTTTAAAATATGACTTCTAGAAAATTTAATTTAGATGTAGAGTTAATATTATATTTCTATTGGTGGTTCTAAGGGATCAGTGAGAAATAAGAGAAAGATCATGTTCAGATTCTCTATTTCATCATTTGGGTTTGATGTCATTCACTGATCCTCTTATGTATTCCAAACCATTTCAAATTTCATGTGGATTTGGGTAAGACGGAGCTTTCATACTATCACAGAGAACTTACTTTCCCATATATGTTTGATCAGTGTCCCCCACTGAGTATAGTCTTCATAATAGTGTTTATGGTCCTGTTTCTAATTTTATACTGCATGCATCAGTTAAAATGCTGAAGATTCAGGAGGGCTTGCTTTGCTACAATGTATGCTCTGGTAGACTATATGTTATCCCAAAGAACATATTTTCTCCTCCACTCTCCCTGTCTCCTCCAAGAGGTGCTTGTGATCTTCCAAGCACACTTTGGGAGGATGTTATCAGCCTTACTTTGTTTCAGTGAGAAGAGAACAGTTTCCAGAGAAGGCACTATCTAAAAATGGCTCCTTAGCGATGAAAGCATTTATTGCCAAGACTTTTGTTGCTTCGTCAATTGTCTATATTGGCTGTAACAGCCAGGATTTTGCTGTTTAATTATTTAAACCACATAAATGGGCAATCTTTCATATATTATCTCATTTTCTTCTTAAAAAATGAACTATACAATTTTAACTTTGACCCATATTTCTATAGATGAAATATCTGAGACTCAGAAAAGTTAATGATTTGCCTATAGTCACACAATTAGACTTCCTACTCTTACTACAATCCTTTTGGCTATATTCCTTACTTCTGCTATTGTTCTGGTAAGGAAGTAATTTATATTTCTGAAAACTAAATGGATCAAGCCAAACAGTGCAGGGCTGGGGATGTGGCTCAAGTGGTAGCGTGCTCGCCTGGCATGCGTGCGGCCCGGGTTCGATCCTCGGCACCACATACAAACAAAGATGTTGTGTCTGCTGAAAACTAAAAAATAAATATTAAAAAAAAGCCAAACAGTGCACTATGGAAATTGAGATGTATAGGCCACATGTCCCCATTATCTGTTCTGCATTTATTTCAACACACCAAATATTTGACCTCCATGAAAAGAATGCCAAGGTAAATTAGGCAGAACCAGAAACAGGAACTCATATACATGTCATATATTAGTGGCAATTTCAGATGTTTGAGTTTCTTTCTTTGTACAGTTGAAAGTGGAATAATATTTGTCAGGGCTAGACAAACAGTAGATGCTGGCAGAAGACCTTGCCTTGTATATGACTCACTCCCATTAGTACAGTACACTTCGACATGACTTTTTAATTGTGGGGAATGCCTCAGCCCTACTGGTCATGCCCAGCCTAAAACTCCATCTTCCCTGGGTTTAAGGACAAGATACTTGTTTAAATTCCACTTAAGTCATATGATCCCTTTACTTAAAGTCTAATATTTTCTGCATTTTTATTCTATTAAGTCTAAATCCTTATGCTTGATTTTCAAGGAATTTCATAAACTGACCTAAGCACACAAATATGTCATCCTTTATAAAATCCTTTCCTCTTAGCAAAATGAGGTGTCTTTACTGTCCTTTAAACATATTTCTTTCTGCTGAGTCTTTCTTATGCTGTTTAATTCACTTGCCTTTTATTCTCTTTTTAGAATCTGAATCCTATGTACTTATCCAGGTCTAACTCAAATCCCAAGACTCATCTCTTACTTTTAACTCTTTAGTGTTTACAATTTGTACCAAAATACATTTTAGCATTTATTTTGTGGCAGGGTAGGGCCCTTGCCACCCTCCCACTACACTAACTCTTACCAAAGAGGAAACTGGTGTTACCAAGAAAGACCTGTTTATTTTTTAGGAGTTCCCACTCTTGAGATTATAATGAGGATCTAGAGTCACCTCCACCCTTGGAGATAGATCCAAGATTGGGGTCCTTAGGCACAGGTGTAAAGGTTGATCCATTGCCTAAATCTCTTACACTGGCACAGATAATGATGTACACACACAAACACACACACACACACACACACACACACACACACACACACGCCAAAACTCAGAAAGGAAGGAAGGGAGGGAGGGAGGGAGGGCAAGGAAAGAAGGAAGGAGACCCTTTGAAATCCATTGAGAAATGATATTGTTCTGGTCAACCTGAAAGAAAATGGATATTTGTTGTCATTTTCTGACTTACCATATTGTGACCAAGCATAGTGCTCTTATTTTTATTAATTTTTTACTAAGACCTTTACTAGGATTCACCTGGTTTATAACTTTCTACCTTTAAATATAACTGAATCTGCTGGGAGGTGGTGGCAGAGTCTGTAATCCCAGATATTTAGGAGGCTGAGGCTGGAGGATCACAAGTTTGAGGTAAACTTGGGGAACTGAGCCAGACTCTGTTTCAAAATAAAAACTAAACTGGGCATGGTGGCACACACCTGTAATCCCAGTGGCTCAGAATGGTGAAACAGGAGAATTGGGAGTTCAAAGCCAACCTTAGCAACTTAACGAGGCCCTGAGTAACTCAGTGGGACCTATCTCTAAATAAAATACAAAAGAGGGCTGGGGATGTGGCTCAGTGGTTGAGTTCTCAAGAGTTCCATCTCTGATAGCAAAAAATAATAATAGTAATAATAATAATAATAATAATAATAATAATTGAATAAATAAAATAAAAAAAGGGCTGGGGATGTAGCTCAGCAGTAGATCACCCTTGGATATTTGTACTAGGGAGTACAAAAAAAAAAACAAATTTTTCAATGCATTTTACTTTTTGTCTAGTTTATTTCATTCAGAATCTCCCTGTTTTTGCTATTATCAATAGTTCTTTATTCTTGCTAAGTATGTTTCCAAAATTTATTATCTATTTTCCTATTGATATACATTGGGGATTTTTTTTAAGGAAACCAGGTTATATTTATACAGTGGAAAATTATTAAGCAATGAAAATAAGAAGTACATTCACATTCAACAACTTGGATAAATCTTATAAAAATACATATGGAGCTAAAAAAGCCACACACCAAAGAACACATGTGTATGATTACACTGAATAAAGTAACAAAACAGGCAAAACTAATCCTTGTTATTAGAAGTTAAAATAGTGCCTAACTCTGGGGGAGCGGAGGGAATAATTAGGGGAGCAATGAGAGAGGGCTCATGAAGGTGCATTTGATGTCCAATTTCTTGACCTGGGTTAGGGCTTAGTGGATATGTTTACATTGTGATAATTCATTGTGCTATATGTGATTTTCTTTTGGCTGTTATATTTAATAAAAGAGAAGTTCTATTAACAGTAAAAAAATCAATCTCTACATCCATGGAATAGTTAGTAATCAAATGTCTACTATATGGTTAATATGAGTATAAGGGTTCTGAGGCATGACATGTTCCCACAGTCCAACATTGGGGATTTTTTGACTATTACAAATAAAACCACCATGAATAGTTGTGCACAAGTCTCAGTGTGGATGTATGCTTTTATTTCTCTGGAGTAAATATCTCGACAGATGTGATGATTTAATTTTTAAAGCAACTGCCAAACAGTTTTCTAACAGTTTGTGCCATTGTTTGTACTACATGTTATAGTCTGCAGTTCTAAGAGAGATACCATAGTCTTCATCTTTGTCAACATTTGTTATGATCAGTCTTAAATTTTGTCCATCCTACTGTATGTGTAATAACACTGCAGTTTTGATTTACATTTCAAATTATGTTGGATATCCTTTCATGTGCACATTCACCATATTTGTATGTACTTTGGTGAAGAAAAAAATCTTCTGTCCATCCTTTCAAATTGGGTCATTTTTCTTATTAGTAAGTTGCAAGAATCATTTGTGTATCCTAGATATCATTCTCTTGAGAGATATATGTTTTGCCAATACTTTGTCCTAGTCTGTCAGCTTACCTTTGCATTTCCATAACAATGAATATAGAATAGACAAAGTTTGTTGTTGTTGTTGTTTTTAGTACTGGGGATTGAACTCAGGGGCATACCACCACTGAGCCACATCCCCAGTCCTATTTTGTATTTTATTTAGAGACAGGGTCTCACTGAGTTGCTTAGTGCCTCACTTTTGCTGAGGCTGGCTTTGAATTTGCGATCCCCCTGCCTCAGCCTCTTGAGCCACTGGTATTACAGGTATGTACCACCACGCCCAGCATGAGACAAAGTTTTTAAGTCTGATCTATTTCTGAGAGTAGAGAGAGAAAAAAGAGAGCATGAGGCTGAGAGAGTCTCTGCCAAGCAGCTTTTTATATTTTCTTCCAGAAGTTGTAGAGGTTTAGCTGCTACATTTAGGTCTGTAGTCTATCCCTACCAGTAGTGTGTAAGGGCTCCCATTGATCCACATCCTTGCCAACTTATTATTACCTTTTTGATTATAACCATCTTAATAGATGTGAAGTAGTATCTCACTGAGGTTGTACATTTCCCTAATGGTGCTGGGTATCCTTTCATTTGCTTATTGGCTTTTGCTTATTTTCTTGGGAGAAATGTCTATTCTAATTTCTTGCCATTTGTCTTTTCATATTGAACAATAAGAATTGCTTATATATTCTAGGTAGTTATATTCTAACTACATGAATTTAAATATTTTCTTCTATGATTGTATTTTCACTTTCTTCGATGGTAGCCTTTAAAAGTTTTAAATTTGATGAAGTTTATTACTTTATTATTTTTTCTTTTGTTGCTTGGGCCTTTGGTGTCTTAACTATGAAGTAATTGTCTACTCCAAGATTTACTTATGCTTTCTTACATTTGGTTTTGGTTCTTACATATATATGTGTTGTCCATTTTGAGTTCTTACATTTATGTCTGTGGTCCATTTTGAGGTAATTTTTATGTGGGGTAGGGTTCAACTTAATTCTTTTGCATTAAAGACTACATCATTTTGAAATATATTTTCATTTGGAATGCAATTCTAGGATGTCAGTGTTTTTTTCTTTCAGCACTTGAAAATATTGATGTACTGTTTTCTGGTTTGTATGGTTCTTGAATGAATTTTGAGATTTTACTCTCACTCCTTTGTACATAATGGTATCTGTTTTCTGTAGATGCTTTTCAATTTTTTTCTTAGCACTGGTTTTAAGCATTTAGTGTATATTTGTGTCATCTTTATCATTTTTCTTGTTCATTGAGCTTTTTGAATCTGAGTGTTCATCAGATATGGAACATTTTTATTTATTATTTCTTCAAATGTGTTTTTCTCACCTCTTTTAGGAACTACCATAACACATATATTGGACTGGTTCAAGCTGTGTTTCATTTTGGGGAGTCTTTATCACTGCATATTCAGTTTGCTGATATTGACTTCTTCAATGTAGAATTTGCTGTTAATCTCATTCAGTGTAATTTTCACCTTAGCCATTGTTTTATCTGAGTTTGAATTAGATCACTTTTATATCTTCTTTTTTCTCCTTTACATGCTTATGCTTTTCCATAGCATCTTGAACATATGGTATACAACTGTATTAATGTCCTTGTATAATAACTCTATCACAGTGTAATTAATGATCATTTCTATTAATTTTCTTTTCAACATGGGTTATATTTTCCTAGTTCTTTGCATGCCTCATACATTTTTATTGGATTCCAAACATTGTGGATTTACCTTGTTGAGTATTGGATATTTTGTATTCTTTTAAATATTCTTGAGCTGTGTACAGCTTTTTGCTGAACTATCTTGGAAACATATTTTGTATTCTTTTAAATATTCTTGAGCTGTGTACAGCTTTTTTCTGAACTATCTTGGAAACATTTTTATCTTTTTAAGATTCTGCTAGACAGGAATTACCTTCAATTTTGGGCTAATTTTTGCCTTTTACTGACTGTGTTACTTGATGCCCTTTTATTATAGATTTTCCATTCCAGCTGGTGATTACAAAAATTGATCTCCATGCCAACAATCACCACCACCTTCCATCCTGTTCCTTTCTGAAGATTCTTTCTCTGGCCTTACATGTGTGCCCATTGTTGCTTAGCCACAGACTTCAGGGGAACGCTCCATAGATGTCTAGAGAGCTAGTACATGTACAAACTCTCTCTCCCTCTGCAGTTCTCTACTCTCTCCTTTACTCTGATCTGTGACTTCTAGCTGCATCGGTCTCTTCAGACTTTAAAATCCATCTCTTCAACTCAGGAGATTTTCTATTTGAGTTTCCCTTCTCTGAATGTGGCCTGAAAAATTCTTTCCAGGGAGTAAATTGGGATAATCCTAGCACTCATCTCTCATGCTTAACTTTATCTTAGAGGTCACTCTTATGCTGCTTATTATCTAATATCTGAGAACTGTTGTTGTTTGTATTTTGTCCACTTTTTTCCAATGTTTCATATGCGAGGGTAAATCTGTTGCCCCTCTTGGAGAGATTTAGTCCTCCATAATGTTTAACACTATTCTCTGGCACATTATTTACAATAGATGAGGTTCTTCCTGGTAACGGCAGCGTTAGGCCTTCTGAATGCTCCTAGGCAAGTGCCTTCACAAGTTTCCAATGGTATATGTTATTATGCTGCCAATTAATTGTTTCAGATATGTTTTTCTTGTCTCATTTAGATTGTACTCTGACATTAAGAACCCTTTATACTTACAATTTTATGTCCCCTCCACCCAAACTGGATACATTTACCTTTAACAATTACTCAACCCTTACCCCGTAAGAATTCCCTTTGAGGTATTAAAGAATAATGCACTTGAGATTATTTATCTCCATGCCAAGAATCACCACCACATTCTATCCTGTTACTTTTCTGAAGGTTTTTAACATAACCTTATATTAAACATCAATGCCACATATTTAAATGCTATGAGTAAAAGTGAATGCTGATTCATCCACTAATTGTATGTATACTGGTAGAAAGAACTACCACTACCTTATTGTGGCCAGTTGAGAAATATTCTTCTCATTATCCACCAGACTAGTTAATATGTCTTTAAAGCAATAAGTTTAAAAAATGATACTGATAAATCAAAATATTGAAAACTCTACAAACTAAGCAGCTAGTTATTCAGTAACTGGAAGCACTAACTATGCATATAAAATTATATCTGAATATGAGTCAAAGTAAATATCAAGAAGAAAATATGCAATTAGATCATTTTGCTATTCTGATTTTTCCACCAATGAATTATCATTAATCTCTATTTTATAATAAGAAAAATTCTACAACATACCATATTCTATAATAAGAAAAATAAGAAAAAATTAAAACTAGTTCTTAAAGATCTGCTTAAATATTCCAGTATCATGTAACCAAACAACTACTCTCCACAACAACTATGTTTTTATTCAACACAAACATTCAGGGGTACATTCCTGGAGTTGAGGATGCATGCTGCTGAGAGGTGGACCTTAAATGCCTTGTTCCCATAGCTTATGTCCTCTCAGTACTATTTATATATGGGGCTTAATAGTTAATATATGTGTTTAGGTTAATAGTGTAGTATATTTATAATATCATTGGAACCATGAGTTTATCCAACAAATCATTTGTTAATTCTCTCATACATTCTAGGCATTTCCCTAGTCACTGATGTAACAGTAGTGAACAAAACAACTAATTTCCTGCTCATGTTGGAAATTGTGTTTGAGGTTGGGTTGGAGCAGTCAAGTAGATAAACAAATGTAAGGCAAGTAGTAAGAGAAGTCTAAAGTGGTAAGGCAAGTCTGAAGAGAAAGAAGGGTGATGGGCTTGATAGTCATGGCAAGAGGCTCTATTTTGTGTAGGGTGGCCAGGGAAGGCCTTTATCACATGAAATGCCACTGTTACAAAGACATGATAAAGTGAGGGGGTAGTTAGCTAGTCAGATGATTTGGGGAGTTAAGGTTAAGGCAAAGTTGCAAGTGTAAATGCTCTGAAGCAGGGGTGGGCTTGGTGTATTTAAATGGAACTAACAGAGCAAGAGAAGAATGTTAGGAAATGGGGAGAAAAGGATGAGGGGAGTCACATTGATTAAGAGCAGTCCATAATAAGGCAGGGCAGTCCATAATAAAGTCATGGCTTTTTTTTCCTTTTTTTTTTCCTGATACCAGAGATTGAACCCCCAGAGGCACTTAAACACTGAGCAACACCCACAGTCCTTTTTAAAATATTTTATTTAGAGATAGGGTCTCACTGAGTTGCTTAGGGAATCACTACATTTCTGAGGCTGGCTTTGAACTCAGGATCCTCCTGACAGCCTCCTGAGCTTCTGGGATTACAGATGAGTATGACGAGGCCTGGCTAAACTCATTGCCTTTTATTTGGAAATGGGAAGCTACAGGAAGATTTTGAAGAGAGAGAGACAATCAAATTTATATTTAAAAATATCATTCTAGTTGCCATCAGGACAATAGATATTGGGGGAAAATGAGGACAGAAGCAAGGACAGAAGAAGGCTATGGAAATCATTCAGGTAACTTATGATGTGGATTTGGCCTGTATATTGGCTTAGCAGATGCAGAGGAGTGGTCAGATTCTGGGCCTGTTTCAAATGCTTACTTGGAAAGAAGGAAGTCAGAAAAATAAATAAATAAAATGCTGTATAATTTATATCAAATTCTAGAAAATGCAAAACAATCTATAATGACAGGAGATGTTTGGAGACAGCCATAAAAGGAGAGGGGAGGGATTACAAAGAAGGATGATTTTGGTGATAGTCTTATGGGTATATTCATGTCAAAACTTATCAAATTGTACACCTTAAACATTTGCAATTTATTGTAGGTCAACTATATCTCAATAAAATTATAAAAATAAAGACATAATATTTTCTAATGGACTGGAGTTGGAATGTGAGAGAAAAGAGATCAAAGATGGTTTGTAAGTTTTGGGCTTTGAGCACCTGGATAATGGGAATTAAATTGTCATTCTTATTTCTGAGATAGGGAAGACTGAAAGGAGCAGATTTGGAGAGAAAAATGAGTTCAGTTTTCAACATGTTGTTAGAGATGCCTACTAGATACATTTTATAACATAATAAATACATGGTAGAAAAGAAATGAAGAATGACTCAGTTCCTCTCTATGATCCACTGGTTCTCCAGAAAGCACAGAAGTACACTGGACCAACGGGGACTTCTCATGGCCCCTGTAGACAAATGTTTGTGCACACCTTTTTTCCATTGTTTTCTTTATTTAACATTATGAACATGGTGGACTACATTCTTTTCTCTAAGTTTTAAAGATTCAGTTAATTTGGGGAAACAACTGATGGGTTCATTGTTGCAGGTTGATGAATAACTTTAGCAGAGACTATAGTAACAAGCCCTTGGTCACAGACAAATGAGAATGGCTCCACCAAGGATGGGAGCATTGCAGACACTCTTCCTTGGGCTGGCTAGCTTGTGCCTTTCCCCCCCTTAACTGTACATATCAGTAATTGAGCTATATTATGATTTAAATCAGATTTTGCTCCTCTTGTCAGAAAGTACAACATTTGCTTGTTAGTTGATGGGTTGTGATGAAAAGGATCTACTCCTTGGGTTTGAAACTTAGCTCCATTACTCACTGGATGTGTGACTGCCTCAATTTACTCTAAAATAAGGATTGGAATAGGACCTACTACTACTGTAAGGTACTATTGTTATGAAGATTAAATGAATTGATATGTATAAAACCTTCAGAATAACAACTGGAGATAAAGAAAGTGTTCAAGAAATGTTAGCTAATAGCTTTCTTCTCTGACACTCGGTTTTGACAGTTGGTTCCCACTAAGTTGTGGACTTTTTTGGACCAGGACCAGATATCTTGTCTTTTGATTTTCATCCACTCCCACACCATACTAGGGCTTTGTCCAGCATCTGGCAAGAATTGTAGCACAAAATGAAAGTTAAAAATATGCTGTTGAATTAAATGATTTCTTCCCTTATGGATAAAGATAAGAATCTCAAGATCTTAGCCCGAAGACTACTGTCCATCTCTCTGCCCTCACTTGTCCCCGCCTTAAAAAAAGCAGGCCATAGTCTCCAGTTTACACCCTCACACAGTTCCATTCACTTTCCCACTTTCCCCTTTCCTAATCAGAGGGATCTTGGGGTGGGGCTTCAAGGAACCTCTAGGAGTTTGAAGGGGAGGGAGCTTGGAACCATAGACTAGCTCTCACAAGTCATGGGTGGGATTTGGTAGTTCAGAAGAGGAGGTACCAGACCTGGAATGGGGGATGGGAGTGATGGTGAAGTGGAGTAGGCTAGTTCAGGATGGACGAGAAATGAGACGTTGAGGAAAGCCAGAAAGGACCAGTTGGCGGAGTGGCGGGGGATGGGTGGTTGACAAATGGAATCACGCAGAGGGTGGCTTCTGAGGGCACAGAAGCAAAGGCAGGTGATTGGACGAGAAAGAGAGTCCTAGTTGCCACGGCAGCGACTAGAGGAGAAGGTCTTCAGTTGAGGAGAAGGTCTCCACTAGAGAAGGACGGGGAGCTCTGGCTCCGTGCGTTCCCCAGTAGAGCCAGTGCATCGACCCCCATATATCCCTGCTGACGTGTCAACCGGGAAAGGCTGAGGCCTTCCCGGGCACCGCCCCTCCGCGCCTCGCTACCCACCCGCCCCCTGAGCCCCGACGCCCGCAGCACCCTACTCCACAGCTTCACCGGCTCCCCGATGTGACCACAAAATGGTTGCAGCACTGGGGCTGCTCTTCTGGCTGTTCGTGCTCTGTCCGACCTGGCGAGTGCTGGGCCAACCGGACCCGAGCACCGGCCGGCGCTTCTGGAAGCACAAATTCTGTGCAGACGACGAATGCAGCAGTGAGTGTGCAGGCGGGCAGCCCGGGGTCTCCGCGGTGGCTCTTCGGGGCTGCATGGGCCTCCGATCCCCCCCAGTCCCCAGCCCCGCGGGCTGGGCTAGGGGGTCGCAGGACGATGGGTGGGGCGCAGGAGTGACAAGAGCCTCGGGACCCTGAGTGTGTCCCCTCCGGCTCTGCCGGCACCCCGGCCAGCCCGCTCAGGTTGCGGGGGGCTTCGACTCCCACTTGTTGCCAGCGTTTTATTTTTCTCTACTGACTGAGGCGGGGGTTGGGAAACAGGATTATCCAGGGACAGCTCTCAGTTTATTCCCTTCCAGGATTTGCCTAGGATCTCAGTGGGTGATGGGGTTGCGCGCCACGTGCCCGGGGCTCCCCACGCTGTAGCAGAGCGCTTTTCTGCCCCCGCCACAGGGACCTGGGCCGGTGCAGTATCAGGGCAGATGCTCTCCAGGGCTCGGTGGCCCTAATCCCAGCGGCAGGTTGATGGTGGGGCTCCTTGGGAAAGGCTCACTGGCCCCTTTGTCCTTTTGCTGCACTGGGGATTGGGCTGGTTTTGCCTTTTAACAGGGACTAGAGTTTAGGCTTGGGAAGAGCACTGAGTCCAGGCACGCATTGTGTTCCGAGGTCTTGGCCCTGACTCTACTTCAATCCTGTCATTTCTGTGCATAGAAGCCTCCCTTCATATTTGAGGTAGGGTAGCAGGTGGGCCAGTAATCTTTTGCTTTTGAAAGAGGCCAAGGATCTGCACTGGCCACCTGGGAACTGCAGCCTCTTCTGTGTGCAGGAAGCGGACATAATTGCTTCCCAGTCCTGGATTGGAGGTGGGTGGTGGGGAGGATGTAGCCATTCAGATTCAGATGAAGAGGTTTGTTGCAATAACAATAATTAATACTCCAAGATTTTTATAAGCCAATTCAGTTTTAGACTCAGTCGCTAGTGTTGTTGGGACCTCTTTCCTCTATATATTTACTGGCCCAGAATACTTCTTATGGCCTCCCGCTTGGTTTCTAGTAACCTTGTAACTTGATGACCGTGTTGTCCATAAATTGTAAGCAGTACATATTTTAAAATATTCATGCTAAAAAGGCCAAGAAGTTTACCATTGAGCTCTTTATGCCTAAATTGGTGTTACCAAAAACAAATTTTATAATTTGAATTGTTTGTTCCATTCCAATAAAGAAAAAAGATGTCTCCAATATATGTTAAGCAGTTCCTAGAGGTAACCCTAAGGCTGGAGTAAATAAACACTCAGAAAAGCAAAGCAGCTGCCATGATATTTCCTTTCAGTTTTGGGTGAACAAAATCAGGCTTCCAGCATGGTAGAATGTTTGCTATTCTTGGCTATCAAGCGCTATCCTACGTGGGCTACCTGGACAATCTCATCACTGATGCTTCCTCGGTACTAAGACATGGTGTTGGTAAGGTTCAGTGGGGTAACATAACTTGAGAAATGGCCTGTGTCCAAACAGATGTGACCAAACACAACAGGTGGGTCTGTGTTGTGTTGTAGGAAGTAGTGAGGTGTGTATGTCAGGTGTCCTTGTGTGCCTTCTAAATAAGTGCTCCAAAAAAAAAATAACTAAATAGGTGCTCCATAGTATGCATTATGTTGTCACCTAATATATTACTGATTTGTAAATCCTCTATGACCTAAGGGGGAACAAGAGAAACATTGCCATTTCCACTTGTGATGAGAATTCCCCACCTTAAAGTGTCTCTCACCTTCAACTTGGCCTCTTAATTATATATGAATTAGGATGCTGACAGTTTTGAAAATAGTCCTATTTTAGCTTCAAAATAACAAGTTACCCTCTCCAAATCTGTGTTTGTTCCTCAGACATATATTTTTATAAAACACACATTCTTGTGTATTTTACTGCTAATTGGCCTTTAGAAAAAGTGTTATTTCCATTTCTTCTTTGTGCTTTTTACATACATCTATTGTCCATTTCATCTTAAATCAGAAACTGTGTATTTGGTCAACCAAAAAAAAAATGTTGTTTCTACCAGTTTCTAGATCAATTGTGATTCTAGTCCTGCATTTTAAGCATGAAGGTATTGCCTGACCTTTTCTCATGGTTAAACTTGTTCCTTGTCAGATAGGATACCCACTTTTGATTTTGTTTATTAAAAAAAAATACGAATGAGGATGTTTTGAAACAATCTTAATGTTGGATATAGTCAACAATATTTGCTCAGAGAAAATACATTTCCTGGTAATTTACCCAGATCCTGAACACAGAGACAGCAACTCTGCTGCAAATGAAATTGACAGTGTTTATGGCTGCATGGTAGCACTTGCAGCCACTTAAAGGTAATGTCTTTTAGCAGTTAGTTCAAGTTAATTAACCCCTTGGGGGTTCCTGGATATTCTTCCCTCTTCCCTCCCTATTACCTCTGCATGAAGCCATACTTAAGCCTGTCCGTGTCTACACTTGGATTTACATATTTGCAAAATGAAGCTTTTTATGATTATGAAAAAGAAAAAAAATTGAGGCCTGCAAGAACCAAGAGTTTCACTGAAACCAGCCATGATTGGTGGTAGCCACATTGCTTTTTATTTCTCAGCACAAAGAAAAATAGAGAAGCCTCCTTTTCCCTTGTCTAATTGCAGGGAATATTGTATTTTATAGCAATAAAATCTCAAAGAATTTTAGATACTTTGAGCAGGTGAATTAAAAGTGATTCCAGAGAGTACTGGAAAAACTTGATTTTTGTTCATAGTGGGATTCATATTTCCTGATGGGTCAATGTGGATTGTGAAAAATCAAATTTTAATGTTTGTTTTTCTTTTTTCAATGTTCATACACAGTGTTAATGTACCGAGGTGAAGCTCTTGAAGATTTCAGAGGCCCAGATTGTCGTTTTGTGAATTTTAAAAAAGGTGACCCCGTATATGTCTACTATAAACTGGCAGAGGTATCACCAGAACTTTGGGCCAGAAGTGTAAGTAAAAGTTTGACAGGTGTTATATTCTTACTTTTGATGGGTTTTTCAGCAGTGTAGATTTAAATGACTGATTTCTTGGGGTCTTTGTAGAGTTAACCTAACCTCTCTGCAAGGCCCTGTGCTCCTAACATGCCTTAGGCCTGGCACAGCATAGAAAGTCAGTAGACTTTCTGAAACAGAACTGAACTGGTTGTGGTTGCTACCCCTCACATCAAGTTCCAGAAGGCTCTACACATCATAAAGGTTGTCATGGTGAAAACCTGACAATTCTTAGCTTTGCTGCTTCAAAAGGGAAGGATTCAAGGATATTAGAGTTAATCCTGTAAATTAAGTCTGAGATAGTAACTCAGGCATGCATATTTAAAGTTGATTTTTTGTGTATTTTACCTAATCATTTGTGCTGTTTTTACTCTAAAAAAGCAGAATATTATGTTCATTATGTGCTTTTTTTTTCTTTTTTGAAACTTCTGGGTCATCCATTTCCTGCTTTTCCTACAATCTATGCCTGAAGGTTCCCCCAGGGGTTCTACTTCTAGCCAGTTGTATGGATCTTCTGATGAAAGACATGACATTGTTTATATCATGCTTTGATATTTTAAATGGGGAGATTCACTAGGAGTGACCTCATTGAGAGACTTATGAGTATTGTCCTTTTCATTTAAATCTGATATGTGGATTGTTTACTTAAAATAGTAGCAAGGGTCTTTGATGACTGTAGGAATGTTCCAGTTTAGAGACATTCCGGATTGCATCCCTGAAAGTTCTCACCCTAAATAAAATACCACACAGCAGAAAATAAGAGTAATCCCTATGGGAAAACTAGTTTCATTTTGTTGCCATTTCTGATTCTTAGGGAATGATCTTGAAACTTGGTGCCTTTAGGTACAAACTTTATATTTAGACAGAGTCCCAGTTGCAGTACTCCATATAAAGAACCATCTATTGTTTCTTTCAAGTATACCAAATAGGATTCGTAATCTTTAAACTTGGAACTGTTTTTCCATGTACCTAAGTGGCATTTTTCATACAGTAGTCGTCTTTCTCCCCTTCTTTGAACTTTTGGAAAAATGGGCTTGATTTACAGTTTCTCCTGTCACATTGTAGCCTGTTAACTATGTTCATCCCTAGGACTCTTGCCATTCTGGGTGGCAGCACTCATCCTGTCTTCCTGAGGAGCCCTGCTTTCAGCACCTGACCAGAAAGGATCTTTGCCAACTGATGAGTGTTTGGGTGGCACTTTGTTTGCATTGCTCCTGTGGCATTCATTTGTCTTCTTTGCCTTCAGTCAGGTTGTGTTTTATCTTAGATCCCTATAAAGTGAAAAACTCAGTTAGGAAAGGACCCCTGTCTAATCCATCTTCCTTTTGAATATTTCCTTTCAGGGCAGTGGCACTTAAGTACATTTGTTCTGATAGTAGCTTATGCAGAATTTGTTCTCTTGTGGCAGTTCTTTGCTCCCCACCCACAAATCAAATCAGCAGCACCTCGGCAGGGATGATGTATGGAAGCAAAATCAGGTATAAAAATTATTTCCAGTCATGAGCCTCCGTGATTCTGCATCATTTTTTTTTTCATATCACAAGAAATGGGATACCACCCAGTGTGTAATTATGGAGCTTTATATAATCTATGGTCTCAATTGACACAGATTAAGAAGAGATAAATGTGTTTCCTTTCTCCATACATCTCTGTTTTTTTTTTTTCTTTTCCAAATTTAACCTTAATAGAATTTTCATCAGAAGGGAAAAGTGTATTTCCCCTCAGACTCGCCTCTCATGTCATGAATGTTATACTTAGGAAATTAAAAACTCTTTAGTTTTCAAAATGATTCTCATTTTGAGTTTTTAGTTTTCATTCTGCAATGTTGTTGATTTTCTAGAGTCTCAGACTTTATCTGCCAAGTGATGAAGCTTTTAATTGCTCCGTCTTATCTAATCTTCATGGCAGTATTCTACCACTAATACTGGCTCTCAAATGGTTTCTAGATATAACAAGAACATTCATGAATGGGGATATTTTAGAGTTAGTGATAAGATGCCTTTTTTAATTTTCTTTTTTGGGCGTTTGATTTGCCTATCAGTTTCCTTTAATTATTGGCAAGAATCTTCTGTTCCTTTTAGTCAGTAGTTAGTAATAAGAGTGTCTTTCTCAAGGGGAACTTTATATACCTTTTGTACACTTTATGTAACTTCATATAATTTAGCTGTTGGTGCTGAAAATAAATGGGGTTCTTTTCTGCAGAGGATTTATTTTGGGTGAAACTGAAGCTTGATATGTGGTTTAGTATGCATTATTTTTGTAATTTTATTTTCTCCCCAAGTACTTGTAAAAGTAGATTTGGAAAAAGCTAGGAAAGCATATACTATCCAATACATTTGCTATAGTGGTAATACATTTTAGAGATTTTTGTATTGTTTTTACTTATTAATTTTCATGACTGTTGTGTATTGGTTAAGAAAGACACAAATATTGGTTTATGAGCAATGCTACAAAATGTACAGGTAAATTCTTGCTAGAGGTTATTTGGAATTGCATTTATAACCAGCTTTGATTTATATAGTTTTAACCATATAATATACAATAATCTCCTATGCAGATCTTTTATTTACTTCAGAAGTCTTAACTTTATGTGCTCTGTGTTGAGAATTAAGCTAAATGTAAAAAAAGAAAACTTCAGTGGTTGGAAATGTTGTTTTAACGGTTCTGTACTTAATTTTTATTTGGAATAATAATCTCAGTGTAATTGTTATAGCAACTTTCTTTCTTGGTTATACCATATACCTATCTATTATGTGTATATTTCCTGCCACTTCTGAGAATCTCTTATTTATATTCCTTGTACAGAATTTATTTTATATTTGTCTCCTTTGCACTATAGGTTGGCCATATTATTGGATATTTTCCGAAAGATTTCATCAAGGTAGTTCAAGAATATACTAAAGAAGAGCTACAAATTTCAACAGATGTAAGTTATGGATTTCTTTTTTGTTCTCAATTGTAAACTGGCTTATAAATCCACCCATTATATTCAGTTAACTGCTTCTGAAAGTTTTATAATGTGTTTATAACATTTGTGTATCAGATTTTCATTTGAAATCAGACTACCTATAAAAAAAAGTTTGAAAGGCATTCAAGGGTGATTATATTATAATCTGAGAGTTTTCTAATATATTGAAACAGATATTCTTATAGAAGGCTGTTTACTCAACTATAGGGCTTTTCTCTTCTGTTTTATATGTGAAAAATAAATAATGTAATATACTTGTACTTGGCTATTAAATTTAAGAGGTAAATAATTTCATTTTACAGGCAAAAGGAGGTATTCCAACTTGAAAACTACTCATTGAATAGTTATTAGACATTTTAAGTATGTTTAGGTTAAATTAATAAACTCTAACTTTTATACTAGGCTAGAAATATGTACTTACAAAGGTTTTCTTATTCTTAGTCATATATGGGATTGTAGTCATGTTATAGATTTGGAAAAGGGGACCTGAGCGTTTCAGGTGATGTTCAGTCTCAGATCTTTTAAGGCCCCAACTGCTTCCTTTATACAGCATTCCTGTATTGTGCTCTGACTTAAATTGATTTTGTGACTGAAATAATTAGTAAGTATCTTTCGGGCTTCATCTTGATCACCATAGAATTCCAACATCTATATAAAATAAGTTATAATATCTTAGCTGAATTTTATAAGATACAAAAGATAATACACAACTTCATTGCTGAGTACAAAATTGACAAATAGTACCACAGAAGGAACATGCTTCCACTAGCATATATGTTACATCATCTATGAAAAAAAAATCACCTTAAAATAGAGGACTATAAAGTTCATTTTTCCTTATGCTATTTTGTTACTAAAAATATATATATAGTAATTTCAACATAAGAACTATTCCTATAAGAAATTCATGTCCTCAAAGCAAGAATATATATAATTTGGGGGTGGGGGAACAGGGATCGAACTCAGGGGAACTCGACCACTGAGACACATCCCCATCCCTATTTTGTATTTTATTTAGAGACAGGGTCTCACCTGTCTCTGCTTCACACCTCGCTTTTGCTGAGGCTGCTTTGAACTTGTGATCCTCCTGCCTCAGCCTCCCCAGCTGCTGGAATTACAGGAGTGTAATCCCACCTCACCCAGCTTCACAGCAAAAATAATAATGACTAAAATATGATGCTTACTAACCTCAGTGCCCCATTTATAACTTCAGTCACAAAAGAGTGCATAACAATTATAGCTTCTTCCATTTTGTTTCCATCTTTTCATGTTCAGCACTTTAAGTACTCAAACTTTCAAAGAATGATTTATTTTGAAAATTTATTCCAATTGTTCAGTATCAAAGCCCTCTGACAAATGACTTTTTTAAAAAATATATTTTTTAAAGAAATATTTTACACAATACCATTATTTTATATATTTACTATTTTTTTTAAATGTGGTGCTGAGGATCGAACCCAGTACCTCACACATGCTGAGCAAGCACTCTACCACGGAGCTATAACCACTGCCCACAAATGGCCTTTTTACAATGACTGTGAGATGATAGAGAATCTTCATAAACTTTCTAAAAGCCATTATTCTAAGAATCTCATATATTGTGACCTAGTTTCAGATTTTTTTGTTCACTTCTTTTTATATCCCACCAAATCATAAAAGATCTTTCAGCTTTTAAGCTCAACAAGAATAATACAGAACAGACAATTACAATTATATTGTTATTTACTTTGTAGATATTTGGCTATCTTTCAGGCTTCATCTTGATCACCATTTGGTGATCAGTCATTTGGTGAAGGCCCAGACAGTTTATCCAGTAATGAAAAAAAAGTAACATCAACAGCTTATTAATAAACAAAATGCCAGGTCCAGTGATGCACACCAGCAATCCCAGCAGCTTGGGAGGCTGAGGCAGGACAGAGTTCAAAGCCAGCCTCAGCAAAAGTGAGGTGTTAGCAATTCAGTGAGACCCTGTCTCTAAATACAAAAAAGAACTGGGGATGTGGCTCAGTGGTTGAGTGTCCCTGAGTTCAATCCCTGGTACCTGCCACCACCTCCTCCCCACAAAAAACCCAAATTATTTAGACCAAGAAAGAAATATGCCATACTCTTTTTCTATTTATTTAGTTAGATTTACAATTTTTTCCATTAAATTTCCTTCTGATCAATAAAGATAATTAGGCATGCAATCTCTGCATAGGCTTAAGACAAAAATAAAACCAATACAATTTTATGAAAAGTCTACTTACCTCTACATAACTCTTCACAAAAGGGTCCCAAACTCCAGGAGTTTTAATCAATCCACAAATATTTACAGATGTCTTCCAGCTGTCACTGAGCATACTTTAGGTTGCTGAACTGTATGCATAATCATTTTCATCTGCCCGAATATAAAAAAAAAAATTTTAAAGTCATTTGGTGAAGGCCCAGAGTTCAATCCCCAGCATCACAAAAAAAAAAACAAAAAAAGAGAGAAAAGTCGTTTAGTATTGAGAACTTCTGTTAAGACAATAGTAAACTGAGCTATTGTTAAAAGAATAATACATCATGCTCAAGTGGGATCTATTCTAGGAATGCAAGGTTGGCTTAACAACTGAAAAGCTATTAATGTAAATAAATATCTACTGATCTAAACCAAATCAGTAGACCAAAGAACAAAAACCACATGATCATCTTGTGACCATCGACAATCTAGGAACTTTCCACAATCTGATTAAACAGTATCTATGAAAAACCCACAGTAAACATGAAATTTAATAGTGAAAGATTGATGCTTTTTTCCCTAAAATCAAGAACAAGATAAGAATGTCCCCTCTCACTATTTCTATCCATTATACTGGAGGTTTTAGCTAGGGCTTACAGCAAATTATAGAAAAGACATCTAGACTGAAAAGGAAAACTATATTTTCTGTCTAGAAAATTCTAAAATTCCATTAAAAATTTATTAGAATTAATAAATGAATTCATCAATGTTGCCAGGTACAAGATAAATACAATAAATGAATTTACAATGAAGAAGCAAACAATAAAATTAGGAAAACAATGCCATTTGTAAAAGCATCAAAAACTAAAAATAAAAGGTGTAAGTTTTAAAAAAGAGATGAAAATTTCCATCTGAAAAGTAATATTGTTGAAACAAATTTCAAAAGACCCAAATAAATATAAAGACACCTCAGATACATAGTTTGGAAGACTACTATTGTTATACTAGTCTACAGAGTCCTATAATTTCTATCAAAAGCGCAGATAATCTTTTTGTATAAATGGACAAGCTAACTATAATTTATATGAAAATCCCAGGGACTGAAAATAGAATAAAAAATTTTTAAAAAGAACAAAGTTGGAAGATTCATACCATGACTTTACAAATTCATTACAAAGCTACAGTAAGCAAGACAGTATGATATAGGTGTAAGGACGAAAATACATAGATTAATGACAGAAAACTGAGTGTACAGGAACAACACCTTCATGTTTACGGTATCTGATTTTCAAGAAGGGTACCGAGACAATTCAGTAAGAAAATACTTGTTTTCAACAACTATGTTGGCACAACTGAACATTCACATGCATAATAATTTAGTTAGATTGTTTCCTAACTCATATCACACACAAGAATTAACTCAAAATATATTAAAGACCGAAATGCTAGAGTTAAAATTATAAAACTCTTGTAAGTGAAAATCTCTTGTGTCCTTGAAGTGGGCAATGGTTTCTTGGATATGCCAACAAAACCACAAGCAACAAAAGCAAAAACACATAATTGGACTTCATCAAAGGACATCACCAAGAAAGTAAAAAGGCAACCTACAGAATAGGAGAAAATATCTCCTATTAAGAGATTTCTATTAAGTATATCTATTAAGAGACTTCTGTCTAGAATATATAAAGAACTCATGACCCAATAACTAAAAATTAATGGTTTAATCAAAGTATATGCAAAAGATATAAATATAAATTTCTCCAAAGGCATACAAATGGCTCACAGGCACATGAAAAGAGCTCAACATAATTAGTCCCTATAGAAATGCAAATCAAAACCACAGATACCATGGACTTCAGTACCCTTCCATTGATAATGGTGGTAATTAAAAATAGTGCAGCGAATTTTCAAGAAACGGGTACTGCTGGTCCGCATGTTTTCGGTTGGTGCCCAGCACCTGAGGCTGCGCGGAGCGTGGGTGGCGCTCCTCCAGCCCCAGGGCCGCACCTGGCGAGGCCTCGCACCAGGGAGGGGCCCGCAGGCCTAGCAGCCCCCCAGCGGGCGGCAACGGTACCCTTGCACTCCCCAGGGTGCTACCTCCAAGCACCACCTACGTGAGCCAAGGGGCCACACGGGAAACCGCAGGACCCGCCCACCCCAGCGAGGGCCCGGCCTCGCTGTCAGGTTCCTGGCAGGAAGACGTCCCCGGCCCCCCGCGGGGGGCTCCAGGCACACAAAGGGGAATGTTCGCCTCAGGTCCTGGCGTAAATGGGCTGTCTATCCGCAGGACCCCTGGCCCTCCAGCTCCTGACCCTCCGACCCAAAAGAGCTGGGTCAGAGCTCCACGTGGGGAGGCCGCGGGCCAGACTGAGACGCGCCGCCCACACGCAGCCCTGGGGTCTGGGGCACTCACGAGCCTCGGGCACCTTCTGAGGCGGGGGCCTGGGACCCAGACCTCTAAGCGACCCAAAGTCCGGTGGCACCGCGGTCATGCGCGGCATCTTGGGAGGGCCCCCCGCCCAGATGCCATCAGGGCCCCACCGGCGGCAGCGGAAGCAGGCGCGCAGTGCCCCGCAGCGCTTTCCTCATGTTGCCGAGCACCTCCGGAGAACACGAAAACAATGTGGGTCCCCTGAGCACGGCCGCTCCCACGGTGGCAGCACGTGGGAAATCGAAAAGGAAGGCCTACGGATTTTCCAGCGGCTGAAACGCTCCTGGCCCTGGCGAATCTGCCACTACCCGCGCGGAAGTGCGGCCCTCCTGCCGGAAGTTGACCTTCCTCCATTTTGTGGCCCGCCATGGCGGCGGTGTTAAGGTTGTGGCCAGGATGCAGCGCCTTTGAGGGGGTAAGCCAGGTGAGCCATAGGGGACGTCAGCGGAGCAGCAAAGGACCGGCCCAGACACCGGAGAGGCTGTCATGTACGGCGAGGGCGGGGCCGCGCCAAGCCCGAGAGGAAAGGCAGCGCGGAGGAGGCCGGCCCAGTGGAGCCGGCTGCGAGGGCAGTCAAGTGGAGCTGCTGGTGTTCAGCTATGCCTGCAAGTCGTTTCGGGACGACAAGCGGGCCCTGGCCCAGGAGCAGGGACAGCACCTCATCCCCTGGATGGGGGACCACAAGCTCCTGATCGACAGGTGGGTCTCGCCGCCCCTGCCGCCCTCCCCTCCCCCTCGCGGGTCTGCCTGGCTCCGACATCGGGTCCTGGCCTGGGGCGGGGGGCGGGATCGCGTCGCCTGCCCCAGGACTCCGGCTGCAGCAGGCGTCCCTCCCGGGATTGTCTCTGCCGCGCTGGGCCGTGTGCCCCGGGCGGCCGCTCGCCACGACGCGACGCGCGGTGGAGCCATGGGGTCGGAGGCACTCTGCTCCGTGCGGCTGCGGCTGGGAGCGCGCTTTTGTTCTCCGCGTCGCCGCCCTCGGACCCCGCGAGTTAGCCTGCGGCCGCCCTGGCCACCAGAACCCGGGCGCCATGAGCCCTCCCGGGCGGTGGGCGAGGCCCTGCGGGGCCGAAACCCTGCCGCAGGGGCGTTCCTGGGGCTGGGCCACCGCGGTTTCTCTTCCAGTGTCACCGCCCTGGCCAGCGGAGGGCCGGCTAGCGGCAGAGTGTGTGGTTGGGAAGGGCGACTTACTTGCTGTAGGGTGTTTGCTGCCCGCTGGCTTCCCTCCCTCTCCCCCGGGTGCTGGGATGTCCCTGCCGCTGGGGCAACACTACTTCTGGGTCCCGGACTGTAAGGCTAACTGTGGAATAGTCTCTCCGAGTGAAGGAAGCCGTGTTTGAGACAATTAGAACTGGATTCTGCAAATCCTGGAACCTGACTGTAGGGATGACTTCTGAGCTGCCTAGAATGGACACAGTAATGACCAAATAGCCCTTTTTCAGTCCCTGACATTTCCTTTTGGAGGTAGAGGTAGGAAACAAGGACTCCGAGAAGGGAAGGTTGCAGATCAGATTGGCTCTGGATCTAATGCTCCACGCTGTGCTCAGACGTGCTGTGCCTTTGAACTGCCATTTCTATGGAATGATGTTGCCTGAGCTCTAGGGCTTGCTTTCCAAAGTGTGACTTGTAATGTGCATTATTAAAGTTCGGTGAGCGCTGGTGTCTCAGCTTTTCATGCAGTTTCCTTGTCATTCTGTACATGATTTGACTTAGAACTCTCAAGACTGGTGGGGAGCAAACACTACACATGTAAATGTGTAATATTTTTTTTTTCAAAGAAAGAGTGAGAGAGAGTGAGAAAGAGGGAGAGAGAGAGAGAATTTTTTAATATTTATTTTTTAGTATTTGGCGGACACAACATCTTTGTCTGTATGTGGTGCTGAGGATCAAACCCGGCCGCACGCACACCAGGCGGGCGCGCTACCGCTTGAGCCACATCCCCAGCCCAATAAATGTGTAATATTTTTAAATAATAATTTACATTTGTAAGTTAAGGAGGCTTACATTAAAATAAATCTAATTTTAAATATTAATAAAATGCAAAAAAAATAAATAAGTAAAACAGTGCAGCTATTTTGGAAAACAATCTAGTGCTCCTTCCAAAGGTTAAACATAGTTATATAATCCAGAAATCTCACTCTTAGGAACATATTCAAGAAAAATAAAACTGAACATAAATATTCACAGCAATATTATTCAAAAAGTAGAAACCACCCAAATGTCAATCAATTGATAAACATGGAATGGTTAAATGTGGTATCTCTGTACAATGGCATGTTATTCAACAACAAAAAGGAATGAAATACAGTTACTTGCAACCTTAAAATCATATGCTAAGTGATCACATATTGTATAGATGGTTCAACTTGCATGAGATTCCTAGAATACATAAATCTCTAAAGACAGAGAGTAGATTAGTGGTTGCCTAGAAGCTTATGAAGAAATGGAGAGTTCAGGGTTTCTTTCTGGGGTGATGAAAAGGTTCCAGATTTAATGGTGGTGATGATTACTGGGCAACTCTATGAATATATTAAAAACTATATGCTTTAAGTGGGTATATTTATGTGGCATATAAACTATATTCTCAATTTTCAATAAAGCTATTATTTTCTTAAAAAAATGAGACCACTATACCCAATAAACTAGCAGATATAAAAAAAAATTCTGAAATTAACACATGTTAAAGAAATACTGACAAAAGAAAACCCTCATCAGATTACCAGTGGAATATAAATTTGTACTACTTTGGAAAGAGTTTAGCATATTATATATTGCCATGGTTTTTGTTGCCCAAATACACACTATGATTACTGGCTTGGGCCTCAGTGTGATGCTATGGGAGATGAAAACAGTGGGGGATGGAGCTCTTCCAAATGGATTTCAGGACTGTTTTTTCTAGTTCTGGAAAAATGATATTTATTATCATTATTATTATTATTTTAAATATATATATGACAACAGAATGCATTACAATTTATATTACATATATAGAGCACAGTTTTTCATATCTCTGGTTGTATACAAAGTATGTTCACACCAATTCATGGGTATTTTGATGGGAATTGCATCAAATTTGTATGTTGCTCATAAAACCAATTTCAAACATATACAATCATATTAGTAGTGATTTTAGTGTCCAAAAAAAGATCTACTAAACAATAATTACTGGGCTGGTTTGGTGACTTGTAGTCCTAACTACTCAGAAGGCCAAGCCAGGAGGATTGCTTGAGTCCAGGAGTTGGAGATCAGGTTAGGCAACATAGCAAGACCCCCATATTAAAAATAATAATAATTACTGATGTCAAAACACATCTCAATCATTATGATAGTCACTAACTCTTCAGTGTTTTCCTTGAAACTCTAATATACAAATAGTGAATGTCAATTTAGGACTAATTGTGCTGTTTTATATATGAGAAAGTTGATTATAATGGTAAATGAAATCAGCTATCATGAACTGATTTGTGTTTATTTAATTACAATTATCATGCTGATAACTCTACATATTAAGTCTCCACCTATAGTCCCCTAGGTGCTAATTTTAAAAACATGAGTTTTCACTAAAAATAAGAAAATAAACCCCTCCATATGCATTTCAATAATTCAAATTGTATCATAATTTGACTGTTAACACAAAGGAAAATCAATGCAACTAATTCAGATTTAAATTTAAGATTACACAGTGCAAAAGAGGGAATTGTCTTGGAAAGGAAAGTAGAAAAATGTAAGATCCCTCTTAGATGTCAGAAAAAATAAATTCAAAAATGTGAATTTTTTTAAAGGTAGTGTTAACTTGAAGTGAAAAACAAAAAGCAAAAAAACCTTTGAAGCAAAGTCAGTTGTGTTTACAAGGGCCTTTGGGTTTCTTTGATGTTTTAGTGCTTCAGGTTTTTAAAATGTTGATTTGTGGAGGATGGGCACAGGGGATTGAATCTAGGTGCTTAACCACTGATCCACATCACCAGCCCTTTTTTACATTTTTTTTTTTTTAATTTTGAGATAGGGAATCCATAATTACTAAAGGCCTTGCTAAATTGCTGAGGGTGACTTTGAACTCAAGATCCTTCTGCCTCAGCCTCCAGAGCCACTGGGATTACAGTGTGCATCATGAAGCCCGGCCTTAAATGTTCATTTTATAATCCTTTCTTTTTAGTTGATAAGAGAAATTACAAAATACAGAATACTTGCAAACTACAAAATATAGGATACTTGCAACTAAAGGTGCTTTGTTAAATGATCAGAGTTTAACTTAAGTTTCAGGCAGTGACTCTCAAACTGGGAGAGTGATACTATCTTATCAAGAGAAGTTTAGAAATGCCTGGGGGCATTTTGTTGTTGTTTCACCATGACTGAGGAAACTACTAACATTTTTTGGCCAGGCCCATAGATAGTATATAACCTTCAGCTGGAAGGAAGAGTCCAAACCAAAGTACCAATAGAGTTCTGTCAAGAAACCCTGGTGCAAAGAAGTAATCTACCAAGGTCTCTTCCTTAACTGCAAGGAAAACACAGTTGCAGTTAAGTAAGAGAATAGAGCAGGTGCCAGGTGCAGTACTGCATGCCTGTAATCCCAGTGGCTCTGGAGGCTGAGGCAGGAGGATCCTGAGTTCAAAGCCAGCCTCAGCAAAAGTAAGGCCCTAAACAATTCAGTGAGACCCTATCTCTAAATAAAATACAAAATAGGGCTGGAGATGTGGCTCAGTGGTCTAGAGCCCTTGAGTTCAATCCCTGTTACCAAGGAAAAATAGACCACCCAGGTGACTTGTTTGTACCAGTAGGTCTACCTAAAATGAAAAGGGATTTTATGCAGTCAAATTGTTTTATTATCCATTTAAATATAATTCTTTATTTCTTTATGTTTGTCAAGAAGTAAATATATTTAAGATAAAAATGAAAAATAATAAAAGAATGACAAGTGTAGGAACCTAATGATGATTTACACTTTTTGATTACAGACTTGAGATTCATCTGAAATGACAATGCAATCCCTAGCTATTGCAACAGAAATCTTAACCTCTGAGTGAAAAAAAAAGAGGGATGTTGAGATACCTTCAATCATCTTTTCTCACTTCTGCATAAGTATCAAGAGAGGTTGGCCAAAAATATTTTAAAACCTAAAACATACGTTTAAACTTGGCTTTTCTTTAAAATAAGTGCAAATGTATGATATGGCCTAGTGTTAATTTACAATCCCTACTTTCTTATGCTGCGACTGTCTTTAAATGTGCCCAGTTTGAACTGAGATGTGCCATAAGTCAGATATCAAAGACTTATTATGAAGAGTGTAAAATAACAGTTATATTTTTATTTTGATTGCAAGTTAAAAGGATGACATTTTGAATATATTGAATTATGTAAAATGTATTATTAAATGAAGCTCATCTGTCTTACTTTTTAAAATATGACTTCTAGAAAATTTAATTTAGATGTAGAGTTAATATTATATTTCTATTGGTGGTTCTAAGGGATCAGTGAGAAATAAGAGAAAGATCATGTTCAGATTCTCTATTTCATCATTTGGGTTTGATGTCATTCACTGATCCTCTTATGTATTCCAAACCATTTCAAATTTCATGTGGATTTGGGTAAGACGGAGCTTTCATACTATCACAGAGAACTTACTTTCCCATATATGTTTGATCAGTGTCCCCCACTGAGTATAGTCTTCATAATAGTGTTTATGGTCCTGTTTCTAATTTTATACTGCATGCATCAGTTAAAATGCTGAAGATTCAGGAGGGCTTGCTTTGCTACAATGTATGCTCTGGTAGACTATATGTTATCCCAAAGAACATATTTTCTCCTCCACTCTCCCTGTCTCCTCCAAGAGGTGCTTGTGATCTTCCAAGCACACTTTGGGAGGATGTTATCAGCCTTACTTTGTTTCAGTGAGAAGAGAACAGTTTCCAGAGAAGGCACTATCTAAAAATGGCTCCTTAGCGATGAAAGCATTTATTGCCAAGACTTTTGTTGCTTCGTCAATTGTCTATATTGGCTGTAACAGCCAGGATTTTGCTGTTTAATTATTTAAACCACATAAATGGGCAATCTTTCATATATTATCTCATTTTCTTCTTAAAAAATGAACTATACAATTTTAACTTTGACCCATATTTCTATAGATGAAATATCTGAGACTCAGAAAAGTTAATGATTTGCCTATAGTCACACAATTAGACTTCCTACTCTTACTACAATCCTTTTGGCTATATTCCTTACTTCTGCTATTGTTCTGGTAAGGAAGTAATTTATATTTCTGAAAACTAAATGGATCAAGCCAAACAGTGCAGGGCTGGGGATGTGGCTCAAGTGGTAGCGTGCTCGCCTGGCATGCGTGCGGCCCGGGTTCGATCCTCGGCACCACATACAAACAAAGATGTTGTGTCTGCTGAAAACTAAAAAATAAATATTAAAAAAAAGCCAAACAGTGCACTATGGAAATTGAGATGTATAGGCCACATGTCCCCATTATCTGTTCTGCATTTATTTCAACACACCAAATATTTGACCTCCATGAAAAGAATGCCAAGGTAAATTAGGCAGAACCAGAAACAGGAACTCATATACATGTCATATATTAGTGGCAATTTCAGATGTTTGAGTTTCTTTCTTTGTACAGTTGAAAGTGGAATAATATTTGTCAGGGCTAGACAAACAGTAGATGCTGGCAGAAGACCTTGCCTTGTATATGACTCACTCCCATTAGTACAGTACACTTCGACATGACTTTTTAATTGTGGGGAATGCCTCAGCCCTACTGGTCATGCCCAGCCTAAAACTCCATCTTCCCTGGGTTTAAGGACAAGATACTTGTTTAAATTCCACTTAAGTCATATGATCCCTTTACTTAAAGTCTAATATTTTCTGCATTTTTATTCTATTAAGTCTAAATCCTTATGCTTGATTTTCAAGGAATTTCATAAACTGACCTAAGCACACAAATATGTCATCCTTTATAAAATCCTTTCCTCTTAGCAAAATGAGGTGTCTTTACTGTCCTTTAAACATATTTCTTTCTGCTGAGTCTTTCTTATGCTGTTTAATTCACTTGCCTTTTATTCTCTTTTTAGAATCTGAATCCTATGTACTTATCCAGGTCTAACTCAAATCCCAAGACTCATCTCTTACTTTTAACTCTTTAGTGTTTACAATTTGTACCAAAATACATTTTAGCATTTATTTTGTGGCAGGGTAGGGCCCTTGCCACCCTCCCACTACACTAACTCTTACCAAAGAGGAAACTGGTGTTACCAAGAAAGACCTGTTTATTTTTTAGGAGTTCCCACTCTTGAGATTATAATGAGGATCTAGAGTCACCTCCACCCTTGGAGATAGATCCAAGATTGGGGTCCTTAGGCACAGGTGTAAAGGTTGATCCATTGCCTAAATCTCTTACACTGGCACAGATAATGATGTACACACACAAACACACACACACACACACACACACACACACACACACACACGCCAAAACTCAGAAAGGAAGGAAGGGAGGGAGGGAGGGAGGGCAAGGAAAGAAGGAAGGAGACCCTTTGAAATCCATTGAGAAATGATATTGTTCTGGTCAACCTGAAAGAAAATGGATATTTGTTGTCATTTTCTGACTTACCATATTGTGACCAAGCATAGTGCTCTTATTTTTATTAATTTTTTACTAAGACCTTTACTAGGATTCACCTGGTTTATAACTTTCTACCTTTAAATATAACTGAATCTGCTGGGAGGTGGTGGCAGAGTCTGTAATCCCAGATATTTAGGAGGCTGAGGCTGGAGGATCACAAGTTTGAGGTAAACTTGGGGAACTGAGCCAGACTCTGTTTCAAAATAAAAACTAAACTGGGCATGGTGGCACACACCTGTAATCCCAGTGGCTCAGAATGGTGAAACAGGAGAATTGGGAGTTCAAAGCCAACCTTAGCAACTTAACGAGGCCCTGAGTAACTCAGTGGGACCTATCTCTAAATAAAATACAAAAGAGGGCTGGGGATGTGGCTCAGTGGTTGAGTTCTCAAGAGTTCCATCTCTGATAGCAAAAAATAATAATAGTAATAATAATAATAATAATAATAATAATAATTGAATAAATAAAATAAAAAAAGGGCTGGGGATGTAGCTCAGCAGTAGATCACCCTTGGATATTTGTACTAGGGAGTACAAAAAAAAAAACAAATTTTTCAATGCATTTTACTTTTTGTCTAGTTTATTTCATTCAGAATCTCCCTGTTTTTGCTATTATCAATAGTTCTTTATTCTTGCTAAGTATGTTTCCAAAATTTATTATCTATTTTCCTATTGATATACATTGGGGATTTTTTTTAAGGAAACCAGGTTATATTTATACAGTGGAAAATTATTAAGCAATGAAAATAAGAAGTACATTCACATTCAACAACTTGGATAAATCTTATAAAAATACATATGGAGCTAAAAAAGCCACACACCAAAGAACACATGTGTATGATTACACTGAATAAAGTAACAAAACAGGCAAAACTAATCCTTGTTATTAGAAGTTAAAATAGTGCCTAACTCTGGGGGAGCGGAGGGAATAATTAGGGGAGCAATGAGAGAGGGCTCATGAAGGTGCATTTGATGTCCAATTTCTTGACCTGGGTTAGGGCTTAGTGGATATGTTTACATTGTGATAATTCATTGTGCTATATGTGATTTTCTTTTGGCTGTTATATTTAATAAAAGAGAAGTTCTATTAACAGTAAAAAAATCAATCTCTACATCCATGGAATAGTTAGTAATCAAATGTCTACTATATGGTTAATATGAGTATAAGGGTTCTGAGGCATGACATGTTCCCACAGTCCAACATTGGGGATTTTTTGACTATTACAAATAAAACCACCATGAATAGTTGTGCACAAGTCTCAGTGTGGATGTATGCTTTTATTTCTCTGGAGTAAATATCTCGACAGATGTGATGATTTAATTTTTAAAGCAACTGCCAAACAGTTTTCTAACAGTTTGTGCCATTGTTTGTACTACATGTTATAGTCTGCAGTTCTAAGAGAGATACCATAGTCTTCATCTTTGTCAACATTTGTTATGATCAGTCTTAAATTTTGTCCATCCTACTGTATGTGTAATAACACTGCAGTTTTGATTTACATTTCAAATTATGTTGGATATCCTTTCATGTGCACATTCACCATATTTGTATGTACTTTGGTGAAGAAAAAAATCTTCTGTCCATCCTTTCAAATTGGGTCATTTTTCTTATTAGTAAGTTGCAAGAATCATTTGTGTATCCTAGATATCATTCTCTTGAGAGATATATGTTTTGCCAATACTTTGTCCTAGTCTGTCAGCTTACCTTTGCATTTCCATAACAATGAATATAGAATAGACAAAGTTTGTTGTTGTTGTTGTTTTTAGTACTGGGGATTGAACTCAGGGGCATACCACCACTGAGCCACATCCCCAGTCCTATTTTGTATTTTATTTAGAGACAGGGTCTCACTGAGTTGCTTAGTGCCTCACTTTTGCTGAGGCTGGCTTTGAATTTGCGATCCCCCTGCCTCAGCCTCTTGAGCCACTGGTATTACAGGTATGTACCACCACGCCCAGCATGAGACAAAGTTTTTAAGTCTGATCTATTTCTGAGAGTAGAGAGAGAAAAAAGAGAGCATGAGGCTGAGAGAGTCTCTGCCAAGCAGCTTTTTATATTTTCTTCCAGAAGTTGTAGAGGTTTAGCTGCTACATTTAGGTCTGTAGTCTATCCCTACCAGTAGTGTGTAAGGGCTCCCATTGATCCACATCCTTGCCAACTTATTATTACCTTTTTGATTATAACCATCTTAATAGATGTGAAGTAGTATCTCACTGAGGTTGTACATTTCCCTAATGGTGCTGGGTATCCTTTCATTTGCTTATTGGCTTTTGCTTATTTTCTTGGGAGAAATGTCTATTCTAATTTCTTGCCATTTGTCTTTTCATATTGAACAATAAGAATTGCTTATATATTCTAGGTAGTTATATTCTAACTACATGAATTTAAATATTTTCTTCTATGATTGTATTTTCACTTTCTTCGATGGTAGCCTTTAAAAGTTTTAAATTTGATGAAGTTTATTACTTTATTATTTTTTCTTTTGTTGCTTGGGCCTTTGGTGTCTTAACTATGAAGTAATTGTCTACTCCAAGATTTACTTATGCTTTCTTACATTTGGTTTTGGTTCTTACATATATATGTGTTGTCCATTTTGAGTTCTTACATTTATGTCTGTGGTCCATTTTGAGGTAATTTTTATGTGGGGTAGGGTTCAACTTAATTCTTTTGCATTAAAGACTACATCATTTTGAAATATATTTTCATTTGGAATGCAATTCTAGGATGTCAGTGTTTTTTTCTTTCAGCACTTGAAAATATTGATGTACTGTTTTCTGGTTTGTATGGTTCTTGAATGAATTTTGAGATTTTACTCTCACTCCTTTGTACATAATGGTATCTGTTTTCTGTAGATGCTTTTCAATTTTTTTCTTAGCACTGGTTTTAAGCATTTAGTGTATATTTGTGTCATCTTTATCATTTTTCTTGTTCATTGAGCTTTTTGAATCTGAGTGTTCATCAGATATGGAACATTTTTATTTATTATTTCTTCAAATGTGTTTTTCTCACCTCTTTTAGGAACTACCATAACACATATATTGGACTGGTTCAAGCTGTGTTTCATTTTGGGGAGTCTTTATCACTGCATATTCAGTTTGCTGATATTGACTTCTTCAATGTAGAATTTGCTGTTAATCTCATTCAGTGTAATTTTCACCTTAGCCATTGTTTTATCTGAGTTTGAATTAGATCACTTTTATATCTTCTTTTTTCTCCTTTACATGCTTATGCTTTTCCATAGCATCTTGAACATATGGTATACAACTGTATTAATGTCCTTGTATAATAACTCTATCACAGTGTAATTAATGATCATTTCTATTAATTTTCTTTTCAACATGGGTTATATTTTCCTAGTTCTTTGCATGCCTCATACATTTTTATTGGATTCCAAACATTGTGGATTTACCTTGTTGAGTATTGGATATTTTGTATTCTTTTAAATATTCTTGAGCTGTGTACAGCTTTTTGCTGAACTATCTTGGAAACATATTTTGTATTCTTTTAAATATTCTTGAGCTGTGTACAGCTTTTTTCTGAACTATCTTGGAAACATTTTTATCTTTTTAAGATTCTGCTAGACAGGAATTACCTTCAATTTTGGGCTAATTTTTGCCTTTTACTGACTGTGTTACTTGATGCCCTTTTATTATAGATTTTCCATTCCAGCTGGTGATTACAAAAATTGATCTCCATGCCAACAATCACCACCACCTTCCATCCTGTTCCTTTCTGAAGATTCTTTCTCTGGCCTTACATGTGTGCCCATTGTTGCTTAGCCACAGACTTCAGGGGAACGCTCCATAGATGTCTAGAGAGCTAGTACATGTACAAACTCTCTCTCCCTCTGCAGTTCTCTACTCTCTCCTTTACTCTGATCTGTGACTTCTAGCTGCATCGGTCTCTTCAGACTTTAAAATCCATCTCTTCAACTCAGGAGATTTTCTATTTGAGTTTCCCTTCTCTGAATGTGGCCTGAAAAATTCTTTCCAGGGAGTAAATTGGGATAATCCTAGCACTCATCTCTCATGCTTAACTTTATCTTAGAGGTCACTCTTATGCTGCTTATTATCTAATATCTGAGAACTGTTGTTGTTTGTATTTTGTCCACTTTTTTCCAATGTTTCATATGCGAGGGTAAATCTGTTGCCCCTCTTGGAGAGATTTAGTCCTCCATAATGTTTAACACTATTCTCTGGCACATTATTTACAATAGATGAGGTTCTTCCTGGTAACGGCAGCGTTAGGCCTTCTGAATGCTCCTAGGCAAGTGCCTTCACAAGTTTCCAATGGTATATGTTATTATGCTGCCAATTAATTGTTTCAGATATGTTTTTCTTGTCTCATTTAGATTGTACTCTGACATTAAGAACCCTTTATACTTACAATTTTATGTCCCCTCCACCCAAACTGGATACATTTACCTTTAACAATTACTCAACCCTTACCCCGTAAGAATTCCCTTTGAGGTATTAAAGAATAATGCACTTGAGATTATTTATCTCCATGCCAAGAATCACCACCACATTCTATCCTGTTACTTTTCTGAAGGTTTTTAACATAACCTTATATTAAACATCAATGCCACATATTTAAATGCTATGAGTAAAAGTGAATGCTGATTCATCCACTAATTGTATGTATACTGGTAGAAAGAACTACCACTACCTTATTGTGGCCAGTTGAGAAATATTCTTCTCATTATCCACCAGACTAGTTAATATGTCTTTAAAGCAATAAGTTTAAAAAATGATACTGATAAATCAAAATATTGAAAACTCTACAAACTAAGCAGCTAGTTATTCAGTAACTGGAAGCACTAACTATGCATATAAAATTATATCTGAATATGAGTCAAAGTAAATATCAAGAAGAAAATATGCAATTAGATCATTTTGCTATTCTGATTTTTCCACCAATGAATTATCATTAATCTCTATTTTATAATAAGAAAAATTCTACAACATACCATATTCTATAATAAGAAAAATAAGAAAAAATTAAAACTAGTTCTTAAAGATCTGCTTAAATATTCCAGTATCATGTAACCAAACAACTACTCTCCACAACAACTATGTTTTTATTCAACACAAACATTCAGGGGTACATTCCTGGAGTTGAGGATGCATGCTGCTGAGAGGTGGACCTTAAATGCCTTGTTCCCATAGCTTATGTCCTCTCAGTACTATTTATATATGGGGCTTAATAGTTAATATATGTGTTTAGGTTAATAGTGTAGTATATTTATAATATCATTGGAACCATGAGTTTATCCAACAAATCATTTGTTAATTCTCTCATACATTCTAGGCATTTCCCTAGTCACTGATGTAACAGTAGTGAACAAAACAACTAATTTCCTGCTCATGTTGGAAATTGTGTTTGAGGTTGGGTTGGAGCAGTCAAGTAGATAAACAAATGTAAGGCAAGTAGTAAGAGAAGTCTAAAGTGGTAAGGCAAGTCTGAAGAGAAAGAAGGGTGATGGGCTTGATAGTCATGGCAAGAGGCTCTATTTTGTGTAGGGTGGCCAGGGAAGGCCTTTATCACATGAAATGCCACTGTTACAAAGACATGATAAAGTGAGGGGGTAGTTAGCTAGTCAGATGATTTGGGGAGTTAAGGTTAAGGCAAAGTTGCAAGTGTAAATGCTCTGAAGCAGGGGTGGGCTTGGTGTATTTAAATGGAACTAACAGAGCAAGAGAAGAATGTTAGGAAATGGGGAGAAAAGGATGAGGGGAGTCACATTGATTAAGAGCAGTCCATAATAAGGCAGGGCAGTCCATAATAAAGTCATGGCTTTTTTTTCCTTTTTTTTTTCCTGATACCAGAGATTGAACCCCCAGAGGCACTTAAACACTGAGCAACACCCACAGTCCTTTTTAAAATATTTTATTTAGAGATAGGGTCTCACTGAGTTGCTTAGGGAATCACTACATTTCTGAGGCTGGCTTTGAACTCAGGATCCTCCTGACAGCCTCCTGAGCTTCTGGGATTACAGATGAGTATGACGAGGCCTGGCTAAACTCATTGCCTTTTATTTGGAAATGGGAAGCTACAGGAAGATTTTGAAGAGAGAGAGACAATCAAATTTATATTTAAAAATATCATTCTAGTTGCCATCAGGACAATAGATATTGGGGGAAAATGAGGACAGAAGCAAGGACAGAAGAAGGCTATGGAAATCATTCAGGTAACTTATGATGTGGATTTGGCCTGTATATTGGCTTAGCAGATGCAGAGGAGTGGTCAGATTCTGGGCCTGTTTCAAATGCTTACTTGGAAAGAAGGAAGTCAGAAAAATAAATAAATAAAATGCTGTATAATTTATATCAAATTCTAGAAAATGCAAAACAATCTATAATGACAGGAGATGTTTGGAGACAGCCATAAAAGGAGAGGGGAGGGATTACAAAGAAGGATGATTTTGGTGATAGTCTTATGGGTATATTCATGTCAAAACTTATCAAATTGTACACCTTAAACATTTGCAATTTATTGTAGGTCAACTATATCTCAATAAAATTATAAAAATAAAGACATAATATTTTCTAATGGACTGGAGTTGGAATGTGAGAGAAAAGAGATCAAAGATGGTTTGTAAGTTTTGGGCTTTGAGCACCTGGATAATGGGAATTAAATTGTCATTCTTATTTCTGAGATAGGGAAGACTGAAAGGAGCAGATTTGGAGAGAAAAATGAGTTCAGTTTTCAACATGTTGTTAGAGATGCCTACTAGATACATTTTATAACATAATAAATACATGGTAGAAAAGAAATGAAGAATGACTCAGTTCCTCTCTATGATCCACTGGTTCTCCAGAAAGCACAGAAGTACACTGGACCAACGGGGACTTCTCATGGCCCCTGTAGACAAATGTTTGTGCACACCTTTTTTCCATTGTTTTCTTTATTTAACATTATGAACATGGTGGACTACATTCTTTTCTCTAAGTTTTAAAGATTCAGTTAATTTGGGGAAACAACTGATGGGTTCATTGTTGCAGGTTGATGAATAACTTTAGCAGAGACTATAGTAACAAGCCCTTGGTCACAGACAAATGAGAATGGCTCCACCAAGGATGGGAGCATTGCAGACACTCTTCCTTGGGCTGGCTAGCTTGTGCCTTTCCCCCCCTTAACTGTACATATCAGTAATTGAGCTATATTATGATTTAAATCAGATTTTGCTCCTCTTGTCAGAAAGTACAACATTTGCTTGTTAGTTGATGGGTTGTGATGAAAAGGATCTACTCCTTGGGTTTGAAACTTAGCTCCATTACTCACTGGATGTGTGACTGCCTCAATTTACTCTAAAATAAGGATTGGAATAGGACCTACTACTACTGTAAGGTACTATTGTTATGAAGATTAAATGAATTGATATGTATAAAACCTTCAGAATAACAACTGGAGATAAAGAAAGTGTTCAAGAAATGTTAGCTAATAGCTTTCTTCTCTGACACTCGGTTTTGACAGTTGGTTCCCACTAAGTTGTGGACTTTTTTGGACCAGGACCAGATATCTTGTCTTTTGATTTTCATCCACTCCCACACCATACTAGGGCTTTGTCCAGCATCTGGCAAGAATTGTAGCACAAAATGAAAGTTAAAAATATGCTGTTGAATTAAATGATTTCTTCCCTTATGGATAAAGATAAGAATCTCAAGATCTTAGCCCGAAGACTACTGTCCATCTCTCTGCCCTCACTTGTCCCCGCCTTAAAAAAAGCAGGCCATAGTCTCCAGTTTACACCCTCACACAGTTCCATTCACTTTCCCACTTTCCCCTTTCCTAATCAGAGGGATCTTGGGGTGGGGCTTCAAGGAACCTCTAGGAGTTTGAAGGGGAGGGAGCTTGGAACCATAGACTAGCTCTCACAAGTCATGGGTGGGATTTGGTAGTTCAGAAGAGGAGGTACCAGACCTGGAATGGGGGATGGGAGTGATGGTGAAGTGGAGTAGGCTAGTTCAGGATGGACGAGAAATGAGACGTTGAGGAAAGCCAGAAAGGACCAGTTGGCGGAGTGGCGGGGGATGGGTGGTTGACAAATGGAATCACGCAGAGGGTGGCTTCTGAGGGCACAGAAGCAAAGGCAGGTGATTGGACGAGAAAGAGAGTCCTAGTTGCCACGGCAGCGACTAGAGGAGAAGGTCTTCAGTTGAGGAGAAGGTCTCCACTAGAGAAGGACGGGGAGCTCTGGCTCCGTGCGTTCCCCAGTAGAGCCAGTGCATCGACCCCCATATATCCCTGCTGACGTGTCAACCGGGAAAGGCTGAGGCCTTCCCGGGCACCGCCCCTCCGCGCCTCGCTACCCACCCGCCCCCTGAGCCCCGACGCCCGCAGCACCCTACTCCACAGCTTCACCGGCTCCCCGATGTGACCACAAAATGGTTGCAGCACTGGGGCTGCTCTTCTGGCTGTTCGTGCTCTGTCCGACCTGGCGAGTGCTGGGCCAACCGGACCCGAGCACCGGCCGGCGCTTCTGGAAGCACAAATTCTGTGCAGACGACGAATGCAGCAGTGAGTGTGCAGGCGGGCAGCCCGGGGTCTCCGCGGTGGCTCTTCGGGGCTGCATGGGCCTCCGATCCCCCCCAGTCCCCAGCCCCGCGGGCTGGGCTAGGGGGTCGCAGGACGATGGGTGGGGCGCAGGAGTGACAAGAGCCTCGGGACCCTGAGTGTGTCCCCTCCGGCTCTGCCGGCACCCCGGCCAGCCCGCTCAGGTTGCGGGGGGCTTCGACTCCCACTTGTTGCCAGCGTTTTATTTTTCTCTACTGACTGAGGCGGGGGTTGGGAAACAGGATTATCCAGGGACAGCTCTCAGTTTATTCCCTTCCAGGATTTGCCTAGGATCTCAGTGGGTGATGGGGTTGCGCGCCACGTGCCCGGGGCTCCCCACGCTGTAGCAGAGCGCTTTTCTGCCCCCGCCACAGGGACCTGGGCCGGTGCAGTATCAGGGCAGATGCTCTCCAGGGCTCGGTGGCCCTAATCCCAGCGGCAGGTTGATGGTGGGGCTCCTTGGGAAAGGCTCACTGGCCCCTTTGTCCTTTTGCTGCACTGGGGATTGGGCTGGTTTTGCCTTTTAACAGGGACTAGAGTTTAGGCTTGGGAAGAGCACTGAGTCCAGGCACGCATTGTGTTCCGAGGTCTTGGCCCTGACTCTACTTCAATCCTGTCATTTCTGTGCATAGAAGCCTCCCTTCATATTTGAGGTAGGGTAGCAGGTGGGCCAGTAATCTTTTGCTTTTGAAAGAGGCCAAGGATCTGCACTGGCCACCTGGGAACTGCAGCCTCTTCTGTGTGCAGGAAGCGGACATAATTGCTTCCCAGTCCTGGATTGGAGGTGGGTGGTGGGGAGGATGTAGCCATTCAGATTCAGATGAAGAGGTTTGTTGCAATAACAATAATTAATACTCCAAGATTTTTATAAGCCAATTCAGTTTTAGACTCAGTCGCTAGTGTTGTTGGGACCTCTTTCCTCTATATATTTACTGGCCCAGAATACTTCTTATGGCCTCCCGCTTGGTTTCTAGTAACCTTGTAACTTGATGACCGTGTTGTCCATAAATTGTAAGCAGTACATATTTTAAAATATTCATGCTAAAAAGGCCAAGAAGTTTACCATTGAGCTCTTTATGCCTAAATTGGTGTTACCAAAAACAAATTTTATAATTTGAATTGTTTGTTCCATTCCAATAAAGAAAAAAGATGTCTCCAATATATGTTAAGCAGTTCCTAGAGGTAACCCTAAGGCTGGAGTAAATAAACACTCAGAAAAGCAAAGCAGCTGCCATGATATTTCCTTTCAGTTTTGGGTGAACAAAATCAGGCTTCCAGCATGGTAGAATGTTTGCTATTCTTGGCTATCAAGCGCTATCCTACGTGGGCTACCTGGACAATCTCATCACTGATGCTTCCTCGGTACTAAGACATGGTGTTGGTAAGGTTCAGTGGGGTAACATAACTTGAGAAATGGCCTGTGTCCAAACAGATGTGACCAAACACAACAGGTGGGTCTGTGTTGTGTTGTAGGAAGTAGTGAGGTGTGTATGTCAGGTGTCCTTGTGTGCCTTCTAAATAAGTGCTCCAAAAAAAAAATAACTAAATAGGTGCTCCATAGTATGCATTATGTTGTCACCTAATATATTACTGATTTGTAAATCCTCTATGACCTAAGGGGGAACAAGAGAAACATTGCCATTTCCACTTGTGATGAGAATTCCCCACCTTAAAGTGTCTCTCACCTTCAACTTGGCCTCTTAATTATATATGAATTAGGATGCTGACAGTTTTGAAAATAGTCCTATTTTAGCTTCAAAATAACAAGTTACCCTCTCCAAATCTGTGTTTGTTCCTCAGACATATATTTTTATAAAACACACATTCTTGTGTATTTTACTGCTAATTGGCCTTTAGAAAAAGTGTTATTTCCATTTCTTCTTTGTGCTTTTTACATACATCTATTGTCCATTTCATCTTAAATCAGAAACTGTGTATTTGGTCAACCAAAAAAAAAATGTTGTTTCTACCAGTTTCTAGATCAATTGTGATTCTAGTCCTGCATTTTAAGCATGAAGGTATTGCCTGACCTTTTCTCATGGTTAAACTTGTTCCTTGTCAGATAGGATACCCACTTTTGATTTTGTTTATTAAAAAAAAATACGAATGAGGATGTTTTGAAACAATCTTAATGTTGGATATAGTCAACAATATTTGCTCAGAGAAAATACATTTCCTGGTAATTTACCCAGATCCTGAACACAGAGACAGCAACTCTGCTGCAAATGAAATTGACAGTGTTTATGGCTGCATGGTAGCACTTGCAGCCACTTAAAGGTAATGTCTTTTAGCAGTTAGTTCAAGTTAATTAACCCCTTGGGGGTTCCTGGATATTCTTCCCTCTTCCCTCCCTATTACCTCTGCATGAAGCCATACTTAAGCCTGTCCGTGTCTACACTTGGATTTACATATTTGCAAAATGAAGCTTTTTATGATTATGAAAAAGAAAAAAAATTGAGGCCTGCAAGAACCAAGAGTTTCACTGAAACCAGCCATGATTGGTGGTAGCCACATTGCTTTTTATTTCTCAGCACAAAGAAAAATAGAGAAGCCTCCTTTTCCCTTGTCTAATTGCAGGGAATATTGTATTTTATAGCAATAAAATCTCAAAGAATTTTAGATACTTTGAGCAGGTGAATTAAAAGTGATTCCAGAGAGTACTGGAAAAACTTGATTTTTGTTCATAGTGGGATTCATATTTCCTGATGGGTCAATGTGGATTGTGAAAAATCAAATTTTAATGTTTGTTTTTCTTTTTTCAATGTTCATACACAGTGTTAATGTACCGAGGTGAAGCTCTTGAAGATTTCAGAGGCCCAGATTGTCGTTTTGTGAATTTTAAAAAAGGTGACCCCGTATATGTCTACTATAAACTGGCAGAGGTATCACCAGAACTTTGGGCCAGAAGTGTAAGTAAAAGTTTGACAGGTGTTATATTCTTACTTTTGATGGGTTTTTCAGCAGTGTAGATTTAAATGACTGATTTCTTGGGGTCTTTGTAGAGTTAACCTAACCTCTCTGCAAGGCCCTGTGCTCCTAACATGCCTTAGGCCTGGCACAGCATAGAAAGTCAGTAGACTTTCTGAAACAGAACTGAACTGGTTGTGGTTGCTACCCCTCACATCAAGTTCCAGAAGGCTCTACACATCATAAAGGTTGTCATGGTGAAAACCTGACAATTCTTAGCTTTGCTGCTTCAAAAGGGAAGGATTCAAGGATATTAGAGTTAATCCTGTAAATTAAGTCTGAGATAGTAACTCAGGCATGCATATTTAAAGTTGATTTTTTGTGTATTTTACCTAATCATTTGTGCTGTTTTTACTCTAAAAAAGCAGAATATTATGTTCATTATGTGCTTTTTTTTTCTTTTTTGAAACTTCTGGGTCATCCATTTCCTGCTTTTCCTACAATCTATGCCTGAAGGTTCCCCCAGGGGTTCTACTTCTAGCCAGTTGTATGGATCTTCTGATGAAAGACATGACATTGTTTATATCATGCTTTGATATTTTAAATGGGGAGATTCACTAGGAGTGACCTCATTGAGAGACTTATGAGTATTGTCCTTTTCATTTAAATCTGATATGTGGATTGTTTACTTAAAATAGTAGCAAGGGTCTTTGATGACTGTAGGAATGTTCCAGTTTAGAGACATTCCGGATTGCATCCCTGAAAGTTCTCACCCTAAATAAAATACCACACAGCAGAAAATAAGAGTAATCCCTATGGGAAAACTAGTTTCATTTTGTTGCCATTTCTGATTCTTAGGGAATGATCTTGAAACTTGGTGCCTTTAGGTACAAACTTTATATTTAGACAGAGTCCCAGTTGCAGTACTCCATATAAAGAACCATCTATTGTTTCTTTCAAGTATACCAAATAGGATTCGTAATCTTTAAACTTGGAACTGTTTTTCCATGTACCTAAGTGGCATTTTTCATACAGTAGTCGTCTTTCTCCCCTTCTTTGAACTTTTGGAAAAATGGGCTTGATTTACAGTTTCTCCTGTCACATTGTAGCCTGTTAACTATGTTCATCCCTAGGACTCTTGCCATTCTGGGTGGCAGCACTCATCCTGTCTTCCTGAGGAGCCCTGCTTTCAGCACCTGACCAGAAAGGATCTTTGCCAACTGATGAGTGTTTGGGTGGCACTTTGTTTGCATTGCTCCTGTGGCATTCATTTGTCTTCTTTGCCTTCAGTCAGGTTGTGTTTTATCTTAGATCCCTATAAAGTGAAAAACTCAGTTAGGAAAGGACCCCTGTCTAATCCATCTTCCTTTTGAATATTTCCTTTCAGGGCAGTGGCACTTAAGTACATTTGTTCTGATAGTAGCTTATGCAGAATTTGTTCTCTTGTGGCAGTTCTTTGCTCCCCACCCACAAATCAAATCAGCAGCACCTCGGCAGGGATGATGTATGGAAGCAAAATCAGGTATAAAAATTATTTCCAGTCATGAGCCTCCGTGATTCTGCATCATTTTTTTTTTCATATCACAAGAAATGGGATACCACCCAGTGTGTAATTATGGAGCTTTATATAATCTATGGTCTCAATTGACACAGATTAAGAAGAGATAAATGTGTTTCCTTTCTCCATACATCTCTGTTTTTTTTTTTTCTTTTCCAAATTTAACCTTAATAGAATTTTCATCAGAAGGGAAAAGTGTATTTCCCCTCAGACTCGCCTCTCATGTCATGAATGTTATACTTAGGAAATTAAAAACTCTTTAGTTTTCAAAATGATTCTCATTTTGAGTTTTTAGTTTTCATTCTGCAATGTTGTTGATTTTCTAGAGTCTCAGACTTTATCTGCCAAGTGATGAAGCTTTTAATTGCTCCGTCTTATCTAATCTTCATGGCAGTATTCTACCACTAATACTGGCTCTCAAATGGTTTCTAGATATAACAAGAACATTCATGAATGGGGATATTTTAGAGTTAGTGATAAGATGCCTTTTTTAATTTTCTTTTTTGGGCGTTTGATTTGCCTATCAGTTTCCTTTAATTATTGGCAAGAATCTTCTGTTCCTTTTAGTCAGTAGTTAGTAATAAGAGTGTCTTTCTCAAGGGGAACTTTATATACCTTTTGTACACTTTATGTAACTTCATATAATTTAGCTGTTGGTGCTGAAAATAAATGGGGTTCTTTTCTGCAGAGGATTTATTTTGGGTGAAACTGAAGCTTGATATGTGGTTTAGTATGCATTATTTTTGTAATTTTATTTTCTCCCCAAGTACTTGTAAAAGTAGATTTGGAAAAAGCTAGGAAAGCATATACTATCCAATACATTTGCTATAGTGGTAATACATTTTAGAGATTTTTGTATTGTTTTTACTTATTAATTTTCATGACTGTTGTGTATTGGTTAAGAAAGACACAAATATTGGTTTATGAGCAATGCTACAAAATGTACAGGTAAATTCTTGCTAGAGGTTATTTGGAATTGCATTTATAACCAGCTTTGATTTATATAGTTTTAACCATATAATATACAATAATCTCCTATGCAGATCTTTTATTTACTTCAGAAGTCTTAACTTTATGTGCTCTGTGTTGAGAATTAAGCTAAATGTAAAAAAAGAAAACTTCAGTGGTTGGAAATGTTGTTTTAACGGTTCTGTACTTAATTTTTATTTGGAATAATAATCTCAGTGTAATTGTTATAGCAACTTTCTTTCTTGGTTATACCATATACCTATCTATTATGTGTATATTTCCTGCCACTTCTGAGAATCTCTTATTTATATTCCTTGTACAGAATTTATTTTATATTTGTCTCCTTTGCACTATAGGTTGGCCATATTATTGGATATTTTCCGAAAGATTTCATCAAGGTAGTTCAAGAATATACTAAAGAAGAGCTACAAATTTCAACAGATGTAAGTTATGGATTTCTTTTTTGTTCTCAATTGTAAACTGGCTTATAAATCCACCCATTATATTCAGTTAACTGCTTCTGAAAGTTTTATAATGTGTTTATAACATTTGTGTATCAGATTTTCATTTGAAATCAGACTACCTATAAAAAAAAGTTTGAAAGGCATTCAAGGGTGATTATATTATAATCTGAGAGTTTTCTAATATATTGAAACAGATATTCTTATAGAAGGCTGTTTACTCAACTATAGGGCTTTTCTCTTCTGTTTTATATGTGAAAAATAAATAATGTAATATACTTGTACTTGGCTATTAAATTTAAGAGGTAAATAATTTCATTTTACAGGCAAAAGGAGGTATTCCAACTTGAAAACTACTCATTGAATAGTTATTAGACATTTTAAGTATGTTTAGGTTAAATTAATAAACTCTAACTTTTATACTAGGCTAGAAATATGTACTTACAAAGGTTTTCTTATTCTTAGTCATATATGGGATTGTAGTCATGTTATAGATTTGGAAAAGGGGACCTGAGCGTTTCAGGTGATGTTCAGTCTCAGATCTTTTAAGGCCCCAACTGCTTCCTTTATACAGCATTCCTGTATTGTGCTCTGACTTAAATTGATTTTGTGACTGAAAGGATTTCGTGTTCTAGAATTCTCACTTCAGCTGATTATTTTCTAGAGTTTTAAATTGTGTAGTAATTGATGCCCACCAACATTGAAACATCTTTGGGCAGCTCTTTGTAGTGGCTGTAGAATATGCAAGCTGCTAGGTTAGGATAGTTCTTAGATTAGATGGGGTGAATGGATAAAGTCATCCTGTTTGTTGTTGCTGTTCCTAAAATTTCTTCATAATCTCAGGGGCCATAAAATCACTTCTGTTGCTTGTTGGACTTCATTGTTGGTAAAGAGAGTTAGTTCTTGGGATTTAAGCTGTGACAGCAGTTCACTGATTACAGAGAACTCATTTGTTTTGAACTCTGCCTTTTCATTATGTTTCCCATTACATGCATCCCTCATGGCTTAGAAATGCATGTGATGGGGAGAGGAAATCACTCATCCCTACTACATTGAACTGCCTCCCCCACCCCCAGAACCCCCACAGAATATTATGAAGATTTAATTAGGAGATGGAAATTTTTTTTAAAAAATTCCATTCATACTATGGCTCCTTTTATATGTCAATTTGCTTACTAGTGGCAAGAAGGAAGACTAAATAAATATATAGATAGTCCTGAGAGAGGTCTTAGTGACTGTGAAACCCTGATGAAGAGGAAGGTGTATAACTTGTTGAATCTTGTTTTCAGTTTGTTCTTGTGGTAATAATAATGTGAGGAGCCTCCTTAATATCATTCTTTACTCCATCAAATGTACTTGTATCTAAGTAAGATACTTTAAAACTGATTCATCTTTCTCAATGCTGCAGGATCTTCCAGCTTCTCCTGAGCAAATGATTAAGAATTAAATTCCTGAAACATAGGTGTAGATTTTAGAGCTGGAGGATCCTACAAGTGATACCTTGCCTTTCCCTACTTATGCTCAGAGCAAATTGAGAGAGACCCAAGAGTCAGGCTGTTGGAGACCAAATTGTCACCATTTTTACTCATTATGCTTTTTAAAGAATATGACCCATGTTAAAAAAAGAAAGAAAGAAAGAATAGACTTTCTAACACTGTAGTCTAGAAAAAGACAGATTTACTCAGCCATAGAAGGAGTTAGCCAATGGGGGTTGGAGGAGGGTAATCTGGTTGACCCCAAAGATTCTTTAGAACCAATCCTGAATTTGGGAGCATGGATGAGTTTGCTTTTGTGACACTTTGTTATTGACACACTAATGTTTTCCTTTTCCTTACAGGAGACAGATTTTGTCTGTTTTGATGGTGGAAGACATGATTTTGATAATTATAGTGTAGAAGAACTTCTAGGATTTTTGGAATTGTATGATTCTGCAAATGAAGATTCTGAGAAAGCTATAGAAAAAGTGGAACAATTTCCTGAAGTCTCCCAGGATGTTGAACCTGAACCTAAACTAGTAGTAGCAAACTCAGAGCAAATTGAAAGTGCATTCTCAGAAAACACTATGGATCTTGAGGAACAATTTCTGGCTCAGAAGAACCATCCTCATGCAGATAGTCAAACAGATAATGCTCAAGGTGAACAAACTTCATTTGAACCCTTTGAAGAAATACTACAAGATGAATTGAAAGTGCCAGAAAGTGAAAACAACAAAACCAGCAACAGTTCTCAGGTCTCAAACGAACAGAAGACTAATGCTTATACACTTTTGAAAAAAGAAATGACATTAGACTTGAAAACCAAATTTGGCTATACTGCTGATGCACTTGTGTCTGATTATGAGACGACCAGACTGGTGACTTCATTAGACGAAGATTTTGATGATGAGGAATTGGATGCTGATTATTATGCATTTGATAAGGAAGAAGAGGAGAATGAGGAAAGCTTTGGGGAGCTCCCATTACTAACCTTTATAAGTGAAGAAGGCATGAAATTCCCAGTGGAGTTTGGAGTGGAGAAATATTCAATAGGTGAAGAGCAGAATTCAAATGAAGAAGATAAGGTTGAGGTAACTCTGCCCCCAGGCATCAAGGATGATGACAAAAATATACTGACAACCTTGGAGGATACTTTATTTATTGGCACAGGTGGTGACGAGAAAACAGATATGATGGATTTGGGGAATTCTTATTCAGAAGAAGAAAAAGAAGATGAGGAAGCTTTAGTTCCAGATAGAAAACAGAAGAAACCACAAGCAGCAACAGATTATATTTATCCTGAAAGTGCAGAATATGGTCTTTTTGTGGAAACCTCTAAGACAGATAATGATGAAGAGCCAAAAGTGGACATCGAACTTCATATTAAAGGAAAAGAGACAGATGTTCAGGAGCCTAAGAAGCACCTGATGCAAGATGTTTCAGAATTAGAGGATGAGAAGATAGAAGGGATGATTGCATATACTTCTCCCCAAAGCAATAAGCCCAGCTCATTGCCAGCTGTTGAAAAGGGCAAGGACACATTAAAATCAGCCTTTGAAAACAAAGAGAATGACCTAAAAGAAGCAGTTATCCATATCTCAAAAGACTCAAAAGAAGTGAATGAAGAACTCTCTTCACCTGGAGAGAAGATTTTGGAAGATAGCTTAGAGAATAAATCTCTACATAAAGCTGTAGGGAGTCTGATGACCCAAGAACAGAGTAAACCACCAGAATCCTTGGGTATTGCAACATACCTGGGAGATAATCAAAATGATGCATCCATAGATGGAATGGAGGAGCCAGGTTCAGTAAATACACCAACCCTGCACATAGACTCAGTGGAGCATCAACCTCAGGAAATTAAAGAGGGACTAGTTCTGAAAACTGAAAATCAATCTGGATTCTCCTCTCCAGATGGAATTGGTTTGTTAAGAGAACCGGAAGAAGAGGTCCACAGTCCCAGAAAAAAATTTACTTGGCAACAATAAAGAGATGTGATTGTTACAGTTAGTCATGTAAATGAGAAGATATGGCTTTCCAAGGACAAGGGTAAAGAGCAGTCTTTGGCTGAAGAATTGATTCAGCATAAGGCAACACAGGGGACACAGGAAATTAAAAAAACAGAGCAAACTGATGAGGTAGAAGTACCGGGTCTCCATACCGAAAGGCCAGCATCAGTAGAGGAGGATTATTATCCCCCTGAAGAGCTACTGGAGGATGAAAATGCTGTAAGTGCAAAACAGTCAAAAGAAAAACATTCTGGGATTCAGAATGTTAACAAGCACGTCCTTGAGAAAGCAATTTTAGAGACTATGAATCCTGATCTAGAAACCAAAGAAAACAAACAAGAAACGAGTATAATTTGGGAGATTTTTAAGAAAAGTGAAACCACAGCCAAAAGGGTAGACATGATGGACAAGGAACGAGGTGATATGGAAATGGGAAAGGAGGAAAGTCCTCTGGCAGATGAGGAAGCCCAGGGACTCTTTGACGGAAGTGATGAGGAAAACACTCAGACTTCAGGGATAAGTGAAGTATTTCAGGATAAAAATTCTGATGATCTTGAAAAAGACAACCCTAAGGAACATCTGAACACTTCAGGGTCTACAGAAAAGGCTACTGGAAAAGAAATCTCAAAAGAGGACCTTGAGGACATAGGGCATATCACGGATGCAGAAAGCCAGGGTCCTGCTTATGCAGATCTTGAAGATGATATACTCCCACAGAGTCCACATATAGCCCTAAAGCCAGAGCTTAGCGATCAGGAGGAAGACTTGCCCATAATCCGCAGCTTCTTTACAGAACAAAAGTCCTTGCAACGCTTCCTGAAGTACTTTGATGTCCAAGAACTGGAAGCCATGTTGCAGGAAATGTCATTAAAGCTGAAGTCAGCACAGCAGGAGAGCCTGCCCTATAACGTGGAAAAAGTTCTAGATAAGGTCTTCCGTGCCTCTGAGTCACACATTTTGAGCATAGCAGAGCAAATGCTTGATAATCGTGTGAATGATATTAGAGACACAGGAATAAAGGAAAGTAACATATTTGAAGAGGCTGCAGTGCTTGATGATATGCAATACTTGATCTATTTTGTGAGGTACAAGCACTCCACAGTGGAGGAGACTGCTCCATTGATAACAGCGCCTCCTCTACAGGAAATCTGGACTAAAGCTGAAGGTAAATACCTGCTTGCGGCTTGAGCTGGAGAAAAGGAGTTGTTCCATCCAGGTGTTTTTGTGTATTATTGTAAAGTTCTGTTCAGTTTCCATGTGCCTAAAGGAGAAAGAAGGCTGACTCAGGAGCCCCATATATACCTTTATTCATTCTTTTGGGCTAGAGCATGAAAGGGCATTGCTTATTCTTTTTTCCTTTAGGACAGTTGGGATTGGTTAGCATGTTCAAAGAGAAATTTTATAAAAAGTTAAAGAGAAAGATATAAATGAGAAACTAATGCACAAAAGTAGACCTGTTAACAGTAAAGATTTTATGTTAAAATTATAAAAGGGCTTTATTAAACATAATTTCTTAATCATAAAATATCTGTACTAGATCATGTGGGTGTGGAGTGACTAGCATAACTTTTTTTTTTTAGAATTTAATCTCTTTTTATGTGGTGCTGAGGATCGAACCCAGTGCCTCACCTGCACTAGGCAAGTGCTCTGTCACTCAAGCCTAGCCCTAGAATAACTTTTAATGGATAGCTTGCCTGAATTCCCCTCCCCAGCATTTATCTTTTGTGGATACCATGCTATTTCCAGTCTCTTGGGGGAGAGGTCACTTATTCTGGTTTTACTCCTCTGGGTTCTAAGGTCCTTGCATTCATATTAATCAAGGATGGAACCAGGATGACAAGCCTTATAATGTAGTGCTTGACACATAGAAGCCTTTCAATTAAATATTCGTCAAACTGACAATGAGCCAATATCCTGATAAAAGCTTTCTGTTTCCTGGTTTCATATTTGATCATCTCTATCCATTGTTTTTCAAAATGAAATATTTCAACTGAGAGTATATGATAAGAATTCCAGAAGGACATAAAGCCATTGGAAAATTTACATCCCAAGAATGCTAATTTTACCTGCTAATTTGGGGAAGAAAACAGTTGTACATTTAATCAAAGCAGATATATTTTGGATAAGAATGCAAAGTACAAGTGAATGTTCAGGGTAGAATATGAAGCTGTAAAGAGATAATCTTTGCTCTGGATCCTATTGGTCTATGTCCTGAGCTCAGGAAGGAGATAGGTTCATCATTTGGCTCCTAGGTTACTTGGAACATATTTGAAAGTCACATTAGCAAGCTAGACTTACGGAGTTCCCTTCTCTATACTGGCTCGGTGAGACTAGCACACTTGTAGATGAAAGAGTTCCTGTTATTTCTGAGCAGAATAGACATTTCACATTTTTGTTCTGGACCAGAATTCTCTTCTGCACATTTATTCATGTGGGTGTATGTTGGTTTGCCAAGGGAAGTTAAGTTATTGAAGCCTCTATCATAAATGTATTTGTTTATGAAATACTTTGGATTAAAGGCTTCTTTATAAATTTGACTGTATAGTTCAGTCATCCTTTAAATGGGATGAAAACAATTAACCCTCCAGTATCCTTGCCCAGTTGTTCTCATGGGCGCATGCCAGGACAAGGAGGGCAGTGTTGAGGTATCTGGAGCTGTGTGCTGAGGGGGAGTGCTGATCATTGGGCTTAAGTGGGGGTAGATAGTGTAATCCAGCTGCCTCAATGCATTCTTCTCCCCTGTAGAGATGCAGCCACCCCATGAAGATGATTTTCCTAAAGAGAACACAAATCATCTTAATAGAAATCTTCATGAAGAGCCTCGCCTCCTGAGTCATCATTTAAATGTGAACCATCCTGAAGAGCCCAGCCTCTTGAGTCAACCTGTGACTGAGGACATGGGTGTCTTAGAAGTGTCTCAGATCCCAAATACTGAGAAAGTAGACCCAGGTAAAGCTTGCCAATTTTTCTCTACAAAGTAGAGGCATTATCATAATGAAGGCTTTCAAGGATATTTGTTGCCAAAGGTACAAAATAGAGTAGAGAGTAATATAGGTACATGTGAGTTAAAAAAAAAATCTCTTAAGTGAGAGAAAATCAAGAATAAAGATGACTAGAAATCAAAAATAGGCCAGAGACTGTAACTCACCTAAAAGCAAATGTTTAGCTATGACTAGCTTGTGTAAACCATTTACAACTAAAATATTATTCTTCAAAGGCCTTATGCTCTAAAACTGTAATTTTCCACCAGACCAACAGCACCAGAAACTCTGGGGGTGGGACCCACAATCTGTGTTTAGCAGGCCTTCCAGGAAAGTCTGGCCTGGTACAAGTTAGCTTGAGAATCACTGTTCATAATCTCTTAAATTCTGTGTTTTTCCCTTTTCTTCTAAATGGAATGTAATATACCTCAAGTCCTGTTTTGACTTGCTTCCTGGACATGGTAATTAAACTTTTTCAAATGCAGTCAATCGTCCAGATCTTTATACTATATACTTACAGGAAGCAGTACAGAACTGCAATCCATTTTAGACTGACACTTATGAATACTTCATCATAGTGCACAGTATCCAGTGGGAGATGAGAAACAATTTTTCAAAAAAATCCCCAATAATGGCATAAATAGCATTCTACTTTTGTGTTGCTCACTCTCATTTTATCAGTAAATTAGATGATGACTAGTTGTTTTATTTTATCCATCCAGTATGGTGCTATGAGGCCATAATTACTGTATTTTGTGTTTTTAAAGGTTCTGGTCTGTAAGCATAGCTATAGCATTATCCTGCACCAGTGTAGGGCTTAGCAGCACTGATCCTGACCCCGCCCCCATCTGCACACACAGAGTGTAGGAGAACTCATAGCAGGGGGGATTCAGTTAATTTGAGAAGGAATAACATATCAGTTCTCCCATTTTCCAGAAGACATTGCATTCATATATGAACACTACTGACTTCTGAACTGTCTTTACTCCATAAGGTTCTGAAAATGAATCATGCACCATTAAGATTTGTTATTTTCATGCTCCAAAACTTTCAAGATTAGGAAAAACTTGGCTTACAAAATTAAGCATGAATTATTTCCCTGGCCTTTTAGGTTCCACCACAAAATGATGTCAATCACCTTTATATGTAAAATCTTCCCAAATGTCATTTAATGTGTCTCAGGTGCTGAGATGCTGAGCCAATGGGCAGACTTCACCAGCAGTCAAATTCATAGACCAATAGTGAATGGAGGGCCTGAGGTTGTAACTCAGTGGTAGAGTGCTTGTCTAACATGTGAGGCACTGGGTTTGATTCTCAGCACTGCATACAAATAAATAAAATAAAGGTCCATCAAAAACTTAAAAAAAAATTAAAAATTAGGCAAAAGCTTAAAAAAATAGTAGTGAATGGAATCTCAGGGTTGAGAAAGACCTTAGAGGCAACTGGTCCAACTTCCTTTTTTTTTAGAGAGAGGGAGAGAGAGAGAGAGAGAGAGAGAGAGAGAGAGAGAGAGAGTTAGTTTTAATATTTATTTTTTAGTTATCTGCGGACACAACATCTTTTTTTTTTTTTTTTATGTGGTGCTGAAGATGGAACCCTGGCCTCATGGCCAGACGAGCGCACTACCGCTTGAGCCACATCCCCAGCCCAACTGGTCCAACTTCTTAATAACTGCATGTTGGACTCCTAGCTGTTTAATCAAACGTACCCCAGGCTCATGTAACTCATACTGAAATTCCACCCCTACAAGCTCTCAGGTCTAACTGGAATTCTACCTCATTCACAAAGCCTCAATGCAGGTCTGTACCCAATTACCTTTAGTCTCTCTTGGTATTACTGTGTTCTTTTTAAATAGCTGTCATCTGTCCACTCAATAAATAGTTGTTGAGTATCTCTGCCAGGTGCCAGATGCTGTGTTAAGACTTGGCTCATTCCACCTGTAAATCTGCAAAACCAAGACTCCCTCTCTTTCAGCTTTCCTAAAATTTTTAACACAAAGTTTCACCAGCACTAAATCCATGTTTGTTGAATGTGACCCTGTCTATATATCTCTGGTTTCAAAAATTTTCCTTTAGTAAATATTGTTCTGATAGCAGTTGTATGGCCATGGAAGTAGTGGAGAGTAGACTGGAGATTGTTCATTTTATAATTGAAGGGTCTGACAGCTCTAATTAGGATTTTGAAGTTTTCTTCTCTGTGTTAATTGTCTTTAGGAGAGCCACATATTCCAGGCACTGTGATTCATATATTTAGTGAAACACTGATGAATATTGAAACTGAAGAGAGACAATTCTTATTCTATAGCATAAAATAAAATAGCCATTTCCCCTTTCAATTTTAGAGCTACTTATAACAGAAGGTACTCCTGTTGATGATGCTGATACAGAAAAACAACTAAAGGACATAAAGGTGGAAGAGCCAGCAGATGCCACCCTTTTGGACAACATGCTTTCCTTGTTATATTCATACTTGCTTTATTTCACTAAGATGGTAAGTTTGACATAGTTTCTTCAATTAGAATGTTGATTATTTATTAGTTTTTAAGTGGCTTCTGGTCATGAAGTGAAGAACTTAAAATGTCTTTATGAAAATGACTCCTGACCCTTTGAGTAGATAGCTCCTAAAACAAAAGCCATAGGGGTATGGCTTAATGGCTACTTAGTTTAGCATATGAGGAAGATTTGCTGTCTACCAAGGCTGGACATTTGTACACCTGTAAAAACTTGGTTCTTCCCCTCAGAACCTTTCATTCTGGCAGGGAGATAATAGCATTCACTTGAAACACAGTAAGATAATGGCAGAAAGAGAGGTATTTATTTGATGGTAGAACATTATTGTCCATAAATGCATTATGGTTGGAAGGGTGATCAATAAGGTCAGAAAGTAGTTGAGATGTGTTTGAAGCACAGGCAAAGGACAAACAGGAGTGTGACATGTGGTTTGTTGTTGATTAAACAGGCTGGGGTGGAGGATGGTGGGGGAAGCTGGCAGTCAGAAGAAATGTGTTCAGATGCCGCAGTCTGGCTGGGCACAATTCAGGAGCCACTTGTCAAAAGAAACTAACTTTATTTTTAGAACCACACAAGATAAACAAAACAGCTCCTCAGGAAAAAACCCTCAGAGCCCAACTGCCACCACCGGCTTCCCACAAGCCACACACCCAACAACCTCTTCCTCCCACAATCCTCCTGCTCTTGAGGCCGATTGGCTGGGTCGCATGGGCGGAGCCAAAAAAGTCCCCCAATGAGCAGCTTCGTGGTCTGAAAGGGCAGGGAAACAGCCCAATGAGCATCACCGCAGAGGAGCCAATCAGCTAGATGTTGCTAGATGTTGCTGGGGCTGCTGTGAGCCAATCATCAGCTGGTAGTCTGAAAGTTTGCTGGAGCCCCTTCGGCTGTGGCTCTCAACATCTCCCCCTCTCTGTTTAAACAAGAAGCATGTGGCTTAGGGACCGTGTCTGCCTTAGGTTGTCCAATAGTACATATGGTCCTTACCCGTTATTGGATGAACTGACCTCAAGGCATCAGCCTCCTGTCTTAGGTTGGTACCATAGTAATTGGATCTTACCTGTCATTGACTACCAGTCCAGTATACAGCCACACCTGTGTAGAGGTCTTCGTACCAGCGGGGGGGTGAGGTTCTTTGCCTCACCTCTGTTGGCCCCCAAATTTTAGCTGAAGGATCATGACAAACAGAAGGGAGGAAGATACACCAAGCCAGCTGACGGCTCCTTTTGGAAAAATTGTACCACCGATGACACCATCAGCATAAATACCCCAACACTACCAGAAGTTGCTGCACCAACAGATAGTTCACAATGCATACAAGTGAGTTCACAATGCATATAAGTGATACATAGTCCAGGCAAGTTCTGCAAGCAGTTCAGTGATGGCTATTGCAGAAGCTGTAGATTGGTTTTATCTTTGTCTTCATGCACTGGGATGAAGATAGGAATTTTGGCAATAATGGCTGAAGAAAAAATTATGTAACGTTCCAGAAGGCATTAAAAGAAAACAATTTTCTTAACAATTTACATTATCTTTAAGAGAATTATTAAATATAATGAAAAGGAAAGGTGAAAGTAAACAAACAGATCTGTTAACCTCCTTTTTTGTTCACATTTTAAAACAATCTTCAACAGCTGTTTACCCAATTTAAATTAAACCATTTAAATCACGTGAATAAAAAAAATTATTTGGATCCATTTTTTCATGAGCGCTCATCATATAAGACATATGGACATATGTACATTCAAACACAAAACACAAGTGTGCACACATAATACATACGACACATAACATAATAGTAAAGGCCTTATAACTTTTTACAGGTGAAATCTCCATTGCAATGTTTAAAAACTCTATAGTCAAAAAATAGAACTGATCAGCAAAACATTAACCTAGGTCTGTATGAGCTCAAAAAAAAAAAAAAATATGGGAAAGGGCAATAATAAAATAGATATTGAAAAAAGCATTCTGGTTCTGTCGCAGATGTAAGAATAACCAAACTGGAGTTCTGGATATCACATCTTCTTTTTGGTCTGTAGAAATCGCTTTAGTTAATCTGTCTGGAATCCAAATCAGCTGCTGTTCTCCCTGTGGAAACACATAAACAGACCCCCGACTCCAGGCAATCACTGGGTCAGGACCTTAGTTAATCTCTCTGGAATCCAAATCGGCTGCTGTTCTCCCTGTGGAAACACACAAACAGACCCCCGACTCCAGACAATTACTGGGTCAGGACCTTTCCATTGTCCTGTTAGAATATCCTTCCAAAGTACCTTGGGCTTATATACATTTTTTGGACACATATGCCTTTCCGCAGCACTAAGCCCTGATGAATCCAAATTTAAAAAGTTTAGAGTAAAAAGGGTTATTTTAAGTTTATCTTTGGGGAATATATACCCCTTCCCAATTCCTTCTTTTTGCTTTAATAAGTACATTTTAATAGTTTGATGAGCTCTTTCAACTATGCCTTGTCCCTGTGGATTGTATGGGATTCCTGTTATATGAGTAATGCCAAATGATGAGCAAAATTGTTTAAAAGAGGTAGAAGTATAACCAGGGGCATTATCTGTTTTTAACTGTTTTGGAATGCCCACAGTGGCAAAATTTTGTAAGCAATGAGCTATAACATCTTTAGTTTTTTCTCCGGCATGAAGGGAGCCCATCAAAAATCCAGAAGAAGTATCAACTGTAACATGCAAATATTTTAATTTTCCAAATTCTGGCAAATGTGTGACGTCCATCTGCCAAATATGGTTAGGTATCAATCCTTTAGGATTGACTCCAAGATTAACTTGTGGTAAAAAGGTCACACAATTTTGACATTGTTTTATTATTTGTCTAGCTTGTTCCTTAGTTATTTTAAAACGCTTTTGTAAAGTATTAGCATTGACATGGAACTTTTTATGAAAATTTATAGCTTCTTCTAGTGTAGAGAAAATATGTATGTCATGTGTAGTTTTATCTGCTAAATCGTTGCCCAAACTAAGGGCTCCAGGCAATCCTGTATGTGCCCTGATATGTCCTATAAAGAATGGATCTTTTCTGTCCCAGATTAGACTTTGTATAGTGGAAAACAAAGAGAAAATAGTAGAGGAAGGGGAAATCCTACCAGCATCTTCAAGGGATACTATAGCATTAACTATATACTGACTATCGGAAAATAAATTAAATACAGAATTTTTAAACATCACAAAAGCCTGTAATACTGCCTTAAGCTCTACCTTTTGAGCTGATTGTTTGGGTACTAAAAATGTAAAAGTTCGATCAGGTGTAACTATTGCTGCTGTACCATTATTTGATCCATCAGTGAATATATTTGGAGCATTCCCGATAGGTGTTTTTCTTGTCATTTTTGGAAAAATTACAGGATGCGATGACCAAAAAGACAATAAAGGATTAGATGGTAAGTGGTTATCAAATGAAGCATTAGATTTGCACATGATTATTGCCCAAGTATTTAACTCATTAGCTAACTCATCAATTTGATTCATAGTATATGGAGTAATAATTTTATTGGGAGAAATTCCAAACACTCCCTTTGCTGCTTTTATTCCTTTGAGTATTAATTGTCCTACAGCCTCAGGATACCTAGTAAGAATAGTGTTAGGAGAATAAGATAAATGTATCCATAATAATGGGCCTTCTTGCCAAAATACTCCTGTAGGAATATTTTTTGTTGGTAGTACAATAAATAATAAAGGCAAACTTATATCAATTCTATCCAAATGCATATTTTCCATATATGTTTCAATGATTTTTAATGCCTTTCTTGCTTCAGGCGTTAACATTCGGGGTGAATTTGGATCTGATGGACCTTTCAGGATATCAAATAAAGGTCCCAACTCTCCTGTTGGTATACCTAGATAAGGCCTTATCCAGTTTATGTCTCCTAATAACTTTTGAAAGTCATTAAGTGATTTGAGTTGATCTACTCGTATTTGAATTTTTGGTGGACGGACCATGGTTGAGGATAATAGAACTCCTAAATAATTAATTGGAAAATTTAATTGTACTTTATCTATTGCTATCTCTAGATTATAATTTTTTAATAAGTTTGTAAGTGTGGCATAACAGTCTAGCAATGTGTTTTTAGCTTTGTGTGCTAATAATACATCATCCATATAGTGAAATATTTGTAGTTCAGGATTTTGATTTCTAAGTGGCTGGATTGCTTTGTCAACATAAATTTGACACATAGTTGGGCTGTTAGCCATCCCTTGAGGGAGTACTTTCCATTCATATCTCTGATCAGGACCTTCATGATTCAGTGCAGGGATAGTAAATGCAAAACGTGGACTATCCTCAGGATGAATTGGAATTGAAAAAAAAACAATCTTTAATATCTATAACTAAAACATACCAAGTTTTTGGCAAAGCAGACAATTGAGGAATCCCCGATTGAGCAGGTCCCATAATAACCATCTCATTATTAATGGCTCTTAAATCTTGCAATAATCTCCATTTACCAGATTTCTTTTTGATGACAAAAATGGGAGTATTATGGGGAGATACAGAAGGTTGTATATGTCCTTCTGCTAATTGTTGTTTGACCAGATCATGGGCTGCTAGTATCTTTTCTTTAGTCAGGGGCCACTGAGGAACCCATACTGGTCTTTCTGATTTCCAAGTAATTTTTATTGTCTCAGTGGCCCTTTCTGAAAATCCAACCCATGTCTGTCTGTTCCTGGATCTATTTGTATTGGTGCTGCTATACCTTGTTCTTGTTTTCCTAATCTTTTTCCTTTCCTAAAACCTTGTCTAGTCATAATAGTGGGTGCATTTTGGTTGATGTTATTTGTTAATGTCAAACCTAATTGATCTAGGACATCTCGTCCCCATAAATTTATAGGAAGATAATCCAATACATATGGCTGTATAGTTCCTTCACATCCTTCAGGATCCTTCCAATCTAATACCATTGCACTTCTATGGGGATTAGTCGCCACTCCTAGGCCTCGAAGCGTTTGAGTGGCTTGTTGTAATGGCCAATGTTTTGGCCATTCTTGACGAGAGATGATGCTAAGGTCTGCACCTGTATCCAGTAGCCCATTAAATTCATGTCCTTGAATATTTAGTTTTAGCATGGGGCGAGAATCTAAATTTAAAGACAGCATAGCCCAATCTACACCTGTGGAGCCTAATCCCTTGGAACCTCTTTCTATAGCACGACTGGAAAATTTATCATGTAGGCTTGGTATTATTAGTAACTGTGCTATTCTATCTCCTGGTGAAATTACTGATATACCATTTGGAGAACTGGCTATAATTTTTATTTCACCTTCATAATCGGGATCAATTACCCCAGGACTTATCATAAGTCCTTTTAGAGTAGAAGAGCTGCGTCCCAATAATAAGCCTACTGTTCCTTTGGGAAGAGGTCCTTTCACCCCTGTGGGAATGATTTGAACTCCCATCTCTGGAGTTAGTACTGATCTGGCGGAGGCGCAGATGTCCAACCCTGCGCTCCCTCTGGTTTGTCTGATGAGGGATCTGATGGACAATGTGTCCTGGGCACTACCCTGATGGGGTTGCTGGGTTCCTCCAGTGCTCCGTATATTTGTGGTTTTGGGCCCCGGAGCATTGGGCCCCCCTGTCCATTTTTTGGCAATGGAGCCCAGTACCTTTCTCCACGATATCGTGGATAAACACTTGGTCCTTGTTCGTTTTTTGATAATGGAGTACCCTCTATGGTGGTTTGAGAACGGCATTCATTAGCCCAATGTCTCCCTCTACGGCATCGTGGGCAAATACCCGGTATTCTACTCCTTTGATACCTAGTTTTGTTAAACCCTCCTCCTATGGGGCAATTCCTTTTAAAATGTCCTGTTTGTTCACAATTGTAGCATGTTCTTGGCCTGGAATCTAAAGCCTGTTTTACTGCAGCTGCCACAATTTGCCCTTGTTCATTAATGTCTCTGGCATCTAAAGCCTGTTTTACTGCAGCTGCCACAATTTTCCCTTGTTCATTAATGTCTCTGGCATCTAAAGCCTGTTTTACTGCAGCTGCCATGACTTGCTCTTGTTCATTAATGTCTCTACATAATTTAATATATGTGTTTAAATCTTCATGTTTCCATGGTCTAATGATATCTCTGCACCAACGATTCGCTTGGTCATAAACCAGTTGTTTTATTAATGGCATTGCTTGTTCTGTATTCCCAAAAACTCTGGTAGCTGTTTGAATAAGCCTATCTACAAATTCAGCATAAGATTCATTAGTTCCTTGTATTATCTTAGATAATTGACCTTGTAAACCTCCATGTCCTTGTAAAGTCTTCCATGCCTTAACTGCATCTACAGCAATTTGTAAATATACACCAGGATCATATGCAATTTGTTGCTGCTGATCCTCATAAGGTCCCTTTCCTAACAACATATCTAGATTTCTCTGAGGATAACCAGCTGCTGCATTTCGCCTAGCCGTCTCCTTGCAAAATTCCTCATTGGCAACCTTCCATAACAGGTATTGTCCTCCATTTAGCACAGCTTTACACATATTAGCCCAATCTGCTGGCGTCATGTTCAAGTTGGTAATGGATTCGACCAAGCTTACAGTGAAGGGTGCTTGAGGACCATAGGTTGTTACAGCCTCTTTTAGCTGCTTCACTGTTTTGAAATTTAAAGTCTGGTAAATTCGCTGCCCTCCTACCTCAAATACAGGGCATGTTAATACTTGAGATCCTGTCTCAGGATCTGAACTATCCACTGCGGGGGTTGGGGGCCTCTCAGCATATGAAGGTGGCCTTGTCAGTTGGACACTTACGTCCTCTGGTGATAGAAAGGTGTTAGTAGCAGTCTCCTGTAGAGGTGGTGCTGTTGGTTGGACACTTAAGCCCTCTGGTGATAGAAAGGTTTTAGTAGCAGTCTCCTTTTGTAACTTTCCCCCTGATGGCTTTTTATGCTCTAAACTTTCTTTCTCTGTCTGATTAGCTCGAAAGACCTTCTCTTTTACTTGAATCTTTTCCTCTTTCTGACTAACTTGAGAGACCTCCTCATTTACTTGAATCAATATGTCTTCTCCTTCCTCTACCTTTGTCTGAATTGAAGGTTTTGGACTAAGAAAACCAGATACCAATGCCCACAATGCCAATGTGCCAGCTGGCAGAGTTCCTGGGCTGTTCTTTTCTATTCTTTTTAAATCTTCACCATGATGGTTCCATTGTGATATATTTAACAACTCCTCCTTAAAAAGCCATGGGCTACATTTTTGCATTGTATCAACGTATGCCCTGACTGCTCTTGATTTTACTGGGATGCCTCCTTCCTCTAACAATTTACTTAACACTCTTTCAGTTTGTTTTTTACTAATTTCTGATCCCGTATTTCTACTATAATACAACCCAACAAGATGACGCCAAACAAAACCGAGACAGAATGAAATAAAAATGGAACCACACAAAATCATTATAACCTTTCTATCCTCCTTACATGTACATCCGTCCTTTCTCCCTATCTGTTCCTCAGACGTAAATAGTTTTTCCTCAGAAGTGAGCGGTTTTTCTTCCGTCTCACTCATCTCCAGGGACAGGCAACTTAAAACAAAAATGAAGCAAAACAAAAGAGAAATCTTAAAATGGCTCCCCATCCTCTCACCCTGCCCTCAGGGGCGAGCGGTTTACTTACCCTCAGTCGTTCCCCGTGCGAGCCACCAAATGCCGCAGTCTGGCTGGGCACAATTCAGGAGCCACTTGTCAAAAGAAACTAACTTTATTTTTAGAACCACACAAGATAAACAAAACAGCTCCTCAGGAAAAAACCCTCAGAGCCCAACTGCCACCACCGGCTTCCCACAAGCCACACACCCAACAACCTCTTCCTCCCACAATCCTCCTGCTCTTGAGGCCGATTGGCTGGGTCGCATGGGCGGAGCCAAAAAAGTCCCCCAATGAGCAGCTTCGTGGTCTGAAAGGGCAGGGAAACAGCCCAATGAGCATCACCGCAGAGGAGCCAATCAGCTAGATGTTGCTAGATGTTGCTGGGGCTGCTGTGAGCCAATCATCAGCTGGTAGTCTGAAAGTTTGCTGGAGCCCCTTCGGCTGTGGCTCTCAACATTCAGAGAAATGGAAACATGAAGAAAAGGATATTTGGGGAGGCCAGGAGAATGTAAATAGTTGGTGTTGTATAATGTGTGAAGTTGGAGGGGGATGGTCTGTTGGAGAGGCCAGCAAATCTTAAAGGAAGTCATGAGCCAAAGTAGCATTAGACCATTAATAGTGGGGATCCTTAGAAAGTGTTAAGAATGAAAGGAATTAGGTTAGATCTGTTTCTTAGAAAGAGTCACTTAAGGCTGACCTTTCTAAAGAAAATCATGATCCAAACAAAACATTTAATCTGTCTAGAAGCTTATCTAAGCATTTTAGGACTTACCTCCCCCTCATGGTATTTGTTGATGTTGGACTTTTAGAGTTTAATTATAGGAATGAGAAAGCTTTTAGAGCTTGGAGGATAAGATGGTCCTAGGGCCATTGTGACAGTAATCCTTCTCAACTGAAGTTGTTTCCTGTAAGTTGTGTTATTTCAAGACTTGTGTAAGAAAAGTGATGTTGTTGTTTTCCATGTAAAATGTATAGATTTTGAAGCCAGGTAGATCTGGTTTCAAATCCCAAGGTTATCATTTAGAAGTTTGGGCAAATAACTAAACTTTTGAATATCAGATTCCCCATCTGAAAAATGTAGATAATGCTTACTCCAATCATAAGAATTAAATGATTTGACAAGGTAAAGTGTCTGGTGAGATGTCTGGCATTTTGTAGGGTTTTACCCCCATGCACCCCCTAATTCTCATGTAGGCAGTCAGAGGTGGTATAAAGACAATGAATACCTGGGGAGGAGAGACCACCAGGGTGGAAAAGATGTGATGGGGAGAAATGAATCATTTTTCAGTTGGCTCCATGTTTGTTCATGGTGGTGGCAGCCACCTGGGTAAGGAGTATGTACAAGTCAGGCAGTTAGAATAATGATATTTCCAGTGATTAAAGCCCAGTCTTCCACAGTCATAATTTGATTATCAGAATGATTCAACATCACTTGGAAAGTTTACAGCCTCATGATATGGGAAGGATTTCTTTATTCATATTTTTAGGTATGCACAGAGCCCTCCTCTAGGTCTAGGTCGGGGTATACGAATGTGGTGCAGGTATGGTCAGTGATTTTGCGGTGATAGGTAAGACATTGACATGAGTGGCAAAGAAGAGGCACAATGTTACGAGACTGATTTGAAAGGAGCCTTCAAGTAGACATTTTGATGGCCCAGTATGTACAGGACATTGTGCGAGGACTAAAAGAGTCTAACAGGTGTAAGGCATGATTGTGATTTTTGAAAGCCTTTAGAAAAGGACTTAACAAATATATGCAAAAATTATGAACAAGTCAATGTAAAATCTTAAACAAGTAGTATGATATCTGATAGGACTGCAGAGTAATAGGCTCTGATGTGTTTGGGAGATGTGCACCAATCAGATTCATTGATCAATGGAATCTTAGTAGAATCTTAGTGTTAGAAGAAACCTTGGAAGGCTGTTAGTCTAGTTTCTCACTCATTGCTGTAATTTTCTTTACTGTGGTCCTGACGAGTAGTTATGAGGCCTGTACACCAGTATTTCCTAGCAGGAGTCACTCTCTTACAAGGCTATATGTTCTTCTGTTGTCTAGTTCATCCTTGTATTGACTCCAAATTTTCCTCCACATGATTTCCTCTATAAAATTGAATTCTTTTCAACATAGAAATCCTTTAAATATTTGAAGTTATATCTTAATTTAAAAATTATTTTTAGTATTTTTATCATGGAAACTTTCAAATAAGAGCAGAGAGAATAGTAGGGGACTATAGGTAATCATAACATACGGTACATTTCAGAATACTAGAAGAAAAGATTGTGAAAGTTTTACCATAAATGATATTTGAGGAGGTAGATATATTTAACCTGATTTAAACGTTACATAGTGTATACATGCATCAAAATGTCATGTTACCTACTTCAATAATTATAATGTTTATTTCTATGTACTAATTAAAAAATAAATTTAATTAGAAAAGCTTTAAAGAAAACCATAGAGAATAGTATAATGAACCCATGGGCCATCACCCAACTTAACAGTAATTCCTTGATAGCCAATATCAGTGAGTTTTTTTTTAATTTGTTCTAATTGGTTATACATGATAGCAGAATGCATTTTGATTCATTGTACATAAATGGAACAAAACTTTTCCTAGTTGTACACAACATGTGTAGTAGTCCTACATGTACCTCGGGTAATGAGGTTCATCTCATTCCACCATCTTTCCTATCCCTATGCCCTCTCGCCTGTCCTACCTCCCCTTTGCCCAATCATAGTTCCTCCATTCTTTCCATGCCCCTTGCCACCCACCTCACCCCCATTATGGGTCAGCATCCACTTTCAGAGAGAACATACAGCTTTTGGTTTTGGGGATTGGCTTACTTCCCTTAGCCTGATATTCCCATTCACCCTCAGATGTCATAATTTTTTTTCTCTTTTAATGCTATAAGTAACATTTCATTTTGTATATGTACAACAGTTTCTTTATCCATTCATCTGTTGAAGGGTTGTTTCCACAAAACTATGGAATGCTTCACAAATGTGGGTGTCATCCTTGCTCAGGGAACATGCTAATTTTTTCTGTATTGTCCCAATTTTAGTATATGTGCTGCCAAAGCAATCACACTCTGAGTTTTAACAAATGTAGATACCCATATAAAAACTACCATAATCAAGATATAGAACAGTTTTTTCACTAGAAAAGGGGTTTCCTTGGGATCCTTCCCAGTGAGTTCCTTCACCACCTGTTCCAGGCAACCACTGATAACTTTTTTTTTTAAACTATAGATTCATTTTTCCTACAGTACTATTTCATATATATGCCCCTATAAGTGGACTCATATCTAGGAGTGCAATTGCCTCCTATGTTTAATGTATGTTTTTATCTTATGTGATACTGTCAAGCCATGCTAATAAATGACCACAATCATTTTATACTTCCACCAGCAATTTAGGAGACTTCCACTTGACTTCATCTTCACTAGCACTTGGGCCATTCTAGTGGGTATGTCTTTGTGAGTTTATTTCCTGATAACTAATGATTTTGAGTGAACTTTTTTTTTTGAGATAGGGTCTTACTAACTTGCTTAGGCTCTTGATAAGTTGCCAGCCTCAAACTTGGGATCCTCCTACCTCAACCTTCTGAGCTGCTGGGATTACAGACATGTGCTATCATGCCTGGATCAAATACTTCTTCATGAGCTTGTTGACCATACTGTTTTTGTATGTCAACTCTCTCTGGCTAGCTGGAATCCAGACTTCTCCCAACTCAGTGCCAACTGTGGGATTGGTTAGCTTATAGTTGTTCTTGGCCCTCACAGGTACTGCTTAGAATGTAGCCCCAAACTGAAGACCACCTCCATGCAGATTTCTGGAACTCTTTTTTTCTTTGTGGCTCCCATCTTTCTGGTAGTTTTCTCTACATGTTTTTGGCTGCTTAATCTCCTGGAACTCTGGTCTCTTTCTCCTCAGTGAGACTGTTAGGCCCCATTTGGGTTCCCCTTCCCAAACTGAGGTCTAGAGGGTGCCTCAAGGTAGAATGCTCACCTATTTGTTCTCCTTCTCTTAGGGGTGACAGTTGCATGTCCCTTGTGGCTTTCTATCTGAAAAATAGCTCTTTAAAAATATATTTTGACTGTGCATGGTGGCACATGCCTTAATATCCTAGTGGCTCAGGAAGCTGAGAGAGAATCATGAGTTCAAAGCCAGCCTTAGCAAAAGTGAGGTTCTAAGTAACTCAGTGAGACCCTGTCTCTAAATAAAATACAAAATGGGGCTGAGACTGGGGATGTGGCTCAGTGATCAAGTGCTCCTGAGTTCAATCCCTGGTACCAAAAAAAAAAAAAAAGAATATATATATATATATTCCAACTTTCTGGTTGCTTTCAGTGGGAGAACAAGTCTCATATAAGTTAATTGATTTCTCCTTTTGTTGTAACTTTTTGCAATAATTGAAAAAAATATGTTTGTGGGACTTCTAGGATATATTGTAGTTTTGGTGAATAAATGACATCCCCCTGGTACAACAATTTAACCTGTTTTCTCTATTGCCTTTTTTTTTTTTTTGGTGGTGCTGGGATTGAACCTCAGGCTCCATGCATTCTAGGCAAGTGCTGAGCTAACAACCTCAGCTTCTCTCTGTTGCTTTATATTTCTTGGAAATTCATAGTCAGGTTTAGGTTCAATTCTTTTTCTTATGAAAACTTAATAGGAAATACTGCATTGACATATGCATATCCTCTCCTTTGATGTTGACTACTAGTCAACAGTGACATTGGTGAGATTTGCTAATATATTATAGGTTGCAAAATAGCAATGGTCTGAGTTGCTGGATTTTTCTTTCTTCATTTAAAGGATGGGATGCCTACACAAATAAAAATTTGATTATTCTTTTTTTTGGGGGGTGGTATTAGGAATTAAACTCAGGGGCATTTGGCTAGTGAGCCATATCCCCAGCCCTATTTTGTATTTTATTTATATACAGTGTTTCACTGAGTTGCTTAGCAATTCCCTTTTGCTGAGGCTGACGTTGAACTTGCTATCCTCCCTCCTCAGCCTCCCTAGCTACTGGGATTACAAGTGTGTGCCACGGCGCCTGGCTATGATTGATTATTCTTTACACAGTTATTTGGTTTGTATAGTTAAGGCAGGAGATAAATATTTGATTCCTTTTCTTTATTTAAACACTTTTCAGAATAGTAAGGTATTCTTCTAGCTTATCAAATGATACCCAAAGGGGCTTGAAATCTTTTTATTGTTTCATTGTTTTTATTTGTTGCCATAAAATTAATTAGTTCTTTCATATATTTAAGTTTTTGTCTTAAATGAATTTTTTAAATTATAAAAACCAGGTTATCTAAGAGAAAAGAATGATCCAGAGGGATTCTAGCCAGGTGTTAGACAATGTGATGATATAGGGCCTGTTACAAACTGGAAAATTTAAAGTATGCTCAATTTAAAGTATTTAGATTCAGGCTGGGGTTGTGGTTCAGTGGTAGAGTGCTTGCCTAGCATGCATGAGGCAATGGGTTAGGGTTAGGGTTAGGGTTAGGGTTAGATGGTTAGGGTTAGGGGTTTGATCCTTAGCACCATATAAAAGCAAAATAATGTGTCCACCTGAAACTAAAGATAAATAAATAAATTTTTTTAAAAAGTATTTAGATTCATTATACTTGAAAACACTGCAAGTGAACAAAAAATATGAGACTGTCAGTATCCTTTCTCTTGAAGAAACTATTGGAAAATATTGAGGAGGTGGATTTCTGATGAGGAGGTTGGTTCAGAATTGCCATGATTCTTTGTGACTGTTTTGTTATAAATTTAAGGTTTCCCATTTCTTCTAATTTGTCTATTTCAGCTGTTTACTACATTGCCTGATGAGTATCAACCTGGGCCTGATTTTTATGGACTACCATGGGAGCCTGTAGTTTTCACTGTTTTCTTTGGATTGGTATCCTTTGTCATTTTCTTTTGGAGAACTGTTCTTGTTGTGAGTAAATTAACTTACTTATACCTTAGTACATAAGCACAAGGATTATTTTATATAGTCACTGCCCCCCCACTTTTTTTCCTTTTCAGTTGCTAAAACACAAATTAGTGGTTTAAGTCAAACTAACCTTATAAAATAATTTAGTGTGGGTGCAGTTGGTAGAACTGGTAATTCTTACAGCCATCCTGACCAGTAGTTTCATACGTATCATAAGTCTTAAAAGTGGGATAAAAGATGGGATAGGTTAGATAAATATCCTTTTATGTAGCATATATGTCTAGTAATCTATATTAAAGAAATAACTATGCTTTGAAGATTTTGGTAATGTTTTTCAGTGGAACAGTGTATTAGATTGAAGACTTAGCACAACATAATTCATTTAGGGGATATTGTATGTTCGCTTAATGGAATAGTAGGCAGATTTATCTATTTCAAAGCTTTGAGGTACAGAAAATGCTCACAATTAAATGTGAAGTGGAAAAAAAAGCAGAAACTAAGATTTAAATGTTGATGAACTGTATGTTAATATAAACACATATAAACAAGGGGAAATGCTACAAAGAAATACAGTAATATGAGAAAAAGGAGATAAGATAATTTTTCCAGTCTTTTATATATATTTTTCCCAGATTTTATGATTTGATCATATGTTCAGAAAATACCTTTTTATTTGGAAGTATAGATTATGTGTTGTCCAAAAATCCATTAAATGTTTTGTTCATTAAGTCTTTTTTTTCTGAGCAGAATTAGTCTATCTCTGTGTATGTGTGTACATATATGTATAAGTGTATATATATAAGCTTATACATACATATGTTTGTACTGTAGGTCATTCTGTTTCATAGTTATTTAACAAAATTGGAAGAAAATTATTTTAGGTAAATGGACTTTGCATATGAAAAGCCTAACAGTTAAAGAGGCCAAAAGCATTGGATACAAATCTTTTCAAATCTGAGTGTTCTTTTTCTGATTTCTTAATTATATCAGACATACCATTGTTAAGATAAGTTTCCTCTCCTTGTACAATTGAGTGTAAAATCTCTTAAAAAGCATTCCCTTCTTAAATAGAAGAATCGTTTGCCTGGATTCCTGTGAGGAATTTTCACAGTTCAATCTCATTGAACTTTTTCTCAGCTAAAAGGAAAAAGGAAATAGAAGGATAAAGAGAAGGGAAAAACATGAAAACACTTTATATTTCTCTCTTGTTTCTTTCATTTCAAGAAAGAAACAATACCTGTTTCTCTTTTCACTAGGTTATGTGGGATCTGGTTCCTAGCTGTTGCTCCTCAGTTTCAGCATTTGACTTTGGAGCTTTAGTCTCTTCCTTAGATGACTGCTTTTATGCTACTTCCCATTTTCTTCTGTTGTCATTTTGAGTAAAAGGTTAGCAAGGCTATGACATTAAAGAAATGCCATTTCTTTCTGTGTTGGAGTTTTCTGAATGCAATTTCCTATTACGAAGATCCCATGGATGATCCATGGACATATCTGAGTATTCCATCACCATTTATAACATTTGAAAGGACAAGTATATGCTAAGTTACAAAGAAATTTAGTGATTTTTTTTTTTAAAAATTCTGCTTAGGTTTTATTATCAGGCAGTTTATTGCTGTCTTTAGGAAATGATTGTTTTTGTCCTTTCCAGAATATGTTAATTGTCATTTCTCTTCTTGCTTGTGCATTTTCTTCTAGCAGTCTTCCCTTTCAGATTTCTTGCTATATATTTAGTGGTTTGTAGAAATAAGATGATGTAGCCTATTAGTTTCTAAATTCAGCCAATAGCCAAATTTAAATTGGAGTTCTAAGATGTTTTCTGGTGAGTGAAAGTGGCATATCTTAGTACAAAGATTATGCCTTTAATATTGTTTCCTCAAATTCCTTTTGAATAGTTATTGTTTATAGACTTTATCCTGGTTATTTAGAATTCTCAAGTAAATGATTTTGAGTACACACACACACACACACACACACACACACACATACACACACACATCTTTACTGTGAAATAAGGTACATATCTTAGTGTTTTCATGTCAGAGCCTATTTATGAAATATAACTACCAATTAAATTTAAAATGCTTGTTAACCTTTACTTATTTTTAATCCTATAAATTTATTATTCTGAACCAGAATGTTATTAAATTCTCACTTGGTTATGATTCTGACTGTTGTTTTAGGAATGCTGTTTCTATTGAGCAGATGTTTGACATCAAATTTAATCTTTTTTCTCTCTTCTAGGTAAAAGATAGAGTATATCAAGGTAAATTTTTAGGTTTCTTAAACTTGTATTGGTGTTTGATGTGTGTTTTATGTATGTTAGAAGTAGATACAGTGACTTTTAATGTCTATTACTTTTTTTACCTCCTGAAAAATTTACTATTCCTAGGTTGCTAGCATGGATAACTGAGTAGATGATGATGGTTCCAACTCTGAGATAGGAGATAAAGAAGAGAAACAAATTGTGGATAGGGAGATGATAAGTTTTAATTTGGGGCAGATTAACTTTGAATATTGATGTAATGCAGATGTATTACATTTGAAGAGTATTTCTATGCTAATGATTTAATCATGCATTAAGTAATTGAGTAGATAATTAAAAGAATGGTAATGTGAATCAGTATGCTTTCATTTCTGTTTTTCTTTGCAAAGAATTAAATGATTCCATTTTCTGAAAAGAAAGTGTTTTGAGAAGGGAGGAATATCAAGCTACAACACTTTACTGTATTTCCCATCCTTGAAATAAGCTTAAATTGAAATATCATTTTGGATGGGAAGGGTACCTGGGATTGAACTCTGGGGCACTCTACTGAGCCACATCCCAAACCCCCTATATTTAGAGACCAAGTCTCACTTAGTTGCTTAGTGTTTCGCTCTTGCTGAGGCTGGCTTTGAACTTGGGATCCTTCTAGCTCAGCCTCCTGAGCCACTGGGATTACAGGTGTGCACCACCGCGCCCAGCAAAATATCATTGTTCTTATATTTTTCTTAAATTTTAATAATTTTATACTCTTATTGCTAATAAGCATAGATTGCTTTTTAAAAACATAATAGTTATGCTAAGAAGTATTTCCTCATAGTAGTATATAACATGTCTTTGCTTTTAGTAGATTGAGTAATTGGATTTCATTTAGTGATTGTAATAATCTTGTATTTCCCCCTTTTAGTCACTGAACAGCAAATTGCCCAAAAGATAATCAATTTCATGAAAGAAGATGAAGAACTGATACAGAAATTTTCAAAGTATGAACAGAAGGTATAATTATTTTTTGTTTCTTTCTCCCTTGGTTCTAGCTTGAATCATTTCTACCTGTTTTAATTTAAAAATCATATTTTAAAGTTTTTATTTTATTATTTCCTACAAATCATCCAAATTCTAAGCAGTCATATGTATTAAGTACTGCTTTCTTCTGGAAAAGGTCACTTGTCTGGAAGTAACTTGTATAGTAGCACTATAATTTGTGTATCTTAATTCTGAATGCTTTATTTACATAGATAAAGCAATCAGAGAAACAGATCCAAGAAACCATGAAACAAAATATGATTCTTTCTGATGAAGCAACAAAATATAAGGTAAAAATCCCTTCTTTGGGGGGAATTACATTCTAAACTCAAAAGTAGATGTAATGAGTGAGTAATCTTGACACCTTTTTTCCCAGGATAAAATAAAGCTTCTTGAAAAAGCTAAAGAATTTCTGGATGAGAGAGCTAAAAGTCTTCATGTTATGTTAGAATCTGAAAGAGAACAGAATGCTAAGAATCATGACTTGGTAAGAGTTTTGCTGCTAAGTGTTGCTTTAATTTGGCTTTTGAAATATTTTGTAAAATTGGTTAAGTTGAACTTAGTCCAGCTGTTAACTAAAGTAAGATTAGGAGTCAAGGATGTCAAACCCACATCTGTGCCCATTTTGTGGAACTTTTAAGTACTGATACAACAAATTATTTTTATAGGCCTAGGAAATATTTTTATTCTCAACCTTGGATAATTTTCATATTGCTTTGCTCTGCCCTTGGAAACATGCAGATCACCAAAAAACTATTGTCCAATTGAACAGTATTTGTTTACTTTTTACTTGAAAGAGTAATGAATTAATCAATTTTCTGTACTTAAAAAAATTTTACTTACATATTTCATTTTCAATTTCTATAAATTTCTGTAATTACATAAAAGTTGCAAAAGATAGTAGAGAGTGTGTTCTGAAATATCCTACCCCCAAGTAAGCTTGATCACCTAGCTGAGGTAGTATTTATCAGATTTTGTCACTGTAAAAATTCTTTCCAATCCTTTTCATATTATATTCTTTGGAAGTTACCATGCACAGTCCACACTTAAAGTATGAAGATTTACGAGCTCAGGCTGCAGCTCATGGTAGAGCACTTGCCTAGCATGCATGAGGCCCAGTATTCAATCCCAGGCATTGCAAACAAAGATTGGGGAGTTATGTCCACTTCCTTAAGGAGCGAATATCTTTATAAATTTTTGGGAATTCTTCTGTATGTGAGATTAGTCTATTCTCCCTTAAATTTTATCATTTTTTACTTCAGATAAGAAAATTTTAAAAATGATCTTGGGAAATTCTTTTCTCTATCACTACAAAAAAAATTACTAATTTGAACTGGTTTATTTGAAACAGTAATTAATTAATTTTCTATGCTTTAAAACATTTTATTATTGCATTATGATTTTCTATACTTTAACCTTTTTTTCTGGTTATCTCATAAACAGTAAGGTTGTGGATGCCATGAAATATTTATGACTTCATTTTCCCTCATCTCTTTCAGTTCTTGATTTTTTGCTTAGTCCAAAGCTGGATCCCCTGCATTACTGAAATGTAATGGGATGGCTTAACAAATATTTTGTTGTGTTTATCTTTTTTAGTATATATATGTGTGTACACACACACACACATACACACACGCACACACGCACACACACACACACACACATATATCACTATTTCTACTGAAATCCTAATGCATATTTTGTGTTCTGTTTTCACCTGGCAGATAATTGAAAATAAGAAATCTATAGAGAAGCTTGAAGATGTCATTTCAGTGAATACTTCTGAATTTTCAGAGGTAAAGCTGCCAACTCTTGCTAATGGGATAGTTGGCATAATGGGATATTAATACTACATCTTAGTTTTGTTGCGGACCAAAAATTTGAAGTGTGCTAAAATGTACAAAAAATGAGAACTATATGATGTCTGGTTTGGGAAAGTATAACTTTGTTTTTTCTTTGGAATTAATTCACTAACTCTAGTGTTTTGCATTAGCTTCAAATTGTCTTTAATGAAGCTAAGCTTCGTGAAGAGAAGGTGAAGTTGGAAAGCTGTCAGCTTCAGAAAGAAAATACCATACTTAAGATGACGAAAGAGCAGGTAAAGAAAATTTGATGTCATACATAATGTAAACTAGAGAAGTGAATATCATTATCTTGTATCTTTCTTGGATCTGTTTCTGAGGTAAGGAATATTCATGTAGGACCTTTTCTAGATATGCAAAGTTTAAACATGCTCCCTAAATTGAATGCATATATATGTTCTCCATCTGTTTTGGATTTTTGGATTATTGCTTTTCTTATCAAATGTCAATCAGTTATTAACTTGCATAGCCTCAAAGAAACTTTTTAAACCAGAAAATTAAGTATTTTATGATCCTCTTTTGAGTAGTTACTGATTCACTGGCCAAGGGAAGATTACATGATAAGGAGTCTAAATTTAGGAGACAGTCATATGTGCCCAGCCATTCCTGCTGGAGGTAAATTATTTGAATTGGCAGCAATTTTCTGGGGAATGCAATAAACAGGGTCAACTTCCTGAGAACTCTGATGTTCTTACTGCAACTGTGAGAGTTGGGGCCACTCTGCCCTCTTCCTTAACCATGGTCTCAGCCCCCTCAATTGAGGCAGGCCACCGAGGAGTATGGTTCTCTATTTCTTTGTCTAAGTCTTGTAGTCCTGATGTATCCAGTGCAGAAACCCCTCCCTAACCCACAGGAATTCATGTGTTTTGACTTTTCAGTTGCAGCAGGAAGTCAAAGACTGGTGTACATCACACGCTGAGCTCAGTGAACACATCAAATCATTTGAGAAGTCCCAGAAAGATTTACTTGTATTTCTTAATCACAAAGATGATACTATTAATGTAAGTTTATACTCCAAATACATGTTTCATCTCATGATTTCTCCTGAAATCTTCTGAATTAAAATCGAGAGTCTTCCAACCTTTTGCTTCTTTTCTAGGCTTTGACTAATTATATCACACAGTTGAATCGGTTACAATGTGAATCTGAATCTGAGGATCAAAATAGAGAAGATGAGTCAGATGAATTAACCAACGGAGAGGTAGCAGGTAAGATCAGTCTCAGGGAGGTTGAATCCTTTTTTTGCTTTCCTGTCTTTAATTAAGTATTTATACAGATGCCACTTTTCAGCTGGCTGATTTTCTTCTTAAGCTTCAGGGTTGTAGACACATATCACTGGATCTATAGATATGTCTGTTGCATTGGCAGAGGTGGGTTGCTGGGGTATAATGTAGCAATAGGCATGTGAAGAACACTGACCTTTTCTATCCCATTGAAAACTAGTAAGTACACTGCAGCTACAATAGTCACATCCTGTACAATACTTAGAGTATTGAACATTGTACAGTAAGAAAAATTTATTTCTTATGCAGATGATAGTTGATTTTGATATTCATCATCTCTATGGCTCTGTGGTTTTAAGGTCCACAGTCAGTCTTAAGAGTCCAGAGGTAGTTGGAACCATAAACTAAGGCTGTGAGAACAGAGGCTAGAGACTATCAGAAAGCTAGAGAGAGGGAGTGTAACAGTGTTTACTGATGAGGAAAATATTTCCAGATGTTTTCTCCCAAGTTGGATATTGCTTACATAGCAAGTATTTCAAACCACACCTGGTAGTAGATTCAGGGAGAAAATAGAAGATTGAATCTTTCTAAATAAGATACTTAGTTGCCCTGGTGAAGATAGATCTGAGAGAGAAGAAAAGCTTTTATCTTACAAGAATAGCATAGATAACATTTTAGTTGTGCAAATTAGAAATTCACCTTTTTTGTTTTGTTTTTAAGACAGACACAGTACTTTTATTTATTTTTATGCTGAGGATCAAACTCAGTGCCTCACACATGCTAGGTGAGCACTCTACCACTGAGCCACAACCCCAGCCTGAAATTCACCTCTCTCTCTCTTTTTTTTTTTAAATCTAAGCTTGCAATTCTCTTAAAAGTCATTAGTCTAATCAGTTTAGTTATTTAATTGATTTTTTTTTCTTCTGGTGTTTGAACACAATCATTATTTAGTTTGGGGAAGTTAGGAGAATATAGAGTTAAAAGTAAGGAAAGAAAAAGCTAAAGTCTTTTGTTTTTTATGTGATCGGAATGAGAAGATCAAAGATCAAATTAAGCAGATGATGGATGTCTCTCGGGTATAGTTCTTTGTAAGAGTCCCATAGTGCTTGTGAATTCTTCCTGTGCCTCACTTTTAAGAATACCTCTCTTTTCTGCAATTTTTAGACACAAACTACAATATCAGTAGTTGAAGAGGATCTAAAACTTTTACAACTTATGCTAAGAGCCTCGATGTTCACAAAATGTAATCTAGAAGGTGGGTTCTTTTTGAGAAGAAATTGCCATGTTGGAAAGACTTAAAATTTTATTGGAAAGACAAAGAATGGCTTCTTGCTTTCATGCTTCTTACTTTTCTTGGCACTACTCCCTCAAACAAGTTCTTAAGTCCTTGTACACATATAGAGATAAGCTGTTTTATCCTTTACAGACCAAATAAAGAAATTAGAAGGTGACTGCAATTCACTACAGTCTTCTAATGTTGGACTGGAAGAGGAATGCAAAACTCTAAGGCAGAAAGTGGAGATTTTAAATGAACTCTACCAGAAAAATGAGATGGCACTACAAAAGTAAGATTTTCATTGTTTGTTATGTTATCACTGTGTGAACTAATAGGTAATTTTATGTTTTCTTAAGATTATTTACAATTTCTTCCAGTTGTAATAAGTAGAGATTTGTCTTTTTTCCTTTGTGTTTTGTTTCCTATAAGTTGCATTTTTCTTTCCATTGTCAGTCTTAAGGGTCCTGAGGTAGTTGGAACCATAAACTAAGGCTGTGAGGACATCGTAATCAATTGTCAAATTCATATGAAGGCAGGAAGTGGTAAAATGGTATTAACAGTCACTGATGTGGAAATACCTCTCAAAGTTCTAGACCCTTTCTATGATCTCCCTATTTATTTTAATTACCTTTCATTGTGATCAGTTATGTAATTCTAATGTTTTGAACTTGTATCTCTAACTCTGGACCTTTAAAAATACTGAGTGATTTGGAATGACATGTTTTAGTAGAATAAAAACTTCAAAAAGGGATAATATTTACTTATTGATGGTACAAGTTTTGGACTTGAATATCTCAGATGTTCACACAAAATTGAACTGTGGCAAGGACCTTAGGAGTTATGATTACAGAAGTACTTGTTTGTAGAATATATTTATATATTTATCTTCTTAGTGTGGCGCTAGTTATTTTTTGAAAGTTCATTTGAAGTTTTTAATCCACAAAAATACTTGGATTCTCTAAAAATAGGTTGTGTCAGATTTTATTTGTTTGCACCTGATTTTACTCTTCGGTATATATATATATATATATATATATATATATATATCTTGTAAAGCAAAGACAGACCTTCTTACAGACCTAACTATTTTTAGGTATTTTGACTTCTGTTGCCTAATTAATGCATTAAATATTGAAATCTTTCCATTAACTTTTCTAAAATTCTGTGATCTCCAAGCGACCTTTTTAGAATCTCAAATTTTTGTTCAGGCCAGTTCTAAATTCCTGGCCTGTTTCAAAGAAACATTTCTCATTTTATCACTTTTTTTTAAAAAAGAACACTTGTTTTCTCTGTCCCTACTAGTAATCTGAATGACCTAAATGGCAATTATTTTTTTTTGTAATGCAGTTAAATTGTAGCACTATTTTTCTCAACTCCTCCAAAATTCATTCAGTCATCATCTGTGGTTTTTACTCTTTTTACTCATCCCCAGGTACTATGTTAGTTCATGCCTGTGTCATCTTTTCTGTTTCTAACCTAGATCATCTGTCTTCATTCTCCATTTTTTATATTTGTATATAACTTATTTCAAATTCTTAGTAGTTTTCTCTATAGCCGCTTGAGTGGACTTTCTAAAATATAAGTCTCTCCATGTCAATATGTGCGTGTGGTTTATGAAGAATTTGCTTTCTATTTGATGACCTGTTCTTTTTTTCTTCCTTGTATCTTTTTAATAGTTTAAATATTTTTAATTATTTTCCTCATCCCCTGTATAAGCTTGATGTAATCATAAATTATAATGGAATTATAATTATATAATTATAATTTTATTCATCTTCTCATAATTTAAAGGCCATGGTATATATTCTGGATTTAATAAAAACCTGACATAGATTAATAGGTTTATTATTTTTTTATGGACTTTAAGTAGCTCCTGAATCAGATAACTGTTGTGGCATTGTATGTTAGTACTTCATATACTGTGAACTCCACAAGACATTCATTCAATTTATACACATATTTAAAGTTTCTGTAGTTCTGCATTCTACACTGTTGGTTTCTTATTTGAAATTATTTTCATTCTATTTGAACATTGTCCTTTAATGATAGATTTGATTAGTGTATCAAAGGTAGTACAAGGATAAACAGAGAATAGTATTTTATTCACTAAATATTGCTACCTTTATAATCTGTATTAGGTTGACATGAACTTCATAATTAGAGTTAAAACCAGTTTCCATTTTTAAAGGATCTTTCTTTTGGCTACTGAATTTTGACTGTTACTTAGTTTTAGCAATTTAAAAATATCCAATTAATTACCATCTGTTTAAAATTTTTTTTAATTATCATTATCATTGTTGTTTGGTCTTATCCCTCTTCTAGTTTCTGTAGTCCTTTCTCTTTTATTTTAACAGTTGTATTGGGAAGTGCCTAGGTATAGTTTTCCCCACCCCACCCACTTTTCCTCTTGCTGTTATGTTGCTTGGGACCATTAAACACTTCTTGAATTTTTGAGTCTTTTTCTAAATGTTGATTTTACCTCATTCTCTCTTCTGATTATAATAATGCATATTAGAATTTGATTTCCCCTGCCTCCTACATTCTGGATTTACTTCTTCTGGATATTTTCTTCTGACCTATGTTAAAAGCTCTAGGATTTATTTCACTTCCCAAATCTGCTGTTAAAATCATTCATTGAGTTTAGGATTTTAAAAAATTCAGGGTTTAAAATATTATTTTAGTTGTAGAAGGACACAATATTTTATTTTTTATAGGATTTTTTTAAGAGAGAGAGAAAGAATTTTAATATTTATTTTTTAGTTTTTGGCAGACACAACATCTTTGTTTGCATGGGGTGCTGAGGATTGAACCCGGGGCCGCACGCATGCCAGGCGAGCACGCTACCGCTTGAGCCACATCCCCAGCCCGACACAATATTTTATTTATTTTATGTGGTGTTGAGGACTGATCCCAGTGCCCCACACATGTGGGGCCTGTGCTTCACCACTGAGCCACAACCCCAGTCCTATTTCAGTACTACAGCTCAAACCCAGGACCTTGAGCCATGTGCTCTACTATTGAGCTACCTCCCCAGACTCCTTGCTCTTTCTCATAAGGGACTAGGGTCTTACTGCTTTCCAAGCTATCTTTAATCTCATAATTCTGCCTCTGCCTCCTGAGTATCTTCGACTGTAGGTAGGTCACCACACCCAACTATTTCTTGGTTTTATAGTTTCTAATCCTTTGACAAAATTCATAATCTTTTTTTTTCCTCTTTTGTGGTGCTGGGGTTTGAACCCCAGAGCCTTGTGCATGCAAGGCAGCGCTCTACCAACTAAACTATATTCCCAGCCCTGAAATTCGTAATCTTGACTTTACTTTTTTGACTATATAAAGCACAGTGATTTTAAAACATGTGCGGATAACCCCATTAGCTGGTTTCCTTTTCTGTGGGATTTTTTCTCACAGAATTTTGTCTTATGGAGTGCCTGGTCAGTTTTGATTGGCCAACATTGTTGTGATAATTATAGATGAAATTTGAGGACTAAGACGAAGTTATCTTCTTATAGAAAAGTGTTGAGGTTACTTGAGTAAGATTGTCACTTTAAACTTAGTCAGCAATTAAGATAATTCAAAAATGACTTGTCTTTTCAATGTTTCAGTATTGTTCCTTTTAGATTTTTTTGTCTGTTCATCACTTAAGTGTTCTGTACTTTCTAATCTAAACTCAAAGGCTAGGGCTTTTATTAAGGGTCCCTTTATTGGTAGCCTCATTTTTCCTCTAAGCCCAGGAATTTAATGAAGGCTTGGTTCAGACTCATATCTTTGTGTTATCTTTAATAGGAGAAAAGTACCTTAAAGTGCCAGCCTTACTTGTAATTCTGAGATTCCTTTTTCTAATGGATCTTGGCCACATACATATATCTTCACTGACTTTTTAGCTTGGATCCCTTCAAACACAATTTTATATTCTTATAAAGATGTTTTGATTGTTCTTAGTGCTCTCAGACTAACTCTTTGATAATTGGAAACAAAATTCTCTCTGTCCTTCAAGATTCAGTTTTCTCCATATTCCTTCTTAAGCCAGTGGGGAAAATTATTATATTCCTTTATATACCTGAAACAGTGAGCTCTTTTATTCTTTAGCATCTTACAAGGTAACTAGTATATTATAGCCACTCATGAAATACTTGCTGAAGAATTAAATGAGAAGCTATATAAGAATATATTATCCCCTTTTTCTATTTGGTATCAGTAATCCTTTTTTACTGTAGTTCTTCTGATTTATGGAAAATTAAGTTTCAAGTTAATTATCTTTTGAATTGGAAATATGGCTAAAGTAGTACAAAGATAGCAGAAAATAGTATTTTTTAAATCATTAAATGTGGCTACCTTTGTGTCATTAGATGAACATCTTGAGTTTCATGATCAGAGTTAAAACTTGTCAGTAGATAATACTCTGATAGTGGGTCAGTTTGGCTTCTTTTTCTGGTTGATAGACATTATCAAAACTCAGATTTGTCTTTTTGCTTAATTTACAATTCTTTTGAAATGAATATCTAAAGTGTGAAATATGTTCTGTGGTTAATTGCATAGCTAAAATATATATTCTAGAAGATTTTTTCTTTGACTGACTATATGTTTATTATGGTACCAGTCTTGGATTGAGAAAAGAGTTCCTCCATGACAAAGATATACTTAGTGTCCTACCCATGGCAGAAACGAGAAAAGAATTATCCCCTGCTTTATCCTAATATGTTTAATTATGTTAGGTTGATCAGTCCTGATCTTCCACATGGAAGTATAGTGAGTTTTTATTATCTTACACACAGGAGACTTGCCCTTGGGGCACATGTTGTTTTCACATTTATTTTATTTACTGGTAAGTAGAGAATTAAGAGGAGAAGTTAGAAAATGTAAGTGATTTGCCAGAGTTTGATTTATGAAATTGCAGGTTTGAATTCCTATTTTATGTGCCTAAGCATTTTATAGAATTGTGGGAAGTGATATTCACAAAGAGAAACTTTTGATTTGATAACTGGTTTTATTTTAGGAAACAGAGTCAAGAAGAATGTGAGAGACTAGAAAAAGAGCAGCAGCTGTCAGCTGCAGATGAAAAGGTGGTTTCCGCTGTACAGGAAGTTAAAAATTACAAGTGAGTTCAGTTTCTAAAGGAGGGTGTCAATGTCTAATGAATTAGTGTTATCTTTCTTTTTACATTATGTAGATAGAAGAAAATAGCATGGAAGTATAAATAATGAGAGGATATGAACACATTCAATTCACACAGGAGAAAAAATAAATTTCAACTTAACAAATGAAAAATGTTAACAAAAATTTACTTGTACCCAATGGGCAAGACCATAGGGAACTTGGTCAATGCAAACAGTTCTGGGGGTTTTGTATGTTGTAGTAATTCTTTAAGAAATAAGTTTGCTCTGTGTTATATCAAGACCCACAAAAGTGTGGCATTTGATAGACCTTGGAAATCTTCTATGGATATAATTTGAAAAAAAGAAAAAGTTTTAAGGAGGAAGATATTTCTAGCAAAATTACTTGAGAACACACTGATGAACAGTTAAGGAAATTATAATTTATCAATTCAGAATCTCTAGCAATTAAATGATAAAGAAGTTATTAGTATTAGGTTTTTATTTTATTTATTTATTTTTGGTGCTTTACTACTAAGCTACATCCTTAGACCTTTTTTTTACTTTGAGACACAGGGTCTCAGTTGCATAGGTTCCCACTTAATTGCTGAGACTGACCTCGAACTTGTGATCCTCCTGCCTCAGCTTCCCAATCATTGGGACTACTGGCATGTGGCATTGCACCTGGCCTGTAGTATTAGTTTTGATCACACTGGATTCATATAACTATAGAAATGTTTTTCTTATATATGATAAAAGTCTTTAAAAGTATAGCTGATGGAATAAAGGGAAAATGGTCAGAATGTTTCAAATTTTATTCAATTGTTGTAATTCTTAGGCAGAGAATTGAAGAGATGGAAGAAGAATTACAGAAAACCGAGCGCTCATTTAAAAACCAGGTAGTAATTAATACTGTCCTGTAGTTGCAGAATTCTTTGATATCTAATACAGACAATTATAGGCTATAATAATGAATCCCTAAAAACATTTTTTTTAATGTGTTGTCTTTTTCAGATTGCTATGCATGAGAAGAAAGCTCATGATAATTGGGTAAGATTTTTTCCCCTTTTCTTTATTTTTTGCATAGCCTACCACAACTGAATTTGAATATTTTCTCTTTAATAGCTCAAAGCTCGTTCTGCAGAAAGAGCTATAGCTGAAGAGAAAAGGGAAGCTGCTAATTTGAGACAGAAGTATGTGATTTTTGGTATCTTACTGTATGTTTTATAGTGTTTTAAGGTTATGCTAGATATTATCTATGATTGCTGTTTCATAATTCAGCCCATTCTTTCTCAATATTCAAGACTACTGGAAATGACCCAAAAGATGGCAATGCGGCAAGATGAACCTGTGATTGTAAAACCAATGCCGGGGAGACCAAATTTACAAAATCCTCCTCGGAGAGGTAGGGGGCACTTTGTAAAAGGAGCTATTTTATTTCTTGGTGCAGAATGTATGTAAATTACTTTTTATTTCCTTGTGTAATGGTTATGAAATAATCTGAATGATTTGCTAAAGCGGGAGGTGTGGGGGTTGGTGTCAGGGAGAAGGCTGCCTTAAAGTAGTAACACGGCATTGTTGTCTTTAGGTCCACTGAACCATAATGGCTCTTTTGGTCCATCCCCCGTGACTGGTGGAGACTGTTCCCCTTCACTGACAGCAGAGCCAGTTGGGAGACCTCCTTCTGCTACTCTTAATCAAAGAGATATGCCTAGAAATGGATTTGGTGAGCATTTACATGTTGCTTTATAGTAAACTACTTCAAGGTTTTGTTTTTTTTTCCCTTTTGAATATTCTAATGAAAACACAGAATTTGGGCCTGTACAATATATAGAAGATAATTTCTTACTTTATCTTAATGAATGTTTTCTGTAAAATCTGTTCTAGAATAGAAAACATTTTTTTTCCCCTGGAGGTCCCTGTATTGTTTTTTTCTTTTAAATTTTACACTGTGAAGTGTAAACCTTTATCTTTAAATTAAATCTCTATGGTGTTCCTTTTCCAAATATTATAAAAGTAGCCTTAAACTTTATGTAGCATACATATTTCCAATATGAAATACTGAGTCTTATTTCCAATTCTAAATAGGACTGTAGTCTTGGTAAGATTGGAAGTCAGGTTATACAGACTAAAGAAAAGCCAACTTACAGATACTTCAAGTCTGTAGCTTAAAGTTTAGGACCAGTACGTATTAATTTGCTGTTCTATCAACCCAAGGCAGTTCTTTATTTTACTTAAGTCTCTTCATAAATTGTGATTTATGTTTTGGGCAACCCATTTTTTTTAAAATATTTTTAATTGTAGATGGTGTGGTGCTGAGAATCAAACCCAGTGCCTCACACATGCTAGGCAAACACTCTGCAACTGAGCTACAACCCCAACCCCTGAGCAACCCATTTTTAATGTTGCTTTCTAGTTATTGTTGAACCCTGACCTGTCCACCAGTGGTTTATTTCTTCTGAAAAATACATACAAGGGCTCTGATCTTTTTTCCCAAGGGTCAATGGATGGACCTTTACCTCGTACTCAATGGTCTTCTGAGGCATCTGGGAAACCCGTTGCCTCTGGTAAAGAGACCAAGTAATTTCAAACAATCTGTAATTGTGGATGCAGGATTTTTATTCTCTTCATGTTAGAATAAGTCTGAATCCATTCTTTGATCTCTAACAGACCCAGGATGTGGTCCAGCTCACATGAACAGCCGCTCCAAAAGTTCTTCTCCAGCTAAGGTGACGGATGAGGGCAAGGTAAGTTCTGTAGTTACTGTGAATCACGTGGTCGTGCAGGAACATGTTGCTTTCCTACAGTACTTGCTCTTTGCTTTATCCTTCTTTGTGTTCTATTTGTACTATCCTATTTGTTTTTTAAAAAGCAAACTGTTCCCCAAGAACCTGAGACCCCCTCAGTTTCTACCATTACTTCTTTAACTGAGCATCCAGTTGGAGTAAGTACTTAGAGGTTGAGAACTGAATTGGGTTTTATTCTGTGCATTTCTGGGAAGGATATTCAGAGCATGACACTGATCTTGTTTGCTTTAAACTGCATGCAATATTGAGCTTAGTTTTCTCCTTGGAAATGTGGCTTAAGTGTGTACAACTATAATGAACTACAGAATGTGAAAAGTTATCACTCTAACTTTATATGGTGTTTTGTATTGAATGTTCTAAGGCAAAGTAAATTCATTATAAATTATATAATTCATCATTTTTATTTTTGTTTGGAAGAATGCTATTTAAGAATTCCTCCATTTGTGCAAACCCTATTTTGAGTGATTTGAATTAGATTGGTATCAGATTTTCTGAAAGTGAAATACTCTTTCAGTGCAACAATGATAATCTGAAATGACCTCTTGAGCCACTCCCAAGCATTGTTCTCATTTGTTCACATAAGTGCATTCTCTTGTAACTGTGTTGCTATTATATCTGGTAGGTCTTCTGCAGCTCTATAATAAAATAAATTTTTAATTGTTTAGTTTCAAACTCATTACTCATAGGAAATGATAAATCAATATCTCAAATGGTGTACAGTAAATGAAAGTAAATATTAAAGCCTTGTCTTCCTAATTTGTGTATATAGCATTGTGTTGGAAAATACTTCTCAAGTTCCAGTGTATACATATTCCAGGAATATACATCTCTGGAGCAATCTAAGGGCAGCTTAGATAAGACCCCCAAACCCCTTTGTGGTAGAAGATTTAAAAGAGAGCAAAGACCCGTTGTTATAGAGGAGTAGAGGTGGGAAAAGCATGGCTTGGAGGCAAACCTGGGATTGAGACCCTTTAATATGCAGTGTGGCCTTCAACAAATTATCATAATCCATTTGCTTTTGTTCCCTCTTATTTAAAACAAGACAGTCTACTTAAAGATCTCAGAGGTTGAATAATTATGAAAGACTTACTGAAGATACTCTGAATAGTAGCTATTATTACATGGGTACAGAATGTATTTTTCATTTTATTCTGTTCATTTTTAATATGGAAATAATGAGCTATTGTGTTGAAAGGGAAGTGATGGGGAGGAGGGGGACTCCCTTTGAAATAGGTTGTAGTGAATACAGCATGACATACTGGTCAGAAATCACCTCTGTTAATAACCTCTGCCAGTCCTCTTGCCTTTCCCTTTAGATATAATCACTAACAAACTGCTCCCTCTTGTGGAATCCTTCTAACTTCTGTAAGCTGTCAGTGGGAATACACAGGAGGGGTGGGTAGAGTTTTGTTGCACTGATGGTGTTCTCTGGACAGGTGCCTGTTTTGGGTTTTAGCTTTTATCGGTGTTGGTACTTTGTCTTAATACATAGGAATTTTAAAACTTTTAACTGCTTTCAAATCTTAAATTGCAGGTTAATATGGCTATGAAAGGGCTCCCTCCTTTCTCAGGGGTACCCTTCATGGGGCCCCCTATGGAACCCCCGATGAGACGGCCTCCACCACCTCCCTTTTGGTATGGACTGCCATTTCAGCTCGGTGGGCCTTTTGGGCCTCGGCCAATTCCTCCACCATTTGGTATGATGATCTGAACAGTAGTGGTTGACTTATAAATCACATTCGTCTTTCATTTCTATTGCTTGCTAAAACAGTTGGTTGCTATCTCAGGTCTTAACAATGAAAGGATACAGCTGAGTACATTTTAACTTTTCCTCCAGTTTTTTGGGACATATGGGACACTACATAATCTTATACTGAGATAGGCAATAGCTATCTCATAGACAAGGATAAGGGGCTATATAGAGAAAAGCCAGAAATATTACTTCTGCAGATGTTTGTTGAAAATATGTTGATATGCACTGCAATAGATGAAAAGGTGGATGAGACACATGCCATAACTTAAAATTTTGTCACAGATATGAAAATCCTATAACATAAAGTTTGTAATCACCCATAATGGAAGCATAGGCAGTAGGTTATAGAATATAGAAAAGGAAAAGTCAAACCCTCCTTACCTTGAGAAAAGTCAGAGGGAAGTATTAAAGAGGAGGATTTAACAGTGACCTAATAAATGTTGCTGATTTAATTAGGTGGCTGTGGAAGGCCTTTTCCAGGAGGGCATGCACCTTGATTTGATGGCATGTGTAAAGTCCATGCTGAAATACTTCATGAATTTTTAATGGATACAGTAATAAATAGTGGGATTTCCTTTTATCAAAATTTCTTTGATGTAGTAAAGTTCTTATTTCATAATCTATCATCTTGTCATGGTAATATAGTACTTCCAAATATAAATGGAGCTCTTGTGAGATAGAAATAATTCTGCAATTATATAGTAGGGAAAGAAAAAAGATAAGCCTGGAGCTAGGTAGAGCCATGTTTAAATCCTTAATATGTTGCTTCATGGCTGGTTGGCCAGGCTATAACCTAAACTTGTTCCATTTCAGTTTGCCTCATCTGGCAAGTCAGGATGTTCACCAGTTGATGTTCTAGGCTTGGGAGAAATTAAAGACTTTATTAACATACTTGAAATCACCCAAGTTCAGAAATTTCTGGGTATTTACATAACTTTCTTTTTATTTTCCAGGTCCTAGTATGCGTCCACCAATAGGCTTCAGAGAATATGCACCAGGTGTTCCACCTGGACAATGGGATTTGCCTTTTGACCCTCGTGATTTTTTTCCAGGACCTGCAGACCTTTAGGCTCATTTGGTCCAAGAGAGTACTTCATTCCTGGTGCCTCATTACCACCTCCAACTCATGGTCCCCAAGACTATGGGCCACCACCTGCTGCAAAAGACTTAATGTCTTCAGGCTTTAAAGATGAACCTCCACCTACACCCGATTCTCAGAGTAGTGAGGGCTGTTCATAGGCCTTAAAACAGGGCCCATAAAATTAACCTCTGACACTTAGTCAGAAAGTGGACTATGAACTATTCATTGTGTTGAAGGATTATTGGCTTCAAAATATAAAAGTTTATTTTAAATGGTTTATGTTTTTAGAATGAAGCTCCCTTGGTGCAGTATACATTTGGAGCCAAAATATTTTCCCCCTAAATATCCCCCACTTAAACTAGAGTATCCTTCCAACTTTAAAATGTGCAATAAGGAATACCTTTGTTTTAGTTAATGTAGCATATACAATTGCTAAATGATTTAGAATGTCATAATTATGGACATTTCCTGTGGAAATGCTTTAAGAACATGTATTTCCAGTATCCTATTTTTAGTGTATTCCAGTTGATAACAGAGAAATGGTGTTTTATAAGCTTGATTTTTCTCTTTAAATATCTGGTCGCAGAGACTGTTACGCTAAAAATGTTTACTCAAAGATCATAAACTTCATTTTCCTTCTTGCTGAAGTTCTTTGTTGTAATAGTTCATAAAAAATTGTTTATTAATATTTCCCAAGTGTCTGTTGATTCATTGGATCGTCATGAGACTTTGTGCCATTGGGGAAGCATGTAAACTCACTCTCAGAACTGAAGATGGTGACTTGGCAGCATATTTCCTGTTGCTCACTGTTAAGGAGGCTGGACCTTTGTCAACTGTGGACTTATACAGAGGAATTTCTTTTACTTGTGAGAAGTCTTGTGGCTCTATTTTTGTAGCACATTCATGTACTTTTTTCTAACCACTGTCCATGTGAGAATGGTTTTCTGAGAATGAGTTTACATTAGTAGCAAGAGTTGTTTGACCTGAAGTTCTACTGCTTTTGCCATTATTGCATTAAAACAGTAAAATATAGGGTGGTATGTTGTGTCTATAAAAAATAAGGAGATTTCTTTTTAAAAAAATGTGCACATACACTCTTCTCTTTCCCATACCTTGCCACTGATTTTCAAGGAATATGATAAAAAAATTAGAAAAGTATAATCCTCTAAGAATGAATGAAACCCTAAGGCTTATAATGTCCTTAATCAGCAACTATGGGCTGAATTAAATTCTGGTTTTTTTACAGATACTCAAATATATTTTATTTAAAAATCAATTAAAGCAAGTCCTGAATCTGTAACTACTGTCTTTAAAACAATGTTCCTAAGAACTAGCTCTCCAGAGCTGTAATTTTAATTACAGCAATTTTAACAGTACATTTTAAGAGGTTTAAGATTTAAATAAAATTATAAAAGCCTGGTACTTTTGTTTACTGCTAGACCATATTCTTCCATTCTTTAAAGTTCTAGAAAGTAATAGGATTGTTGGAACCTAGAACATATCATTGTTCTTTTTATGTCCCCTAAGTATTCTCAAAATAGGGGCAAAAGCTTCAGTGTGAAACAAAATCTCTGTGAAACAAAATCTCTAAACTACTGAAGATGACTCAGAATCAAAAAGAATTTGAGTCCGTTAGGAAGAATTCAATCTACATAGCCTCCATTTAATATCAGAAGCAGCAGCTGTGTGTAAGAGAAAAACCATATAATACCTTATGCCATTTTTCGCCATGTAAAATAAAATTTAAGTTACAAACACCAATTTTGAATGTATCTTTCAACCTCTACAGGACACAAGGCAATGCTGAAGTTACTATAACTTCTAATTTTAAAATAGCATTTAAATAAAGGTGATGTCAGCTAGGAAGATAGATTTTCAAGGAAAGGCAGATTTATTTTTTTATTCAAAGCAACAGTAGTTTTCCCTCTAAAGCCTTTTTTGTATTTATTCTATTAGTAAGCTATAATGCGTTCTACGTAGTTTATCTGAGCAGTTCTGAGCCCACCCATAATTTCCTCTCCTTACATCCATCTGATTGTACCACTTCTGTAGCAAAGCCCAAGGTAGCTGCCCATATACCGGTTGTGAGAGAATACTGTCCCTTGATTCAATTATACTTTTGTATCTCAAAAGTTTTAGAACTCCTCTCCAGCAAATTGTGTTTGAGTTTAGTTACTAAAATCATTTCATTTGTGAAGCAGTAGTGTTTCAACCTGAAAGTACTACTGCTATAGTTGTAATTATTGTCCAGTGACTCATCCCCTCCCACACTAGAAAGTAAATTTAAACAACTAATTTGTGAGATACAGATTATTTTGTGTTAATTGCTTCAAGATAAAACCACCTTTTTTGACAGGGGAGGTTTGGTCATTCAGGTCTGAATTAAAGCTAAGCTAATGACAATGTTCAATTTAAGTTTGTTTAATGCTGATGAAAGACATTCATACAAAGCATCCTCTTTTTTTTCATATAACCCCATTCTTTGGTGTCAGCTGGGGTTGTGGATCAGTGGTAGAGTACTTGCCTAGCACAGGCAAGGCCCTGGGTTTAATCCTCAGCATCACATAAATAAATAGAGGTTAAAAAAAAAGCATTCTTATGTGAAGGATGCTAAATGTTTCTTTATATAAATTATCACTTTGAGGGGCTGGGGTTGCGTGTGAGGCACTGGGTTTGATCCTCAGCACCACATATAAATATAAAGGTACTGTGTCCATCTACAACCAAAAAAAAAAAGGTTTTTTTTTTAATTATCACTTTGATATACATGTTTTATAGTCTATGAAAAAACAGAAAGAACAATGTATCAGTTTTGCTACATTTTAATAGTAGATTTTAAGGGAGCAACTTCAACATCAGTAACATCAAACAAAAAGGTACTGAGTACTCCACAGGGTACAGAGTGCTGCCAAGCACCTTGGAAAGTTTACATGACATGGAGAAGATGAGGCCCTTCTCTTGAGAAGTTTCAGTCTGGAAATTTTGACTACTCAGAGTTTCAGTTGAGTGAACATTTTATTAAGGCAAATTCTTCATTTCCTAGAACTACTGTAGACTGAACTATTTTTGCACTTGTGAAATTAACCCAATCCAGATGAAAGAAAAGACTAAATTTGGTTGAGAATTCTTTCAGGCTCATATAGTTTTATTAACATTCATCTAGTAAACAAAATTGACCTAACAGTCAACTGAAAAATTAAAGACTAGATCTCTTGAAGTGCAAGGGCTAAAATTACTGTTATTCATTTTAAAAAGCAAACAGATGGTATGATTAGGGTTTACACTAGTTTAAAAATAGGCCAAGTATTGCATTCCCTTCATGCATTGTTCATTTAAAATAGTGAATATTAAAATACATGGGTTCTACATGTAACCCACAAAAAAGCTCCTCACAAATCTTTATGTTCTGTGTATCAAATATCCACCTTGTGTACTATGAAAGTTTTATTTATGTCTCATCATTAAGTTAAAAGTAATGTAAATGGTGAAATTATAATAGGCTAATGACCTGCATATTTTCATATGAATGTCAATATATCTAAATAGGAAATAAATGGCAGTTGTATCTACCTATATTAAAAAATAGAATATCTTTCCAGATTTTGCATACTCATCACTTTATAAAGACAAGGTATGCAGGTTTTAAGGTTTCACAGTCAGTTGTCAGAAAAACAGCAGTTGTTCCTGCAGTATCTCATTAGCATCTGACTCAATTATTTTTAGATGACATGATTTAAACCCACCCAAAAATTTGTAATTATTCTGAGAGAGATGGTTTTAATGTTAACCCTAGAATCATTAATGTTAACCCTAGAAACAATAGCAATGTGATGTAGAACAACTAATCAACATGACTAAAAATATGCTCACTTTCAGAAAAACAATCTGGTCATCTGGAAAAAAATCACAGCTACAATCTGGGGGGCACTCCCATATAAGATATTGATCTGGTCAAGGCACACTATTTCTAAGTAGAACTATCAGATGAGGGTGAATTTAGGCCAGCTCTAAGGAACAGCCTATAAGACAGACCATAAGTGATCCAATTTCCTTTCAAAGCAATCTGGTACTATCCTACCCACTTCAATTCAAAAGTTTGAAGTTAATTCAAATCAAAAGACCTTATTGGACAAATGTGTAAACTCTAGCACATTCTTATTGCTGTATTTTAAAGTTTGAAGATGAGCATACGTACCACAGCAGTATTGTTCCAGGAAGCAGGGTAGGAACAGTGGTAAATTAGGAAAAAGACTATTAATTGCACAATTAACAGAAAAGTAAAAACATGTTTCAAAATCTACAATAAACCTTGTATCCAAAGGAGTCATAACAATGAGGTGCTGGACTTTAGTTCTGTGGTACAGCTTTGCAATGGACTCACTGGCCTATAGGTACGGCTCACTTCCTGCCTCCTGAAGGATGAATATGCTACCCAGAGCTATGATGGTTTGTACTGAGTGGTAAAATTCACAGAAATTCCACATTACTCATGTCAGAATCATTCCTTGTGCAAAGTTTGATGTAGATGAAGATAAAGTGGTTTCTTGGTCAATAACTGCAATTTCTTTCTTTTAAAGTCAGTGGGTTTCTTGTATCTGTAACCACAATAGAAAGATGATTGTTTAAAATACTTTGATGATTGATTTACTCCAATGTTACATTCTAGATAAGAGGGACTAAGAAGAAACATGAACTAGTAACCATTAGAACAGTATGAATCCTATATGTATATCACTTACAGTTCTATTACAATTGGCCCAGGTTTAATCTCATCCATCTCCATGAAAGCAAAACACTTGGTGCTGGTAAACCTTTTTTTAGGCTTGTAGTGTTTGAATTCAAAGAAGATAGCCGCACCTAAGGAATTAAAACAAACCACATAAGCCAGAGACCACACATTTCTTATGTGTCACCAGAAGCCTATGACTTTACAAAGTAACGTGTCAAACAGTCTGATGACACAACTGTTGATAACTCACTGTTGCTGTCACTCCAAGCTCATCTACCATGTCTGAGTGACATTTCTCCATATCATTTAATTCTACAAAGTACAACGAAATTGTATAGCAAGAATGTAAGTTATGTACACAGGTAGAATCATAAACTACCAAAGAATATAAAATATTAAATACCACAAGAAAAACAGAAGTTACTTAAGTATCAGCAGTACCTATAAAAATGGTTTCAAAAACACCTATATTAGAATTGAAATTTAAAAGAGTTCCTTTGATATTTTATTTCTCTCCCTCCTGAAACCACCATGCCCAGATTTTCCTTTCCATATTCTTACAAACTAACTGCCAGTTATAGTATCTTTTTACCCAATGCATCTTATTGAAAGAAAAAAATAATAATTCCTTAACTGTTAGAAAGTAATCATTAGGTTCCTAAAAGGACTTAAGGTAATTATTAGAGAACCTGCTTCCTTAACTCTGTATTATGAGAAATACTTCCCTGTCAAATAATATTTAACCACATTATTACACAACTAGATAATGCAACTGCTAATTCTCATATTTAAAAAAAATTGTTGATTTGACTTTCTTTAAGTCAATATTCATAACTATGTGATATAAGATCTTGTTTTAAGTACACTATCAACACAAACCCAGATAAGTACTGTCCTTAAGAAGTCCTTAAGAAGTCAGTAACTGATAATTACAAACCTTTGGTTAATTTTTCAATATGCTTCTGGAGCTCAATGTCCACATTAAAATGAACATATGTATCTTATCTTCTTGAAGCCACAGGAGTATCTTGCACAGGAGTTAAATCTATGCCATTCAGATCTGGAGAAACAAATAAGTTTCTGCTTATGAGCATTCACATATACAGACGGAAAATCTAGAAACTGCAAAGGTTACAGTTCCTAAAGAGGCATGGAAAGAGCTGAGAGGAGATTCTCAGGCTAAGAGATTCCTATTTGGTGTGAGCAAGTATGTGAGAGTTGTTGAAGTTCATGGGGTATGTGGAGAGAAATGAATATAGACTGGATAGGAGACCTCATGAAGGGGACAAGGAAGCCTTTACATGGCCAAGTGGACAAAACTTGATCTTCATAGTGAAGTGGTAAAAAGAACAATCATGTTTTCCTTAGGGAATAGCCCACTATATTTTTCTATGCAAAAAAAAAAAAAAATCTGGAGTATATAATTTGCCACAATGGAGCTCTTCCACCAATTTCTAACTTTGATCAAGTATATGGCTTTTTTAGAAAAGCCTTTAAACCTAACCTTATCATAATTTCCCTGTTAAGAACATAAAATGGATGAGAACAGCCAACAAAAACCCTTTGGTTAATGAATAATTTTTCATACATATTATCTAAATTCTGGTTATACTGTTTACAACATACCCTGAATTTACAACAACCAGATGGTACGTTATATATAGTTTTAATTTTCTGGGTTTTAAAATCTCAGTTTAATCAAATTCAACATGGACTCATTTAATAACTCCTCAGTGTTTATGTGTTATTCATTTATGTGTCTCAAAAAGCTCAAAAACAATTTAGTACATTTAATAATTAAAAAATATTTACATAAAAATATTTCAGTTTAACATATGCAAAGGTAACTTAACATTTAAAACATCATTAAATATTTTTGTGTTTTAAGTATACTTTCTGAATGAGTATGCAGTTTTACAAATGGTCTATCAAACAATGTAAATATTTTCCAGTATACTATATATTTGATAACTAGTAACATCGGAATTTAAAAGTGTACCAGTATTAGTGCTGTGGATTAGGTTCTTTAAATAAATCTTTTTCTTTGTGGTCATATTTTTCTTTTAATTAGCACTAATGAACCCATGGATCTGACTTTATTTCTGCAATTGATAAAAGTTCCTCCATTTAATTTCAGCACCGATCTGTTCCTTTGGTGCAAAACTACAGATTAAAATAAGCCATTTGTACTAACTATAGTTATTTCTGTAAAATGGTATAATTTATTCCTTAATCACATCTTCATCCCACAGGATTGCTTTCAGGGCATGAATGTTATGGATGCACCCTACTTCCCTGTCCCCTGATTTTCATCTGCCTCTGTAGGACTCACCTATGTAGATACCTCAGTAGCACAGGAAGAAGAGGGGCTGAAGCAGGAGAGATGGGAAAACAGGACATGGGGCTTTGTGTAGAAAACTACACACCCATGGAAGGTGAGGAGTGCTATGGTTAATCTACATCCTGAAGGCTGTAGCTGCTGTTAAGGACAATGTGTATGTTTAGTCCGCACGTTAGCTGGAATCTGAAGAGCAAAAATCTATACAAACTCAAAAGCAAGTAGGAAATATATTTTGTAAGTCTTTCAGAACTATGTTCTGTTATGATCTCTTCTAGGATTTTGCCTCATTATAGAATGCATTAAAGTAAGTTGTCACATATACAAGACCATCCCCTGTCAAAAACTTTGTCCCATATGAGAAAAAACATAATGCAATTTGGCAGTTATTTACCCTTTACACTAACTGTAATATAGGGATCAATGCACTGTCCAGGGTCTTTCAGACCAATTTTCTCAATCCTGATAGTGAGTAATGTCATTCCCGGTTCTGATGGCAACCTTGGTAATAAAGTACCTGGCAACAGAGAAACCTCAATAAAAGATAGCTCCACCAATAATTCAGAGTAAATACTTTGACAAGCAGAAGATATAGCTTACCTCTTAAGAACTAGCTAGGCATTATGTATTTTTATGTCCAAAATTCATGAACATCTGATTTATACTTTTTTAGAAAAATATTTAATTTTACACATAATATATCTGCATTTCCCAACCATACAATCACCTTTAAGCAGAAATAATAATTTCTATAATAATAGTGTATAGTATGTATAATAAAAGTTTGTTAAAAACATCACTTGAGGAAGCCCAATTATACATAATAGTATAATATGCTCACATAATATTTATATTCCATATGTACTTCTATATTATACTCAGCATCTTAATATGAAGTGGTAGAACAAAGACAAGAAAAGCTTTTAAAATACTTGTTATTCTGTTCTAAAGTCTGAGACATTTAATATCAGAGTTGATCAATACATTCTTTCCTTTAGTTACTCCTAATAAAGAATAATTTACAATTTGATATTTATGTTTTAATTTAACTATATAGTCTAACTTCTATTCTTCATTCTATTTTGTATGATTTATTCTAAGAAAGCAGTAATATACAGACTGCCATATAAAAGGGCCATTTGTATAACTGAACATTTTCCCCAAAACCAACTAAAATTTTTAAAACTAAAAACCCACCCAGAACAACATGACAACATTCACCCACCAAGAACATATGAAGGAAGAAATCAACTGTTCAGTATGTTCCCTTTTTTGAAACTACCAATAGAGAACAGATGCAAATAAGCTGATTTTAATCAAGTATGTATACAGAACCTCAAAATACATTTAACAAAAGATTTTGGTTGATGTTTTTCAAGTTTCTATTCATCAATGTGTTATGCTATTTTTAATGATGAGTTATTTGAAATACATGAAGCAATCAACACACTATATTTGAAAATACACATTTGATTGATGGCAAATGTGGCTTGAGGAAATTTTGGGAGGTGATGGGAATGTTCTGAACTTGTATAGTGGTGACAGATGCAAAACTCTATAGAGGTGTCAAAAATCAATGAATTTTATTCTTACAGAAGGGAAATGTTATGATATACAAATTATACCTCAACAATGCGGTTAAAAATGTATTACTTTCTAATTTAAACAAATATGAAGACAATACAGACAAATGCAAGAATGGGAAGGCCTGGAGGCTGCATTCCACTGTTGCATTAACAAACCTAAATGGGCTCAGGCTGATATCATTAAATATATACATAATACCTTTTTTATGCATCTTCTTTGATTGACAAATGAGGGTACTTTTATAAGAGGGGCTTGTACCTGGACATCTGGGATGAACTTCAGAGAGCTAAGAAACACCTCTGAAATTTTATGAAAATGTGAATATGTATACATTGATATTTATATACATACATATTCACATGTATGTATATCATATATGAATTTTTCTGCAGAAAAGTTCATTCTATTATGTAGTACATGGCTGTATAAATATGCTACAGTTTATGTACAAATTCTTGTGTTGATAGATATTTGAATTACTCCAAGTGTTTGGATATAGTTAACAAGGCTATTATAAATACTCTTCTGAACATCTTCTGGTGCCCATAAGCACCCATTTCTGAAACAGAGGAATCACTAAGTCACCTGGCATGTTACCTCTGCTGGGAGCCATCAGCCAAGTAGGTATGACAATTTCCTTGCCAGCTACTCCCATGCTGTCTAGTGGAAGGACTCCTGAAAGGTGACCTTGCTCAAGGACCAGGGTGGATCCGTGTTTAGGGTGTCCCTGGTTTAGCATAATAGGAGATTAGGGTGTTCCCCCTTTAGAATAGGGCGGTTTAGCATAATAGGAGATTAGGGTGTTCCCCCTTTAGAATAGGGCATATCCTGCTGCCTGAGTTCCTCTTGAGTTCTTAGGGTCAGACAGTATATTTGGGAGACAGAAGCCCAGTGGAGTGGTGGATTTGGGCAGAGAACCTGGATTCCCCCAGAACGTGTTTGTAGACGGCCGGTGTGAGATCGGGAATAAAGAATTGCTGTTTGAATCTACAAGCTGTGTGGTGGCTCGTGATTATTCACGTGATTTAAAAGGCTTAATTTAAATTAGGTAAACAGCTGTTAAGGATTGTTTTTAAAGGTGGTTAACAGATCTGCTTGTTTACTAATTTAAATCAGGTAAACAGCTGTTAAGGATTGTTTTTTAAGGAGGTTAACAGATCTGTTTGTTTACTTTCACCTTTCCTTTTCATTATATTTAGTAATTCTTTTCAGGATAATGTCTCTTTAGCATCATTGCCAGAATTCCTGTCTTCATCCCAATAAATATAACTCAACAAGTATGCTCAATCAAGGAGTCAACTTACTTTGGGAGGAAACGGACTTTGGGAAGAGACGGACAGATTGATAGATTCCTCCACTTTGAACTGCTTACAGAACTTACCTAGACTATGTAACTATTGTTTGGTACAGCGAATTGTGGTAATGCTGGCATATCTTTGCTGATGGTGTCACCAGTGGTGCAATTTTTATTTCCTTGCCAGCGCACCACATGTTAATTGTGGTAAAGCTGGCATATCATTGCTGATGGTGTCACCAGTGATGCAATTTTTCCAAAGGAACTGTCAATTGGCTTGGTGTCGTGGCATTTCTGTATCCTCCTCCCTTCTGCTAGTGATGGTCTAAATTTGGGGGCCAATGGCTATATACTGGACCGGTAGTCAGTGACGGGTATGATCCAATTACAGTGGTATCAACCTAAGACAGGAGGCTGACGCCTAAAGGTCAGTTGCCTAAAGGTCAGTTTTCCGATGACGGGTAAAAACCATATGTTGAATTGGACAACCTACTAGGCACATTAACCTCCTTAAGCCACATTAACCTCACTCCCCCACTGGCACCAAGGCCAAATTTGGGGGCCAACAGAGGTGAGGCAAAGAACCTCACCCCCCCACTGGTGCATAGACCTATCCACAAGTATGGCTGTATGCTGGACCGGTAGTCAGTGACAGGTATGATCCAGTTGCAGTGGTATCAACCTAAGACAGGAGGCTGATGCCTAAAGGTCAGTTTTCCAATGACAGGTAAGAACCATATGTTGAACTGGACAACCTACCAGGCACGGTCCTTAAGCCACATTACTTGTTGTTTAATTAATCAGAAGGGGGGAGATGCTGGGAGCCATCAGCCAAGTAGGTATGACAATTTCCTTGCCAGCTACTCCCATGCTGTCTAGTGGAAGGACTCCTGAAAGGTGACCTTGCTCAAGGACCAGGGCAGATCCGTGTTTAAGGTGTCCCCGGTTTAGCATAATAGGAGATTAGGGTGTTCCCCCTTTAGAATAGGGCATATCCTGCTGCCTGAGTTCCTCTTGAGTTCTTAGGGTCAGATAGTATATTTGGGATATATATCCCAGTGGAGTGGTGGATTTGGGCAGAGAACCTGGATTCCCCCAGAACGTGTTTGTAGACGGCCGGTGTGAGATCGGGAATAAAGAATTGCTGTTTGAATCTACAAGCTGTGTGGTGGCTCGTGATTTTGTGCCCAGCCAGAGACTGCAGCAACCTCCATACCTACTATGTAACGACAATCCATTTCCCAAGGTGGTTGTGCCAATTTTTATTCCTAGCCCAAGTGCAGTAGTGTTCCCATTGCTCCACTTCCTCATTAGGTACTGTTTTCTCAGATTCTTTATGTTAGCCAATTTTGGTATAAAGAGATCAATCATTTTAATTTGCATTCCTCTGAAGATTAATAAGTTTGAGCACCTTTTCAAATAAATCAAATAAATGATTTCCTCTTTTCTGAAGTGTGTTCAAATATTTTGCTCGATTTTTTATTGAGATGTCTATCTTATTGAGCTGTAGGAGGTCTCTATTATTTTGCTGGACAAATGTTTTACAAATAGCTTCTTAGTAGTTTCCTTTTATAAAGACTTTTTGTTGAAGTAGAGCATATACATTTTAAAATGTACAAATTGTTAGCACAGTGTGCTAAACTTTCACAAAGTGAATACACCTGTATAACTAGCATCAGATCTAGGAAATATATGATCAGCCTCCTGGGAGTGTCCTTACCCACACCCTATCCAATGCACTCTTCCAAAAGATAGCAATTGTTGCTAACTTTTAACACCAAGTATTAGTTTTGAATGTTAAGAGTGACTTTTGTCTGCCATGGTGTCTTCTGATTATGATAAATACTTACTACTAGTAATATCAAATTTCTTAATATCTTCCTTTACACTCAGTGCTTTTTATGTTATATTTAAGAAAACTTACCCCACTCCAAAATCATAAAGGTATTATCTTGAAAGCATTTTATTGTTTTGCCATTCACACTTAATTCTTTTTTTTTTTTAAGAAACAGTGAGAGAGAGTGAGAGATTGGGAGAGAGAGAGAGAGAGTTTTAATATTTATTTTTTAGTATTTGGCGGATACAACATCTTTGTCTGTATGTGGCGCTGAGGATCGAACCCGGGCCACACGCATGCCAGGCGAGCATGCTACTGCTTGAGCCACATTCCCAGCCCCACACACTTAATTCTATATGTCACACAGAATTATTGTCTATGGTGTATAGTAGGAGCTTTAATTTCATTCAATTTCACATAAATACTCAATTGTCTCAGCACTACTTATTAAAAAGACTGACATTTTCCACCACTGATCTGCGGTCCCACCTCAACATAAATCATGTGGCAATCACTTTCTGAGTTTTCTGTCTTACCGAACTGTTTATCCTCTTATCACTAATACAGTATCTTAATTCTATAGCTGTATAAAAGGTCCAGGAACTGCAATAAAAATTCAGATGAGTTTCAGAAAGAGTCTCTCTATATAAATTGCTTCTTCTAATTTATGAACTAGTATATATCTTTACATTTTAAAAATCATAACATTTATTTAATAGAACTGTATTTGACCTAAAAGCCTTCAGAAATAAAGACCTACAGATCCAGGGAAAACTCCTGTTTTTATGTTTATGTTCCATGAAGAATGGATGGCCATGTAGAAATGACTGGAAAGGAGGTGTGAGCTAATGGTAAAAGGCTGCCAGGATCCTAGCAAGCCCTGTCTGGTCAGATTCTTCTTGGCCTCTCTGTATAGCCTTCTTTCCTTCTGGACCTAAGGCAGGTCCTGTCTGAAATGAGGGTTTTTAAGGGAGGGGGTAAGGGAGGGTAAGGGGACAGGAAGGGAATAGCAGGGAGGGTAGAGGAGAGAAAGAGAGAAAGAGAGAGAGAGAGAGAGAGAGAGAGAGAGAGAGAGAGAGAGAGAGCTTTCTAGGTTTTATGAGAGAAGGCTTTGGGAGAGAAGGGTGAAGGACAGGAGGGCAGGAGGAGGGCAGAGGCTTTGCTGCTGAGGTTGCTTTCGGGATTCCAATCTCCTTCAGTTAGAAGTTCTCAGCAGGCCAAAACCCCACCCTTTGGGCTATCATATTCTGATCTGACCCTGCCCACCTTCCCCCTCTCCCTCCCTCTTCCTCCCTTTCTCCTTTTAAGAAAGGAATGTGTAGATCTTTCCATCTTCTAGGATCTTCTTTGATTTCTCTGTTTAGGGTTCTGTAGTTTTCATTGTATAGATCTTTGACCTCTTTCGTTGATTCTCAAGTATCTTATTTTTTTTTTTTTGAGGTTACTGTATATGGGGCAGTTTTCCTCATTTCCTTCTCAGAGGCTTTGTCACTGATATACAGAAATGCCTTTGATTTATGGCTGTTGATTTATATCCTGCTCCTTTGCTGAATTCATTTACTATTTCTGGAAAGATCTACCTCACTCTTGGGATAGGCAGAATTAATATTATCAAAATGACCATACTACCAAAAGCACTATATAGATTTAATGCAATTCCAAACAAAATCTCAATGGCATTCCTCATAAAAATAGAAAAAGCAATCATGAAATTCATCTGGAAAAATAAGAGATCAAGAATAGCTAAAGAAATCCTTAGCAAGAAGAGTGAAGCAGGGAGTATCGCTATATGAGACCTTAAATTATACTACAGAGCAATAGTAACAAAAACAGCATGGTATTGGCACTAAAACAGACTGGTAGACCAATGGCACAGAATAGAGGACACAGAGACTAACCCACAAAATTACAATCAGCTTATTTTAGAAAAAGGTGCCAAAAACATGCACTGGAGAAAAGGTAGCGTTTTCAACAAATGGTGCTGGGAAAACTGGAAATCCATATGCAACAAAATGAAATTAAACTCATAACTCTCACCATGCACAAAACTTAACTTAAAATGGATCAAGGACCTAGGAATTAAGCCAGAGACTCTGTGTCTAACAGAAGAAAAAGGTAGGCCCTAATCTTCATCATATGGGTTAGGCCCCAACTTCCTGAATAAGACTCCTATGGCACAAGAATTAAAACCAGGAATCAATAAATGGGATGGATTCAAACTAAAAAGTTTTTTCTCAGCAAAAGAAACAATCCGTGAGGTGAACAGAGAGCCTACATCCTGGGACAAAATCTTTACCCCTCACACATCAGATAGAGCACTAATCTCTAGGGTATATAAAGAACTCAAAAAGCTAAGCACTGAAAAAACAAGTAACCCAATCAAAAAATGGGCCAAGGACTTGAACAAACACTTCTCAGAAGAGGATATACAATCAATCAACAAATATATGAAAAAATTTTCAACATCTCTAGCAATCAGAGAAATGCAAATCAAAACTAAGATACAACTCTAATCGGAATGGCAGCTATTATGAAGACAAACAACAATAAGTGTTGGCAAGAATGTGGGGAAAAAGGTACACCATACATTGCTGGTGGGACTGCAAATTGGTGTAGCCAATCTGGAAAGCAGTATGGAGATTCTTTGGAAATCTGGGAATGGAACCACCATTTGACCGAGCTATTGCTCTCCTTGGACTATACTCAAAGGACTTAAAGACAACATACTACAGGGACACAGCCACATCAATGTTTATAGCAGCACAATTCACAATAGCTAAACTGTGGAGCCAACCTACATGCCCTTCAGTGGATGAATGGATTTTTAAAAATGTGGCATATATACACAATGAACTTTTTAAAAAGAGAATAAAATCATGGCATTTGCAGGTAAATGGATGGCATTGGAGAAGATAATGCTAAGTGAAGTTAGCCAAAACCCAAAAAACAAATGCCAAATGTTTTCTCTGATATAAGGAGGCTGACTCATAATAGGGTAGGGAGGAGGAACATGGGATGAATAGATGGATTCTAGATAGGGAAGAGGGGAGTGAGGGAAAGGGAGGAGGCAGGGGATTAGCCTCCTAATGAATGTGGAATGAATGTGATGGACATCATTATCCAAAGTACATGTCTGAAGACACAAATTGGCTGTCAACCTACTTTATATACAAACAGAGATATGAAAAATTGTGGTATATATGTGTAATAAGAATTGTAATGCAAAAAAAACCAAGTACATGTATAACGTGAATTGGCGTGAATATGCTTTATACAAAGATATAAAAAATTGTGCTCTATATGTGTAATAAGAATTGTAATACACTCCATTGTCCTGTATTTAAAAAAATAAAATCAATAAAAGAAAAAGAAGGGAATGGGGAGTGGGTAGGAAAAAACTGTGGAATGAACCCAAACTAACTTTCCAATGCACATATGTGAATATACTATAATGAAACTCATCACTTTGAATATCTATAAGATACTAATTTTAAAAAATGTAAATAAATAGATCAGTAAAGTGGATCAAAGGGAACAGTGGGAGGGAGGATGGGGAGGGTGAAGGGACTGAATTGGAGCAAATTATATTCCATGCATTTATAATTAGTCCAAATGAATCTAATGTCAAGAATAACTATTATGAACAAATGAAAAAAAGAATAATGACTTCACTGTTTTTATAAAATGCATTCTCATAAACAAAAAGTAAAAGAGAACTTACAATTCAACATCTCACCAACCATAACAATTATTAAGTCACTCTTCCATCTTTTTCCCTAATTTCAAGATTACTCCAGTTTCCTTTTCCTTTTGATATTCTTTTCTTTCTTTCAACAAAGGTTTATTTTCTACATAAAATTCTTATATTTCTTTTGTTGAATTTATAATAAGGTCCTCGATATTATTTAATACTACTATAAATATTATAATAGTTCATTTTCTAAGCAACTATTACTTGTTTGAGATAGAATTGATTTGTCTGTACAGATTTTATATCCAGAAACCGCATTATCTTATTAATGAGTTATGAATAGTTTTTTTTTGCATATTCTCTATATGTTCATAAATATGCAAATAAAGAACATCCCCCCTTTTATATTTCATTTTTCTTATCCTAGTGCAGTAGCTAGGGCTTCCAAAACAATTCTGATGAAAAGAAGTAATAGACACTCTTGTTTTGTTCAAATTCATCATTAAATGATTTTGGGCTGTAAATGTCATGTAGCCATGTTTTATCAAGTTAAGGATGTTTTTATGTTTTTTGCCAAGAATTGTTTAAAATCAAGGCTGTATTTCAAACTGAACTGAGAACTTTTTCTGCATTGTTGACAACATTATGAAATCTTTCCCCTTAATCTGCTAATGTGAACTACCTTGATAAATTCTCCTAATAATATATTTTGAAAAATCACTCATTAGTTCATGGAGATTTTCTGAATTATTTTCTACACCATCCTATGTATCATAGTTTATTCAGTCAATCTTCATATGGCAGTTACATTATTTCTAACTTTTTATCATTATAAAAAACACCTCAACAGAGAATCTGGTATATATGCAAGTGTTTCCCCCTCTTTTTCCTGCATTTTGCGGGTGCACTTTCAGAGTAAATTCTCAGGAATGAGATTGCTAAGGCAAAAATATGTACTTATATGTTGTTAGAGAATGCTCAATTTCCCTCCAAAGAAACTCTACCATTTTTCTATTCCCACCAGTGATTAATAAGTACCTATTTCCCCTAAGACTCACCAACAGTAGCTTTAATTTAGGTTTTTTATTAAAAATAAAGTTGAGTATCTTTTTATATGTTTAACGGGTATTTTTAAATGTGTGTGTGTGTGTGTGTGTGTGTGTGTGTGTGTGTTCGCACATGCGCACACTCGCTCGTGTTGTCTGTTCCTCTCATGTATTCTGCTTTGGTTATTACAATTAAAATTTTTCTTTATATATTAAGAATGTTGGGTTGGGATGTAGCTCAGTGGCAAAGTGTCTGCCTTGCATTTGCAAAATCCTGGATTCGACGCCTAGTTCCAAAAAAGACCAAAAAAAGAACCCACCCTACCCCACCCCCCAAAACCCCCAAGAATGTTATCTCTTTTATGTCTTACCTCTTTACTACCCTTTTTTTGACAGTCAAAAGGCGATTGCTTTACAACTTTCAAAGTCTTTTTGATGTTAAGATTATTTTTTTTCCAAGTTGATATTAAACTTGTTGTTACTTTGGGGTGAGTCAATTTTATAACCTGTCATCATCTAGATCTTTCAGTTGAAATGGTAGGGCTGATGCTACATTCCTTACCAACAATCTTTTTGCCTGAGATTACACAGTAAGTTTAATGTAATCATTATGCTTCGAATAATTTAATATGGAGGCAGTGATTGCAAGTCTGAATTTCTTGTTTAATTCAAGGTAGAATGTCAAACATTGTGCTCCATGATGAAGGAAGCTGACTGCAATTAAGATCATAGATTACATAGAAAGGTTCCTATTTAAGGTGTTTCAGAATGGTCTATGATGTGCTCTCTCTCTGCATGGTCAACTCCTACATACTCAGTGAGTCCTAAATCTGGCTAGATTTATTGAACTCCCTCAGCCCTTCTTTTTGCCAACCTATGACATTGGTGCACATCTCTAATTATAATCATGTGCTTTTGGCTCTGTCTTGCTGACTACACAATAAGCATCCTGAAAGGTGTGGGAACTCTTCCTTTTGTAGTATGCACAAGGAATAAACAGATCTTTGTTGAAGAAATATTTTATTGAATGAATGACTGAATTTCCAGTTCTAGAGGTTATCATGCTCTAGTAAACAAATGGCTAGAGAATCTATATCAATGAGTGAAGAAATAATAAACATAAAAGAAGATCAAATACTAAAATAATACCATACGATCTATAGCTCCCAGGTTAGATGAAAAAGGGTGCATGTTTTTGCATCAAAGATAAAACCATGATAGTTGTAAATTGAGCCAATGCATTAAAAGGAAGATTTATAAGTGAAGAATTAACATATCCAATTTCATAGTGTAATATGAGAACTAGTCAAGTACATTCATAAAATCTGAAGACTAACAAGGATAAGAAAGAAATCACTACACACAATCCAGTGTAAACTGTGCTATTCCAGCTAAATCATCTGCTCTCAGATCTAGAACAGAGATCAGAAGAAATGTTCTTCCACATGGAATTGCTATGTAAATAAGAAATAGCTAACACTTGTGAGTATTTGTGATGTGCCACGTACTGTCCTAATACTCTCATCTAATCCTCACAACAATAGTTTAGTTCTATTTTTCAGAGGTGAAAAGTGAGGCATAGAAAAACAAATTATCCATAATCACACAGTAGTTTGGCTACAGAGTCCATGCTTTTAACCATCATGTCCCATTTTAACATCTTTATTTTAATTGTCCCTAAAGCCTTAAAAGGAACTGCAGGAGAACCTCCCCATCTCAAGCTTCTGCAAAGTTCCTTTTGCCATGTAACATAACAGTCACAGGTTCCCAGGATTAGAATATAGACATTTTTGTGAGGCCACTATTTATGCCTTATACTTTTAAATATGGAAAACTCTAAATGGCTACAGCTGTCCAAACCAAGTTTTCAATAACATCCCAGGAATGTTATTGAGCTGTCACTAAGAACTTCAAGTAAGGGAGTGACTAAAAAAGAGTAACATTTGAACTTTGTACACTGGGCAATGCAAATTCACAGGAATGGACAGAGACTGAGTAGCCCAGATAGCAATATGATAGGTCTTTAACACTCAAATAGCAGTGAGCAGCAGGACTGTGTTCATTTGGTTAATTCCACTTTCAGTTTTTACTGCAAGACAAAGGAAGCCATTGGTAGCTGGTGAGCCCCAAGTTGTACTGAACACAGAAAGCACGTCTTTTTCTGACTTATCTGCCCCAACCACCTCTTATGCACCAACCAGAGCAAGCATGCTCTCACTGGTGTCAAAAAGAGTTGGAAGGAATTACTCAATTCAGTGTGATTTTCTGCGAGAGGAAGATTCTAAGCCTAAACCTAAAGACAACTCTGATAAAGTAATGAGAATGAATTAGAAGGTTTGGAACCATTTCACCACATTACTGTAATAGGGGACACCAAAAAGTCCATTTTGTTGATGGAAACTATTTATTAACAGGTAGTACTTGGGTAAAAACTCAAGTTGCTCTATTTCATTGTGCTTCATCTGTGGAAAACAATTTATGAAGGTAGCTATGGATCCCCCAAATGGCTGTTTGTTAAACACAGATGAGTTCGCTCAAGAATGTTTTAAAAACTGTGTAAAAGCGTCTGACCTAGCCAAGAATGTTACAGCCACTTCCACTGTGGAGAGGAAAGGGAATTGTGCAAGTAAGGCCTCTGCCTCTGCTGGGCACCCCACAGCACTGACACAGACCAAGCAATGAAGCACCACTCTACCTGCAACAGGTACATAAAAACAATGGGAGAGCATCTGAAGCCCCCCACCCCCCGACCGCAACTTCTTTGTTCCAAGAGAATGCTGAGAAAAATGAAGGTCTGAGTATCAAGTAGGATGGCCTCACATTCAATAGTCTCTCTGTAGCCATAGAGATAATGGAGAATCAGACAATGAAAGGACCACCAGCCTGAAGATGAATCTGGAGTGACATGGATATGAAGGTCAGTGGGATTCTTAAGACCCTGTCCTCACATGCAGAAGGGGAAGTCATTTTTTTCTTTCAACTTTTTATTTTTGCTTTTTAAAAATTGCTATTGTTTATATCTCATATCATACCATAAGGACAATTTCTAGTCCAAAATTGAAAATGGCATGACAGTCTTTGTCCAAAATAGTACATTATTGTCTAGGTCAGAACATTAAAAGAGGAAAATTACCAAAGATTATATTTTTTTAAAACACTGATTTGAGTTTGCTTATTGAGTAATTTCATTTGCTTGGCTTTTTACATAATATTGTACAAATGTTTGTCACAGGCATTTACTTCAATAAGAGGTAAGTCAGTGTTCATTTTGCCTTGGTGCTTGGTGAATTAACTGTCATGAATAAGAAGTACAAAATTTTTATCCATACTTTTAGGACAGAGATGTACCTGATATCTAAAATGTAAACTAAGCATTATCATATGTATGTGATTATATATGTCTTCTTTGTTTTAGATTTATCATACTTGTAATTAAATTCAGATGTCTGATACTACCAATTCAAAGTCTGTCACACACTTTTTTTAAGTGCACATTTCTTTGTAATTTTAAAATGCAATAAAAAGGATATATATAAAATAATATTTTCTAATATTTTGGGATAATTTTAACATAATTTAAAATAATGGTATTGTCAAATCATTATTTGGTCATAACATTTTGTAGATGGCACAAAACATGAAATGGGTCTTAACAATCTAGCAAGAGAAAAATTTTGCAATTTGTACTGCACATCTGCAATTTGTACACACATAAAAATTGTGTGAAAGTATAAAAACACATGCACAATTTCCTTTGGGTGGTAACTGATTAGTAGTTGAGGAACTGCTCCAACCTTTCAAAATAAAGAGTAAAATCATAAGAAGTTTGTTCACTTTGAAATTACATTAAAAGTTTGATAAAAATCTTAGGGGTCATTAGCTTCAAATAATAATATTTCTAAGTCTGTCGAAAATTATACCTGATTAAAGTTGTTTGTATATAAGTTATATGAGTATGTTCTTGTTTTTATTTTCTTTATTGACTGGTACTAGAAATATGTATTTTTCTGTGTTCAGAAATATGTGATTTGGATAATGGCTGAATTCTTAAGTGTCACCATCATATCTGGAAAAAAATAATAAATACTCTCACAAAACCTACGATTAATCAGTGGGTATATGTTCCATACACAGATGCTATTTAGCATGCAAGGAAGAGTTACTACAGGTGCTGGGTTAAAAATTTGAGTGGCCAGAGCACTTTCAAGAAAAAGCAGACCAGATGTTGCTTAGAGCCTTGATGAAGAGCCTACTCAATAGACATTTCCTATGAACCAATTTCTGCAAAGCTCTGGAGAAAACCTTTTTTGAATTCAAGTGACAAGATTCATGGATTAAAAAAAAAACTGAGCCAGACATAGTGGTGCATGCCTATAATCCCAGCAACTTGGCAAGTTAAGGCAGGAGAGGCCAGCTGGGCAACTTAGCAAAATCCTGGTTTCAAACTAAAAAAATAAATCAAAGAGCTGGGGATGTAGCTAAGTGGTAGAGTACCCCCAACTTCAATCCCCAGTACTACAAACAAACAAGAAACAAATTATAAAAAAGAAATCTTAAAATGTTTCCAAAACTGCTTGAGAGTAATATAATATTAACAAGCCTTAAAACTATTGAAAAACAGCTAGGAGAACTACCAGATAACATTGAATAGTATTTTCCTTTCCTTTCAACATAAGTACATGACTGGATGAGGGACTCTGGCTCTGACTGTTTGGCTCAGTCTGAGAATTTGAGACTTTGAGAGGAAGGAAGTGCTCGAAAAGCCAGAGTCTAACTGCACACTTTGGTGGTATTTACTGATTAACCCTAGATATATTCTGAAATTCTGTGAAATAAGGATGCCTTAATATTCATGGAACAGCAATGAATATTTTGTTGCAGTGTTCAACTTCCTATATGCATGGGTAAGAAAAAAACTGCACTTTAGCTGAAAATGAAATCCATATTTGCTTGACTCTCAAGTTCAACTCAGAATTGAATATTTATGCAGGAAAGAAACAAGTACAGGTTTGATATTAAAGAAGTAAGATTCACTCTTCATTTTGAGTTTCAAAAAAGCATTTTGTGTACATATCTAAGACTATATAAAAGATGAATAACAAATACAAATCTAGAATAATGTTGAGATTGCTAGGCTTATGTTTAGGTCACTCAGAAATGTTTTTTAAAAATTTTGTCTAAAATTGTGTCATGGCTATTTGTGCATGTGGTACTAGGAAACGAATGTAGGGCTTCACACAGGTGAGGCAAGCACCCTACCACTGAGCTACATCCATAGTTCTTTCTATTTTGAGACAAATTCTCTCTAAGTTGTCCCCACTGGTCTCAAACTTGCAATCCTCCTGCCTCAATTTCTCAAGTAGCTAGGATTATAAGCATGTAATCCTGGCCAGCTATTTTTTTAATTTCTATTACTTTGGTTTATCATTTAGAAGCTTTAATATTCAACATGAAAATAAATTTTCAGGTAATAAATGATAAGTTATAAATTTATATCCTCTATTTAAATGAAATCTACTGAGATTACCTTAAGAAAATTAAACTACTATTTGGACTTAAGCCAGTTAGTGTTTAAAGCAGTACACAAAAGTTACTGTTTGTCTTATGAGAATTGAAGGCTTTGAAAATAATATTAATGTCAAAGAAAGGTTTAACAATTTTTATTCTTTTCAAGAAACACTGGATAAAAATCCATTTTTAATTTTAAAAGGGAATAAACTACTTTTGGTCATACCATATTTATATATTATACTTCATCTCATTAGCTTAACAGTAGTAGTGTTTAGCATGTGTGTTTGTCAAAACTCATAAAGCTGCACACTAAAAAAGATGCCTTTTATATATGTAAGGGACACCTTAATAAATCTTTTTTAAAAAGATTACAATAAGCTAGATGCTATGGCACAAGCCTGGAATCCAGGTGACTTGGGAGGCTGAGGCAGGAGGATCCCAAGTTTAAGACTAATCTCAGCAACTCAGTGAGGCCCTCAGCAACTAAGTGAAATCCTGTCTCAAAATAAAAAATAAAAAGGGCTGAGGATGTGGTTCACTGGTAAAGTAACCCTGTGTTAAATCCTCAGTACCAAAAAAAAAAGTACAACAAACTTACAATTATATAAATTACATAAAATAAATGTAATAAAAATGTTATAATTCTTAGAAGCACCCTGACATGATAATGTAGACACAACAGCCTTATCACGACTGAAATCTTGGATTTCCACAGTATAACAATTTTTTCCCATTCTACAATTAAGTTAAAGGTTAAATTGTCCTTCAATGACATTTTCAATTTTAAAAATGACACAGGCCCTTGAAAATATCATCGCAAATCAAAAAAGCCAATTGAACTATATGTACTCTTTCTTACTTTGAGGAAAATTATTCAGGGAATAGAAGGGTTTAGTGAGCTTTCTGTATCTCTGAAATAAAATACCAAAATGCTACATCAGAATACAAAAATCTGATTACTTTGGGCTTAATCTTTCATAGCAAATAGACTTAATTTACAGAGTTTCTTTTCAACTCAGCAACTTGAACCCCATAAAGACCTTAATCTGTCCATTTCATGACTTATATCATCTGCTTCAAGGATCTTGTTTGCTACAGAAGTATAGCTAGTGAACAAATAACCAAACCAGAAATTTATAGAACTGGAATCTATTTCAATTATAGCATGTGGTTTGAAAAGGAAATAAAAAATACAGAAAAAAAATTAGCAAATTTATTTACCTCATCATCTCAGCAATCTTGAAATTTCCTACAAATATGACAAGTAAAATATAGCTCTTTCTTCATAAGGATAAGCAGATTGGAAATACTTACCTTGTACCAAAGAAACACTAACAATAACATTTTATAGTGACTGTAATTTTTCCAATAATCCTATGGTGTAGGACATTAGCACCATTTAGAGGTGATAATGAAAATACAGTAGCCACCACTACACCAGCAAATGAAAAGTATCATGCGAAATGCTTTGTATGTGGTGCCTTAATTTTCACTGTAACCCTACAAATTAGGCATTGTCAACATCTCCTTTTATAAAGAATTAAGTACAGTCACTTAACTACTGATTGGCAGATGTTAGACTCAAAAGCGCAGGTATCTTGTTTGTCTAAGCCTATACTGTTTATATTTCAAACGTCTTCTACCAAAGAGTATTTAAATTACTGGAATCTGACTTTAATTATGAAGTTTTCTGGATGATAAGTATATTATATTTAATTATACCATAAAGCATAGAGTCTTTAAAAAAATGCATCACAATAGTACAGTGTTATTTCTACACTTCCAAAAATGAACTAGTTCATCAGAAGTAAAAACTGTGCACTGTATAAGAACAGAAGAAAGTATAGAAGTGGAAGAGTCAACAAATTTACTCAGGGTGCTTGACTAGGGTATTTTACAACCTTGTCAAGATCTTCCACAAATAAAAAGGACTTGCTATGTATTCTTTATTTCCCTGTTAAGGGCAACTGTTTAGTATCTGTTCCTCCAGGTCCAGGTTTCACAATCATATATGATTATTTAAAGAACAGCTAGATATATAAAGAAAATAATTAACATAGCAAACAGTTACTCTAGAAAGCCTACTTACAATGTTGGTCCATGGCTAGCATCTGGGAACCTGGATTTCAGCAGGATTCCCATCGTGCCCTGTTAAGAAGATCACTGTGCCTAAACGGTCCATGCAAACAATATGGTTTGTGCTGAACACTTGCTTTCTTCCTGGAGTCTGTAGTTTTGGTTCATGCTAACCCCAATAAGTGTCTTGTGCACTGAATCTCTACAGTGCTTCCCCAATAGACAATATTTTTCATTTCACAGGTGTGAAAGAATGTTGAGAGAATCAAGTACATATTTGACTCTGCTGGGAGAGGACTCTTAGAAGTTTGGTTTCCTCTGGAATTTGTCTGTGTGCCTTTACCCTTTGCTGATTTTGTTCTTGTGTTTTCTTGTTGGAATGACTCAGAATACAACTGTGAGTACAGCTATATGCTGAGTCCTGTGGGTCTTCCTAGCCAATCACTAAACATGGGATGTTTTGAGGATCCCTGACACAAATAGTAAGATACTTTCACAATAAACCGATAGCTACCGCTAACAGAATGGCCGTGATAATTTGCTTAAGATTGGCAAACTTGGAGATGTTTTACCTGCCACTAACAAGTACAAAAGTAAGTTCCAAACACCTGACCTTGAATTATATAATGTACATTTTTTGTACCCACCAGGCACTCTAGTAGGAAAAGAATCAGGAGACCCTGCTCCAGCACCACCTTATTCTTCATCTTCTTCAATTCTAAATGCTCTTCCTCACCAGGGGCTAAAATTCTCCTATATAAAAAAGGACAGAAAAATTAGTGAGCTTCTCCACTTAATACACCAGCTAACCCTCAAAGCCACTAACTTCCCAGATAAGATGCTGATTATTAGGTTAATGTTGATATAAATGTCAATGTCAATCATTTCATTGCTACCAATGGTATCAGTCATATCACCAATACCAAATTTGATAGGGAAAAAATCCAGAAATATTTAAAAAAAACAGGGATAAAATAGATAATAAAATCAGAAGACAAAATATGGATGCTTATTTATTTACCTTAATGGGACAGGCTGAACATCAAATGGAAATTCTTTATTATATGTGAGAATATTCTTTAGGACTAGAATAAAGACATAGACAAACATTAGTCTTATATCTTATATCTTAGTCCTACATGTTATGTAAGTCTTATATATTAGTTAGTCTTATATGTTATATCTTAAATTGATACTTTTAATGGTATTTTATAGTGTATTAACCACACATTAATATATGTATTTTAAATTCCGAGCTTCACTATCATTTCAAGACTATGCAATTGACTACTGAGTGTCTTAGCAAAATAAAAATGTCCATAGTGGACTGCAGGTACCAGTATTTTCAGAGTACTGTAAGATCTCCAAGGAAAGTCTCAGAACCCTGATAGAAAATGAACCATAAAATAGTTCTCCAATGTACAAGGTCCTAGGTGATATGGGGTGAAAGAGAATACCTCTTCTCCTGAAGTATTTTAATTAAAAGATTGATACTGAAGATGACTAATTAAAGAGAAATAGATAATCACACCTTATTCTTTATCCTAAGTAGATTTCCCTCAATACTTATCACACTGGTAAGGTTTGTAGCAACAAGGTTATAATTCTAATATTCCTTTTATGATGAAATTTATTATATATGTGTACACACATATATACATGCATATATATGTGTGTGTGTGTGTGTGTGTGTATATATATATATATATATATATATATATATATATATATATATATATTTACACATGTGTACACACACATACACACACACACACACAGCAGACTCTCTCCTCAGGGAAGTCATCAAACAACATAATGCTATCACCTCTTGTGTCCTGGTTGATTACTTTCTGTCATGTAAGCCTACAGACAGATGTTATACAATTCTATCTGTATCTGGAAAAGTATTTTATGAAATTTATTGTTTCATTTCCCAATTTATGGGTTCCTAGTGACTACCTGCAATTATTTCAAGGTGAATATTTAGCATTATTAATTGGGCAACCCATGATTTTTACTCTAATTACTCAGACTTTAATTTTGGAGTCTTGCAGATTTGAGTTAAAAGGAGTATGGCATATTGGATTCCTAAATAAGGAAATTCAAAAAGAACAGGTTGTAATTACATAACTTATTCCAATAGGAGTCAATCATCCAGTGAGAAAGAAGTTGGAAACTTGTACCTAGATTCTCATTACTCACTCTTAATTCTCTCTCCCTTTAGCTCTTCCTCATCCTTTATCTCTTTCTTCTTCTCAACAAATGCATACCGAGTACTCACAATGTTCCAATCACTGTTTTAGGTGTTAAAGATACACAGTAATCAAGAACTCATATTTGGACCTTAGACTTTACTAAGGAAAAGTAGACAATAAATATGCCAATAAATAAACTAGATAATGTAAGATGTGATTAGTGGTATGAAGGATACAAACAGGATGCTGTGTAAAAGCAGAGAGAACTTGGTAGAGTAGCTAAGGTAGACAGGGTGCCTTTCGAAACTAAACTGTAAGAAGACATTTGAGCCAAGACCTGAGATGAGAGGGATCATCCACAAGTGGCTCTAGCATAAGGGCTTCCCAGGTATTAGAGAACAGGCTGGAGCAACAACAAAGGTTCCAAGTAGGAAACAGTTTGCCTTATTCAAGGCATAGAAAGGACTGTGAGAACTTAAGTCTGACAAGCAAAGGGGAAGCAGCAGGAGATCAAAGTAGAAGGTTTAAATCAAAACCTAGCCCTACAATTACAATAATAACTTGAACAATTACATAAATACTCTAATCTCCCCAGTTCTAAAATGAGAATGCTACTTCCTTTACAGGATATTGAGAGAATTACAGCCTAAATAAATGTATACAAAATGGCAAGGGAAAATCTAAAATGGACATTCACTCTCTCCATGACCTTTTTGATCTAGTTGACTAGAATCCTAATATTTCTTATCTTACTAAGAAGTACTGTTTATTTTTTAATACAAGAACATCTTTTCTATACTTCTGCATGATCATTGTTACTAAACTATTAAATCAACTCAATATTAATAAGTAATATTAATAAATATTGATCACTTACACAACAATGGAATAGATACCCAAGAATGGGGAGCAGGTAACAAAAAGATCATGTCTCACTTATATCAGAAACAAAAACACAGAAAAGATCATATTGTAATAAGAGTTTAATAAAATGGGCAAAAAAATCAACCATTAAAAATGTATATAACAATAATTTTTAAAAGTTGATCCTGTTATGGTGGCATGTGTCTCTAATCCTAGGTACCAAAAGCCTGAGTCAGGAGGACTAGAAGTTCATCTGCCTAAGCAACGTAGGGAGACCCTGTCTCAAAATAAAAATAAAACAATAAAAGAGCTGGGGTTGTAGTTCAGTGGTAGAGCACTGGGTTCGATCCTTAGCACTACATAAAATGAATAAATAAAATAAAGGTATTGTGTCCATCTACAACTAAAAAAGTTTTAAAAAATAAAAAGGACTGGAAATATAGCTCAGTGGTAGATCACCCCTGGGTTCAATGCCCAGTACATCAAAAACAAACAAAAAAGTTGAAAAATATCTTGGTTATTAAGAATATCTTGGCTGAGTGTGGTAGTGCACACCTGTAATCCCAGAGGCTTAGGAGGATTAAGAATTCAAAGCCAGCCTCAGGAAAAGTGAGGCATAAGCAACTCAGTGAGACTCTGTCTCTAAATAAAATACAAAATAGGGCTGGGGATGTGGCTCAGTGGTTATCTTGCATTTGTATTGTAACAGAAAAATTAAATAGTATTTTCTTTTCTTTAGTATCAAAGCTCTGAAGAGGAAGTATTTGCTTTAGAATAATAGCTTTGTTATATTATTTTTACAAGTTAAAGTATTATCAAACATTTAATTTATGTGAATAGCTTTAGAACTAAAAAAACAAATTATGTTTTACTTTCTATAACTGTAGTATAGGTTTACATTTTCAACAACTATGGAATAACAGCTTCTGTTGTTCTTTTAAAATAGCTTAAACTTTACATAGAGTTTTCTTTCTACCAATACTAGCAATGATGTCTTAGGAGGATCTGAAGAGGAGCTTGAATTTTACAAAAGATATTATCATAAGTATGAAGCATGTCATGTGTTGGAGATTCATGGGCTGATTTGGTAGGACTTACACACTTTGGATCACTACATGGCAGACATCTGATGCTACTCCACCATGGAAAATTCAGCACTCCCAGCCTTTCTCTTGGAGCATGGACCTACCAACCTCCTGAAGCTAACCCTCAAAAGATGACACACAGGCAAATATCAAAATGCATTCTGCTTTTGTGACTGACGTGTTTCATTTTTGTGGTAGGAAAAATGGGCAGCTGCCTCAATTTTGAAAGGGTATTTTTTAAATTATAGGAAAAGATTCCTTCAAAACATTCAAATCTATTTAACTCAACACAATCTTGCCAAGTTCATACTACACTTAAAGCATTCAATAGGCTCTGGGGTGGGGGAAGAGTCCATTCATAATCTCTTTGAGGACTGAAACAAATACAAGTGAAAAATAACACATGTGAGAGTCTGACAATGGATAGTTAAAATGATCCTATACAGGAGAGGAGGCAGAGTTTAATTATGCCTCTATAGAGACAGCAGAGAAAGCTTTCAGGGAGAGGTGGGATTCTGTGAAGCTTTGAAGGGTGGCTTAATAGAAGAGAATTTTGCAGGGTGGTGTTGGGGAGATATGCTTGAGTAAGCAGCAGTACATTACTGCAATTAACATAAGAAAAAATGGCTCAGACTTTCACAATCATAGTTTTAGTATTTTCAGACAGAATTTAAAAGATTTCAAAATGTTGAAGTAAAGAATACATCAGCCTAATAAACCAGCCAAGAGCTAGGGATGTAGCTCAGTGACAGAGCAACAAGTGCCCTGCTTGGATAAATTCCAAATTACAGAGTCTACCCTACTGAAATACTCGTTTATGTTTCTTTCAGAAGCAACAGCAAATTAAAATCATCTAAAAGGATAACTATCAAGAAGGGAAAAGTACAAATGAAAAACATTATAAAAAATATAATAAAGTGAATCTCCAAAATACTCTTTCCATTTCTACTCCAAATTTTTTTTAAAAAGCCGAAAAAGTAATAGATTTTAACCTGATCTTCGACTAATACATGGATCAATAATTTCTTAGGAATTTGAACTGGAGAGCTGTACTTAGGAATGATGTAGTACAGCACCACTACAGGTATTAATAACAGCATAGTGAAAGAACCAGTCCAGGTGACCCTAAAACTCATTCCTGGGATTTACAAGCTAATGTCGGTGTTGTCCTTAGCAAAATGAAACTGAGAGGATTCGAGTGCTTAGCATATAGATGCTATTCTAAAAAAAAAAAAGGCAATTAATGAAAGATCTTGTGAGGCAATAGAAGTACTTGAGCATGAAGAGATAATAAATATATGAAATAAACATCCACAGTCTTTACAGCCACTCTGTGTATCTATAAGATTTTTAAATTTTGTTTGGAAACAAACAACTAATAGGAAATAGTGACTGAATAAGAAGCCAAAATCCTAATTATTTTTATCATAAAAAACTGAGGGCTGGTGACGTAGTTTACTGGTAAAGCACTTGTCTAACATGCCCAAAGCCCTTGGTTCAATCCCCAGCATCATCTCTCTCTCTCTCTCTCTCTCTCTCTCTCTCTCTCTCTCTCTCTCACACACACACACACACACACACACACACACACACACACATACACACACACTCACACACAAACATAATTTTCAGTAGAACCACTGTATAAACAACTGTTGCAACATTTTATTTAAAGCCATCAATGTGTTTTTCTCAAAATAATCTTATATGTAGCCAGTCATAAAAGATCATATATCATATGAGTCCATTTAAATAAAATGTCTTCAATAGGACAATTTATAGACAGAAATCAAACTAATGGTTTCCTAGGGCTGGGAATTGGAAGGGATTTTAGGGGGATGGCAAAAAGTGAATGACTGCTCATGGGAGTAGGGTTTCTTCTTGTGGTGACGAAAATGTACTAAAATTGATTGTGGTGATGTCTGCATAACTCTTCCAATTTACTAAAAAATTGAATATGATATGTTAAATTGGTGAACTGTGCTTTATATAAATTATATCTCAATCATATACAAAGTATTTATTAATGCTTTTGAAAAATAAAGTTTTAGGTACAAAAAACCCCAAAAAATTGTGAGAAATATTACATTGATTAGTATCCTTATATACATTGGATATAGGCATAAGAACTATTTCTGAATATAAGTGTGTCTCTTATAACATCTCCAACTCTTATGATCTACGGCTGGAGATGTAGCTCAGTGGTAAAACGCTTGCCTAGCATGTGTGAGGTCATGGGTTTGATCCCCAGAACCACAAAGAAAAAAAAAACTTTATGATCTGGATTACATAAAGTAACCAAAACTATTAAAATGACAGAGTTCATCAGAATTCTTGCCATATTCAGAAGGATGGTGTTCTGAAGAAATGAAATATGATCATCTAAAACTGGAAAAGCCACCAGAATCACAACAAATCTGTTACGCATTCCTTTGTTGTTATCTGTTGTTGTTAACTTCTCTTTTCCAACCCAAACAACAGAAAATCAGATCCCCTTCAGTATACTCTGAGAATCCTTTTTCTACCCTGGATTTGCAATACAATCACATTTCAGCTCTCTCAATAATATATGTCTTTGTTAGAATTGCTATGAATGAATTAGATATTGGCAGTTTGTGGAATTTATAGGAACATTCTATTTAGTTCTTTTTTGGCAGGGGATACTGGAACCGAACTCAGGGGCAATTGACTACTGAGCCACATCCCCAGCCCTATTTCATATTTTATTTAGAGACAGGGTCTCACTAAGTTTCTTCGTGCCTTGCTTTGCTAGGGCTGGCTTTGAATTTGATATCCTTCTGCCTCAGCCTCCCGAGCGGCTAGGATTACAGGCATGCGCCACTGTGCAAGGCCCTCTTTAGTTCTTAAATTAATTTTTTACCTCTTACTCAAAGCATGTTTACATTAAAAGGATTGCACTAGTGTGAACTGAGATAGACTGACAAATGTTCTGAGATTTAGACTCTGCTCAGTTACTGGGGATTTAAATGAAACAGGGCAAACAAATCATTTCATTTCTTTCCTCAATAGAGAATGTGACCACAAGTCTGAGACTCCTTTCTGTTTGAAAATGCTTTGATTTTATGATTCCCTACTTAAAAATCTTACTTATTTGGATAAATAAAATCTACTGTTCCCTAGTCACATAAATGCACTGAGATGTGCAATCTTATCTCAATAAAAAAAGAGTACAGGAGCTGGGTTATAGTTCTGTTTGTAGAGCATTTGCCTTGCATGTGTGAGGCACTGGATTCGATCCTCAACACCACATAAAAACAAATAAATAAAACAAAGGTATTGTATCTGTCTACAACTAAAAAATTTTTTTAAAAAGGCTACATTAACTTACATTCATTCAGTTATTCACACTGTGCCTTTGCCCATACTGCAAGATGAAATCCAAATGGTAATTAAAAATGCAAATATTGTAGGAGTTTTAAAAGCACCAAAAAGTAAGAGAAATAAATCCAATCACTTTCTGTGCTAAACAATCTTAATATTCACAACAGATAAAACTCTTTCTAAAGGAATATCACTAAAAAATAGTAAACAAAACTTACTTGGTTCTAGCTTCTTTAGGTCCTCCAGTTTAAATTCTTGCTGGGACTGTGTGGACTAAATTTAAAATATGCATATTATATCTTTTCATTACAAAGATTTCACTGCACCCTATGTCTTTTAAGTGGCAAGAATAAAATATTAAAATAAATATATTTCTTGCTTTAAAGGTAGAAAATGAAAAGTTCCAAACTGATTTTTGGAATATTCAAGCTAATAGAAACAGAAAAAATTAAAATCATATCTTTTATTTCTACAGTGTACAAAGTATGAACTAAATCATTTAAGTGTGAGTTCAACTGATCAATTCCAATTGTTATAAAACCCTTCTGAGATAATATTGCTTTGGGCATGAATGTCTAATATCTTATCAGAACAATTTAGAATAATTCATTAAAAAAATCCATTTACCTGTAAAGCTGTGCTGCACAATTCCAAGCATGTTGCAATTTTGCCTATGGTTTTCTGTAGGGAAAAAAATGCTATACATCCCAAGATAATTTTAACTGTCAGTTACTAAAATCAAGAATTTTTATTTATAAGAGATCTATAGGGACTGGGATTTTAGCTCAGTGGTTGAAAACTTGCCTCACATGTGTGAGGCACTGGGCTCTATCCTCAGTACTACATTAAAAAAAAATAAAACAAAGATATAGTGTCCATCTACAATTTTAAAAATTTACAAAAGAGATCTATACTTCTTTAAATAAATTATTATTCCTTTTCTAGCACCTTGCATATTTTAGAGAAGAGAATCTGAAGACAAAGGGCTGAGAAGTGGGAGAGAGATGAGTATATATTCTCCTCTAAACTAATATGCCATAACCAATTCTAAATCAAGTTTGGTTTGGTGATAGGTCTAGATATGATTTAAAGGGCAACAAAGATAGCCATTATGGAAAGCAGTGTGCAGGTTCCCCAAAAGATTAAAAATTGAACTACGATATGATCCAACAATTCCACTCCAGGATATATGGCCAAAGGAAAGGAAATCAGTAAGCTGCAGAGACACCTGCACTCCCATACTCATAGCAGCACTATTCCTATTAGCCAAGAAATGGAAACCTAAGAGTCCATCAACTGATAAGTGGATAAAAAAAATGTTATATATACACAATGGAATACTATTCAGTCATAAAAATAAAGAAATCCTATCCTTTGCAACAACATGATGGAACAAGATCATTATATTAATGAAGTAAGCCAGGCACAGAGACAAGACCCAAAAAATCTTATTCATGTGGAATACAAAAAAGTTGATTTCATAGAAGTTGAAAGTAGAATAGTAGTTACCAGGGGTTGGAGCCAGTAGGGGTGGGTGGAGGGATAAATAAATGCATCCTACATTTCAAAAGAAAAAAGAAAAATTTGAAAGTTTTTAAACATAAGAAATGATAAGTGAGTAGAAAATGTTAACTGGATTTAAATATCACACAATATATACATGTATCAAAACATGTTACCCCATTTATATGTACTATCTTTGTTATCTATAAGTTAAAATATTGACTTTATTTGTTTTAAAAATAGCTTTTTTTTAGTTGTAGATGGACATAATACCTTTATTTTATTAATTTGTTTTTATGTGGTGCTGAGGATTGAACCCAGTGCCTCACACATGCTGGGCAAGCAAGCACTCTACCATTGAGCTACAACTCTAGCCCCCAAATACTAACTTTAAAAAAGAAAACAAAAAATTAAAAAGGGGGAGGGCAATGAAAAGGGATTTTTGACATCTTCCCTTCCAATCATCTTCTCATAAAGCCTGAAATTTACTAAAAGATATCTGAAAGATAGCACAATTGTCTAATTTAATTCTGATTAAAGCTCAATTCTGACTTGTTTAAAAACGTAGGCAATATTAACAAAATCAGTATTTGTGATGAATGGTGCAGATTTTACAGTCTACCTTTTTATACAATAAGCTATAAAACAGATGTGATAGGGCACAGTCCTTGCTTTTAATATGCTCATGTTCTATTATGTGTGATAAAACATATACAAAATCACTATATTAAAAAGAGAGACACTCAATCTATAAGCTTCAGCAAAATAAGTTCCTTTTATGTCCTAAAGGAAAAGAACAAGATCTATATTAGGAATCCAGTCCCAAAGACTAGGAAGGATTTCCAAATCAAAGAGTTTGGAAAATTGTCATGGTTCAATTACTTAAAATCCCCAACTGAAAGCAGAGGGATAGGTTTGAAAAGTAAAGTGAAGTAGGGCATAGTCATTCTGAAAATGGACCTTCCACAAACTCCTTGCTGAGGAATCTAGGATTTCTTTAGCAATAAGTTACACAGAAGTGTGTTTTTATTGTTCTTTTTTTTTTTTTTAACAGGCATGCCCTTAAGAACACTGTTGTGAGCTGGGCATAGTTATGTGTACCATCTACTGGGAAGGCTAAGGCAGGAGCCTAAAAGTTTAAGGCCTGTGTGGGCAACACGGTGAGATTCTTTCTAAAAAAACAAACAAAAAACCCCTTGGCTATTGTGATACAGGTATGCAATGTATACATAATTTAAAGGAAAGGGGAAAAACTGAAGGAAAAATCATTTAAGTTATTTCAAACTGTCTAAACAATATTCAGAATAAGAATATGAATAGCTAAGGTGGAAATGAAAAGGGGAGATTCATGATTCATAAAATAAATTATCAGGGCAGGCAGCTGAACAATGACACTGAGACTTCTAGGTCCTTCCAAAAAAGATATTTCTGAAATGTCTTTAGGAATAAGTCTAGATCATAAAAGCAAAGAACTGTGTACATCATTTACAATGCTTACAAAATGACATATTTTGGGAAAAAACTGACACATTTTCTGAACGCATTTTATGTATGACTTACAAAATGTTTAGTAAATTGGGGATTTGGTGATTTTGTGTTTGGTTAATGTTCTTTGAAAGGTAAAAGAGGAGCAAAGGGAAGTAACAGTATTGTCCTGGCCCCTGGTGCTTAGGCTAGTGGACACTCTTCAATTACTGTATCTTCAAAAAACAGCTAGGATAGCAACTCACAAAAAAAAAAAAACTATTATTGAGCAAGATATGCCTCTCAGACACACAAGTAATAATATTTAATTATCTCCATAATCTTTTAAAAATTTCAATATAAAAGCTTAGAAAATATGCAATTTTAATCTGAAAAGAGATTACATTTGAAAATTATATTTATACATAGTTTGCAAAATACTCAGGTTTATTCATCCTCTTAAATAGCTATGTATAGAAACCAGCAGTAAGCAATCTTTTCTACATAAAGTCTAATATCCCCAATCATTGTTGTTCAAATATACCACTCAACTCCAGCAAAACTAGTAAATAATTAAGTATAAATATAATAATCAAATAATTTATTAATAAGAAATACTGTTAATTATTAACCACTTATTAATAACTAATGAGCACTTTCCAACAGGCTCTCCTAAGTGATTTATAAACATCAATTTAATTAACCCTCCCCACAACTCAGAGTTAGCTATGATCATTTTACAGGTGTGAAAACTGAAGTATGAACAGTTTAAGTAATTTGTCCCAGTCATCAATGCCTTCTATATAACACACAAGATATTCAATAAAACCACACACTTCAATCAATTCCATTTAGCTATATTCTTTACTATATTCTTTCAAAACTGATTTTATAAAAGAATTTTGCTTGTATTGAGATGTATCAATGAGATAATCTTCAAAATAGTGGTTAGCTTTTTTTCCTTCTTGATTTTAAAATCCATTTTATTTCACACTTCAAACATTTAAGATAAAAATGTTGTACCTGAACAATAAGAAACCACTAACAAACTATTCTCACTTAAACATTTCTTCAAGTTAAGCAAAGGCAATAGCTTTTTATACAGAAATGTACTGAACTATGGTAAAATACCAACAGGCCTTATTCATAACTATTTTAAGGGACCACACCCAGCTTCAGTATTAAAAAAGAAGTGAAACACTATTATTTCAGCTGTGGCAATAACTTTTAAAACATGTAGATTTTATTGATGTCAAAATCAAGTGCTTGCTACTGAAACAGTGTCACCTGCCTTAAAATGAACAGTTCAGAAAAATGATAAAGAAGCACAAGTTCACATATTCCAGAGTATAAGTATTGACTACTTTAATTAATGTACATTAAACCAAGCACTGAAGTGATGTTTGATTTTTAGAAAGACTTAAATCACTAGCATTTTATTCAAATTAATTGCTCATATCTAATATGATAAGAAACAGAAAACAGTATCATTTTTTAGAGTATTATCTACTTTAGTTTGTCATTGCTAAGAAAATTGAGAGCCCGAAAGATCAGTTAAAGGAAAACATGGAATAAAAATGGACAATTAATGAGCTAAATTAATTTTGCTAAAATGTATTCAATTTATATAATGAATAAAATCAGTTTGAAAATAAACATAATTCAGTACAGTCTTTCTTAATCCAGACTTAACTTTTAAATATTTAAGCAGCCACTCATCTTCCATCTAGCTGTTGGAGGAGAGATAACACTGGGGTAGAGAGAAAGTGGAAGTAGAAAGGTGGAATCGATAAAACATAAAACAAGTATATAGTGCTGTGATTCTCATTACCACCAAGTTTGACTCAAAACAGGGAAAAACTTTCTAAGTGTCATGAGACAGGATGTTCTATTTTGTCCAGAATCTTACATGAGAAAATCTACTACACCAAAGTAGGGAATTTCATGGAATGAAAGCTTTTGGCAGCTTTTTGTTGGCCACTAAACCCAGTTGTTATAATGACAAAACTATTGAAAACTGAAATGAAAGCTAAGGGAACTAATTGTGAGGGAGGATCAAATAAGAATCATAAACTCTTGTTTTAACTAGAAATCTTTGAGAATATTAAAAATAGGAAATAAATGTGAAGTTTTTATTCTATCACCAATTAATTTGGTTTAGACATATTAGTAGTTCTACTTTAGAATTCTTTAGATATAAAATAAACATTGGAAAAATATGTTATTCTCTTAAAAATTAGGATTTATTTTAATAAAACATTTATTCATCAAATATATTTGAGAGCTCACTGTGAACTAGACAGCAAAAAGTTTCATAAAGAAAGCACTTTAGTAATAAGATTGGTTTTTAAAAACCAAAAACATTTTTCAAAGTTTCACTAACTACTGAATGGTTGGCATAATTATATAACTCATCACTGCTATCAATACATGAAATAGTATAAGCATAAGAAATATAACTCAAAATAAAACAACGTTTTTGCAAAGAATAAGGTTAAAAGCATTTTCTATTTTCCTTTTTGGAGAAAAATAAATTCAGTTTTCTCTCCAGCTTATGTACAGGCATAATATTTAATGCAGATCTAACAGTATGTGTCAAAATTTCCTGTGTTATGTTCCTCAGAACACTAGATCCAATGAAATATTCTGTAAAGAAAGGAGGGGAGCTTTTCAAAAGCAAATAATTTTTAAAATACTGCACAACCAAACTCTTTAAAATATCCAACATACACATTAGAATATTAAAAGTCCAGAGAAGTCACAAACTGTGTGCAAGTAATGCCTATTGGGCTGGGGATGTAGCTTACTGATATACAGAGTGCTTGCTTGCCTAGCATGAGGACCTGGGTTCTATTCTTAGCACAACACACAGACACACACACATACACACAGACACAATCTATTAATTTTTAAGAGCAGTGTTTCCCAGAACATGTCTTGAAGACCTCTCTTTTCTAATCATTATTAACTGAAGACTTTGATAATTTTTTTTCTTATGGAACAATCATATAAGGCCTACACATCAATATGAGTGTTTCTGTCTGTTGTGAATATTTCACTTGCATTTTCACAGAAATTTAAACCTTTAAATGCATATAACTTGCCTTATATAGTAGAACAGAATGACTTGGGGTCCTTCTTCAAGACCAAGGAATAGACAGGCAGACAGAAGCTCTGTCTGCAGTTACACCTGGCAGCCAGAAATGCCTCCTGGGTAGGTATTATAAATAATATGTTCCTCAGAAATCAGGCTTCCAGGAGAGGAGGAGGTACAGACCACTTCACATGTAGAGGTCACTGGAGTTTTAGGAAGGAAAGACCTTTTAAAGTCACTTAAGAGTTCTCTAATCTCTCATTTCTTATATAAGGAAAATCAGGCCCAGAGCCAAAGCCAGGATGCAAGACTTCAGTCTTCTGACTCTAGGTCTCAGCTCTCTCCTCTAGGACCTGCAGCCTCCTGGATCTTTTGGAGTACAAGATCTGGGGGTCTTTATAACCAAAGACAAGCTGAACAGCTATAAATTAAAGAATCAATAGCATTATCAACACCAACTCTAGTCTCAGAATACTAAAAAAAATCAAGAATAAGTTAATTTTTTACTCATCACTTAACAAGGTTCATTTTTTGATATTAACCTGTTTGTTTTGTAATTTTAGAATGTTTTAGGAGGTCAAAAGACTTTAATCTCAGGCCATGTGGCTCACAGGTTCTACTCCTGAGCAACAAATGCTAGAGAAATCTAACTGAAGGCAAACAGGTGACTAAAATATGGGATCATTAAAACTTTTTTACATTTTTTTATTTTGTCTTCATATTTATAACATACTTCATTAACTATTAATTTATGTACCTGGATATCTAAGATTCCATTCATCAAGATTTAGATATTTTAAGTCTTAATTCAATGATGCTAGTTGATCATTTCATAAACAACTCCTAGACAGACTTCACAAATTTTATAGAAGTGGTATAGTGTACAGTCTTTGTTCCTTTCCTTAAGCATATCAGCTATTTCCTTTGTGATAATTATTTTCCAGTACTAAGATCCTAAGTCTCTTAAATCTATTGTGGATATTAGCACTTATTAAGGAAAAAAGAAAAACACCCTTTTAAATTGCAGTAACATAATTTTTTTGAAGTAGATTTTAAATATTTTAAAAATACAAATATATTTGGGCAAGAAATACAGCTAACCCTCTCGGGGCTTTTTCTCCCCAAACTCCTGTAACTAAGAATTAATAAACACAGGCCTATGGACTAAAAACTTGCTTAGGTTTAATTAAAAAGTTATGCAAAAAATTGCTCCCATTTCCCCTTGTGCAAAAAAAGAAAAGTATTAATAAGAGTGAATTAGGTCACCAGGATTTTCACACTGCCTTTTCTTAAGAGATGAGGAAAAGACTAACACATATTTTTCACTATCTACAGGATTAAAAATTGACTTAAAACTTGTTACTCTGAGCCAGGAGAAAATGGGAGTTGTTTCCTCCCATTTCTTCTCTTCTTTTAGAATGAAGTTACTTTAAAGTATCCCCTTTTACATAATCTCTATCAGGGAATCAACTTGATATACAAAAATTTTAATTCAAGGAAGAAAGAACAGTACTGAAACATTTTGCAATCTTATATATTTATTTAGCTGACAGATCTGTACGCCAACTTCTTGACTTGAGCTAATTTTTTTTCCATTTGTTTTTTGGTTTGGGGGGTTTTGTGTGTGTTTTCTGTTTTGCTTTGAGAGGTGATACATAAAGAGTTATGAAAATTCAGAGTTAAGCATTGAGGTGGAATGCACTTATTCCCAATCCTTCTGTTTTTCCAAGTGACTCGGAACAAACTCCAGTCTTTGGGTTACCCACGCTTTTCAACTAAAAGTGTGGATGACTTCCATTAGAGTTAAATAAGGCCTAAATAGTTAACTAAAGTAATTCATTAAGTGATAAGTTATATATCTGTATAAATGTTCACTTAATGTTAGGCAAAGCATAATCAATCTGATTTTTTTTTACTTAAATATAACAGTTTTTTGTTTATTTTTCTGCTTAATGGACTCAAGAGCAATTTCATTTGGAATTGAATATATCTAGATATTATTTGATGGTACCTTTTGCTCTTCTGTGAATTCAGAATTGTTGTGTTGAGCTTGGGCCTCTTTTTGTAGATGTCTTGCTAATCTGTAAGAAGAAAACTTTTTTTTAGAACTGAAAGCAAACTATCTCAACTGCAACAAAGGAAAACAAATTAAATCTCTTAAAAACAATAAAGTGCATAATACTTTGTTATGTTATTGAAGTAATTCCACATTTTCAAGGCAAATCTACATTACCCTGAGAATCAAACTTTTTACAAAAAAAAAGTTTGTACAAAATAATGATGAAATAAGATACTTTTTATACCATTTCACTGGGACAAATTTCAGAATCTTAGAGCTGCAAAGAATCTCAAAAAGCACATAATTCAACTTTCTTTACTATGCACTAATTTCTTCTATAAACAACCAATAAATAGTTGTCCATATTCTACTTTAACACTTCCAGTGAGCACCAATAATATATCAACCATAGATACGTTATCATTCTATCATAATTCATTTCCCAATGAGATTTGCCCAAATCCAAATTACAGCCATGACAATAACTCCATCAAAATATGCTTTTGAAACATTTTTAAATGGAAAATAAAGAAAAGCCGTCCACCAATCAAAAACAGAAAATACTGCTTGCCCAGTTATCATTATATCTAAAAATGGCAGGTAGGCCTTGAGTGAGTTTTCCAGGATGAATTTATGATGCTAGTCCAAGCTCAATGGTGAAGATTCAAAGCTATTTCTGAGACAGCAAAAGGCAAAGACTTACTCTTATGAAGAAAGAGAGGAAAAAAAAGAGACCAATTTTAGACACAGTATTTGATTAGACATATTTCTAAACAAGTTATAAAAATGGCCAATAAACACATGAAAAGATATTATGTATCATTAGACATCAGGGAAATGCATATCAGAATCATAAAATAATTACTTAGCACCCATGCAGATGGATATAATTTAAAGAGATGAAGAAAATAATAGGTGTAGGGAGAGTACGGAAAAAACTGGAACCCCCATACATTGCTGATGGGAATGTAAACTGGTGCCAGCCATTGTGGAAAAGTTTAATATAGTTAAATACAGAGGAACTGTATGCTCCATCAAACAAATAATGCTGTAAACAGCATTACAAATAATGCTGTTTACAGCAGCATTATTTGTAATAATCAAAAAGTCATAAAACCAAAATGTCCATCAACAAAACGTGGTACATATATTCAGTAGACTATTATTCAGTCATAAAGAGGAATGAAACTCACATAATATGCTAGCTACAGTTATGAATGAACTTCAAAAAGATTATGCTATATAAAAAGAAGTCAGATGTAAATGGTCATGTTATTTGATTCCATTTACATGAAATGTCCAGGAAAGGTAAATTCATAGAGAAAGGAAGCAGATGAGTGGTTTCCAGGATATGGAAAAATTTAGAATGACTGATACAAGGTATGAAGTTTCTTCTTGGAGTGGGAGAAATTTTTAGGAATTACAATAGTGATGGTTATAACACATTGTGAATACATTAAAGACCACTTCACTGTACACGTTAAAATAGTGAGTTTTATGGTATATGTAAAAAAATAGCTAGCAAAATATTTTGAAAATAAGATTGCTATTCTGGTTGAGATCTGGGAGTAGAAATGACAGCAAGTGCTAGGTAGAAAAGGCAATTAAAGAAGAAGTTCATCACAGTTCCAAAAAACAAGAACTAGATAGGAGTTCTATTCTATGCAATCATATCCTTAAAGATCAAGTAGTATTCTCAATGGCCTCTATCCTCTTTATGAAAAGTCTGCATCCTTTATCATTAAGCAAGAAATTCTTACAAAAAATCTTAACATTTGCTAAGATAGCTCCACCATGTTACTCAGTCAAATTTTCATCCATTTACTTACTTGATTCCAAAGCTGGAAACCACACAATATATTTTCCTAAAATGTCATTCACTGACTCATATTCTCACATTTTTATGAATTCTTATGCAGGAGAAGGTACAAATAAATATGGCCCATTGTCCTTTTTCTGTATTTGCTTTCTTTTTTTTAACTCTTGCTGACCTATGTGGACTCTTACAGGAATTCACGGTCCATACACCCTTAGCAATGTCAACTATACATCCCTGAGTTCAGGGAAGTTATAGTGTAATAGTTTCTTTATTTGAATATTTCTACATATAATTTGCTAGGAGTGGCTATCAACCTAAGCAGGATTCTTTTTTTATCTTTAAATAGGTTTTGTTTTGTTATTTTTTTAGTTTTAGTTGGAACCAATACCTTTTATTTTATGTATTTATTTTATGTGGTACTGAGGATGGAACCCAGTGCCTTGCACCTGCGAGGCAAGCACTCTACCAATAAGCCCAAGCTCCAGCCCCAGCCCCTAAGCAGGATTCTTGTCAGGAAAAAAAAGTATAGCTTTCAACTCCTGGTTAAATACTAATAATCAGGGCTGGGGTTGTGGCTCAGTGGTAGAGTGCTCGCCTAGCATGCACAAGGCACTGGGTTCGATCCTCAGCACCACATAAATGTAAAATAAAGATATTGTGTTCATCTAAAACTTAAGAATAAATATTTTTAAATAAATAAATAAATACTAATAATCAGAATAAAGGAGACTAAATTAAAATAATCCTGTTTTCAAAAAGTAGGCAACAGATTGGGAGAAAATATTGTAAAAATAAAGAACTTTTATCTGTAGTACATAAAGAACACCTACAACTCAATAGGTAAGAGATAATTCAATTTAAAAATAGGTAAAAGCCTCTACTCAAAATGTCATGTGTCCGCGAAGTTTTCCCTGATACCAGACTTAAAATGGTGGTCTCCTAATTTCTACCCCATATTTCTGTATTTCTCTTCCCTACTTCATTCTTCTTCAAAGTATTGACCATCATCTAAAATATAGGCAAGATGTTTTGCCAAAATGTGACAATAAGGCAAGAATCCAAGTTTCTATAGCTTAAGAGTCATTTTCTAAGAATGACAATAGACTCAATCTAAAAATTAGACCTATTCAACAGTAACCAAAAAGCATAAACATGTGACATGGCAATAGCTGATGAGGCAAATCAACTATTTAGAATAACTTGATGGTAAAGAAAGATCAGGCTTAAGCTAAAGACTATTAGTGTCACACAAATTCAACTAATTACCTACAATAATTAGCAAGCTTTGTCCTGCTTTAGTCAAACCAATTTTTAAAAAATGAAGTTACAGGTGATAATATAGTTTATACTTCAAGGAAATGAACTTGATACTACAAAAAATTAAGTCTCAGAAAAATTATAAAATAGTACTCATATATTGCTATATCATATTTTTTAATTACAATCAAGGAAAAGCAGATTTTCTATTCTATAACATATAAAGAACTAATGTTAAAAATGAAAATAAACTGTTGTTTCTGGGCAAAATTTTTAAAAATTGGGTAGAAAGAAGGAAGATGAACTTCAGGGAGCTAGATAAGGAAATAAAGAATAATATATTACTATGTCCAATACTAAGAAACAAGCCACCTTTGGACATTTTGGAATATCCTTCATTTACATTATAAATTTGTCCAGATAATTAAAGCTAACAGGATTTAATTTTTTTGATTAATACTCATAAGGTAAACATTACAAAATAAGCAGTCATCTAAACTGGCTTTATCTCTGATTTTAGAATAAAAGAAACCACACCTGAGTTATAATTTCAGAGTCTGATGATCCTTATGGCAATTAAGGCATAAAAGGCACTTTGCTAGTCTTTAAAATTCAAGAAATTAGTATAGTATAATGAAATTTAATTATGCTAGAGGAAAAAATGCAAGATGCACTAGCTCTTAGGTTTGCATGCCACATAACAATGCTTCCATATAACAATTAAAGCAATAGGATAAAATAGTTTTTATAAGAAATTGTTTACTAGCAAAGAATGAGACATTTAAACAAAAAAATTTTTATTAAATTACAGATTAGATATACAAATATGTTACTTTAAAACTTGTTTTTAAGATCTGCAAGCTTTACCAATTTTTAACACCTTCAAAGCCAAAATTATTGAGGTAATATAAATAATAATCCTGAAACAAGACAGAAGATATCATAACTGTCTGAGAACAGCCATACTATAAAGCTATCAACAGGTAGCTAAGTGAAATCTGAAGAGAATTCTTAAGAAATCTCCTGGTGTTCTTAAAAACATAAACACTGAATAAGTTTTAAAGAAAAGAATAGAAAAATAGATGTCATAAAGTAGATATCACTAAATTTAGAGAACATAAAATCAAGCTATTAAAATTAAACTAAATTTTTTAAAAATAAAAAAATCTGAGAATAGGTATTGTTGAGAAAATTTTAGAGTTAATACTAGGTGATAATTTTAAATAACAGTAAAAATAACTATGATTTTGAATCATAATTATAGAGACCTATTGTTCCAAGGACATGAAAAATAGTCATGATTTCCTAACAACTAGATTTTTTTATATTTCTTGGATTGCATTCAGGATACAGGAAGATTTATGGGTAGCAGCCAAAATGAGTAAACTTTAATTTGTATGATGAACCATTGATTTGATAGGTTTTTCTTAGTTATAATTGGCCCATGAGCTTATTAAGATGGAGAACCAAAGCTGCCAGTGGGAAGTATGCTCAATTTGGTGGGCCCCGAGGCCATCTCTGGCCAAATCAACATCAGCCTTATAAGAGGCCAGTCATGCAGGAAGGGAGTTTCCCCAAGATATGATTTCTTGAGGCCACAACCTAGAGCAGGTCCCACAGTCAAATAATTCACATTCCTTGGAAAGAGAGAACAGTCATCAGTTGTGTCCATCGAAGGGGGACACTGTCCAGGTGTACCCTGGATATTTTTTGAAATCTCTGGGCTGATTCTGCACCTGATAAAAAAGATAGCGCAATGATAGACAACAAATGAGAAAAAGGACAATCATCTGGTCGAAAAACTTAAGACATGAAATTAAGAAGCAGACAAAACAGAAGACAAACAACCATATCACTTGGAATGTATTACTCTGAAGGCAAGTGCAATAGAGAGAAACACAAATTATTTTAAGCAAAGTAAGAAAAGACCATAGCAATAAGTTATTTTTAGAGAAAACCAACTGGAGAAAAAAATGTATGTTAAGATATGTCAACTTGACACAAAGATAAAGTAGAACAGGAATCTGAACCCATTTACAAGCTGAACAGAGCTGAATAATGAAAGCTAGTGTCATAAACTTGGCTGCTTGACTGGTTTTGTGTAAGAAAATATCTCAGAACTTTGAACTTAGGAAATTCCAACTTGTCTTGCACCAGGTCACGAGCTCCACAGAGCAGAAACCTATTTCAACAAGCAGGTTTAAAAAACATTTAAAAAATATTTCTCATTGCTATTAATGATACACTTAAAAATGCAGTAAGTGCTAAAATCCATCAAAGTAAAATGCACTGAAAAAAATTAAACTTACTCAGAAAGATGTTCAGAATTTGGGATACAGACAGAAACTGAAATTAGAAGAAAAGTTTTATATTTACAACAGCATATGAACTATGATGAGAGTAACAATTTAGTAAAGAGTTCATATTGTGGTTGACCAAAAATAATGGAATAAATAACAAAATCCACAAGTGCACAGTTATATATACGTACCTTTCTCTACTACAACTTGGCAAGTATGGGTTTCATGTTGACTTAAGTGTGCAGCCATATTATCTAAGCCAGAAACATCAGTTAGGAAATCACAATTAAGGCACACTAGAGTAATGCCCCTATTAAAAAAATAGCATAAAAGAAAAGTTTTTATCTGTTGTTAAATCTATATACAAGTTCAATGATTATTTTTCCACAAATTATCTTTTTGTGTAATAAATGTAACTTGTTATTTGTTATATAAATTTGATGTAACTGAAATGATTCTCTATAAAATGGTACAGCTATGTCCAAATTTTGCTACTACTTATTTACATAGAGTATTTATGTTTTATAAATATTTATCTTTTGTACCAGTCAAAAGACCTACAACCAGTCTAGGTTCCATTAACAATTTGCAATAACATAGGCAAGTCACATTCTATTTGTTCCTCTGCCCATCTGCAAAGTGAGAATAGCATTCATTCACTCAATATATATTTACTGAGGTTGTCTATACAACTGTATCACTGTTATTATGAACAACAACAAAAAAAAACCAGTCAGTACTTGAATGAAATTTATAATCTAGTGTTTTATTTAGTTGAGGACAAAATTAGAAGAAAATTATAATGTATTTAGAAGTATAGTATGATACCTGCCACTACATGCCAAGGTTTTAGCATGATCTTCCAAGGGTGGTTATTATTTAACATGGAATTAACTGACGTAGTTAATAAAAATGTTGGAGTCCACAAATTTGGAATCCTCATCATCCCAGCACTGTGAATGCTATTGCCTACCTGATGGGGCCTATACTACTCATTCTCTTTAACAAAACTTGTGAGTGCTGTACAGAGAAAGGAGAAAGAAACTCAAGTCCAGAGAAAATAAAGACAGCATCATGCTGCCTTAGCAGGTCAAAGCAGGGAGAACTCCAGTATGTTCTTGATTCTTAAATAACACATGAAATGATTAAGGACTTTCAAAGGAAGTTAGGAAACAAGTCCCAAAATCATGAAAAACTTTTTCTGAGTCTAGAATAGTTCTTATACTCACTGAATTAAACTGAATAACAATTGCTAATCGAAGTATTTAAACATAATTGGCATGTTAAAGTTATGTGTCAGTGGCCTTAAGATTCATATTTAAAATGTGTTTGATCTCGTGACTTTTAGTTGAAAAGTATCTTAAATATTATTAAGACTGTAAAAATATTGAGATGGTTCAGAGAACTTAGAAAGCCACTATATAATTAAACTTATTAGATTTATTAAAATGTTAAGCAATTGGGAGCTAGTTGGGTCAAGCATTTGAAGTGCCGTTAAAAAGAAAATCAAGTATATTTAATGGATAAATGACACTAAATTGTTTAAAGTAATTTGAACTTAAATGTCACTGTTGAAAAAAATTCAGTCTGTTCAATTTAAATGAACTTTATCTTACATTAAATTAAAGTTCCTCTAGAAAGTGATTACTAAAAAGTACTCAAATTCTAAATGGAGTATTTCTAAAATTCTAAATGGAGTATGGAGACTTAAAATGTAAAATACTTAGCTTAAATAACTAACTACAATTTTTTCTATGAACAAACTCCCCTCATAGACACTAAAAAGAGTTTCACTGGTAAAGAACAGGCTACTGCCTATTCCACTGGATATAGATAATTTAAAAAGGGATGGCATGACTAACTCAATCTGTTTTTAAACAGGGATTTGTAATTGGAATTTTTAATCAAATTTCTTGATTTGGGAAAATATGTGAGTCTGGGAATATTATAGTTGGGTCATTAGTAGAGAAAAGATGGTCTGTACAGAGAAAGCAGAAAGAAACCCAAGTCCAGAGAAAATAAGACAGCATTGTGCTGCCTTAGCAGATCAAAGCAGAGAGAACTAAAGTAAGTTCTTGATGACTTTTTGTTTTCCTTATTTGCTCTGCCTGTTGCTCCTCTACTTAAGGGTCATAAGAGTCTTTGGAATCTCTCTAATAAATAAAAGTTTCACCTAAATTTTGTTTAGGTGAAAAAAATTGATCATTTAACTGATCACTGTTATTATCAGTTTAATACAAAGTATATACATTCAATGCCCATATATTTGATGTTCATTACATAATATATATGTTACACCAGTATATGAATACAAACAAACAGGATACTTCAGACTGATTTCTCCTCCTTAAGTTCTATTCTAATAGCATGCTATATATGTGCACTGAGAGAATTCACTGGCACATCAAATCTAAAATCATCTGCTTTCTCCCCAAATCATCTCCTCCTGACTTTCTTATGGTCCCATTTCACTTGACACTAAAGCTCAAACCATAGTTACCTATGACTTTCTCCTTTCTTAAAACATTTAATATGTCAAGCATTTTATAATATTAACAACTTATTGAATACTTATCTGTGCCAGGCTGCTTTTAAACATATCATCTCATCTAAATCTTACAACAACCTGAAGAGTTAAGTGTTATAATTATTACCCTTTTATACAGTACAGAGTTAGCTTAGTAGCCTACCAAGGACATAGAGCTGGTAAAGGTCAAAATCAGGTGTAAAATTATGCACTTTGATTCCAGAGCCCATATTACATCATAAACACAATGTAATACCACCTCACCACCTTAATTCAGATCCCTAATCTAAATGATTTATGCACCTACAACTCACCTTGTATGTCCCTGAATTCAACTTTCCTTCAGTATCACTTGAATCTACACAAAACACTAATGGTTCTCCAGTGCCCTCTGAATTAAGTCCAAATTTCCTAAGTTTAATTTTCAATGCATTCCAATATGATTGTAAGCTCAAAATTGTTGCTACAGACTTTAATCCATTACTATCACACAAACATCATGTTCCATCCATTTACTACTAGCCATACTTTCTGTATGCCTTCTCTTTTTCATTTCTGCACTTTTGTGCTATTTTCTCCAACTAGAAGATCCCTCTGCTTCTTCTGCCAGTTAAAAAAAAACACTCATCCTTAAAAACAAAGTAAACCTAATTCCTATCCAGATCATTCCAAGTAATCTCTCACTTCTCTGAAATAACTTATTGCACTTATTAAAATCCATAGTTACTTCTGTTCATACTTTATTTCCCACCTAATGAACAACATTCCCTGAAGGCTAGTTCCAAGATTGCTTTATCCCTATCATCTACACAGAACCTGCTACAATACATACATGATAAATGCATAATACACATAATATACACAATAAAAAGTATTCCATTTCAATAAGTAATTACAAAGATTGGGGGATATGGAATTTTATAAATATGCTAAGTTCCACTCACAGAAATTGACCAATTCCAATGTGAGACATAATGGTAGTTGAAAGAAAAACACTCCAGACCTTTAAAAAATCAGATAATTTGTTTAAAAAACTAACACATAACTGAGCTAGACAACAATGAGGTAAAAATCAAATTAAAATCTGATTTTTAAAATGCAATAAATCCTATTCATTCTTATAAAAGTCTTTATTAAGGCAGTACCTCAAGTAACAATCAATTTCTCTGAATACAATAAACACTCTAATGAGACTAAAAGTTTTAATATTGAACCATTATTTTTTATCTTCCTGTGAGCTACTGGCTCAGCATCATAAATGGGACCTTTTGTCCAAATACATATTTTTCCATATACGTTAATTTATTCAACAAATATTTACTGAATGCCTACTATATGCTAGGCTTAAAAAAACAAAAACAAATGAACAACAACAAAGAAAAAAACCACAAGCCACATAGAATGTAGTAAGAGAACACAGACCACAGACAAACAAAAAGTAAAATATACAGTATTGTAAATGCACTATGAAAAAAATATTAAAAGGAGGTAAAAGTGCTAGAGTGAAGCATGGGGGGAGTGGATACAATTTCAAATGCAGTAATTAAGGAAAGGATCACTGTCAGAGTGGAGATAAAGGAATAACCATATAATATCTGGGAAAGAGTAAACTATGCATAGGAGATAATAAACACAAAGATCCTAAGACATAATGCCATTCCCTCTTCCTCCTTTTCCATGAACCCAAAGCATCAAACAATTCTTTGGCTATACTTATCAATAAATTAGTTTGGTGGAACAAAGATATTGTTATTTCAAGGAGAATAGCAACATAAGCAGAAAATAAACAAAGAAAAAGAAACAAAGGAAATCAGAATTTTAAAAAATGGTGCTCAATGGATTTTGAATTCAGTGTGTGGTATAACCAATGCTAATTATCAACATTCATCCATAGTTTCTTTACAGAAGCTAAGATGTATACTTCTATTTGAAAAAGAAACAAACAAAAAAGAATTATGAAGACTACTGATTTCAAGAATTTCAGTGGTTTCATATATGTGCTTCAAAAATTAACAGCATCACTTTAATAGGTATCTTAAGTAACTTTTTGATATTCAAATATTGTTGGTGGGCCTGATTTTTCCTTTCATTTTACAATGCAAATGCATGAGAATTTCATATTGACACCATTTGTCACCAATGAAATAAATTTACCAAGAGATTAATGGCATATCTCAGGTCTTATAAGGAACAATATAATATCCATTAGGAATCACTCAGATTTCCAAACTGGCACTCCCAGACAGTTTAATTTAAAAGTGCAAACCACAATGATACAGCACTTCCTAGCAACTAGGATGACTATAACAAAAAAGATATAATACCGAATGTTACAAAAGATTGTGAAGAAACTAGAACCCTCATACACTGCTGGTGGGAATGTAAATAATGAGGCTACTTTGAAAAGCAATTTAGCAGTTCCTCAAAAGGATCAATGTACTATAAAATCCAGAAAATTTAATGTTAAGTATATACTAAAGAAAAATAAAAAGACATGTCCTTATAAAAACTAATATGTAAATGTTCACAATGTAGCATTATAACAACCTAAAGTGAAAATGAACTGAATGAATGGCTAAACAATGACATATTCATAATATGGAATATATCATTCAGCACTTTGAAAAATAAAGCACATTCATACATGCATGCTACAATATACATAAACCTTTATAGGCAGTTGGAAAAGACTACATACACAGTCTATCATTCCATTTGTAGAAAATATCTAGAATGAACTAATCTACATAGGCACAAAGTAGATTCATGATTGCTTAGTAATGGGGAGAGTTGAAAAGAAATGGGGATAACCACTAATGAATGGGGAAAGGGTTTCTGTTTGGAATGACCAATATGTACTAAAATTAACTGTGGTCATTGCTGTACAGCAGCAGTACAGTATAATACTATAACCTATTATAGGTTTGGATGCTATACTATACTGTATAGTATAATATAGCACAATACCATAACCTATTAATTTTATTGTTAAATGCATATTGTACAGCATGTGAATTATATTTCAATAAATTTGTAATGCAAGAAAGAATGTAAATTATAACCATTGTTTAGTAGAAAGAATTAAAAAAAATCAACTAGTTAACTGAGATCTTCAGAATGCTCCTTAAATATACAAAACCTTTTACTTGGACGACTACTGTGAAAGCTGGAGAGACAGAAGACATTTTAATAATTTTAGTATAGAATTCTATTATTTCATAATAATAATTATATTAATTTATAAACATATTTCAAGTCTGTACTTAAGTTTCTAGTTTTTAAAAGACTACAGAATAAATACTGAACCATTAACTCTGTTTAATTTAACATTTGATCTGATATTTCATTTTGCTTTTAATTCCTAATGACACATATTTTTTCCCTAAGCATATACTTAGATGATCAATACCTCATCATTATGTAAAAAGGAAATGCTCAAAGAGTTAAAAAACAAACTAAATTTTTCATTTATTATACATTTAAAACAATTCTAAATTTTTATTAACAAATTAATTTTGCTACAATCTGAATTATTATTAGAAATCAACTTTTTGAAAATAACTTTTTAATAATCTTAGCATGCTGGTATAGAGGGAGGGGAACAGAATTCAATTGATCTAGAAAGTACACACTATTTCAGCTAAATATTACTGTTTGCCATCTGTAAATTCAAACATCTAGACAGTTCTTTGTAATTGTTAGTAGAGGTTTAAGAAAAAAAGGAGAACTCATAACTTAATGCTTCCTCTAATCACAGAGCAAAAAAAACATTAACCAAACATTGTAGCCAATAAGGAAAGCTTTCTGTACTCGAAAACCAGAAGTAGTTTAGCACACTATATCTGAAAGTCACAGAAAACCGTATCACGATCACCTGAGAGTTTATTTAGAAATGCAAAATCTTAGGCTCTTCACAAACCTACTGAATTAATCTCTGGCAGTGGGATCCAGGAAACTGCCTTAACAAGTTTTTCAGTGGTTCTTACATAAGTTAAAGTTTGAAAAGCAGTAGCCAACAAACTAGATAAATGGCTACTCACATCAGTGATGCCTGTATGTAAAGGAACAGAAATGTTCTGGCTAAATATAATCCCTAGAAAACAGCCTCAGAAGATTTCAAATGTCATTTCTTCAAGCTAGGGTAACTATTATTTGGAGATTTATGAATTTAAGATATTATCACAAAAATACAGTTTTTAGAGAGATCAGGGGGTTGGGAAGCCCTGAAATTGTGTGCAAAAAATTATATAAATCATTGTTTCCTTAGAGGAATGAGTCCAAGACTGGGAGGCAGGTTTACTGGGGATTGAACCTCAGCGTGCTCTACCAGTGAAATATACCTCCAGCCCTTTTTATTTTTAGACTAGGTCTCTCATAAATTGATGAGCTGGCCTCCAACTTGGAATCCTCTAGCCTCAACCTCCTAAGTCACTGGGATTACAAGTATGTACCACCAGGTTCAGTTCAAAATAAGTTATTTTTTTAATGACATTTTAAAGTTTTTTCTCTTCAAATAAGTATACTGTTTTTATTTATTCTTTGATAAGGAGAGAGAAAAATTATATTTTAGGGTCTTTTTGATGGCTTCCACATCTATCTATAACTTGAACCAAATATCTACAAATGTTCCTAATTAAATTTTTAGTTGTCTGAATCCAGTTATGATTTAGAGTTCCCTATCTTTGGGAAAAAAAAGCATTTATACTGCCTCTTTGACTCATCTGTATTTACTACATAACTTCTACAACGGCAATTTTTTGTAATGTAAGAATGGAAAAATGAATCACAACTCACAAATAAAAAGGAGGAAAAAGCTACCTTTTCTTTCCTATTTCCACAAAGTTGATAGAAATACAGAAACACACCTAAGAAAACAGAAAAGGCTAAGACTTTTATTCAATACAGTAAAAATACAGTGTTAAGATGTAGGTCTAAAAAACCTGCTACCCAACTGCATGACTATAATTACCAAAAGCTCATTGAATTGTTCTTCACAAATAGGTAAATTTTATTAGGTATAAATTATACCTCAAGGAAATTGAGGACAAAATCCCTCTTTGACCATATTTTCCTTAATAATCTTGATTCCATGCAAGAAACAACTTAACTTTCTGAGAAACACAAAAGGAATGACTTCCTTAACATCCAACAATATTGATGGTATACCTACTATTTAAGACAGTAAACTGTAGAATGATGATATAATAACTAGAGTGGTAAGTCGTCTGCCCTAGAATTCATGGTTGAGTGAAAGAGAAGAAGATGGTTTGACACAGAATAAATGCTAATAAATAAATGTGGAATAAATATATATTCATAAATTAATGCAAGAAAAAAATCAACAGTGACACAGAACTCTGTGTACAGGAACAAATCATTACAACAGCTTTCATTTTACTTGGAAACGTTTAACATCTTTCTTCAAAGCCTAAGAGAAATGTCATTTATAGAAAGTCTTCTCTACTTCTTATTTAAAGAATTTATTCTTACCTTCTCTGTGCTCTCATAGTCATCTGCTTATCACATTAACCTAGGTAAACATATTTCTCCTACTGATTAGCAAAAATTAACAGCAAGGACTTGACCCCCAATACTACCTGCCTATCACACTTTCTAGAAAACTGTATGGTTTCATATGCCTCGAAAAGCTCATGTGTGAGCAATGCAAGAAAGTTTAGAGATGACTCAATTAGTTTATGAGAGCCTTAACATAATCAGTGCATTGATCCCAGATAGGGATTAACTGGGTGGTAACTGTAGGCAGGTAGGGTGTGACTGGAGGCTCGTCTTTGGATATATATTTTGTGATCATGAGAGTGCTCTGCCTCTCCTTCCTGATGCCATGTTCCCAGTTGCTTTCCTCCACCATTTGCTTCCACCATGATATTCTGCCTCATTTCAGGCCCAGGCCCATGGAGTCAACCATCTACAGACGGAGACCTCTAAAACTATGAGCTCCAAAATAAACTTTTCCTTGTCTAATTGTTCTTGTCAGGTCTTTTGACTAAAACACAAACTGTACCTTCCTAGTATGTAATAATCAGTATTTGTGAAAATGAATCTGGGTGATATAAATACTATTGAAAAGAGATATTAGTAATGTCCATTAACTTAATTCTCTTACATGTAGAAGAAAAAGTTGTCTCATATATCTTTTTTGAGGAATAACAGTAAGATTATATAGTAGTTAATTTTTACTTTCTCAGGTGATTTCCATTACCACTTACAAGCTATTAGCAAAGTACAATAATTCAAATAACTGACCCCAGTAATACTATTTTAAAAAAATAATTCATAATTATGAAGTTAATGATCTGTTTCCTTCAAAGAGTCTGACTTTAAAGATGTTTCAATAGCTTCAAGATTTTTTAATCTCTTCTTTGAGATTACATTTGGGGCCTCTTCTAATTATAAATAATGATTATCATTTATAGTTTATAAAGTAGTAAGTGATATGATAAATACAAAGACCACTTCTCAAGGAGATTCTACATACACAAACAAAATGAAAGGCAGATCAGATGAATGGTACACAATTCAAAAGAATTGACCAGACATTTGAAAGATGAACTGAGAGGGAAGGACAGGGTGTCATGGGGACTAATAAAGAATAAGAAAAAACTACTATATAAAATAAGTATGGGAAGAAAAATACTTTAGAAAAGATTAGCCAACTTATGAGGATCAGTGTCTCTTTATAGAAGACTGGGCAGGTATGAGACCAGAAAGAAAAGACTACTTGAAAGGCTACAGAATTGGTATGGTATAGGGTAAGAACTGAATGTACACATCTTTTGGAGAAATAAAGCTTCCCTTCATAAAAACTTCAAACCTAGATCAAGTATCTGCAGTAAGTAGAAATAAGGGTGTGCTACTCAGTGAGAAGGCAAAGGAAATGACAGTATCAATGAAGGAAAAACAAAACAAAAAAAAAAAGGAGAAAGGAGCTAACAATGAATAAGGAGTATATGTGATGACAATAAAATGCAGGTTTGGGTGGTTTGCAAAAGGGTAAGAAGAATGTCTTGAGCCAACTGCAAATGGTTGGAGATATAATGGATTTGGAAGTTCTTCGGGACAGGAAGGAAACCTATGATAAATGGGAGAAGAAAGGCCAGATGATCCTTAGTTTAAGAAACACAAAATACTTTCCAATTTGATCCTTTAGAAATTAAGGGCAAAATAAAAGACATCCTTAGGTAGCTTTGTGTTTTGAACAGAATAAGAGATTAGCATTCTACCCAGAAGTATACTAGGGGAAAATATAATGGGGCCTGGTTTATAGCAATAGGAGTATCAGATATTGCAGTGGTTGGGAGGCAGTCTCAGGAAGCCATGATGCACAGTGAATCCAAAGAACTTCTTGAGTTTCAGAAACTTGGAGCAGTAAATTATTTCTAGCTGGAGCTAAACATTCACACAAAATGGTGCCCTGAAAGAGATGAAACTTAAAAAGTTGGGATGGTAGTAATGTGAATCTGAGACAGATAATAATATTTGGCTTTTGTTGTTGTTGTTGTTGTTGTTCTATTGAGATGCCAGTGGGTCTAGGGTAAAAGCATCTACAAAATAATTAGAAACACAGATTTGGATCTTAGAAAAACAAAAGATTGAAATTCTAAGATTTCAAGTTGAAAGCTGAAAGTGCAAGTGCTAAAATTACTAAGAAAGGGACTATAAACAGTTGGAGACAGGCAATGAAAGAGAGGTGTTACCTAAAAAGAAGAAAAATGGTATTAACCTCTTAATAGAGACTAAAGAGAAACGTTTCAAAAGTGAGTGGCAACAATGTTAAAAATAAAGTTAAGGAGTAAAGAATGAAAAAAGAGGAAAAGTGTGGTGATAAGTACATGATACAATAATCTTTAAAGGGTCAGTGTTAGTTGATAGGTAGGGATGATACTCAAAATGGTAAAGAAATGAGTCACAATTAAGCTGGTAACAAACATTTTGAAAAATGTTGATGGAAAAAGGCAGACAAGAAATAAAGAAAATATGCAGGAAGGACACAGCTCCCTCATCCTAAAATTAAAGAAACAAAACCTTGAAAGTTTTTATAAGCAGAAGACCAATAGTGAGATAGGGATGAAGATAGAAGTTAACTGAATTAGTTTATGATGAATTGAAGGAGATAAAAGATAGAACTGGCTATGGAGAAATGGGACAAGCTTAATTTCTGAGATTAATATCTGGATGAAGAAAAATATTTGGAGTTGAAAAGAGCTAGCTTTTAGGAAAAATAAAAAAGATGACCTTCAATTGAGCAATTAATAAGTTGGGTTAACAACTGAAAGATGAAAATAAAATCTTTAGGGTACTGAAAAAGGATTAAACAAACACTGTAGGTAAAAATAAGGAGGTCTTTAAAAAGAAAAATAAAGAGATAGGTCTTAATCAAAGTTAAAGATTATAAAGTTAGAATTAATAAATAAACTCTTGTATTCTAGAATTGAGCATACATAAAGATAGAAAGGGGAAGAGGCTGAAATCTTAAACTGCCTTTTATGCTAGGTGAGCATGAATAAAAATGTAGAAGACAAAGAAAAGAACAGGATTCGAAACAGAGGACCACGATGACTATAAAGTTAGATGAATGCTGCTAGACTGGCAAAAAAGAGTCAAAACTCTGAACATCATGGAGTAATAAGAATTCAGAAGGAATGAAGAGTATATAGGATGAGACTAGAAATGAAGAGGACCCAAAACTTAAAAGCTGATGTGAAGTGCTGGCACTAAAGAAGCCAAAACACCAGGAGGTAGGCCAATCATCAAGGCAGTAAAACTGAGAGAGAAGGGCTAAAGTTGCCATGAAAGATAGGAGAATTCTGGAAAAGCAGTATCTCATAATGATAAGAAAGTAAAACAGAGGTTATGTCATGATCTCCAAGAAACTCAGTTATACATCAATTCTAATGTTTATTTAAATGGCACAAACTCACTATGAATAAGCAGTATATCACATTTATAATGGAATAACTATTTTTAAAGATAAAAATCCACCCTGATAGAATAAAATATTCTCCTATTAAAGAAATACAAATGAAAATAATGTGGGTTCTGAAGGGGTTTCTTAGCATAGTGTAATGATAGGTACTTAAACAACATAAATTAAATGAATTAATGAAAAAGAATTCCAACGGTGGCATCATAACCAGAATAGTCTCTCCTTTTCACTGAACAAATGTATGTGTAGATGGCCTGACAGATGAAGGACCATAGAAAGAAAACCAGATTCAATGAAGTTCCTAACATCACTGAAAATCCTCCAATAATGTTAGCTATTAATTAAAAAGCTACAGCTACTAGTTGAATAAAAGGTTAATAGTTTCAACTATCAATAAATTTAGGTACAGCTATTCCTCTATGAACAGAAGTAGTAATCACTGGATTTCATCACAAAAAGGCAGCTTCTCTCAAAGTGACTAATTTGAAGAGGATATTCCTAATGAGGACATTTATTTGTATGCTAAATAAGCTTAAAACACTTAAAGTTTTATTTGAAAATCACCATTTTTAAATACCTATAGGGAAAAATAAAAAACAGAATAATTATTTTTCCAACAAACCTATCCTAATTTTATTAGTTTAATTAACCATTCTTACAATTTAAGACCAGTAATTACTTGAGTTACTATGTTGGAAAATAACATCAGATAGTATCTTAGAAGTTCCTTACTGCTAGGTCCTTTTGGCTCTTTGAGGAGAAAAACTAGTTTCTAATAGGGATAACTATGCTTCAAAACAAAAACTTCCTGTACTATAATTTTAGCTGTCAATTTACAGGTTTAACTCTTCTTACCTCATCATATGATTTACATAGGCTTTACTACAGCTAGTATTGTATCTGCAAAAGCTACAGTGGACATATGTAGGAAAATGGTTTGCAAAATCTTTTATTTCAGAACAGCACTCAATGCACTTGTGAATGCCCCGACAACACCTTGTGGAGACACAAAGAAAATGGTATAAATATATTTTAAAACAAAAGTAATCAGTAAGAGCCATATTACTATTCTAATTAACTAAAGTATAATGTTTTTATACTTAAATTTAAATTGGTATTGTATATTAGGAATAAAACATCACCTTAAGTTCCTCAATGCAGTATTAACTTTGATTTTTTTATTGCTATTAGCCAATGTACTTTGTTTCTTTTGCATATTAGAGATTTTTGATTTGTATTTAGATTTACTTCCATTAGGCTTATTTCCATTAGGTTTATTTGCATTGTATTTGGTTGTATTAGGTTTACTTGTATTCAATTTTGTGGGATTTTTAGCAGTTATATAGCAGTTATATTTTTAGTCCTTGGAGGTGAGAGCTGAAGGGTAGAAATGCTTGCATTAATGGAAGGTGTAGGTGAAGATCCTGACTGAAGAGGTTCAACTGAAGCTCGAATAGTAACCTACAAGAATGCAGAATATATTTACTTCAAAAAAAATCACTATATTACTATTAAAATATCACTGTACAAAAACCATTTAAACATCAAGTATTTTGAAAGAGTACACATAAACTGCAATTGTATTTAGTCTTATTTACTCCAAATGTTCAAAACAAATAAATAAAGTTAAATTTGATATTTATTCACTTAATGTAAAATCAGTTATGTGTAAACACAGTTATTAATGAGTAATTAGGAGTTAACAAAAATTGTATGACTATCAAAAGTGCACATTCCATAGCTATTTTTATGCTGTGACATAATTTTTTAAAAATTCATATATATGTCTAAGTTTCACAAAGCTTGAAAAATAACTCTAGAAAGGCCGACTGATATCACACTTTCATAACTACAAAACAAATAGATTTATAGTAAATGTGACCTCTCCTTTATGGGCTCATTATCCTGGATTTATACTTATAAAATGTTATAAGAAAGAGTTAAGTCAACTTTTTGCACTGTGTGAAGAATTTAATATTGAGACTTCTCTTAAAGGGAACTAACACAAAATTTATCATTTAGTGTTCAAAATAGAAAATATTCAATTATATCTCTTAGTTGACAATAGAAAGGTCAATTGCCTACCAACATTCTCATTGATCACTTGACTATACTCTCCTCATGCATGTGAGGAACAGACTATGATGAAGTCCTATGAAACATGTGCTTAGGTATTATACAAAAGCACTAGGTCAGGAATCAAAAGAACTGAGGTTGAATCTCACATTATGCCTTCCAAGCCATGTAATCTTGAGTAAATAAGATATCCTCTTTAAACTTCTTCATATCTAAAATACAGGGCACTATTTGCCTTTTCTACTCACTGAATGATTGTATGGATTAAATAATACAATGTATGAAAAGTACACTGAAAGCCTCATTCTAAGAAGTCGTAACAACATTTAGTATCATTATCATTAATATTATTATTATTATTAAGGGGAAAAATGAGAGAGGACTGCACTGCTTACATTAGTGTTCTGCATGTCTAGTTCCAGCATGAAATGAATGGTTTGCAGGGAAGAATGCTGGATAGCTTCTCTTGCTCTAAGTCTTCAGAGCATGGCTTTATATTATTTTATTTAATTCAAGTACCAGACATACCCACATTCAAAGGTAAGTACCCAAAGCCAAATATAAATGTTTTGGGGGTTATTTCACTTTGGATTATCCATGCCTCTGTTTCCCTCCACTGGAGCAAATATTTAAGAGCTGACTGTACATAAAGAAGTTAGAGAAAACAGATGTATATAAGGTGAAAAGGGAAAAGCAAATTACAATCATCAGTATGCAGTCAGACATGTGTTTGCTCACTTAAAATACAATGCTGTCCAGCAGCAGTACTTGCTTCTCTGAGAGTAGACTAAATGATAACAATTTCAACAAACATCTGAGAACCTTTGGCATTCAAGGCACTATGCCACACACTGGGGATACAAAGATAAATAAAATAAGATTCCTGATATCAAGTCTCTTAGAGTTTAGCTTCTAAAACTGACATAGTTCAAAAATAGCCTATATAATATTGAAACAACCCCCTGATCCAAGGAACAGTTAAACTAGGTACACTTTTAATGAAGAAATGCCATTTCAACATAGTACCCACCACTGAACTCAATGGTTAAAGCTTTCCTTTCTAAGTATAAAAACAATGAAATCTAAAATTAGTCAATAAAAATATGAAGTCATTTTTAAAAAGTCATATTTAATAGATAAAACCAGGTTAGAGCTAATTTTTATACAAAATGTTAAAATATAACATATTTGAACTCACTTTGTTCCAGGAGGCAATCCTTTTAGTTGTTTAGGTTTTATAAATGTTCGATGATGCTGTGTCTTATGATCCATTTTCTCCTTGCATGTCAAAAATTGCAGTCTACATTTTGTACAACGATGTATTCCTTTTTTCTATTGAGAAACAGAAAAAAGGAAAAATAACTTTTATAACCACAAAATTCTATCTCCTGGAACTACTCTAACTTAATTTTAATTAAAGTTTATAATTTCTTATCATTGATAGTATTTTTTAAAACTTATATTACTATCAAATGTATTTGTTACTATATAGAGTCAAACATAAAAGTTCTATTAACAGGTTCAAATAGAAGTTATACCAAATGTATGAAAGCTTTTAATTATAAACTTAAATTATTTAAAAACATCATACTATGAAAATGAGCTAAACATGTTTTAATTTTAGAAAATATCAAAATCATTTTAAAATTTTGCTATTTTCAATCATTTGACAAGTTGGTAAAGTAAATTACACCCTCTAAACTCAAGTAAATCTAACTAGATATTTCAAAGGTTAAGTTACAAAAATGGTTATATAAAGCAATGTTGTCCAATAAAACTTCCTGCAATAACAAAATGCTCTAGAGCTTTCCTGTTCAACATGGTAATTACTAGCCATATAATGGTTACTGAGCACTTGAAACGTGTCAAATGAAAGTGAGGAGCTAAATATTTTAAATTTTATTTAATTAATTTACACAGGTAATTGTGGCCAGTGGCTACTACACTGGACAACATAGATATGGAGGCATAAAATATAACTGATCATAACCTATGTTTCAGTTGAAAACTCCCTGAGTTCCTCCTAATATCCTGGTCCTATCACATTCTACAAATGGGAAATAGAACCCAAGAAAAATCTAAGTCCCTCTCCCATAGCTAGATAATAACAATGCTAGAGTCCCTGATCCAGTGTTCTTCCTACTGTATAATATCAACTGAAACCTTTACACATTTATTCTCAATAATATAAAAATATATTTCATATACATATGCTTATAGTATATAGAAATTTAGAATAACACATCCAAATATCATCTTCAAAGCTGTATCTCTGCCAGATACATCACTATTTCCCTTTAAATACAACCAACTCTTCATAAAATTTAAGGTAATACTTCTCTGAGGTAATATACAGAGAAGTATCTAGCAAAGTTACTAGTACACAGCAAACATTTCATTAAAAAAAAAAGCCAGACATAGAAATACAATATCACATATTCAGCTGGATGTAATGCTCATTCCTGTATTCCCAGAATTTGGAAGGCTAAGGCAAGAGGATTTCAAGTTTGAGACCAGCCTCAGCTACTTAGCAAGACCCTGTCTCAAAAAATGAAAAGGGCTGGGGATATAGCTCAGTGGTGAAGTTTACTTGGGTTCAATTCCCAGTACCCTCCCCCCACAAAAATCATATGTTCTCACTCATACATTCAAGATAAAAATGTTGATCTCATGGGAAGTATATAAAATGGTCACTAGAGGCTAGGAAGGGTGCAGGGATAGGGATGAGGGAGATCAGACACTGGAAAACAAAACACTTTGATAGGAAGAATAAGTTCTAGTGTCCAACAGCACGGCAGGGTGACTATGTTTATAATAATTTATATATTATTATAAAGAGCTAGAAGAGAGTTATGTGAATGTTCCCAACACAAATGATAAAACTGTTTGAGGGAAATGCTAATTACCTTAATTTGAACTTATACATTGTAAACATGTATTGAATTATAACTCTATTTCCAATAAATATGTACAATTGTTATATGTCAATTAAAATTTAAAAAAATAGAAAATAGTTCTTCACAATGTCCAAAGCAATATGTAAGAACAACATGTTAGAATAATTTTAGCTGTATCTTAAGACTAGCAGTGCAGTGCACTATCTTATATCATAGATATAAGCAACTTAACACAAATTCACTTACAAAGTATTCAAAGAGAGGAGGAAAAAAGAGAGAAAAACTTGGCTAAGAAACAGATACCAGACAACAGGACAGAACAAAAGTTCACTAGAATTCATTTCCCAGAACTCTTTACTAGAATCACTTACTAGGTTACCTCATCCAGCTTCATGATTTGAAATACCACCTACCCAAATGCTTATTTGGCAATATTACTTGACATCTTATATGCTTCTCAAGTCAACATGGACAAAACTAAACTCTAGGTTTCCTATATCTCTCTCCTACCATCCTAAATCTGTTCCTTGCTCAGTTTTCTCCATAGCTTAGAATATTAAAACTCCATTCTTATAAATGCTTAAGACAAAAAACTCAGTGTCCCCTCCTGCCCCCCGTCTCTTTAACACATTAATAAAACTGCCAACTTAACTTTCAAGACTACTGATAACATTCCTGTTTGTCATTACCTCCAACCACTGCTACCATACTGGGGCAAGTTACCCAGACTATGGTTTAAAAAAAAAAAAAAAAAAAAAACAAAAAAACTTCTATCTTTCTTTTTTTTTTTTTAATATATGCACACAGTTTTATATATAATGCAGCATCACACCATGTAGGGCATTTACTCTTATTTTGTACATTCAGATGTTTGAAACACTTCTTAAGGCTACAAAACAGAACATAGAAAAATAAACGGGAATATATTCAACACTTACAAAAAGTGATATGATAAAGAATATAAAGTACTATTTTCCTTTCAACACTTCAAAAGATATGTATATATACTTTTTGTTTTTTACAAGTAACATCACAAATGATCACATCTTCACATGCTTGCATTATTTGTACTCAGTGTAAGGCTATTATCATTTTTTATACATAAAATTTTTCTAGCTCTGTAACAATGCAATTTTTAATCCATTCAAGTAAATCCAACCCCAAAGTTGCTGCTTCCCAGCATTAAGACATGCACCCACCCCTCTTAAAGGATTCTCTAAAACTTGTATTTCAGGGGGCAGGGAGGAGAAAATCTCTTCTAAAAAAAAGGAAAAAAAAAAAAACCCAATCAGCGGGAGAGTAAATGGCTGACACTAGTAGCAAACCTTAGTTCTTTGAAACTGACATACTGGAAATGAGCCATTATTAAGATTTTAAAACAAAAACAATAGCCTTTATACATAAAATGGGGAGCAAAATACAGTACACAGAAACAGTGTAGCCAAATACGCATTCTCTTCAGCAACACTGGAATGGGCCTTGCTTAGTACCCATAAGTGAAAGACGAAAAAATTTACCTCATCTAAAACTGAAAGCAAAACAAATGAGGCAAAAATAAATATTGCTAGTTTCTAGGATGGCTGAGTATTTTCTAAACCAGAAATGGTTAGAAAGAAACTTTATTGCACCAAGTCAATCTTAAGCAAGTTTGCAGTTCACAGGCATTTTAATTCACCCTTGAGTCACAAAGTAAACAACACACTGCAAGAATAGAGTTTGCTTCAGATAAGCGGTCTCAGCACTGTGGTTTCAAGAAACCCACCACTCTCAGATGGAGGCAGGTCTGAGCTTGGGTCTGCCATGACAGTGGACTCGTGGAACAACAGGAAGACAACACAGCTGCCAGCATCCTGCTAGAAGGAGCATGGAGGGCAAGAATGGAAGATGGATCTGAGAGAAATGAACTTGAAGAAGAGACATGCACAATACTACAAGAAGGGGAGCTGGACTCAAGTTCAGAAGAAGCACCTAACTAAACAAAAACAAGTGAGCTTTGGTCAATCTAAACATTTGTTCTTCAAAATATGTTTGATCATAATATGCTGAAGTTTCATAATTTCCAAATCAAAATATAAGTGATTCTCCATTCTATCCTTCTGCCTTTTTCTTATATAGAATTATCTCAAGTCAATATATAATATGACATACAGTTATAATATGAAGGACAAAAGCTTGCTTGGCCTTAGTTTGACCTCATCATAAGGCAAAATCCCCTGGACTAAAACATTTAAAAACAAATCTAAAGGGAAAAAAAAACTGACCTTCATGCAAAGAGTGATAATTTTAAAACTAACAAAAGTCAGAGTTCTTTTATTCCAGAGGTCACTGAGAAAAGTACCATCTGCTAAAATTCTTTCAGCACTGTTTCCACCCTGTGCTGGAGGTTAGAGATGGGAAACAGGAAGCAAATCAGTGCTTCCCTCAGGAGTGATGAGTCTTTCATTAATTGAGGTAAGGTAGGATGACAGTGAAGAAACCAACAGAATTCTGTCCTATCAAATTTTTAAACATTTCCAGAAACAGATCAAATCCCAGTCAATACAATAAAGGACACTGGAAACAATTGCTTTTACTCCTGAGATCAAACTTACATTGAACTTTTAAATCTGGTATTTATATCAAAATGATTTTCATAATAGAAATTATCAGATAAACTAACCTACAATAAAAGAGGGGGCTGAAAAAGAAGAGCCTTCTAAGCTTCTCATTTCACAATTCAGCTAGTGGTGTTAAGGAAAAACAGGTTTCAGCAGTACCTTCAACAACTGCTCTAGCTTAGAAGGTGACAACAGAAATTCCTCAAAAGGTTCTTTCAATTTTTCTATCCATATAACCATCCCAGTCTTTACAAATTTTTACCTAGCACCATCATAATAAAATGTTATCTTTCAAAGTGCTCTCTAAAGTCCTATGTTACAAAATATCTAAATGCTAATCACTACCCAAATCAGCAGTTACATAGACATTAGGTAATTAAAACAGCACAGAAGTAAATAACCATTATTAAAGTACAGTGGAGATTCACTGAGCCTAGCTGACATCCACACACTCCTACAAGTTATCAGAGAACCCAGAAAACTCATCTGCTTTGTCAATTCAAGTGAATTATATTTGCTTTTAAAGTAATCTGCTTTAAAAAGAAAAAAAAGCCACCACATCTATTTTGGCTAGGTATATTACACGTGGCATGCAAAGAAAAATCACTGTATTATTTGCATAGCACTCAAACTTCCTGATCAAAAGATAATCAACATTTTAAAAAAGGGTAAATTTTCACATTGGTATGTACAAATAAGAAATACAAGCTACAGTTATTTTTACAAAGTAACACAGATGAATGAATACTGTGTTAGTTAGAGTCCAATCTCCAAATGAGAACAGAGTGCAACATGCAAAGGGAACTCTAGTAAATACTGAAGACTGGAAGGAAGAGGGATAGAAGACATGTTACCAGAGTAACAAGTTATAAAATGCAAAGCAAAACCATTTTCTAGCAGCATCCTCTAGATAAGAACTAGAAGTTACAATCATTCTTATTTTCGTACAATTCCAGCCATGACAAATTGAACATGCAAAGGTAAAGTGATACAAAACCAATGGTGCAAGGGAAAAACAAAACAGTCACTCTCTATAGAAACCTATCAAGCTAAAAATTTTTTAACATTTCTTCTCACAAAATACTTAGAATCTGTCAGTGCATTAGTGTTAAAGTGGCATTAAAAAACTTCTGCAATTTTAACAGATGCAGATTATTTTCAAAATGCATAGCATCTACATTTCTTTCGAGTAGGCACCATGATATTTACACCAGTGCTAAGTATTCTTGGTGGAAACAGCCATTTCACTGGAATTTCCTACTATTTCTTAAACATCTATTCTTGTATGCAATCTCAAATTCAACAAATACTCACCAAAAATATACCCTATGAATATTAAAAGAACTATATACATTTCTAAGACACAGGTTAATAGGCTGCCTTATATGTAATATTAAAGAGAAGACATTATTCAAGTTTGACAGATATTGAGACGAAAGGCCTTTGGGTTGGAAGCATTTTAAAAGACAACAGTGTTTTAGGCTGAGAATCGTTTGAGCCCAGTTTATGACTAAGGCATTGCATAATAAAATATACATTTCTATTTGGTGCAATGTTATATTTTAGAATCTATACTGTGTCCAATGGTGTTTTGTCACTTTAGTAAACACTATAAAGCACACATTTCCAACATTTGAAATCAAGGAAAAAAAACCAAACACTAAATCTATAATGTTTTATATTAGGCTGTTTATAAAAAATTCTTTAACAAACTTATTTTCTAGTTTTTATGGGGGCAGTCACCCGATAAATAAATGAAAACAGATTGTGAATGAAGATAAATGGCAATGCCAAAAATTCACCTGCCCCTGACTCATGTCCAAAATCTCATCCAGAATGGGAATGAGGGTAAAGGGGGAGGGGAGGAGATAATTCCAATTTGGGTTTTTATTTTAATGTATTTTTTTAAAGCCTCCAGAAATACTCCACCTAAGAAAGGGCTTCTGTTCTAAAACATCAGAGCAACAACCATCAGGTGTGTTGTCCCCTATGGCCATCTCCCATCCCTGATCTCCTCCTATCGCCCCTATATGGACGTCCTCTGACATTTCGATGGTACTGATAACCTTCATCCCGGCTTCTGCTCGGCTGCCCTTTCCAGGTCTCCTCACCTCTCACGTGTTGATATCCGCCCCTACCAGAATAGCCCCAATCACTTTTGTACTTCCTGCCTCCGTAAGTTTGATTGTAGAACTGCTTGGATCCGCCACTTCTCAGAATATTAGACACTTCATTTTCATCTTCTGAACTCTCTTCTTTTGGTCTTTGCACTCTGCTATCCATAGAGTTGGCCCCAGGGCTGACCACATCAGCAGCAGTCTTTGGATCTTTTACTTTCTCTGGTTTTTCTTTCAGACTTTGAATGGTCCTCTTAGGCTCAAGTTTAACAGGCACAGTTTCTCTCTCTCTGTTTAGAATCTGAGAAGGAAGATGAGACTTTCCCTCTGCTCCAGGAAGTGCAGAAGCCAGGGTCAGATCTGCCTTTCGTGTCTGGGATGACTGCTCTGCTAGGCCTTCATGTTTGCTGCTCACGCTTGTTTCAGGGAGAGTGTGTACAACTTCACCCCTGGCTTCTGGAAATTCATTTACTGCTAAGACTGAACCACATTCTTTAGAGAGATCCAGGTTTTCCAGAGGCAGATCCAATTCTCCTTTCTCATCAGAAGGCAGGACAATATTCTGCCTCATTACAGGATTTTCTATGAACCCCTGAAAAGGGTATCCATACCAAACATGAGGAAAGAAAGGAGGTGCAATGGGAACTGGGCCTAAGAATGGATTAGGTCCAAAGGACGGTTGTGGATACATGTTTCTTGCCACTTAGTGACTCTTCATATTCAGCATGAAGAAGCTGCCCAGTGTTCTCAGATTCAAGATCAGCCTGGTAAGACAACTGTCCATGACTTTCAGACACCTGAGATGGAGGGATAACCAGAGGTGAAGAAAATGTTGGTGGTCCAATATCTGCCTGAGGCATCTGACCATTAACACTGGCCTCAGTCTGTATAGGAAAGTGTGCATCAGTACAAGTACAATCACTTTCATTCTGAGCAGAAGGAGCTTCGTGGAACCAAGGATTATGAGGATACACAGGTACTGGGACCTTTGGGTACATCCTGCAGGCTGCCAGGTAGGCCTGGTGCAAAGGGTAAAGGTAAGAATGTGGGGCCCACATAGGACAACTATATGCCTTCACTCCAAGATTGAAGAAAAATTTAAGAATGTTCTTATCTTTAGGCAGGTCCTCCCCAGTCTGACACAGTGAATAAGGTGGTGCAATGGCTCGATCTCCCTTTTCATTATAAGGAAACCCAGGATAGAGTGGGTCCTGATAAAGGCTCAGTGTCTGAGGCAAAGGCATCAAGGGCTGGTTAACTGCCTGAATTGACACAGGAACTGGAGAGGGTGTTAAATGAGCTTGAGACACAGCAGAATCAGGTCCAGTGGTCAAAGTCTGTGTCACTGATAAAACAGGAATCGGAGCAGGGACACCTGTTGGTCCAAAAGTTGTAGGCTCACTTGGCCAGGCTGGCACAGTGGCTGGTAAAGAAGGCACCGCAGGAATTAGATGTACCTCTGGAGAAACTAAAAGGGGAGCTGGATTCGAAAGAGACACATGTTCTGCTGGCTTTTGTTCTGCAGGAGATGGGCACTCTAATTTCTTTGACTTTGATGGTGATGAAACTCTTGTACATTTTTCATCACTGATATTCTCCAATGTGCTTGACTCAGGCTTTTTATCCAAGTGAATATGTCCATGGATAGGTTCTTTGTCTTTTCGTTCTTCTATATCCATTCTCCGCCTGCTTCCTTTCTTATCACTTACATGCGATGATTTTCTCTGAACACATGGGGTGCTACTCTGAGAAGCTGACTGACTCATTGATGAGCTAGAAAGAGCTGGGACAGCCTGTTCATCTCTGTTCTGAATCTCATAGAGTAAAGGAGACTCCTCTATAGCTTGCTTCTCTCTGCGCTTTTCTGGGGAGAGGCTAAAATAGTGAGATTCTCGACTTGTATGATCAAAATCTTCAACTCTCTCACGATCAGGTTTTCTTATGATCTGTGAGGGTGTCCTGCTAAGATTTTTGTGCTCACTGGAGGATTTCTGAGACTGGGACCCTGAAGAATAACTAGAGAACGCATGTTGTCTTACTCCTGAAGGTTGCTGCAGGCGCGGAGGTAGTGCTGATGGGGCTTTTATTGGCTTGCTTGGATTCTTTGGCCCTCTTAATCCATGTCAGAATGGAAATTTTGTCCAGAAGTGGAAGGTTTTTTTCATCTTCTTTCCTGACACTGTGTTCCAGCTTTCTGGGGGAGGTGCTTTGAGGTTCTTCGGTATAGGTTTTTTTCCCAGTTCTTCAACCAAAACTGGTCCATTTTCAGAGTGTATCCCTTGAATGTCTGCATTATAAAACTTTCCATTGTGATCCAACCTAACTTGGAATTTATCTCCAACTTCATATTGTAAACCAGCAGCAATGGAATAATCACGTTTTTGTTGAGCTTGTTTAGACTTTAGCCAAATCTCGTACTCGACATTTCTATATACTGCTGGATTAAGTGACTTAAGAACCTTTCTAGATAAAGGCAGGCTAGAAGAGCTCCCATTGTTCTTCAGGTGCTCATCGCCTGACAAAGGTTTAAATCCATTTACATCATTAGCAGTGGTAGTTTTACTCTTGCAACTGTCATCCTCTGAATCGGATATTTCGCTGTTGTTTTCATCAGTTACTTCAGAGGTGTCTAGTCCCATCATGATTTTACTAATATCAGTCTTAAATACCTTCTCATACAACAATTCATAAAGGAGAGACTGACACATAGCAGAACTATCTTTATACTTTATGGGATAGACAATATCATAATGATTTCCATTGGAAAAACATAGTAACACCTTTTCAGGAAAATTATTTTCAGTTACTTGTGAAGGAGAAACATTTGGTTCCCGATAAATTACAAAATCTTTCCTGTACATAAGAGAAAGGGCACTTATTTCCACTTGTCCTACCCATTCCTGTGGATTTTCCAAACGTTTTAAATACTCTTCAAACGACCCTTCTATAAACGCTTCAAATTTCTCTCTGTTCTCCCGAAGATAGTGAATACAGGCCATTCTAACTTCAACATGGCGAGACTGAGAGTGCAATACCTGCTCCGCCACGGCCGGGAATAGGCACGACCCGTCCTTCGCTACCAGTTTCCGAAACAAGCCCAGTTTTCGCAGATAGGCGTCCATGGGCGTCGCGTTCTCGCGGGGCGCCGCGCCGCCCTGGTCCCCGCCGTCGGGGGCGCCGACGGCCGCCTCCATGTTGCCGGTCCCGCTGCAGGCCAGGCGCGCGGGCTAGCCCCACATGGCCCCGCCGCCGGCTGCTCGACCCCCCGGCCTGGGGCAGGCGGCGGCTCCGGCTCGGGCTCGGGCTCGGCGAGCTGCAGCAGGCGGCGGCCTGAGGCAGCGGTCCGCGCTCTCCCGGCGCATACGGGAGCCCTGCCTAGTGCATGGCCGTCCGCACGCGGCCGCCTCCCCGGTGGGGCCACACGCCCCTTCTATCTTTCTTTCATGTCTTTTTCTGCCCTGTGATCTATTCTCTCCATGGTTGTCGGTAATTCTTGAAATATGCTAGGTCTCTCACTTAAAACCTTCCAGGAGCTTTCCAAAGTCCTGACTCTGGGTCCACACAAATTGGCCTGCATTCTATTGCTACAACCTTATCTCCTACAATTCATCCTTCTATTAGTTAACTCTGCTCCAGCTTCAATGGCCTCCTTGCCAATCTTATTAGTAACTCCGGTTTATACTCACTTCATTGCCTACATAATGTTACCTCTCCCACATGGCTTACTCCTTAATTTCCTTTGAAGAGGCCCTTTAATGCCCATGCTGTATATAAAAAAGCAAGCCCTCCTCCCCAGTGCTTGGCACTCCTTATTTTCCACATTTATTTCCTACCCACAATACTTATCACCAGCATATACAAACACACATTCACACAAATTTATTGTCTTTCTCCATTACAGTACCAATTCCTAAATCACACTGCTATATAATACCTAAAACAGTTCCTGACATACAGTAAGGCATCCTAAATAAATATATGTTGGATGACTAAATAGTGAAGCAGAAAGCAAGAGACTAATGCAGAAAAATACATAAGCGGCAGGTACAATTTAACTAGTTCAAATGACTGCTACTTCATTAAATGCACATTTATCCAAAATCCTGAGACAGGAAACATCAATCTATAATTCCCTGAGGTGGACTCAAGTCTTATACATCTCTGATGTTATGTACATATGCATTTTAATGTGCTAAGGGTGATGAAGATACGGTATCACAGTTTTTAATAACAACAATGTTCAATCAAAGATATAATGATCTATTCAGAGTATAGAAAAATAACTGTACTGAATTTTTTGATAGTCTTGAGGGATTTAAGGGTAATTCTTACTATATGTAATTTCTACCTTTAGATCTAATGCCAATGTAAAATCAACTCTGTGACAGCAGTAAAAACTAGTGCTCTAAAGTCATGTTCTGTCTTTGCCTTTTATGAGACAATGCAACATTAGGCAAGTTACTTTCACTAAAACCCTGTTTCCTCATTTATAAAACATATATAGGTTGTGAGGATTAAGTACCCTGATACCATATGGTGATTACTATATGTTAACTGCTTATTGTTTTATCTAATAAGCTTTTTTAATATATCAGAAATTCTTAAATTATTTTATAAAAGTCCTATAAACTGGGTTGTTTGCTCTAAAATTACTCAAGACATAACAATATAATCTTTTAAAGAAACAATTACAAGTGAGGTCTTCAACATAATAAAATGAGACACAGAATCAACAATTTTTATTACCTGATATTGTACTGTCATCTGTTAAAAGTTTATAATTCTACTCAGTGAAGGTTTCCCAGTCTTTCATAAATAAGTATATATATTATAAATACATTGGAGGATGCCTGATGATCCTTCTTTCTTACTAATAGATTGCCCTATCTTTACTGCTGGCTATCTACTTCCCAGGCACACCCAAACAAAAAAAATTAAAAGTTAGGGACCCATGGCAAGTCAAGATGGCTCCAGGCATGAGGTTTGATTTTAAATAACATAGCCTAGGCTGGTGACACAACTTAGTAGCACATGCTCAGCATGTGCAAAGTCCTGCATTCAATGCCCTACACCACAAAAAAATAAATAGAATACATTGTACACCCCACACACTGGATCCACACATCTTATCATTATTTTCATGTCTATAACTCAATGTAGAGCTTAGTAAAGCATCTGGGGAAAGTTACATTAAAAAGCCTCAAAATAAAATAGTTTATACCTTACTCTCCCTTTTAAAATTAAAGGCTAAAGATGAAATACAGAATATGAAGGACAATGTTTCCCAAACTCTTTATCAAGAAATGTTAATAGGTATGTTCAAATAAAGTGTTCAGTGGTCAAATAAGTTTGGGAAATGATACATACTATATCTTTTGCTTGGAGATTTACAATGTCCATTATCATATTAAAAGCTCTGAGAAGTCCTGTTTTAATAAACAGACAAACAAAACTGTTTAGTTTTTTAAATCCAGGCATTTACCAAATTGATTTACCAGTGACAATACTGGGAGAACCCCTATTAACACCTGTTGGAATACTGTTGGGGGACCATCAAATAAAAGATCTTTCCAGAACTTCTCAAGGATGAGTGGTATCCCAGTCACAACACCAGCGATCCCAAATTCATTTGGAAACGCTACTTTTATCATCTTTCCCAATTAAAAATTACTACCTGATTTCATGATTATCTAACAACTGCATCTCATAGCAAGGTGAGTACCAATGGTGAATAAATTGGTGTGCCAGTTTAATTCATAATATGGAAATGCTTAATGAGTTGGAAAAACCTGATTATATGACCAGGTGCAATAAATCCATTAGGTTCTGATTTTGACAAAAACACTGGTGTATCAACATTTTTAGCATATACAGGGATAATTTAAGTGCTTCAGGAAAAAAAAACACAATAAGCATAACATCAGAATTCCAAGCACTAATGCTGAGTTCCAAAAATTACACAGCAGAACTGGCAGAAGTAATCCAGGAAAGAAGTTAGGATCTAAACACAGTTCTCTGGCAGAATTCATACATCAATCCATCAACAGCTTCCTTTGCCTTGTAGCTGTGAAGGATGAACCTAGGTCAATGAAAACACATTTTCTCATAATAACAGAGCTTTAGAAAGTGGAAATAAAGTTTGAAAAGGAATAGGAAAACAAGGTTATGTATCCACAATCTTTTTTTTCCTCAGTTCAAAGTAATATTCCCCCCATCCTGCTTCTTGAAAACTCCTTCAAAATCATTCCCAGATCTACTCTTAGGACCTTACTATCTGCCACTTGCTTATTTCACTCATCTTCTCTCTTGTTTTTTTCCCCTCAATCCTTGGTTGCCTATTTCTAATCATTTGTCACAATTTTATTTATGGTCTTTATTTATGGTCTACACCATCACTGGAAAGGAGGTAAGGAAAGAACTGGAAGTTTCACAAATAATTTAACATAAATTATAAATTTAATTGGGTTATTTGGAACAACTCTGCTTCATTTGCAGAATAAAACTAATCAGTGTTTCAAGACTTAACCTGTTTTTTCACTAAGATAATATGAACAAACAGAAATTAGAAAATCTCACCTGATGTTTCATATAATGATGCATATAGGGTGTTGCGATTTTAATAAGTTTGAGGCAGAAAGGACACAGCAAGTTCTTAGTGTTTTCATGGGATGTTCTAAAGTGAGTTTCCACATCAGAAAATGATGATGATCTATAATTGCAAACCTAGAAATAGAAAGAAGGTTTTGTTTGATTCAAAAATTTATAACTGATGTGCAATTACAAAGCAAATTATGGATCATTTGTTTAGAAGAACACTGTGTACTACTACTCTTGCTGATGCCTATACACCCAAAAATTCCACTAACAGAAGCACCAAAAAAAAAACCCAGAAATTATCTTTCAAAATTAAGGAATTCTTCTCAAAACATAACTAGGTTGTGTGCTTTTTAGCAGATCGTTCATCTATCACTGCCTTGACTGAAATTTTCAAATTTTGGCACCTCCTGTCCTATAAAGTGCTTTTTCTGCTACAAAAACAGCACTCTTCTTTAGATTGTAAATGGACCCCACACTATGGTGGTGGCAATCAATCTTTTATTTTTTTGTCTTCCTATTCCTTCAAATTCTGGAAAAATACTGGTCACAAAACATTAGCTAGGGTTCTTTATAACTAACAGCATTTCAAATTTCCCTTGTATACACCTACATTCTTCCCTATATGGTAAGGCATGTCCATCTATATGTCTAGCTGGGCTCTTCTTTGACTACCACAGATGTAAGCAAGCAACAGTCTGTGGGCCAAATGCAGCTCACTGCCTACCCCTCATATAATGAAGGAGTTATGCCTTCCACTAATAAATTATTTATAAGAGGGACTTTAATTTTGGTAACCAATTTACCTAAATGATTAAAGAATAAAACACTGATATATTTTATGACACATGAAAGTTCTATGGAATCAAATTTCAATGTCTATATATAAAATTTTACTGGAACATGCCCTTGTACTACTATGGCAGAGTTGCTTATTTTCAACAATGACAGTAAACCATCAAAACCTGAAATATTTCCTGAAAAAAATGTATTGACCTCTGGGTTAATGGGCTTAAATCTTGTAGTTAAAACACAAACACACCACTTAAAAGAACACAATAAAAATGTGTATGTACCTGGCAGATATATGGCATTTCACCGGGTTTATGATTATCCTTCATATGTTGTAAAAGAACATGTTCTGTTTCAAATGATAATTCACAGATTTTACAAATGGCTAAAAGTGAGAGGGGGGGAAACTGTATTACATTTTAAGATATAAAAAATTATTTTACGAATTTATATAAATAGTGGTAGTAACAGCAGCAGCAGCAGCAGAAGTGATCAATCATATAGTTTGTTAACTGATTGCCAAGCACATTCCTAAACACTTCACCTAAATTAACTCACTTGATTCCTATAACAGCATATGAGGAAGGCATTTCTATTATCCTCATTTTCCAAGAGTTCATGTCTCAATTCTTATAGCTATAACAAAAGGAGGATCTGGTATTTAAACTCAAGCTACTTAGTTTCAAAATCTGATTTTAACTACAACCGTAGTTACTTAAAGTTTAAATGAAGAACACTGATTTTGCATTTGATATATATGATTTGAGGCTTCTGAATCCCCAATATGTAATGCCCAGATTATGCCAAGGCAATTAGTATAATGAATTACTTGCCAGAGGGACTTTAATTTTAGTAACGAATTTTATTTCAAAATTTCTAAAAGTTAAAACTTAATTTTTCCATTTTGCCCCCAAATTCCAGAGTCTATTTCTTATTTTTCTTACAGAGTTACTCAGGTTTTCTCACAGTTTCTATCTTCAAATTCAATAATATTCAACATTTAAATGAAACTGCAACTTACTAGAAAATTCATGGGGCGTATGTGTACTTTCAATGTGACACTGCAGCTGAAATGGTGTGGGAAACTGACGGTAGCAGTGCTGGCAGGTGGTGTGGTTTTCCCAGCTTTCACTGCTCTGCTTCTCAAGTTCCAAATGATGTTTCATGTGGTTCATAAACCTATAAATGATTGTCAACAGGTGCAAAAATTCAGATTTAAAAACAAAATCTCACCAATAAGTTTCTGAGTCTTAATCTTAAAAATACCAAGTATTTCTCAAAATCCAAAATGTCTTAAAAGTCCTCTAGAAAAGAGTATATTTTAAATATTGCCTTTTCAGTGAATTTTTTCAAATTTATTTCAAAATAATCAAAATATCACTCATTTTCTAACTCAATCATTACTTCAGATTATTTTAAAAATTTAAGGTAAAAGAGCAGGCTTGTTTTTTATACCTTAAATACTATTTTTAGTTTAAAATAAAACACTGAAAGAAAGGAAACCCTAGCACCAAAAGCAGCTAGAGTCATGAGAGAAATCTTTTAAGACTGTGAAGACATATAATAGATTCCAGCTGCTTAAAAGACAAATTACTGGTATTTTTACTTGTGTCTTGGTTTCTAAATGCATGTAATAGCAATTTTAATGCCTACAATTACAAGAACTTTTTTTTAAAAATGATACTGGCTTACTGTTAGCACATACTGTTTATTTTAACTTGCAGACTGTGCCCTTTATAAAAAAGGTCCATTTTTCAGTTTTACATTCTGCTATTTCAGCTTCCCTAAAAGGCTCCTTATGAAAAGAAACTATGACCTTCAACAGCAGAGAGTGTGGTATAAATGAGAATACTTATTTAGAAGAGCTTACTGAAGCTTTTTGCTGAATTTGAAAATAAAAGTTATTCAATCAAAACAACAATTTTTGGACTGGTCAGCTATTTACAATTACTCATTTTGAAGCGCTATAAGAAATAATCTTGCAACTATTAACATTGATGATAATGTCATCAATCTGGATAACTATCATCAAGAAGGTTATAACATATATCTCTTTTTTTACACCTCTACCACACTACTCTTTACAGCAAGTTATGATACACCTTAAAATATCTTTCTTCTTTGGCTTTAACACAAGCTCTACAACACCTACCAGAAAAGTCCTAGTCTTGGTTAAGTATTTACATATGCAAAGCCAATATCTTTTAGCTCAAAATCATAAGCACTTAAGTATATTTATATAAAGGATCCTTTAATCAGCTAGTTATTTTTCTCAATTATTAAATAAGCCCAATCTGGAGTTCATATTTTTCAAATGAACAGATGGAAATGGGAGAAACTAAAAGGGCAAATTTTTTGGAATCATGTTCACAGAATGAAATATACCTATTTTCATTGATAAGTAAGGGGTAAAATACTAATATCACAGTATGATAATAACAGAACAGAGTAGAAATCTTGAGCTGTTTGTTTCTTACCATCCTTGAAAAATAATTTGCCTTCCCAGCTTTACTGGAAAAATGAAAAGCAATGTTATATAATACACTTAATTTTGGTTATGAGGTACTTTACTTTAAGGTTACATTTATCAGATAACAAATATATTTTAAATGCTTAATCACTGGATGTTATCAAACGGAGCATGCTGAAAATTTCTAAATATTCTGATAACATAGACCTATGTCTCCTGAAATAATTCCTGAAAAAAGGAATTTCCCATTTTCATGTTTGATATGAAATGGAAATGGCTAATCTTAAAAGCAAAAAAAAAAAAAAAAAAAAACTTGTTGCTCAAATAATTTGTAATATGATATGTGTCATATTTATTTTGAACAAGGAGCTTAAATCAGTTAATCACACTTCCATGCTTATCATTGCATCTATTTTTTAAATATATATATTTTTAGTTGTAGTTGGACACAATACATTTTATTTATTTATTTATTTTTATGTGGTGCTGAGGATGGAACCCAGGGCCTCACAGGTGCTAGGCAAGCGCTCTACCACTGAGCCACAACCCCAGCCCTCATTGCATCTATTAACATGATTTATGACATATTTTACTATTAAAATGGTAAAAAAATGTAAATATGTGTTAGAGTTCTATTATAGTACTGTTTCAGTGTTATATGTCAAAGCACAACTTCCCCTTTGTTAAAGAATGGGGACCACTAGTTCTTGATGGCAGTTAACAGTGTCACAAAGGAGGTAAAACAATGAGAAAATTCATATGATATAGGATATGGGAAAGAACTTGGAAAAAGTTCTACCATAAAGCAACCATTAATGATTATTATAGGAGCATATCATAGAAAACAAGAAAACAAATAAATGCTGGGCCCAGACGTGTAAGTACATGCTTAAAAATGCTACAGGTGATAGTTATAAAGAGTAAATGGAATATACACATATATATGTATGTTTGTATACACAAACACACACATATCTTGTCTAAGTACACTGATATCTGCAACTTACTTTGAAATTAATTTAAAAGTCAGATAGTTCAAAGGAAGAAAAATATGATAAAGCAAGTACATTAAAATATTAAGAATAAAATAAAAGTTGTAAGTGTAGAAGTGTCCAATAAGACTTAAATTTTTGATGAGTATTTGAAAATTTTTATAATGAAATTGTAGAAAGTAACCTTATATACTATAAATGTCATGCCATATAATCAATGAAAAATACCATTCAATATATCTTGTTATTTTGTTCTTGTTACTCACTTACATAAGATATCTTTATAGTATATCATGTAATGCAAAAATTCCAAAGTAAGTTTCTAAAATTTAAAACATTTGTGTACACCTCTTCAAAATTTCATTGTGAATGAAATCTCTAATTGTTAAAGGTGTCAAATTATAAAATCAAAGCAGACACATCTCCTAGAAATGGTATATCTTTAAAACACATTGCTTTTGGCTGGGCTTGGTGGCACATGCCTATCATCCCAGAGGCTTGGGAGGCTGAAGCAGGAGGATCTCGAGTTCAGAGCCAGGCTCAGCAAAAGCGAGGTGTTAAGCAACTCAGTGAGACACTATCTCTAAATAAAATACAAAATAGGGCTGGGAATGTGGCTCAGTGGTTGAGTGTCCCTGAATTCAATCACTAGTAACCCCATCCCCCAAAATAGATCACTTTTCCCACTAGGTAAATGTTCTTAATATGAATTGAAAGCTTTAAGCATTAAGATTAGCATAAAGAAGTTCAAAACTGGACACTTTTGAAGTGCTTTCTCCTATAACTGAAAAAAAATAAAATGTAAACTACCTAAAAGATTCACTGCTAAAACAAAATGAACTTATTTTTTTCTTTTAAGTTAAAATAAACTTTGTACATCTTAAGAAATGTGAAAGAAATACAAATAAGTAGATCCTGGTGTCAAATTCTAAAATACAAGAAATGACAAAAGCTTTTCAACAACGAACAAACAAACAAAAAGTCTGCCTTTTTCTATAGTAGAAAGTATTAGAATTGTTTATCTAGAATAGCATAGGAAAATGTAACCTAAAGATACAACATTTATATTTGTAGCATTTCAATTTTCAAATAGAAATAAAAATAAATATTTACATACCTAATATTATTTTTTAGAATTTTCAAGCAACTGAAGCATTTAAAGGTTGTGTGAGTCTTCTGTTCTTCCTGGGCATGTTCTTCATGTTTTCCATAATAAAAGTCATTAACTAACATGATCAATTTTCCTTTCTCTGAATCAATAGTCTTATTTGTATTTGCTGTATTTGAAAATTCTGTTTTAGCCAGTCCCAAAAAGTTATTTATCATTTCTGGACAATAATACTGAGAAAGAAAAAAATTAGAAGCCTTGTTTAAAAAAAAAAAAGCAAAAATTATTCTGTGGTTACAAGTAAGGTCAGGCTATGTAAAACTCTGCTTGGTAATACATCTGGAAAAATAGTCACCAAAAATTTGTGGTGCATATACATATTCTAAAAATCTCAAATGACAAACACTTATTGTCTTAATAAACAAAAAAAAAATTTTTTCAAAAAGAAATGAAAACCCTTAAACAGGACTTGGCTATAGATGTAATAACCATTCCTTTGCAATTTATCTATTCAGGTGTAACTATTTAATAATAATTTGTTGCTTGGTCCAAAATTATTCATTTCACATCTATTTCGAGAGTGCATAAAGAAGTATTTCATATGCCATGATGTATATTTTTAATTATCAAGTAACACAAAAAAATTTTGTAAGACCTTATGGAACTAGACTTTGACCCTACTAACCTGCTATTTCTTAGACTCAAGGTACTAGAAAAGGTATTGAACGCAAAGATATATAAGACTAATCTTCCTTCTTAAAAAAAAAAAAGAAAGAAAGAAAAGAAAAAAATCCACTTTTTTACATTAGGTATAAAAGAAAAGTGTTTTTACATCTTAAAACCTAGAATGCTAAATATCTGAAGAGGAAACTTACCTCTTCGGGAGTAAAATCACAATGTCACATAAAATGATTTTAATATGGAATTTGTTCATATGTGAGCTTTTCCTTTTCTTTTTCAACAAGATAGAACTAATTCTATCTTTTATTTATTTATTGCACATAACATTCAGTTGTATAGTTTTTACTTAAAGGGAAAGCTCAGGAAGATTTGCATTATAATATTTGTTAAAATGCTAATTCCTGGGCCTCACTTCAGAACAACTAAGCTACAATGTCCAGAGATAGGGCCTAGAAGTTAATATATTATCTATTTTTTTGATAGTTGTAGATGGACAGCATGCCTTTATTTTATGTTTATTTTTACTTGGTGCTAAGGATCGAACCAAGTGCCTCATACATGCTATGCAAGAGATCTGCCACTGAGTTAGAGCCCCAGACCTAGAAGTTATATTTTTTAACAAGCGGTAATTCTTTTACAACTTAAGTGTTTTCTATATGTGTTATGTGTTAAACTGGCATCAACATAAGAAAATTTTAAACTCTTAATACACCTATTTCATTTCTAAGATAACAACATCCACTTCTACCACATGTGAAATGTTAGACAACTGGTGGAACACTCTGTATTACAAGGGACAGTGGGCCTTTCTGGTCCAAGACAGACTTATAACATTTCTTTCAAGGTTGCATTTTACTTATTTTGTTTTACTTATCAATTTATAAATCTGAGAAGAAAACACACACACACAAAAAAAAAAATCTAAAATAGATACAAAGGAAAAAAAATACTAAGTAAAATGGGCCACAAATAAGTGGTATAACTAACCTATGTTAAGGAGTTGAGGTTTCACCCACATGCAAAATTAGGACAAATAGATTAGTTCTCTAATACAACATGAATCTCTGTAGTCTTCCATTCAGAATAAATTATAATTGAAATAGAAATACAACATAAAAAGGGAGGTAAGAAAGGTTTTGCTATTTATGTTCCTATATTCTTCTTGCAATATCACATAATATCTGAGAGCTCAAACTTAGGAAATTCAGACTATTTCTAAGGAGTTTTACAAAACTAAGTTCCTTCTTTTAAAAAAATGCTACTTTCTACTTTAAGGATAAATGAAGAAAAACATGGTAGGGAATAAAACAACTAGCATTATTAGAAAAATTACTCAAAATGTGTATCTTCTTACTACTACTAATATGTATCACTGGCACCATTTTGACAAACAAAACTCTTCACTTATTTGAAGGATTCCTTGGAGAAAGATCTCAAACAATGAGAAGTTATAATGCACAAAAATAAATAATAGAGAAAAGTCTTCCTATTAAGAAATGCAGATTATTTTGTGTCCCAAACACAAAATCTGGCATTTAGTAGAAGTTATTCCGAGTCATATTTAGCACCTGATTATTTTCTGAAATCTACAAAATAGTTTATGAGAGAGTATGTTGCAAGGTTTATATTCTCCAGAAATGTCTAATTTGAAATTAAAGTTGACCTAGAGTAATAAATTACAATATATATATCATATAATCAATTACTTGCTGTTCTTTTTTTTTTCTTTTACACAAAAGACAGGATCAGATTTTTAAAAATTAACATACAAATCTTGTTCACAGCAACTTTAAAAATTTGTTTTTAAATTGTAGTTGGAAACTATACCTTTTTTTAAATTTATTTTTATGTGGTGCTGAGGATCGAACCCAGTGCTTCATACGTGATATATGAGTGCTCTACAGTAAGCCACAACCCCAGCCCTCACAGTAACTTTTTTTTAAGCAATATTTAAGATCCCTATGAAAAACAGCTGAATAATAAACTGTTGACAACCAAATGTGGACAATGGCTATAGTGAATGAGGGAGAAGGGAAGGAGCAAAATAGCCTACAGGAGGGAAAAAAAAGACAGGTAAGAAAGAAACTTAAGAAATGAGCACTAAGGACAGTGAACTATGGTCCAAAATCAACTGGTTATCTTTTGTTCAGCTCCCGAACCCTTTTAGTTCTCACCCTTTACTACAACCCTTCACACAGCCTTTATTTTCCTGTGCTGGCTAGTCTACAAATATTAAATGCCTTTAATGCTATTCTCATCTTTACATTTCCCAATACATAGGTCATCTTCCATAGCTTTGTTAGTGCCCTAAAAATTTAGGTAGAATTTTGAGAGCAAAGGATATGGAATGCAATTTTTAAATAGTAAAATAGGACTTCTCATACAAACATCCTACATAAGTCAACACTTTCCCACTTATAGGAATTCATCCAAAAGCCACCAACAACCAAATTCCACAAACCTGATTTTCACTGAAACTTAGATCCAGAGAAAATCCAGAGACCACAATATACAAAAGCACTACCCAAAGCATCCAAGAAATAAAGCATGTAGTCAGAAGGAGATCAAAGACAAAAGAATCCAAAAGATCTTAGAAAGTGTCAGTAAAGGGAGCTGGGAATATATCTCAGTGGTACTGCACTTGCCTAGCATATGCAAAGCCCTAAGTTTGATCCACAGCACCATAAAAGAAAACAAACAAACAAACAAAAAAACACCACCACCAGCAACAACAACAACAGAAAAACAGAAATATGACAATTTAAATATATATCCTGAAAGAGGTGACATGATAGGCATATCCTGAAGTGCAAGGATAGATAGATAGATAGATAGATAGATAGATAGATAGATAGATAAATGGATAGATAGATGCTAGATAGATAGATAGATAGATAGATAGATAGATAGATAGATAGGCAGGCAGGCAAACACAGATATAGAAGCTGGTCAAGAGCATGGCAGAAGAAGTAACCCAGACCTACTTTGGAAAAGGAAAACTGAAAAGGCAGTGCACTGCATTTGCAGGAAGTCTTCTGCCAAGCAAAGAATTATATAACCCAACTAGCAGGCTGTGAGACTATACTAGAAATCTAGGCTCTCATCTAAACAAAAATACTTCCAGATAAAAGGAGGCTAATAACAGGAATATATACAATTCTAGCAAAACATCAGGAAAATGTTATCCTGGAGCAGATGTAAGAAGAGACAGCAAAGCTGAGGAGATGTGTCCCCATGTGGGTTGCTTTTTAATCTCTTTAGAGCCTATACTCTAGTCCCAGGCCCATGGAGCCCACAAGAAACTATCCACTGTTTGAGGGTACCTTCTTCTCCATCCTACCCCCTGAGGCCATTGATGTAAGTGACCTCTGAACAGTCTCACACAACCAAGAAGTTTTCTGCCATTCAGTGACCAACCAAAGCCTGTTGGTGCAACGTTTGGAGCTCCAGGCCCAGGTGTGGGGTAAAGCAGCCACACAATTAATGAAGAATATAACACTGCAACAGGTCTTTCTGTGGCTGCCCCAGCACAAGACTAGTCTCTTGCTCAACTTCATTCAGGACCCCTCACCAACAACAGGTCATCTCTTAGACCTGGAAATCTGTCATCTCTACCATGAAGCCTGGATGACTTTAAACAATTGTTGACCAGTCTGACACTTCATGATCCTAACATCTCTGGTCCCAGTAAGAATGCTAAAGCACTGCATGATGTTGCTGAAAACTTAGAGACTGGGTTCTGAGAAGGGGAAAAAAAGAGGCTGAATACCTAGTTTTCCTCTTCCTCTTCCCTGTGCACAAACACAAAACATGCCCTTTCTACAGAAATAAACTTGCTTTAGAATCCCACCTTATCCCAGAGAGAGATTAAGAAGTAGGACATCAAGGGAAAAGGAGAAGGGAAAAGGAGAGGGAAAAATGAATAACAGAGAGGTAAGATAAATTAGAGACAAGGATAGTAGTAGACAGATACTGCAAAATAAAAGAAGGGAAAGAGAGGCCAGTAATGAGAATAGCAAGGTTTAAAAAAAAGAGAGATTAGGATTAGAGAGAAAATGACAGATATAGCATGCAAAGGAAAATTCATTTTGGACATACAACTGTATGGAATAAATATTTTAAAATATAATTCAGGAAAACTGTGCTAAAACAAAGGAAGACACAAATATAAAGAAAGGCAAAAGAATACACTGTACACTAGAGAAGACTGACTCAAACTTTGTATAGTAAGTTATGTCACTATAAAATTATTAATGTTAAAAATATTAGTCTAATATAGATAGATAGATAGATAGATAGATAGATAGATAGATAGATTGACTGGGATGTAGCTCAGAGGTAAAGTGCCCCTAAATCCCCAGTATCAAAAAAAAAAAAGAAAAAGAAAAAGAAACTTATTACTTTCTAGATGAGACCCTCTGCAATTTAGTGAGATCTTGTTGCAAAAAAAAAAAAAAAAAAAAAGAACTGGAATGTAGTTCAGTGGTAAAGAGCCCCTGAGATCAATTCCCAGTACCAAAACACAAAGTAACAAAAAAACAAACAACAACAAACACTGAACACTAGAATCAAAAACAAAACACTTTTTGAACATTTTAAAATGTTAAGGATACATTCATGATACAGTTATGAAAGCTAGATTCTTCTGTATCACAAATATCAGCTAAGTAATGAAAGATATGGATTGAGATGTGATTATATATCTAGGACAGAATAAGTAAAGATAAGGATATGAAAAAAGTTTTATCAGTGGATACTAAACTACAGTTAGATAGGAATACAAGTTCTGGTATGCTATTATTACATAGTAGGGTGTCTATAGATAACAATAATGCACTGTACACTTTAAAAAGCCAGAAAAAGGGAGTGGGGTTTATGGATCAGTGGTAGAGTGCTCACCTGGTGCGGGTGAGGCACTGGGTTCAATCCTCAGCACCACATAAAAATAAATAAATAAAAATAAAGACATTGTGTCCACCTACAGCTAAAATTTAAAAAAAAAGCCAGAAAATTTAAAGTTTTCACCATAAAGAATTGATAAGTGTTTGCAGAGTAAAACATTAAACAATGGACACATATCAAAACATCGTACCCCATTAATATGTAAAATTTTATGCTTTATGTACCAGTCAAAATTAATGTAAATAAAGACTAAAATTATAATGAATACTCTGGAAAAATTTATATGACAAGCAAATAATTTACTTATTATTTTTAGTGTACCTCACTATCTATAGTATATCTTACTATATCATACACGTGTTTTCAAATTTCTACCTAATAGTAAAGAAAACAACCTACAGACATTTTTGCTAAAGAAAAAAAAAAGTATTCATGAGCACTTGGGCTTTACTATAAGAGGTATGGTTAGAATACCAATTAACTAATAATACAATGAGAAAAATGTCTAACTTTAAGAAATTCCTAAAGAATAAATGAAATAATGTATTTATTCAAAGTTTAGTTTTATGTTTGACACATGGAATCAAATAAATTATTATAGGATATTTTAATATTTTTCCATTGGAAAAAAACATTAACTGTGATATAATGAACTTTGATTTATCAAAAACTTCTATTTAAGTTTTTTTAAATTATTGATCTAAAAATTATATTATTTTATGGAAATTATATTAAATTTTAACTAAAATATAAAAATATAAAAGCTAAAAAGTAAAAAAAGTCCCCAGTTTTCTATTTTTTAATTTTTATGATCAACACATTATATTTATACATTTTTGAAACAATGTGATTTTTACATTTTTATGATGCAATTGTGTGAACACAATCAAAATCCTCTTCTAATATGAGATATAGAATGCATTACTGTTAATTATACTCACCCTATTATGCCATAGAACATAAGAATTTGCTGTGCCTATCAAACTATAACACTGTACCTGGTGACCAACCAATTTCTATTCCCTTCTCCCTCTACTTGTCCCCATCTCTGATGACCTCTAGTCTATTTGATTTCTATGAGATCAACTTTTTAAAACTGCCCACTGACTGAGATCATGTAGTATTTGTCTTTCTGTGCCTGAAACTCTCCAGTTTTAAACATTTCCTTCCTAGATTTGTGACTATGCTTTGAGACTTCATTATTATAAACACATACATTATTCAATTGCATTCAATTTAGATAAATAGTATTTCTTACACATTGTCCCATTTTATCTATCATAGAGATACCCTCCTTTCATAAAATGTTACAGTGTTCCATTACATAAATCTTATAATATTTTGGTTATTTCCAGTACAAGTAATCACAAATAATGCTATAACATGTAAAAGTCACACATGGAATAAGGTTGCCAATCTCTCCAGGCCCAGAAATGTGTACGTTTTGCATGTTTAACTGATTCTATTTTGTATACAGACTGTATGCAAAATAGAGGGGAAATAAAAACATCCATGCCTACTTCTATATGTGGAAAGAAAATCAGGAAGGATATAAAACTGGCAACCAGGTCATAAGAGTCTGAGGTAAAGATTCTTCCCATACACACCTTCCTATTTTTAATTTTTAATAATGTGACTTTGCTACCTAGTAAAAATAAATAAATAAATAAATAAATAAATAAATAAATAAATAAATAAATAAATATGACTAAGAGAACATAGTAGCAAGAGATCTTCCAAAAATGGTAGATTAGAGCCATTATACACTTGCCTGCATCTCCTTGAAACCAAATTAAAATAACTGTAACATAGTTGCTCACTGAGATGAATGACTATGAGAAAATACCAGGTTTCAACTGTGGATAGAGACTTGGAGAAGCCCAAATAAAATCGACTGTGGAAGACAGAATGAAACAAAATGCACCAGTGCCAATCCCAGGGAAGTATGTCCCAGAGGTAGAGAAGAAACAGAGTCCCAACAAACATGACTGGCACAGGATCCAGCCTCCTGCAGAAATATAGGCTAAGAAAACAACAGTACAGTTTGCATGTTGAATTGGCTCTGTAGAAGACACCTGTACTTCTTTGCATATTCTCAGTTTTATAATTTGGAGCCATCTTAGAAAAGGTCCTATTGTCTGAGGTTACTTACTGCTTTAGCAATCAGCATATGAAGTAACAGATGGTGCTTCTCATTAAACCTGGCAGTTTGCCAGACGCAGCTCTCAGAGTCTGGGGAATGAGCAGTCACATGTAGCCAGTACTGGAAACACCAGAAAAATGGACTCTGGATTATGCAGAACTCACCACCATTCCTTCCACCACAGATCTTTGAGACTCTATATCCTCTCTCCATCCTTGGGGGGGGGGCATACAAGGACACTGCACAGAGCTAGTATTAGCTCTACCCTCCAAGTACTAAGCTCTGAAGAGAAGATTTGGGGAGTTCCACATTCTGACATGCCATAATGTCAGCATCAGTTCTGCTCTAGAAGTGCATAACACAAATAGCTCCAGAGAGAATTTGTTTCTAGGAAACTCTGCATTCCACACTAGCTCATTCTGGTGTACAAAGCAGCTGAGAGGTATTCCAACTGAATCAAGCCACAAATTGCTACCATCAGTCAACTGACTAGTACCACAAAAGAAAGGAGTAAGCCCCAGTCTTTTCTCTGTCCAAGCAGCACACAGACTAAAGACAAAGAAATTCTCTGATCAGCACAGTCAAAGAGTTTCTATCCTTCCTGCTCACTTGGGCACTCGAGGGAAAAGAAAATTTTCATTTTTTTTTATTCATAGTTTTACTTTTTTTTAAACTCAGGGGTACTTTCAAAACTGCACTACATCCCCAGCCCTTTTCATTTTTTCAGACAGGTTCTCTTCAATACTGGCTTTGAACCTGTGATCCTCCTGCCTCAACTTCCTGAATAACTGAGATTACAGGCATATACCACCACACCTGGCTTAAGTTTTTGTTGTTCTTCTTATTTTTATGTGCTGTTTTGTGCTTATTTCCCTTTTTTTCTCTTATTTTTTTGATATTTGGGACTGAACTCGGGGACACTCGACCCCTTGGCCACATTCCCAGCCCTTGTTTGTGTTTTATTTAGAGACAAGGTCTTACTGAGTTACTTAGCGCCTTGCTAAATTGCTGAATCTGGCTTTGAACTCTTGGTCCTCCTACCTCTGCCTCCCAAGTCACTGGTATTACAGGCATGTGCCACCATGCCTGTGTTTTTCTCCTCTTTTTAATATGAAATATTTTTCTTCTCTTCCCTTCTCCCTTTTCTATTTTACTTTTCTCCAACTATATTTTATCCCTTTGATAAATTCTATTTTTATTATTTAACTGTTTGTTATTTAATATTATTTTCTTCTTTCTTTTCATTTGTTGTGGTATTACTGTTTTTAGTTTTTGGATTTTACTTTATTTATCTATCTCATTTTTTCTTTCTTCTTTGTTCCTCTTCTTTTTTTTCAGTGATTGAGATTGAGTCTGATTGTGTTGAACACATCAGCTGGGTGCTCTGCCACTGAGCTACACTCCCAACCCAGCTGAGGGGAATTATGCCTTGCTTGGGCCACACTTAAACCTTGGCAGATACTTCAACTTAGAGAATAGGAGGAATAAAAGCCCACAGACTATAACCTGTCCCCAAGCAAGCATGGCAAGGTGGGTGAATCTGAAGTCCCTCTTGGGAACCCTCACTACTATAACAAGAACAGAAGAAATAGCATAACTGTTATAGGCACCATACGTATGGTGCCTATATATGGGGCCTCAATATCTGTCATTCCCATACCCTATCAGACAGCATATTGCTGATAGGGTTGGAGGTGAGTGTGACAGTGGAGGGAGCTGTAACTGGCCATTGTTTCTCCCCATGAAACAACTAGAGATGCCCTGAATGTCTAAACAAAAGATAAAGGCTCCAGGACATCACCACAATTGGAACAGCCAGTAGCAGTACTGCTTCCAAGTTAACAACCAAGATCAACAAAGCCCAGGGGAAACCCCCAACACATACCTGATAGGGGCTTCGATTCCCACTATAGGAGTAATCACAGAGGGTACACTCTATATCTATTGCTGTCTATAGCAAAATTGCCTGAAATACCAGACAGACTACCCTCTTGCAAGTCCTATAAAGAAAATAAATCACTTAGGCTCGGACATATTATATATTGTGTAAAAATCTTTAACCAAAGCCAAAGAAGCCACAGGAAAGTACACAAGGAAGTACAAATTGAATTAAATTCAATACTAAATAGAAACCCAGTAACCCAGGGCTCACCAAGAAATAGTGGAAAAGAGTGAAAGATATCCATCCCAGTGGATGAGCAAATCTCAACATACAAACGCAAGAAATATGAAAGCACAAGGCAGTAGAATAGCTCCTGAGGTTTATAAATCTCTAATAAATCTCTAATCCAAAGATATAAAAGTAGATGAATTACTTGACAGAGAAATTAAAAGAATAATTTTAAAAAACAGTTCAATGAATTCCAAGAGGATATAAGAGCTGAATGAGTTAAGGAAACCAATGCAGGATATGAATGAGAAATTTGATAGACAGGGATTTTGAAACAGAACCAACCAGAATTCTTGGAAATGAAAAGCTCAATAAGTCAGATTTTTAAAAACTCACTTCAAAGCCCCACCAAAACATTAGATAGACCAAAAGAAAAAGTTGAGGAGTTATCAGATTCAGAAACTAATTTTAAAAAATCAGTAAAAATGAACATAATATACAAGATCTCTAGGATACAATTAAAGAACCAAACACAGGTATGATCAGAAAGGATGAGGGAGAAGAGCTACAGATTGAAGGCATAGAAAGTCTATTCAGCGAAATGTCAGAAGATAGCTTCCCAAATCCTGGAAAAGACATGGATATTCAGGTCAAAGAGACATAAAGAGCCCCAACTAGACAAGCGCCATGGTGCTTGCCTGTAATCCCAGCAACTTGGGAGGCTGAGATAGGAGGATCATGAGTTCAAAGCCAGAATCAGCAACTGCCAAGGCACTAAGCAACTCAGTGAGACCCTATCTCTAATAAAATACAAAATTGGGCTGGGGGTGTGGTTCAGTGGTTGAGTGACTCTGAGTTCAATCCCCCGTATCAAAACAAAACAAAATAAAACAAAAAAACCCAAGTAGACATAACAAAAAGAAAAAAGAAAAGAAAAAAAAGCTTACCCACAACATATTATATTTAAACTCCCAAAAGTACCTAACAAAAAATATTTATAAAGCTGCAAAAAAGAAGGGTCAAGTCATATTTTAAGACAAAGACATTAGAGTAACAGTGGATTTCTCAGAAGAAACTCAAAAAGGCCAGAAGGGCAAGGAATGATGTATTTCAAGGCCTAAAATAATAAATGTCAAACTCAATTACCATACCCAGCAAAGTTTCCCAAATCAAAGGAAAAATAAAGAACTTTCATGATAAGCATACATTAAAGGAATTCCTGACCACTAAATCAGCATTATAGAATATACATAAGGGAATTCTACACAGAAGTGAGGAAGAAAGACTAACACAAAAATAATGACACAGGAAAAAATAAATTTCAGTAGACCAGATTAGAACAGCTAATAAGAAAAAAAAAAGAGAGAACCAAACAGTATTAATAAAATCATCAAATTTCTAAGATCAATAAAAGAGCAAGACACAACATAGAACATTCAAAACAACTAGGAAAAAACTTCAGCCTCGGCTGGGGATGTGGGTCAAGCGGTATCACGCTTGCCTAGCATGCGTTCGGCCCGGGTTCCATCCTCAGCACCACATACAAAGATGGTGTGTCCTCCAAAAACTAAAAAATAAATATTAAAAAATTCTCTCTCTCTCTCCCTCTCTCTCTCTCTCTCTCTCTCTCTCTCTCTCTCTCTCTCTCAAAAAAAAAAAAAAAAAAAAAGAAAAAAAAACTTTAGCCATGTGTGGTGGCAAATACCTGGGCAGCCTGAGGCAGGAGGGTTGTGTGTTCAAAGTCATGTTTAGCAACTTACCAAGACCCTAAGCAAATCAGTGAGACTCTGTCTCTAATAAAATACAAACAGGGCTTGGGATATGACTCAGTGGTTGAATGCCCCTGAGTTCAATCTTTGGCACAAATAAAATAATTTTTAAAATTACAGAATAACAAGAAAAAAGTGCACACACATCTTTTAATAAGAATTCTCAACATAAATGGTCTTAATTCTTCAATTAAAAGGTGCAGATTAGCTCATTAGATTAAAAAGAAGACCAAATAATATACATTCTAAAAAACTCACTGGCAACAACATACACAAACTGAAAGTGAAAGGATGGAAAATGAAACTGTAAGCAAACCAAATCCAAAAGCAAGCAGCAATAGCTATACTCATAGATGACAAAACAGAAAAAACAAAGGAGGTCATTACATATTGATAAAGGAAATTATTCATCAAGACACATTAACAATTACAAACATATGCACCAAACATAAGAGCACCAATTTTATAAAACACCACAGGACACAAAGGGAGAGATGGCCCTAATAATGAGTAACTGCAGTTCCCACTTTCACCATACAGACCAAATAAAATCAACCAAAAAAACATCAGGGGTGAATTATACCATAGTTCAAATAACTTAACAGACATATACATCTAAGGGCTGCAAAACGTGTATTCTTTTCATCAGTGCATGAAACTTTTTACACAATAGATCATATTTCTGACCATAAAGCAAGAGTTAACTAATTCAGAAAAACTGAAATGATTACTTGTATCATATTGTATCATGATGGAATGAAACCAGAAATTTGTAACAAGAAAAACTGCAGTAATTATATCAAAACATTGAGGCTAAAAATACACTGGTGAACAAACAGTAGGTTATGGAAAAAATCAGGAAGGAAATTTAAAAATTACAAGAATCAAATAAAAATGAAAACATAATATAGTAGAACCTGTGGGATACAGTGAAAACAGTACTTTGGGGGAAGTTTATAGATATGAATGGCTATATTGAGGGAGGTAGGGGGAGGAGATCCCAAATAATAACCTAAGATAAATCTCAAGTTCTTTGAAAAGCAAGAACAAACTAAGGGGCCAGGTGCAGAGGCTCACACCTATAACCCCAGTGGCGTGGGAGGCTGAGGCAGGAGCATCACAAGTTCAAAGCCAGCCTCAGCAACAGTGAGACCCTGTCTCTAAAGAAAATACAAAACAGGGCTAGGGATGCGGCTCAGTGATAGAGTGCCCATGAGTTCAATCCCTGGTACCAAAAAAAGAAAAGAAAAAATAAATGAAACAAAGAGCTGTTTCTTTGAAAAGAAAAATAAAATTGAAAAACTTTTACCAAATTTAACCAAAAGAAAGAGAAGACCCAAATTAACAAAAATAGAGATGAAAAAGGTATACTACAAAAGACAACAATCATAAGATCCTTCGGGAAAATCTGGGAAAACTACATACCCAAAAAAATGGAATATCTAGAAGAAATGGAGGAGATTCTGAACACATATTTTAAAAATCCAATTAGATCAGTAATGAGCAATGTGACTGAAGCAGGAGAAAAGTCTCCAAACAAGGAAAAGCCCACGCCTAGACAGATTCAATGCTGAAATTTACCAGACTTTTAAAGAACAGCAATGCTTCTTAAGCTATTTAGAAAAAAAAGGAAGAAAATGTTTCCAAACTCAGCTTACCAAGCTAGAATTACCCTGCAACCAAGACCTGATAATGACACAACAAAAAGGAGAAAACTATATACTAATATCCTTGATAAACATAAATGCAAATAAATGCAAAATCCTCAATAAAATACAAATCAAATTCAATGGCACATTAAAAAGCTTGTCCACAAGTTGGCTTCATGAAAGGGATGCAAGGATGGTTTAACACACACAATTCAATAAATGTAATATAGCACATTAATACAAAAATTAATAGAGGATAAAAAAACTTGATCTCATAGATAAGAGAAAAAAACCTTTGATAAAATTCAGTAAAGCTCCATGATAAAATGCTCTGAATAAACTATATATAACACAATCATACTTTAACACAATAAAGGATATATATAACACACCCATAGCCAACATCATACTGAATACAGAAAAATTGAAAGTGTCCCTTCTAAACTCAGCAACAAGGACCTGGAGTTGTGGCTCAGCAGTAGAACGCTCGCGTAGTGCATGCGGGGCACTGGGTTTGATACTCAGCACCACGTAAAAATGAATAAATAAAATAGAGGTATTGGGTTCAGCTACAACTAAAAAATAAACACTAAAATAAATAAATAAATAAACTCAGCAATAAGACAAGTATACCTATTCTCACCAATCTTTTTTTTAATTGAATATGACAGTGGAATGCATTACAATTATAATTTTTTATAAATACGACAGTGAAATGCATTAAATTTTTTTATAAATGACAGTGGAATGCCTTACAATTCATATTACACATATAGAGTACACTTTTTCATACCTCTGGTTATATATAAAGTGTATTGACACCAATTCGTGCCTTCATACATGTTCCACCACTCTTATTCAATATAGTAGTACTTAAAACCTTAGCCAGGCCAATCAGGCAACAGAAAGAAATAAAAGGGATAAAGATAGGATAGGAGGAAGTTAATGTATCCCTTGATTACAGACACAATTCTATATTCAGAAAATCCTAGACTCCACCAAAATACTCTTAGAACTGACAAATTCAGCAGAGTTGTAAGATTTTACAAAATGCACACACAAAAATCAGTAGCTTTTCTAGACACCAATATCAAACTCACTGAGAAAGAAATCAAAAAGCAATCCTATTCACAGTAGTCTCAGAAAACAAAAACTAAAATACCTAGGAATAAATAAAACCAGAACTGTGAAAGACTTCTATAATAAAAATGACCCCAAAGAGGTATAAACATAAAGAACTTGAGGAAAAAAAGAAAAAACTAATGGAACATGGGAAGGCTTCCCATGTTCATATTAGGAGAATATAATTTAAATGGCTATAACACCAAAAGTGATCTACATGTACCATGCAATCCTTATGAAAATATCAATGACATTATTCATAGAACTTGAAAAAAAAATTCTAAAATTTGTATGGAATCATAAAAGACCTAGAATAGTCAAAGCAATCCTCAGCAGAATGCACAATGTAGGAGCCATCACAATACCTGACTTAAAAATACACTACACAGCTATAGTAACAAAGATACGTACTGATGTAAAAACAAACATGAAGGCTATGAATAGAATAGAAAAACAAGAATAAAGCCACAAATCTAGAGCCAACAGATTCTTGACAAAGGTGTCAAAAATATATCAGAAAAAAGAAACCTTTTCAAACTGGATAGAAAACTGGATATTCACTTAAAAAAGACTGAAAATACCAGACCCTATCTTACATCCTGAACAAAAATAAAGTCAAGATGGATGGATCAAAGACTTTAATGTAAGACCTGAAACTCTGAAACTACTAGAAGAAAACATAGGGGAAAAATTTCAAGATACTGATACAAGCAATCGTTGATTGCCTGAATAGGACTTCAATAACTCAGGGAACAAAAGCAAGAACTGACAAATGGGATGTTATTAAACTAAAATGCTTTTGCAGTGCAAGGGAACAACAGAATGAAAAGACAGCCTATAGAATTGGAGAAAACTTTGCCAACTACTCATCTAACAAATTATTAATATCCAGGACATATAAAGAACTCAAAAAACTTAACAACAAAAGAACAAGTAAAGTAATCTAAATTTTAGAATGGGCAAATTATCTACACAGACACTTCTCTAAAGAAATACAAATGGCCATAAATACATGAAAAAATATTCAATATCTTCATCCATCAGGGAACTACAAATCAAAACTACATTGAGATTCTATCTTACCTTAGAATGCTATTATCAAAAAAAAAAAAAAATCCAAAAATGCTTGCAAAGAAATGGAAGAAAAAAAAACTCTTATACTCTTGTGGGAATATAACAGTACATATAGACACCATAAAAATGGGTATGAAGGTTCCTCAAAATATTTTTAAAAAATTAAAAATGGAACTATCATATGATTCAAGTTTATCAATTCTGGGTATATTATTATTATCCAAAGGAAATTAAGTCAGCATACAAGAGATACCTACATATCCATTTTTACTACAGTACTATTCACAATACCCAAGCTATGGAATTAGACTAGTTGCTGATCGACATATGAGTGGGATAAAGAAAAATGGTATATATTTTTCAGCCATAAAAATGAATGAAATCACGTCATGTGCAGAAAAAAAAGATGAAATTGGAGGACACCATATTAAGCAAAATAATTAAGAGACAGAACAAGCATTATATTTTTTTCTCATATGTGGAAACTTAAAAAATAGCTAAGATGTAGCACAGTGGTAGAGCCTAGCATGCACAAAGCCCTGGGTCCAGTCAAGTCTCCAGTACTGCCCAAAATACATAAAGATAACCTGGAAATAGGAAAGACATTCTTAAGGAAGAGAAAAGGGACAAAAGGTAGCGGTCAGAAAAGAAGGACAAGAGAGGGTAGGAGAGTGGATGGATATGATCAAAGCACAATATATATATACATGCATTGAAACATCAGAATGAAACTTCTTAATTTGTACAATAAGGACATATTAATAATTATAAGTTTAAAAATTAAAAATTTCAAAAGAATAACTACAAGATTAAAGTCTGATCAGTTGCCGGGAGGACTGAATGTAGTCTTTTTTTTTGTCCTCTCCACCTATAATGCAAAACATAAAAAACATCAGGTGTCTCACCAAAACATTATAAAGAAGAGGAAATTGAAAATACTCACAGGGGAATAGTTTCATATAGAACCTAAGCACTAAATTGAAGTGATTAGAGGCTTCACTACACTACTACTAGAGCTGGAAGTGGTATAGATCAAATATAGTCTGTACATTAATAAAGAGCCTGTATTTAAAAATTTAAAAGGATCCCTTGCTTTTTTCTTTCTTTCTTTTTTTGTAAAATGCGACAAAAAATTTGTGTACCGTTGAAATAGTGAGCAAGAACTTTTCCTTACATCTTTGCCACAGAACCCTTCTTTTTCTTATATAATCTAAAAAATTCCTTAAAATCTGAATTTCAGAGCCTCCTAAAATAATAAAATGCTCAAAGTAGTTCAAGAGAATTATATAAACTATGCTCTGAACTGTGTGTTAAAACAATTATTTCATATGAAACACTTCACCATTTGAAGTTTATGTCTGACATTTAAAAATTAAAATGTAAAAACTCAGATTTTCATATGTAATGTGGCGTGACATGTACATGTTGGTGATTATGAAAATAAGGTAAGAAAATTTCTAAGTTATTAAAAAATTAAACAAATGTTTTCTAAATTTGAAAAACAATGTGACCAATAAAATATTGATTTTTTAAAATAAAATAAGAATAAGCATCCATTATAAATATACGAACTTAATTTCTTAAATCTGATGATTAACGAATGCCACTCTTACATAATTACTATGAAAGCAGATTTTAATCTAAGCTAAATAGAAATTCCATTATGAGAAGATTTCTTATCTAAATATTGAGATAGACCATAGTGACTGTAAATCTCAAAAAATTCCTTTTTGAGAGGGGGAGTCTCACTATGTTGCCCGACTGGCCTTGAACTTGTTATCCTCTATCCTCATCTTCCCAAGTAGTTGCAAATATAATCATGTGCCACCATGCCTGGCTTCAACCTTTATAAAAATTAAATTCTGAAAGTTTTACCTTCATGTGATTTTTCAAAGGATCCAAAAGATTGAAATGAATATTGCACTTTGGACAAGCTCTTGGAAAAGGTGTTCCATTTTTAGATTGATTTGATGAGGAGGTGTTTGCACCTAAAATAAATTCAGAACATTTATGATTCAAAACTCATCACTTTTGAACATTAAATAATCACTAATAGTTTCAAAATTTATAATAATTTCTAAAATTTATGTATAAATACTATAGTAATTTTTATAGTATAGAATGTCAGATTTCATATTTACCTTTTGATGGCATAGCCTGGGAAGATGTCAGTGAAGGAGGTTTAACTGAAGGGAATTCAGCTGGAGAATTTGTTCCAGAAACAACCTCACAGGGCTTAGGCTTTTTTGGATTAGCACTGTTTACTTCAGAAGCAGAAGGATGTTTTGATAAAAATGAACTTTCATTCACACCTACAATGATTTAAACAGTGGAAAAAATATTTTAGAACACCTAGAATACTACTCATAACTAAGTACAAATACTTTGGAGTTAATTTACAGATAATATAATTAATTACCATATCACACAAATAACAACAAAAATTAAGTGATCCAAACTCAGGGCATATACAGAAATAGTATAAACATTTATTATAAACTCCAAGAATTAAGATAATTTGTAAAATAACCTTTCTATGCAAGAAATTCTAAATGTGGCTTCAAACAGAAATACATAAACTGCTATTATAAAAGAAGCCAGACCAAAAATTTTAAAGCAGAAAACACTGAACCAAGTTCCCAGAAGTAAATTACTTTTGGATACTTAAATGTGTTAGAATTTGTTTAAAAAAAAGAAAGAAAATCTGACAATAACTTTTTTTTGTTCCAAAAATTGATACCCTTATATGCTTTTTTATTTAGCAACTTAAAATGTCTACTGCAATGTTAGCTCTTTTCTCACCTAACAAACTGAAGAGTGGTCTACTGACAGCTTTAGGTGATTTTAACCACTTATTGCCATGTACAAAGTGGAAACAACTAAGTTTGAATAATATTTTACTCATTCATATGAAAGGGCACATAATGCAGGGAGTTAGTATAAGGATTTTTATACTATGTTCCCCAGAATTTAATGGGGTCATTTTAGGGAATATATTGGGCATGTCTGGCAAAAAAACACTTTTCCATTTTATTTATTTGATATTCACATAAAATTTTGTTTGTACAGGGATTTCATTAAAAAAAAAACCTCTTCCATTTAAAAACCATTGCCTTAAGGATAAAGAATTTAGACCTATTTAGAGCATTACTAAGAAAAATGGGGATATTTAGACTATAACCAAGCCAGGCAAAGTCCTTTTAGAAAATAATACACAATGGGCTTTGTAAAAATGGATTCTAAAACTGTACATCATATTTTAATAATGCCAACTATACACTAAAAGTAGAAGCAGTGAATAAACTACAAATATTCTTGGCCTTTAAGTCAGACAAGATAAGTTCAAATCCAGACTACTACGTCAGTCTCTAGTTATGCACTCTTAAGCTTATTTAATTAATATTTCTGAGTTTAAGCTTCCTTTTTTTGTAAAATAAGTTATAATGCCTTATTTTACAGAGCTATTTAAGAAAAAGATAATATACTTAAAATATCCCAAGAAAATATTTGGTACATAAAAAGCACTCAGTAGAAAGTGAAAGCTACTATCATTACTAACTAAATATTTTCCATCTTTATTTTAGGGGGAAAAATTATTCCAACAGATATAATAGTAAGAGCAAATATGCCATAAAAATAAAAAGTATTATAGTAGTTAGCTTCTCTCTTACATCCTTTGAGATAACATAAAAATGATCTCCCACTAATGAAGCACTCTATTACAAACTGCAGGTCCATAAGACAGATTCCATGAGATCCCTTTAGCATTCTTGTGAGAGGTTTAGGTTACCTGAAAAACCACTAAGTGCTAGCATTTCAAATGAATCAGTTGATTTTACAACAGGCTAAATAGTAGAAATAGTTTGCTTTAACGGAGGAATTTAACAGAAGAAATCTCAATGTTAAAAAAAGTCACTTGCATTTGATTGAACTTCTGATTCTTTAACTTATATTAGGCTGTGCTATTCCCTGCTTTTAAGAAATTCTATCTCTGCCAGTATAAATCCTATACTCACTCAAGATCAAACTCAAATTCAGTCTTCTCTGAACCCTCATAATTTCTACCGTGTGTTACTGAACATCATAGTACATATAATTATTAATATTTATCATACATAACTGCTGTCATGTCATTTAAACCTTATAAATGCATTTTTAAATTTACTTATCTTATTTGGCCATCAGAAAAGCCCTGAATAGAATGGCAATCATCAAGAATATGGCAACAATAAATGTTGACGAGGATGTGGGGAAAAAGGTATACTCAAATATTGTTGGTGGGACTGAAAATTGGTACAACCACGATGGAAAGCAGTATGGAGATTCTTCAGAAAACTTGGAAGGGAACCACCATTTGACCCAGTTATCCCACTCCTCAGTTTATACCCAAAGGACTTAAAATCTGCATATTAGAGTAATGCAGCCATGTCAATGTTTATAGAAGCTCAATTCACAATAGCTAAAGTATGGAACTAATCTAGGTGTTCTTCAATAGATGAATGGGTAAAGAAAATGTGATATATATATATATATATATATATATATATATATATATATATATATATATATATATATAATGGATTATTACTCAGCTTTAAAGAAGAATGAAATTATGGCATTTGCCAGTAAATGGATGGAGTTGGAGAATATCATGCTAAGAGAAATAAGCCAACCCCGAAAAATCAAAGGCCAAATGCTTTCTCCAATACCTGGATGATAATTCACAATAAGATGGGAGGCACTAGAGAAGAATAGCGTTACCTTAAATTAGGTAGAGGGAAGTGAAGGGAGGGGAGAGGAGAGAAGGTGATGTGGGGATAGGAAGAATCATAGAATGAAACAGACATTATTACTTTATGTATATGTGATTGCATGAGATATATGTTTCTACAATATGTACACTAAGAAAAATGAGAAATTATATCCCACTCTGTATATCAAAGTGCATAAATGCATTCTTCTGTCATGTATAGCTAATTAAAACAAATTTTAAAATTAAAAAAAGCCTGGAATAAACTATATTAAAAATTAAAATAAAGGGCTGGGGTTGTGGCTCAGTGGTAGACTGCTCACCTAGCATGCGTGAGGCATTGGGTTCAATCCTCAGCACTACATAAAATGAAATAGATACTGTGTGTCCACCTACAACTAAATAATATTTTTTAAAAAAGAATTTAAGTGAAATCTCCAAATGGCTGATTCAGGTATGGTGAATGAATGCATAATATAAGAAAAATAAGTACCTCTACTTTGAATAATATCAGAAAACAAAAGTGGAAAGAGGTAAACTGACTAAAAATTCTCCAGATTAGAGGTTCAAACTTACTTCTTTCAAATTACCTTATTTACTGCTCAGACTAAAGTTTCATTCTTTATATCAGAAAACCTGGCTAGAGAATAGGTGTCATATCCTTACTTTTAAGAAGTTTCAAGAATTCATATCTTCTATGAATAAAAGTCCATGCGTTTTGTAAAACCAGATTTAGCACAAATACATCCCCATTTCTCTTTGGGTCTTACCTACTTTATTAACTAGGAGTTTACTAGGTATGTAGTGACAAGAGAAGTGAGTATCAAATATTGTGGAAAAGAAAAACAGTGGTGTACATCTAAAATCACAATGACTCATGAGGCTGAGGTAAGAGGATTGAAAGTTTGAGGGCAACTCAACAACAGCTAGTCTCAAGTAAAAATATTTTTTATAAAGTTCTAGATCAGTGGTAGAATGCTTGCTTAGCACATGTAATGCCCTAGATTCAAATCCTCTATACCACACACACACACACACACACAAAAAAAACATTAAGCATTATTACTATGGAAAAAGAATGGACAGAAGTTGAGTTTGGTAGATTCTTCACACTGATCTGTTTAGTAAACAACCTAAAAACTCCAAAAAAAATCATATACATCTCTACTTCATCAAATATTTGAAACACATACAAATTGCCAGTATATAAAGATTAAGTACTTTGATTACAGAAAATTTTCAATAAGACAAAATTTATACTATACAAATGTATTTTGATTAATGAAGAATTTTGTTATACCCTCAATGAACTTAAAATCTTCTTCAATAGTTAAATTTCATTACTTTTTCAAATAGCATTTATTGAGTACTTACTATGTACAAATCATTTCTTTAATGTGGTTACTTTACACTAACACTTTAAAATCATGTTTTACTATCATATTGAGACCATTTATTGTACTAGAGTGACACTAACCTACTGAAGAAATCAATAATAACAAACACTTTTTCCCCTAACTGGTCATAGAAACTAATTTTTAAAATAGAATATTTAGGGCATATGAGGACCTCTATAATTCATATAAATTACTTTAAGGTGTTAAGTTTGGCTCCAAGTTAGAATGAGTTCAAAGAAGTTTAGCCAAGATTTTATATAAAGTTACCCAAAAAGGCATTCAAAAACTATTAGCACAACTCCATGTTACAATATATGAAAGACTTCACAAGAGGATTTGAGCTTCAAAATAGAAAGTTAATTCCATAAGCAAATTCATCAAGTTTTTCTTTTATAACTTTTTGGAAAAAGTACTAATACCAACCTGCTATAGAAAGTGTTGGTCCCCCTTGGTAATGTGATAATCCTGTCTCCTGGGTCAAGTCAAATAGTAATTCTGAAGAATTATTAGATACAACTTGTGATGAGCTCATTATGTAATCCTGTTAAAATATTTCAGAGAAAGAATATTACATTTATTTATTATAGTTATAATTATTTTTCATAAAATTTATAAATGCAAATTAATTATATGCCAATATTCTAAGAATAAACTTTGATGTCTCAATTATTAATAAGCTTAAAAACACAAAGATGATTTCTAATTTGCCAAAATTATAATTTACTAAAACTTTGAAAGCAAGCTAAGAGAGCTGGTTTATTCCTGACTAGCCAATTAATTTGAAGGAAAAATTATAGTCCAACATTTTCAAGATAAAAGCAAAGTAAATCCATTTTACATTAATAACAGTGATACACTCTGAGAGGGATTCTAAAAATGCTGTATCACCATCAAAAAGCAAATAATAGAACTGGGCAAAATATTGGGCTAAACAAGGAGACAAGTATAAAACATATTAACATGGTTATAAAAGTTAAAAGTTCTTGTGCCTCTAAAAAATTCTCCATCCTGGTGTCTGGGGTGTGGCTCAGTGGTAAAGCACTTGCCTCCCACATGTGAGGCACTGGGTTTGAGCCTCAGCACCACAAAAAAGTAAATAAACAAAATAAAGATACTGCATCCATGTACAACTAAAAAAATATTTTTTTTAAATCCTGCTTTCAAAATATCAATACAAACAAACAGAAACATTAAGGATGAATATATCAGACAATATGAATTTTGGAACCATGTTTCTTGGAGAGTGTTATAAATCAGAAAAGACTGGTCCCCTCACTCTTCCTATCATCCCACAGAAAGCTGTGGTAGGCCAACCTCTCCTTTAATAAGGCAAATATAAAAGCAACCTGGCCAGTAGGCTGAATAAGTAAGAATGCCAAGCAGACAGGGAAGAGAATAGAAGTTATTTACAGAAGTGATCTGGGTCAGCAGCCCTGCTCCTAGAGACAAGAGCCTCAAAGGAAATTTCAGCCCTTCCATGAGGAGAAAGGGTGGTTCAAACTAGCAGGAAGATCTCAAGAAAAGAGAAGTAAAAAGTATGAGATGAACTATGCTGTGGTCAAATATACAGTAATAAATACATTTATGTGAAAATATACACATATATTTATTATAAATAATTATGAGAATTGTGGTCAATAAATTTAGGAATATTCAAATAGCATTGTATATTAAAAATACTGACACATACACAAAACACACACCACAATATTATGCTCCAATGCCATTTTAATAAAAGACAATCATTGTTGAGAGTAAGCCAGACTACTCTACATGTTGTAATATATAGCAAGCAAGTTTTAAGATTAACAATGCTTAAAAATCAAACTGGAAAAAAAGACAGCTACTTTTAGAAAAAAAAATGGGCAAAGGACATAAACTGAGATAATTCAAACTAAAATGCAATGGCCAATATATTCAAAATACCTTTTTTTCCAACATACTAGTCAAAGAAATGCACTGCAAAATATATAATTAGCAGCTACACTTAAGAGTATCAAAATCAAAAAAAGAATTAATAACTGCAGAAAACATAAGACTAAGAATAAACTACAAGGTGAGATCATGAATAGGATCCTGGAAAGAAAAGAAACAATAATGAAAAAACTGGTGAAATTCTAATAAGTTCTGAGGTTTAGTTCATATTAATTGCCTGTGATAAAAAGTTAACATTGGGGGAAAATGGGTAAGAGAAATATAGGAACTGTTTGAATTATTTTTTTCTTGTAAGTCTAATGATAGAACTGTTATGTCTTATTGATATATGGTTTCCTTAAGCAGTGGGAGGGAGGGGAAGAAAGGGAGCAAGGGAGTAGGAATGATGTGGAATGAGTTAGACATCATTACCCTAAGTATATGTATGAAGACATGAATGGTGTGAAAATACTTTGTGCACAATCAGTGACTTGAAAAATTGTGCTCTATATGTGTAATATGAAATAAACTGCATTCTGCCATTGTGTATAACTAATTAGAATAAATAAATAATTTAATTAAAAAGACTAATGATAGTTTGAATTAAGTTAAAGTTTGAAAATGATGACTGGGGATGTGGCTCAAGCAGTAGCGCGCTCGCCTGACATGCATGGGGCGCTAGGTTCCATCCCCAACACCACATAAAAATAAAAAATAAAAATATTATATCCACCTAAAAACTAAAAAAATAAATAAATTTTTAAAAAAATGATGAAACATTCACTACTGGCAAAGTAGAGATTATATTTTGGTATTATCTGCATAAAAATGTTAGCAGTAGTTACCAAAGCCTTTAAAATAAGGTTCACATGATTAAATTATTCTACATTCAAGGATTCATCATGATAAGGAAATGAAAGTGTAATGGAAAATTATTTATAATAGCAGAAACATTAAAACCTATATATCTAATAATAGAGGAGTGGTAAAATAAATTGATGGATAATCATGCAGTCATTAACATCAAGATTTTGAGAAATAATCAATGATATGATCCAAGTAGAATGTTCAGTAAGAAGTGAAATACATATTGACATATACAACATGATCCGGATATATTCTTCTCTCTTTTCTAAATTTTCCTCACAAAATACATATTATTTTATAACAAAATTTGAAGTATTTTGTTTATAAATTGAGGGCTGATCAAGTTTAAGAATTTTGCTTTGTTACTAACTTTCCAATTGACACAGGACTGTTAAGAAGTTATAGAAATAAGTTATTACTGTAACACAAATAACATCTAGAATTTAGTACCAAAAGACAGATATGGATATTTGAGCCTTAAAATGTAGTTTAAAAAAATCAATAATGCCATACTGAACTATAACTAAGCAAAATTTTACTTCAATTTAAATATTTTTTCTAAATATATGCACTTTAAGAATTGAAAATTTCATTTTCTAAAATAGTTCTTTTAACATAAGTATAATAAAGTTAATGCTGTTAAACACTTTTCTAGAAGAAAACTCTGGTTAATTATCACAATTTCAGAGAGCAGGCAATCCACTAATCAACAATAACTAATTAAAATAATTCTCCAATTGAGAATTATTTTATCTCCAATTGAGTCATTTTCCTTGAGATGGCAGGTACACAGTGTTCAATTTTGAGGAAGTGATTGCCAGCTACCCAAAATAAAAGAACCGTGCCTGGCAGATATATACTAAAGTGGCCACCACATCCCACCTCCTGTTAATCATATCCTGTGTGATTCCCTCCCTTTGTATTGGACCTCTGACTTGCTTCGAACCAGTAGAATACAGCAAAAGTAATAGGATAAACATGATTTTCTATTAGTAATTACATTAATTCAGACTCTAATGACATTTTGCTAAGGATTCTCCCTTAATACCTTTGAGAAAGCAAGTAGCCAACCTGGGAAGACCCATCTGACAAAGAATGAACCAAAAAACAGTCAGATACTGAGACTCAGTTTGACAACCTGTAAGGAAATGAATGCTACAAACAACCATGTTAACTTGAAGCAAATACTTCCCCCACAAAGCTTCAGATAAGACTGCAACTTCAGGAACCACATACTGAAAGTGGCCTTGTGAGACCCTAAAGCAGAGGAGCCAGCTAAACCATCATCCGACCCACAGTAATATTACATAAGACTGTGAGATAATGCATGTGTTGTTTTAAATACATACATGTGTGATAATGTTGATACAAAAAAACAAATAAATAATACACCATGGTTTGTCAGTCATTGTTTCAAGTAAAAATGGTGTTCTAATTTTTGTTGTAATTAATCTTGGAATTTTATTTTTTTACAATTGCCAAAAAATAAAGATAAACAATAAAAACAGCACAATAAGGAAGTCTCTAGTCATCCAATGTACACAAATGGGCATATATTTTTCAAATTAAATCCATTACTATATTTCTTATAAAGAATTATTTATTAGTTCTTAGGGATTACCTGAAAAATGTAGTCCTGGTCAAAAGGAAAGAAAAGATCAGATGCGGAGAATTTCTGAAGTGTGAAAGATACAATATACTTAGTTGTATAAGTACAAGATTACAGTCCCTGAACAAAGGACTGCAATCTCGTGCAAAGGACCTATAGTTTCCTCTACCAAAAGTTATCCTTTACCAGTAAAACCATCAACAGCTGCTTGAGGATAGGGTAGAAACCACTCAAACTGGATTAGGCACATTGTAGGAAATATTTGAGCCCAGGTTTGTATATCTATACACAGAATGGGTCTGATTATCTATGTTTGGTGTAATGATTCCCTTTCTGCATTTTTGGAATACTAGTCCTAAGTATAGGATGGTCTATCTCCAAATCACTTGAAATGGAGAACTTGTGTAAAGATATGGTAAGGGACCAGCAAGAACAACAGAAACGTAGGAGCACAATACCATCTATTATGTGTAAAACTGGATACCCAGGGAATAGAGTGAAATGTCAAAGAAATTTCCTGGTACACAGGGAAGACAACCAAAAACCAAAAAAACAGCCTTCTTCTATCCATGTGTTATCCAGTAAAACTCTATGCCTGTAGCCATTAAATTACCAGGTAAGGGTTTCATATACCATTCCATAAATAAGGAAAGAAAATTTAGACTAAAAAGAATATAAGACAATAAGAAAAAGATAACTCTTTTGATTCTGGGCTTAAGGAATGAGAATTTCCTAAGATATAAGTAAAACAAACTCAAACTTTCAAATTTCCATACCCCAATTCCATTTATAGTTTAGGTAAGGCATGACCAATGTTGCAAGGTAATTAAAATGAAGCAGAAAAATAACTGTTGGTTTCAAAATCCAAAAGGTCATGACCTGGAAACTCACCTGGATCCCTACCCCTTAGACCATCTGGTGCCATCTACCGATTTCATGAAACTTTCAATGAAGGGCTTTGAAAAGGACTTGGCACACTGCTTGAACTGTTAGACTTAGAAAAGAGCTAATTCTTCTGTAAGAATCTACAGTCTTTTAACAAAAAGATTATATATAATTTGGGATTAGTAATATCTAGGGAAAAAACATTCCAGTATGATGGATTAAACAGATGTCTTACACATAGTCTCCGCCTTATGGGAGAAAACAGGGGAGGCTCATAATGGTCACCTTTTTCAGGTTTAATGAGACGAGAAAAAAACCTATATGCCCTACATAGGGATCACTTACATTATAAAGCTATAATTAAATATTTAGTTCAAGAATAAATTTGGGAAATGTCTATTTAGATAAAATGTTCTATTTTTAAAAAACAGATAGTGCAGCTCATAATTCAATCACACAAGCACCAAACTTCAGACACAGAAGTACTTTATGTATACTATTTCATCATGCAAAATATTTTAAAAGACAAATATTAATGGGTAGAGTTTAAAAATTAATAACATTAATGTTTTATACTTAAACTGGTGTTAATAGATCTTAGTAGTTTCATCAAGGAAATGAATATAACTGGAATCTCCAACCCATCAAGGACTTAAGCCAGAGACTCTGAATCATTCACTGCCTACATACAGTTTTAGCCATGTATGAATGAAAATGCAATGAGGCCTAGATGTGAGAACTTCCATCTGATACTAATATACACTTAGTATATTCCAAAATTTTAATCTAAGCATTCCAAATCTTTCCTTATGTAACTGCTAAATGAGAAAAGACAGAAATAAACAGATAAACAGTTCACTCAGATAAACAGTTTCACTAGAAAATTTTTCCAATCTCAGAAGACCTCCAATGCAACAAGCCAATCTAAGCCTACTTCTTTCTCACACATCTGATATTTAACCTTTGGCTTCCTTCTAATCTCCAATCACATCCCCATTTTGATTCTCAAGTTCTTACTGGCCTCCCCCTCATCTCTCATCCCTAACTCCTTACAGTAGAATAAGTAAACTGAGTCCCATAAGACATTCACAAGTTTTTCTTTAAAAATAATATCTTATAAAATTTGGCTTTAGTAAAAGTAAATGCTTACTGGAAATTGCTGGTTTTGAACTCGATATCTCTCCAATAAAGATGGGCTCATCATCATCATCATCCTCAATTTCTTTTACTTTCTTCTGCCATGGTTCCAGTTCTTCTTCATATTCCATAAAGAGTTCTGCCATTTTTAAATTATCTAATTTTCAAAAGGAGAGAAGTAACCTTATTATCAAAAAGAAAAGTAAAAACATTTTGCAGGGTGAGTACCAGGGATTGAACTAGCGGGCACTAGACCACTGAGCCATATCCCAACCCTATTTTATATTTTATTTAGAGAAAGGGTCTCACTGAGTTGCTTAACACCTCGATTTTGCTGAGATTGGCTTTAAACTTGTGATCCTCCTGTCTCGGCCTCCCAAGATGCTGAGATTGCTGGGATTACAGGCTTGCACCACCATGCCTGGCAGTAAAAACATTTTTGTAATACCTGATATTGAAGATCTACTTTAAAAATTCTAATAGCAATTTCTGAATTGATATTCGTAGTCAGTACCCTGTAATAACAGTAAGAAATTCAGATCTCACTAGGATAAAAACTAGTACAATTAAGATAGATTAAAAGGTAGATAGGAAGACAGAAAATGAAAGATATTAGTTATTTACCATAGATAGAAAACTTAGAGATAATAAAATCCAAAGTGAGCTGCAGTAGTACACCTAGATAAACATATTCTATCTAATCATTATCTTTCTAAAGAGATATTAACCACAGGTAGACTAAGACTAAGAAATAACAGGTAGGAAACAAACTAGAATTACTACCAAATTCAGGAACATTAGGCACAGAGCAAAGAAGAGATAGGTGCTAAATTAAAATACAGGAAATGAGGGAGGCTTACACCAGCCAGGTTATATTACATTTTCTCACCTGAAGAAACCGATCAAAACAATACATACAGTAAATACTACTTCTCAGAGATTATGACCAAGTATACTGAGCTCCTAAGAAGCACTTAGATATAGGTAGAACACCAGTATTTCTGTAATGCATTCTGCTGTCATATATAAATTAAACACACACACACACGCATGCACACACACACACACACACACACACACACACTCTCATGGCCTTCTGTAAACAAGGTGTTATGCTAAATTCTAAAGGGAAACACATGAATAAGTCTCAGCCACAGTCTTCAAAAATTTATGACTGAATGTCTGTCATTCATTGGACTTAAATTCAGATGGAACGGAATCTTAGAGAAGACATGAGACAGCAAGTCCAAGAATTGAAAGTATATTTCGAAATTGAACTAAACAAACAAATTCAAACTGTAAAGAACGAGCTTTACCAGGAGATAGGGATCTTAAAAAAAAAAAAAACAGTAATTTTAGAAATGCAAGAAACCTTAAACCAGATTAAAAATGCAAACGAGAATATCACAAATAGACTAGATCAAGTAGAAGTCAGAACATCAGATAATGAAGACAAAGTCTATCAACTTGAAAAGAGCATAGTCAACACTGAAAAGATGCTTAAATCTCACGAGCAATCTATTCAAGAGATGTGGGATCTCATCAAAAAACCAAATTTGAGAGTCATTGGGATAGAAGAAGGCACAGAGCTTCAAACCAAAGGAATGGACAACCTATTAAATGAAATAATCCTAGAAAACTTCCCAGATATGAAAGTTGGAATGGATTGCCAAATCCTGGATGCTTACAGGACCCCAAACATCCAAAACTGTAATAGACCAACCCCAAGACATATAATTATGAAAATAGCCAACATACAGAACAAGGAGAGAATATTAAAAGCTACCAGGGAAAGGAGGCAGATTACATACAGGGGTAAACCAATTAGGTTAGCAGCTGATTTTTCATCACAGACTTTGAAAGCGAGAAGATCATGGAACAATGTATTTCAAACACTGAAAAATAATGGTCTCCAACCAAGAATACTGTATCCAGCAAAATTAAGCATCAGATTTGACAATGAAATTAAAATCTTTCACGATAAACAAAAGCTAAAAGAATTCGCTGCCAGAAAACCAGCACTGCAGAGCATTTTGGGCAAAATCCTACAAGAAGAGGAAATGAAAAATAGTGCCCAAAACCAACAGAGGGAGGTATCTCAGTAAAGGGGGAAGAAAACAACCAAAAAGTAAAAACTAGCCAAACTAAAATAAATAAATAAATAAACATGACTGGAAGTACAAATCATATCTCAATTGTAACCTTAAATGTAAATGGTCTAAACTCACCAATCAAGAGACACAGGCTAGTAACCTGCATCAAAAAAACAAACCCAACAATATGCTGCCTACAGGAGACTCATATGATAGGAAAAGACATACACAGGCTGAAGGTGAAAGGTTGGGAAAAAGCATACCACTCACATGGCCCTCGGAAGCAAGCAGGAGTGGCCATACTCGTATCGAATAAAATCAACTTCAAACCTAAGCTAATCAAAAGGGATAAAGAAGGACACTATATCCTGCTAAAAGGAACTATTCACCAACAAGACATAACAATTATCAATTTATATGCACCAAATAATGGTGCAGCAACGTTCATAAAACAAACGCTCCTCAAGTTCAAGAGTCAAATTGACCACAACACAATAATTATGGGTGATTTCAACACACCACTCTCACCATTAGACAGATCCTCCAGACAAAAGCTGAATAAAGAAACTGTAGAGCTCAATGACACAATCAATAACCTAGACTTAACTGACATATATAGAATATATCAACCATCATCAAGTGGATACACGTTCTTCTCAGCAGGTCATGGATCTTACTCAAAGATAGATCATATATTATGCCATAGGGCAACTCTTAGTAAATATAAAGGTGTGGAGATAATACCATGCACCATATCTGACCATAATGGAATGAAACTGGAAATCAATGATAAAAGAAGGAAGGAAAAATCCTGCATCACATGGAAAATAAACAATATGTTACTGAATGATCAATGGGTCACAGAAGACATAAAGGAGGAAATCAAAAAATTCTTAGAGTTAAACGACAATACAGACACAACATACCGGAATCTATGGGACACAATGAAAGCAGTTTTAAGAGGGAAATTCATTTCCTGGAGTTCATTCCTCAAAAAAAGAAAAAAACCAACAAATAAACGAACTCACACTACATCTCAAAACCCTAGAAAAGGAAGAGCAAAACAACAGCAAACATAGCAGAAGACAAGAAATAATTAAAATCAGAGCGGAAATCAACGAAATTGAAACAAAAAAATCCATCGAAAAAATTGATAAAACTAAAAGTTGGTTCTTTGAAAGAATAAATAAGATCGACAGACCCTTAGCCAAGCTATCGAAGAGCAGAAGAGAGAAAACTCAAATTACTAACATACGGGATGAAAAAGGCAATATTACAACAGACACTACAGAAATACAGAAGATAATAAGAAAGTATTTTGAAACCTTATATTCTAATAAAATAGAAGACAGTGAAGACATCGATAAATTTCTTAAGTCATATGAGCTGCCCAGATTGAGTCAGGAAGACACACACAATCTAAACAGACCAATTACAAAGGAAGAAATAGAAGAAGCCATCAAAAGATTACCAACCAAGAAAAGCCCTGGACCGGATGGCTATACAGCGGAGTTTTACAAAACCTTCAAAGAAGAATTAATACCAATACTTTTCAAGCTATTTCAAGAAATAGAAAAAGAAGGAGCTCTTCCAAATTCATTCTATGAGGCCAACATCACCCTGATCCCAAAACCAGACAAAGACACTTCAAAGAAAGAAAACTACAGACCAATATCTCTAATGAACATAGATGCAAAAATCCTCAATAAAATCCTGGCAAATCGAATACAAAAGCATATCAAAAAAATTGTACACCATGATCAAGTAGGATTCATCCCTGGGATGCAAGGTTGGTTCAATATACGGAAATCAATAAATATTATTCACCACATCAATAGACTTAAAGATAAGAACCATATGATCATCTCCATAGATGCAGAAAAAGCATTCGACAAAGTACAGCATCCTTTTTTGTTCAAAACACTAGAAAAACTGGGGATAACAGGAACTTACCTCAACATTGTAAAAGCTATATATGCTAAGCCTCAGGCTAGCATTATTCTAAATGGAGAAAAACTGAAGGCATTCCCTCTAAAATCTGGAACTAGACAGGGATGCCCTATCTCACCACTTCTATTTAATTTAGTCCTTGAAATACTAGCCAGAGCAATTAGACAGACAAAAGAAATTAAAGGCATAAAAATAGGAAAAGAAGAACTTAAAATATTACTATTTGCGGACGATATGATCCTATACCTAGAAGACCCAAAAGGGTCTACAAAGAAACTACTAGAACTAATAAATGAATTCAGCAAAGTGGCAGGATATAAAATTAACATGCATAAATCAAAGGCATTCCTGTACATCAACAACAAAACTTCTGAAATGGAAATGAGGAAAACTACCCCATTCACAATATCCTCAAAAAAAATAAAATACTTGGGGATCAACCTAACAAAAGAGGTGAAAGATTTATACAAAGAAAACTACAGAACCCTAAAGAGAGAGATAGAAGAAGATCTTAGAAGATGGAAAAATGTACCCTGTTCATGGATAGGCAGAACTAACATCATCAAAATGGCAATATTACCCAAAGTTCTCTACACGTTCAATGCAATGCCAATCAAAATCCCAAGGGCATTTCTTGTAGAAATAGATAAAACTATCATGAAATTCATATGGAAAAACAAAAGACCCAGAATAGCAAAAGCTATTCTAGGCAGGAAGTGTGAATCAGGCGGTATAGCGATACCAGATTTCAAACTATATTACAGAGCAATAGTAACAAAAACAGCATGGTACTGGTACCAAAACAGGCAGGTGGACCAATGGTACAGAATAGAGGACACAGAGACCAATCCTCAAAATTACAACTTTCTTATATTTGATAAAGGCGCTAAAAGCATGCAATGGAGAAAGGATAGCATCTTCAACAAATGGTGCTGGGAAAACTGGAAATCCATATGCAACAAAATGAAGCTGAATCCCTTTCTCTCGCCATGCACAAAAGTTAATTCAAAATGGATCAAGGAGCTAGATATCAAACCAGAGACTCTGCACCTGATAGAAGAAAAAGTTGGCTCCGATCTACATATTGTGGGGTCGGGCTCCAAATTCCTTAATAGGACGCCCATAGCCCAAGAATTAAATACAAGAATAAACAAATGGGACTTACTGAAACTAAAAAGTTTTTTCTCAGCAAGAGAAACAATAAGAGAGGTAAACAGGGAACCTACATCCTGGGAACAAATTTTTACTCCTCACACTTCAGATAGAGCCCTAATATCCATAATATACAAAGAACTTAAAAAATTAAACAATAAGATAACAAACAACCCTATCAACAAATGGGCCAAGGACCTGAACAGACACTTCTCAGAGGAAGACATACAGTCAATCAATAAGTATATGAAAAAATGCTCACTATCTCTAGCAGTCAGAGAAATGCAAATCAAAACCACCCTAAGATACCATCTCACTCCTGTAAGATTTGCAGCCATTAGGAAGTCAAGTAACAATAAGTGCTGGCGAGGATGTGGGGAAAAGGGTACACTTGTACATTGCTAGTGGGACTGCAAAATGGTGCGGCCAATATGGAAAGCAGTATGGAGATACCTAGGAAAGCTGGGAATGGAACCACCATTTGACCCAGCTATTGCCCTTCTCGGTCTATTCCCTGAGGACCTCAAAAGAGCATACTATAGTGATACTGCCACTTCAATGATCATAGCAGCACAATTCACAATAGCTAGACTTTGGAACCAACCTAGATGCCCTTCAATAGATGAATGGATTAAAAAACTGTGGCATCTATACACAATGGAGTATTACGCAGCACTAAAAAATGACAAAATCATGGATTTTGGAGGGAAATGGATGGCATTAGAGCAGATAATGCTAAGTGAAGCTAGCCAATCCTTAAAAAACAAATGCCAAATGTCTCCTTTGATATAAAGAGAGCAACCAAGATCAGAACAGGGAAGAAGAGCATGAGGAAAAGATTAACATTTAACAGAGACGAGTGGGGTGGGAGAGAGGGAGAGAAAAGGGAAACTGTATGGAAATGGAAGGAGACCCTCATTGTTACATAAAACTACATATAAGAGTTTGTGAGGGGAAAGGGGAAAAAAAAGGGAGAGAATTAAACCACAGCAGATGGGGTAGAGAGGGAAGAGGAGAGGGAAGGGGAGGGGGGATAGTAGGGGATAGGAAAGGTAGCAGAATACAACAGTCATTAATATGGTATTATGTAAAAATGTGGATGTGTAACCGATGTCATTCTGCAACTTGTAATTGGGGTAAAAATGGGAGCTGATAACCCATTTGAATCAAATGTATGGAAGATGATATGCCATGAGCTTTGTAATGTTTTGAACAACCAATAAAAAAAAATATTTAAAAAAAAAAAAGAAAAAAAATACTGTTACAAAAAAACCCATTATCATAAAAATCACAATTAAGCTGCTTTATTTGAACCAAGAATTTATTATCTGTGGGGGGCTGAAGATAGAGTTCAGTGGCAGTGTTTTCCAAACAAGTACAATGTTCTGGGTTAAATATCCTAACACACACAAAAAAGAATTTTTTATCTGTATTTTTATGTATACAGAACAACATAAATTTTATAGAAATTCATTTCCCCTTACATTCCTATAAATATCCCTGTTGCCCAATACCCGTATTCATCCAGCAGGATGACTTTTAACCCAAATTGAACATGATATGACCCTTAACCATACTCTGTTCCCTCAATCTATTTTCACGTAACAGCAGGTCCTGAGTTGATCTTGCCATGCAGGTATGTAGGGAATCCTCCAGCTGCTGAGAAGCTCAAAGGTAGATGCAGAAATGATCCCTGGAGCAAATGTAGGCAGCTAGGTAGAACCTGTGAGGTCTAAAGTCATCTTCCATGGCCAACAACCCAGTCAGGATGAAGGGATGAGGCTGAATCAGCCTCTTTCTTCTCAATACAGGGAAGATGGACACAATCAGGTCTGTGTGGATTGCTGATTCCGGGCTCCTAGGGTATATAGACCTTTATGTCTTGTGAAAATGTCACAGGAAGGTGGGGCAGCCTCCATCTCATGGGACCCTTGGAAACAACTGTTAGGACAAAGTGGTTGCCAAGGCAGTGACCTCATTCACTTTCCTGAAGGAAGTGACCTCACCTCACTTCCTTGGTGATGGAACTCTCTGAACTTGGGATGCAGGAGGCGAGGCATCCAGAGGCAGTTCCACTTCCAGTGGGCTCACTTGATTGTCTGTACCAAGGCCAGAGTCATTCTATGTTGGTACCTAGTGATGTGTGGATAGCCAAATGCCTTGAATGGTCTCAACAGGAGCTTTTCCTGAGAAAGAAGTGTTGGCTCATTGCTGGCTCCTGACAACTACACAGAGATGGCCAAGGAGACCAGAGCTGAGACAGGACAGGCCACTGCTGAGTAACATATTTTCACCCACCAGTCAGAGGACAGAGTGGATAGATGCAGACCAAATAGAGGGGTGGTTTGTGTGTCTCAGTGGGTGTGGGTTTCAATTTGTCATTTTGTCTCATGTTCTGAGAACATGAAGGAAAAATGTTTTGTTGTTGTTTTGTTGTTGTTGTTGTTGTTGTTAGCCTTTTTATGTTGGTGGATCCCACTGGGGTTGTGGTTAAAGAGAGTAGAGAGAAGAATGCAGCCGTGAATGTGTCTTCTCTAGTGGAAATCTTTGCAGGACTCCTCATGGCCAATTTATGAATGGACTGCCGCTTGCCTTGCAGATGGGCAACACCTACCAAGATCCTAAGTTCCTGTATTCTTCCTGAATTTTGGCCACTCTCTGAAGAGGTTCCTGGTTTTGTGTCTAAGATGTGTATCACATTCAAGCTCTGTGACATGGCCATGGACTGGATTGCTGAAGGGCATGCCAAGCATCTCAGAAAACTCAAAAATTAGCATGACTGCTAAGGATCTCTCTGGAGAATCCCTGCTTGGATAGATAGTAACCCAAGTTGCATGATTAGGAGCTGTCAGTGCCACAGTGTTCAATTAAAGAAAAGTTTTTCTCCAAGCTTCTTTCTTCCCTATTGTTCTGTTCCCCTGAATTTCAGGGAGGTGTTTGCCTTAGGGCACTCCTTTGGGACTCTTCAAGAAAACAGTTTCAAATGGAAATGAAGAGGCCTAATCTGTGCCTTTTAAGTAAAGTGCTTTGTAAAAGCTGTGTCTGAATCAGACTCTTGGCCCTGTGTGTGGCTGTGAATTACATTCTCAGCACCCAAGGAAACTCAAGAAAAATCCCATGTGTCCATCCCAATCTAAAAGGATGAAAACGAAGTGTACTATTGGATGAAGTCTCTTGCCATCCTCTGGTCAGGCTCCTGACCCCTATGAAGTCAGAACAGGGATCCTCTGGGTCAAATGAGTTGTTGCAAGCCCTCCAGTAACTAGCACACAGGTGTTTGGGTTTTTTCATGAGTCCAGTACACAGAAAGAATCTACCCCTGGCAGGCAGGAAGCCTCTAATTTGACAAGCAGAGCAGTATTAACTACAGACCCATTTTATCTATCCTGTTTCTCAGGAAGGATGTCCAGGCCACCATGACATTTGGCATATGATGGGCATGAGAGCTTACTTTGCACACCATCTAAGACTGCTCACCCTATAGAAACCCCCAGCCAGAATGTTATGATGAGTGTCTGTATGGAAGAAGATGAGGGCCATGTGGGAGTGTTTTTGTTAGAATAGTGGTCTTTTGTGTGGTGGTTGGAAATGATGACTGGGTCCACCTCAGGTTGAACTCTGGTGTGATGCCATTAGAGACTGAGTACTGAAACTGATCTCAGAGAACTATTGCCATGAATTGTGTTGGGATTTTAGAAGGCCAGGCATTAGAGGAGCCTTTGGAAACTGGGATCTAGAACGAGGGTGTCTTTCTCCACAGTACTGGGAACCTCAGCCAGAATTTTACATGATTTTGCTGTTAAAGCCTTCTCAGCTATAGTTGAGATCCAAAACTCACAGGAACCTCATATTTTAGACCCCAATGGGCCTGGATTCCTGTGACCTTTCGCCACTCCTTGGGAACCTTGCCTGCATGCGATCTCCAGAGGTTTTACTGAAAGGAGATTCCTCAACACTTAATGGCTCCTGAATGAATCAAAACCCACAGTGTCAACTTCTTCATTCTTGAAATATGGCTAGGCCAATACCATGAAGTTTTTGAGAATCCCATGACCAGAAATCCCTGGAGAACTTTAGATCTCCTTTTGCTCATCATGACTGAACCTGCGAGTGCCATTTTTGACTGAGTGGAATTCATGACCATGGTGAAGAACAGAGATGCCAGTGAGTAGGAGCCAGCAGAGAACTGGGCCTGGAGCAATGGAGTGCAGGTGTGTGATCCAACATCTGTGGTGGGCACCTGTGGTTCTGTCATTGGCTTCCAAATGACATGTGACTGACAAGGTGCAGCCAGGAGACCCGAAAATGTAAAGGCATGTGGTTGTGGGGAGAGGATTTGGTGTGATGCTCAGAAACAAGTTGCTATGCTCAAGTGGGAAAGATATATGGGGTAGCAGCCCAGTTTGTGTTTTTGCCTTCAGACCCTGACTCACCCCATGTGGCAGATCTCCCTCCAGCACTGTGTTCTGGTTGACCTCTTTTATTTCAAAAACAAACACCAATTTTCCATGGAAGATGTAAAAAAATGCCATTAAAACTGGGCGGTGAGCCAAAGGCTTCACAATGCACCCATGGAGACATTCATACCCCAAAGGCCACAGTTACCTGCATAGAGAGGACTCAGCTCTGCTGCCTCCTGTTCCTATGGGAAAATATGAACCCATGTCCTCCTGTTCACATAGACTCAGACCAAGCATTCATGATCTCACTACAAAGGAAGCTAAAACACAAAGCTATATTTTTAGTGCATGAATGTCAGAGGCAGATAGTCAAGAAGTCATTAGGCCAACAAAGTTCCATGTTTGTGGAATGTTTACCCTGTCCTCTACTTTTGGGATCTCTTCTGCCACACCCAAGTTTGTGAGCTCCTCAGAATTTCCAATTCCAGATATGTAGTCACAGATTTTTTTCCTCTTCTCCTCTCATTGTGTCTTCTTTGGGGTGATAGTAATGTCCAGGCATTGTGGTGGATGACAGTGGAAGCTTTTTATGTGCCACGTGTTCCCATATGTATTAGAGTCATTTTCCGTTTTGCCATTTGAAATATTGAATCTCTGACACTAACCCATAACCTTCTAGACTCTGACTACTTATCCTAACATCGATAAAAATAATCCTAAAGGAATAGAAGTAGAGGCATTTGATAGGAGGCATGGTGTATACTTGGACTTGCCTTTTGCTTCATCAGAGATACATATTATAAAACCTGTGACACATTTTTCTCATTTTACTTCTCAAAATCAACAAATACGTAACTTCCTGACTCCCTGTCTCTGTCGCCTGGGTCACAATATATATTTTTATATACATATATATAATCCTACTGCAATCACAGGTATATTTTTGAGAGTACTCTCACTTTGGTAAATATGAATTTCATGAAGAGATCACTGCTCCCCAATACACTGAGGTAACTGAAAATTCAAGCTGTGGTGAGCTTTATACTTCAACAAGTTTAGACATGAAACAATGTAGAGGAAAATGAATATTTTGGGTACATATGTGAAGGATATATATGTCTTCTTATGAATTTCGATCGGCATATATACTATTACATTTTAGTGTATTAATATATATATATATATATATATATATATATATATATATATATATATATATAGTATGAATTTGCAAACATGAACTATATGTGTCATATACTTATACTACCTTGATTCTTTCATGTCCATCTGTGTGGATTTATAATCAACTTTTCAGGAGATATTTTTCAGAAATATTCATTTTCTTGGCATACATATTCATTTTGGAATACTCAAAATGAACTTCAGTGAATATTGAGTACTAACCCTAATATTTCTACAGTAAGTGACCCAGGTTAAGATCAATGAAAGTATATTCATATGGGACATGATGTGTATTTTGAATTAAATTTTTATTCAAAATTGTTATATTCCTATTTCTTCAGTATATATACATCATAGGATGTATCATTTCATCCACAATTCACAAATTGATATGCATATGATTCACTTTCATTCACTCCCTGTATCAGATCCCATGTATTTCTCCATGTTGCTTTACTTACTTTTTCATGTGATTTCTTTTATATCACATAACTTTTGAATTCCATCATCATTTTCAAAGCAAAACTCAAACACAGTTTGTTATAATTAGTAACCCTAATATTACCACTACATGTATAACTACTTGGATTGAATGTTTGTATGTGAATACCAGATTTCATGTATTGTTTAAAATATCAATTCTATTCATTATTTAAAATAGTAACCTGTTATATTTTTTATTCCCCATATGGTCTATTCATGCATCATCTTTATATTCATAAACCCAGGGTACACCTATTTTTATCCCCAAACTCTAAATGATAGGGTTTCAAAACATGCTCCCAGAAATGATGGAAGAAATACACATGTCACCTGTTCCATATATTCCTTTCATCACATCATGTTCTGGACACAAAATGCAAAACTCACACTTATCTAATTCTTCTCCCAAAGCCTCATTTTAAAGAGAGCATGGATTACTAAAATCATCTATGTCTGCATTGCCTATTGTTTTCAAATTTCACTTCTATGGTGAGTATACACTTGATTCTTTCAAGGATAGTGTGTTCAACTACCCCCCTGTTGAAATTATCCCTGATCTTATCACTCATTTTGTACTTTGCCTGATCTCCTAACATCCTTATAGATAGCTATTTCCCCAAGTGCCTTGTTGTGACTGACTCTTCATGTGTGCTGACATTCCCATTTACACTTCTTCTCTGCATGGTCAGACAGATTTGCAGGGACTTGTTGGGTGGTGTGCTAGGTAGACTTTTGGGTGCAGATGGACATGGGGCAGCTATTTTCCTGCGGACAGTGGCTGCTTCATCCACAAAAGAAGCCTGTTGTCCCCCAGCGGAGCTGTCCAGAGTGATGACCTTTTAATTTTATTATCAGGACCATGAGGCTTCTAGCTGGAATCACACCTCCCTAAGAGGTTGTAAGGAAACTCTGTGAATTGAAATCCACATAGTGGTGGAAAGATCTCAGACCAGCCATCCCTTGGGAGGTGGTAGTTAAAGGTTAGTTTCACTCAGTTGGCAGAAAAGTTTTGAGGGAAAAGTTCATTTTTATAACGTTTCTTTTGGCTGGAGATAGGATAAATGGGGCAAAGATGGATGTGCTTTTGTACATTGGGCTAATTGGGTTAGATTGATGAACGTGGTTACATATCCAGGGCACAATATGAGCTAGTTTTGTATGTACAGATTCTTTACTTCCCACTATAATCTCAGAGGGTAGACATCATCACTCCCCAGTTCTTACAGATGGGGAACTGAGATGTGGATACATTGAGGAGCCGCCCAGATCACCCAGATGGTAAATGGCAGAGCTAAGATTTGAACTGCAGTCTTGTGACACAGTCTCTGGTTGTGGCCAGTATACTGCATTTCCTGGACATGCAGGGAGGGTCTAGATAGTATGGCTGGATATGTTCCTGAGCTCTATGGCATTCTGTGAAGCAGTGTCCCATTGGGTGTAAATAAACTGTGTGTAATGTATATATACTCCTCCTGTCCTACAATAAACGGCTCCCACTCCTGCTGTATCAATGTACACAAGTTGTTCGTCACCCCCTGGTTATTTTGCTGCAGCCGAACTGTGGCAAAACAATCCATCACATCAACAGACTTAAAGATATAAATCACAAAATCATATCAATGGATGAAGAAAAAGCATTTGACAAAATAATCCACCCATTAATTTTCAAAGCACTAGAAAACCTATGGATAACAGGAACATACCTTAACATTTTAAAAGCTATCTATGCTAGGCCCCAGGCCAACATCATTCTAAATGGGGGAAAACTTCAAAGCATTCTCTGTAAAAACTGGAACAAGAAAAGCATTTCACTACTTCTATTTAGCATAGTTCTTGAAAATCTAGTCATGGCAATTAAACAGCAAAATAAACAAAAAGGATATAGATACATAAAAGAAGAACTTAAATTATCACTATTTGCTGACAATAAGATTGTATACCTAGAAGTCCCAAAAAATTTCACCAGAAAACTATTAGAAGTAATAAATGGATTCAGACAAGTAGCAGGATATAAAATCAACACCTATAAATCAAATGCATTTCTGTATATCAGTGACAAATCATCTGAAACAGAAGATAGGAAAACTACCCAATTTACAATAGATTAAAAAAAACTGTGAATCAACGTAACAAAAGAGGTGGAAGACCTATCCAATGAAAATTACAGAATGCTAAAAGAAGACCTTAGAAGATAGAATGATCCCCCTTGTTCTTAGATAAGAATTAATATTGTTAAAATGACCATGCTATCAAAAGGTCAATACATATTTAATGCAATTCCAATCAAAATCCCAATGACATTCCTCATAGAAATAGAATAAGCAGTCATGAAATTCATCTGGGAAAATGAAAAACCCAAAGCAACAGCCAAAGTAATCCTTAGCAAGAAGAGTGACATCATTGTACACATTCCTGTGCTGAATTTCCCAACATAATGTTAATAGGATGAGAAAGAAAATAATAAGCAACTAAAAATGAAGTATAAAAAAGCCAAAGGGACTCCTTGGTTTAGTGGCCAAAAAAACCCTCAAGTCTTGCATTGGCAGTGAAGAGAAAGTCAAGCACAAAGCTTGCTCTTTATTAGCCTATGTGATTAACTTTAAAAAGAAGATTAAGCCCTCAAGGAAGGTATGTTTATAACATCCAAAGAAAGAGTTTCACCAGAAAACCTGTGACCTTAACACAGGTATGAAAAATGTGGTAGCTGCTCCTCAGGATTTTCATTGCTATTACTCCTTTGAGACATCTAAATCTACCAAAATGTCCTGTTGCTTTCTATTAAGAATAATTGACTCAATAATTCTGAAAGGTAAAATACCATTTGAGATCTGTCTATATTTCTCTTCTGGCTGCTTGGACTATATCTAGGCTTAAATGAGAACATCAACCATCTCAGGGGCCACAGGGCTTGATAAAGAAAGAAATGAACTACAATTTAAAGAAGCTATGAACCTAAATGACATATGGTAGCAGTAGCTTGTGGTGTATGTGTGGCAATGGATTAGAAGATTCTTCATCAAAGAGACTAGAACATAAAATTGGAAAGCAGAGGCTTTATTTATCTGATAATATCATCTGAAGAGGAAGGATTTAATACATAAGGAGATCTTGCAAACTCATAAGATGGCTTCCAGCACCATGATATGCACAATGTCTAAGCTGAGTAAAAGAGAAATGCCTCAATTATATCAGATGATAGAGTAAAAAGTTCAGGGAAGTGGGCATGCTAGAGTAGATAAAAGACAAGCAAGGTAAATTTTTTTCTGATGGTCCAGAAAACACACAATTTATTAAGGCCACAAGAATGCACTGATGTGAAAGGCAGCAACATCACCAAAAATTCAATGTAGAATGCTTCTGGGATCAATCTCCAATAATTGCCCCCCACCCCCCACCCCACACATACTCATACAAACACATATCCCAGTAAGATAAATGAAGAACTTTAAAGAAATACACTAAAAATAAAACTCATATGAGTGAAAGCATGAACATGTCCAGAATTTGTTAATTTTTCAAGATACATGATCGCCTATATGGGAAAAATATTATGTAAAAAAATGAGAAAGGAAAAATCCTATAGATTAGAGTACAATAGATCATTTACCAAGCTAGCATTATCTTTTAGTTTCAAGGCTGGAGGTAGAAAGACTCATAAAACTTGACTAATTGAAAACAGTAGGCATGAATTAATTTTGAAATATGACAATCCAGATGGTGACATTTAAATGACAACAACTAGAAAGCATTTAACCACAGCACTGTTGGAGTTGCAACCCCATGGACCCAATTCATAAAGACTCACAATCGTGGTCAATAGATCTCCGAAGGAACAAATAGATTGGTGCAAGACAAATGCACTATTTGGCTTAAACTAGAAGGATAAATCAAAGTTTGGTCACAGCAAATCTGAGGGAGATTATCTTAATAAAAATATTCCAAGCCCTTGCATAGTTTCCAGAATTGACCCGTATTAAGATCCAGAAGTTTTCAAGCAGAACAAACCTTCAGTACAATAACATACGTATACATTAATGATTTCTTCATTCTTTATCTAAAGGGAATCATAGGTTCAGTTAGGTAGCATATAGGGGAATGAGGTTTATTCACATATTTTTAGCACTATTGATACAGGTTCTATGTGATATTAAAATACAGACACATTGAGGCTGGGGTTATGGCTCAGAGGTAATGCACCTGACTCGCATGTATAAAGCACTGGATTCAATTCTCAGGACCACATATGAATATAATACAAGATTTAAAAAATATGGATATATTGGGAAATAGTATCATAGCCCTCTTACTTGTTGAGGGTATGAGGAAGTCAGGTAATAAATGGCTTATATGAACCACCTTGGTGGTCACTAACAATGAACCTGAATATTTAATAGGCATTAACATACTTGGAAATTGACACACATTCAAATTGGATTCCTGATTGTGATTAATAACTGCCATGATGGAGAAAGCCAAGCAGAAAACTCTAAAACTGCTCCTTCATAACCTAAAATTTCCTAAAAAGTAATTATGCAAAATTTGTGTCTAGTGGGCATGTCAAAGATGCGGAGATTCATTCTAGCCTGACACATCTAAGAAATCCATGGATGGTGTTCCTTTTCCAATCTCTACTTGCCTTGCTTGCCAAGGAATTTTATTAGTTCATAAACTTGGGTTCAAGTGTTTGCCAACCAGAGGTAGAGATTTATGGCGAAAGCTGATAGTTCTAATTGGGCTGCTTTTACTCTCAGCTTTGGTTTTGTTTATCTTGAAGAAACTTTCTCACAATGAATCGTTCTGATATTTAAACCTATATAATAAACGTGCTGATCTTCCTCTTGGTCAGTCTTCTCCTACCAGAGGCAAGTTGAACTACCAAGCCCTGGCCTTTTGTGTCTACTTTTCTGTCTGATTTTCCTTTTCCTTAATCCCTCAGCAGGGTGCTTGCATCCCTGAATAAATGGTCTTGCAGGATGTGACAACTTGGAAAGGTGAGGCATGAGGATTGTGAGTTCAACAGAGCAAGGCTCTAAGAAACTTGCAAGACCCTGTCTCAATAAATAAAATTAAAAAATAATTAGATTTGGAGTTCAGTGGTTAAGTACTGCCCCTTTGTTCAATTTCTGGTCCCTCCAAAAAACTGAGGATTTAACTCAGAGGCACTCAAGCACTGAGCTACATCCCACCCTCTTTTGTATTTTATTTTATTTTTTAAAGAGAGAGACAATTTTAATATTTATTTTTTAGTTTTCAGCGGACTCAACATCTTTGTTTGTATGTGGTGCTGAGGATCAAACCTAGGCCGCACACATGCCAGGAGAACGTGCTACCACTTAAGCCACATCCCCAGCCCTATTTTGTATTTTATTTAGAGATAGGATCTCACTGAATTGCTTAGTGCCTCTCCTCTGCTTAGGCTGGCTTTGAACTCACAATCCTCCTGTCTCAGCCTCTGAGATAGGATCTCACTGAATTGCTTAGTGCCTCTCCTCTGCTTAGACTGGCTTTGAACTCACAATCCTCCTGTCTCAGCCTCTTGAGTTGCCTAGATTACAAGAGTGCAGCACTGTGGCTGGCCTCTTTGTATTTCAAAGAAATCATATCCCTTTTCAAAGGAGTGAGGGTTAAATTTACATGTTAACTTGACTGAGGCATGTGACCAAACTTTGTGCTGAGCCTACCTATGAAGATATTTGATAGCATAATAGATTAACATTTGAACAAGTAACTGAGCAATGAAGATTGCTGCCCATAATTGTGGGTCTCATTGAATTAATTGAAGACCTGATTAGAACAAAGTTAGAGTAACAGGGGTCCCCTGCTGCATGGCTACTGATAGTACAAATCTTTCCCACTATCAAAAAAACCTGAACCATCTACTGTTCTTAAGCCTGCTGATTTTGGGTGTGCAAATTATACCATTGGTTCTCTTGAGAGTTTGTACCTTGCCTTCTGCAAGTCTTGGGACTTGTCATAATCATTTGAGCCAATTCTTGTGACTTGTCATAATCATATGAGCCAATCACAAATGTTTATTCTCCTACTATTTTTTTTTCTCTTCAGAAACCTAAAACAGTAGGATATTATCTGATGAAGAGATTCTTTTATAAAGAGCTGCTGTAGGTTTTTTCTTAGGAATGATGTTCCCTTATCTTCAATATGAAAAATATGGTCTCTTTACATACTCCTCACCTTAAGACATCTGATTCAGGAAAGCAATACATAGACAATTGATTGACTGATTGACAGATTTATTGATTCAGGAAACCTCTGTGTTTCTAACTGTATATCACACATACAATTGACCTCACCTACAAAAGCAATTATTCACTTTAAATGCTGTATAATATTGTATTTTGATATCTGCACTCCCTAGTATCTAAGCAATATTTCTCCAGGATTCACACTGTTTTTATTTTATCAGTCTCAGCCTGGGCTATGTTCCAACAGTTTTCCTTCAGGGTAGGTCTTTGTCGTTCTGAAAAAGCACATTTGTTTTACTTTCCCTGAAACCTAGGGATGTATGCTGTCATATTTTGATCTTCACTTTGATCACTGTGTTCTCTGGTACTTTTTTAGAAACGTCTGAAGCCTGCACATTTATTATGGCATTTCAGATTGCTCTAGATCTTTTGGAGGGCAAGTTTTTGTCTGTCATTCCTGAGTCTTCTTATCTCTTAGACTTTTTGTTTATTGTTTCTCTTCTTATCTGCTGCTGTGTAGCAGGCAGCCCAAATCTAAAGTCATGGAATGCGTTAGCCAAACCAGCTACTCTCAGAAGCTCTTTCGAGATTTAAGAACCTCTCATGTAGCTTCAGTGTAAGGATTCTGACTGTGGAAATATACAGGGGAGCATTCCTCTGGTGAGCAAACTCTAGGGGGGTAACTGGTACTCTGTTTCCCACCCTTAGAATGCCCTGCATTTTCTCTTAAGAACGTGTAAGATAACTAATACATGTGCTGTGTCTAACTGCTGTGGCAATGCCACTAGAGTCTTATCCGCCTCAAACTTGATTTTAGGCACACAGCTCCTGGAAATAAAGGAACTCTCTTGTTAGACACCACAATGTTCCACTAAGCCTAAACCTGTCCACATAACAGAACTTAATACAATGAAATTTCTTGAGAGCTACACAAATCTCCTAACATCTCACATTGCAACTTAGTAATGTAACTGAGGGATCAGCTGCATAATGTTGCTGAGACTGATCCTGCCTAGTAATACAGTGAACAATATGTACTAATGATGCCAATGACCTAAATAGTGATTGATATAAATAAAGCTTGGCAGCTTGGCCTCTCTGCCATCTTTCCTGCCTCTGCAACTTGTCTCAATGTCTCCTTTTTATTTTCCTTAGGCTTTGGGGAATGTGTCACCCATTAATTACCTTTTTGTGCTAACTTATTTTGTCTTTTTGGTACTTATTATAGGATCTAGAGAAATTTTAAAAATTGCTATACTCATGACTTTTGTAGCTTAGATTTAATTTTAATCTTAATTTGTAATATTAAAATTGTATATGTCTTTATCTCTTCTAAAAATCTAGTTTTTTAAATGTGTGTTTGTAAAAGGAAAAATTCATATTAATGAATTACATCATATAATAGTTGTACATTCTGCATTATATAATGCATAATATGCATCATTCATTATATATTTAACATACTACCAGATTAAAGAGTCTTCAATAATTTCCAACAGAAAATGTATAAAATTTATTTTTACTTTAATGATGTTTTTTAAATTTTCTTATTAGTTATAGATGGAATATTTTTTTAATGTGGTGCTGAGAATTGAACCTGATGCCTCACACATGGGAGGCAAGCGCCCTATTACTGAGCCACAACCCCAGCCCCTAATGCATATTTAATTAGTTCAATATTCTCCCTAACTAGACCATAAGGCAATTAATTTGAAGTAATATTTTATTTATTTTTATAGTACAAGTGACTAAAAATAATAACATATAAATCAGTAAACAAAAGCAGCTAAGGGTCTTGGCTTTCAAGAAATATTTATTTTCATGGACTCCATTTTAAATGTAATGACAGAGCCAATCAATTGCACATAGGCTTACTGAGTAGCATAATTAGAAGAAGTTTTCATGTGTGAAACATGAGATTACATTTCACACTAATGTGTCTCTATTTAACCTCTGCCTGAGTACAGCTAAACAGAAAATAGTTGCTACTTAAAGACAATCATTCAAAGTTTGCCCATATTCAGCTATAAAATCTTCCTTAATGCCAAGATTGAGATTTTCTTCTTAAAATTTTTACTCAAGTTTATCTTTTGTTTTGGAACCATTTAAAACAATCATTTAACTTTTTTTCACTGCAGAGAGAGTTAAAGAACATAAACAGTTTTATCACAACAAAATCCTTCTCATTATCTTAAGTATTTTGTAAAAATTTTATCATGCCACAGTCACAAAAGTTTATTCAGATAGATCTTTTCATTCTACAATTTTGAGGGGAAAAAAAAGAAGGGCACATATTCTACTATTAAAATCCAACCACCATGAATCTATTCTTTATGAAAAATAGCATTGAGTTTGTTCAAAATTAGATAATTAAAATTCTTCCTTAAGACCTTGTTTATTCTTTTTAGAGATACAGGATAGTAGAGTGTAAAGTGTATTGTGACATATTATACACACATGGAGTATAACTTATTTTTGTTTGATCCCATTCAAGTGGTTGTACATGATTTGGAATTTCTCTGGTTGTGGACTCATATTTGAACAAGGGAAAAGTTACCAAGGTTCTCTTTAACAGATGAATGGTAAAGAAAATATGGTATACACGCACAAGGGAATATTATTCTTCCTTAATGTCTTGATACACATGCATTGGCAATGTTGTCTACCTTTATTTTCTTCTAAATTTGTCTTTAAAAATAATTTCTAGTGGAAGAAGTTGGGGGGAAGGGAAGGGAGAGAAAGAGAGGGAGAGAGATAGAGAGAGAGAGAGAGAGAGAGAGAGAGAGAGAAGAGAGAGAGAGAAAGGAAGGGGAGGAAGAAAAAGGAAGACTTGCTGTGAAAAATGGTTTTCTTCATTACTGTTTGTAACTGTCTACACAATACAATGTGCAAGTTTGAGTTTCCAAGTTCAAAATAAAATATTTTTGATGCACTTATGGTTCCTGTTTCTAAGAGTGTAACAATATTCAATATCATTCTAAGCACAGTAGGTGAATTGTAAATACCTGCATTTACAATCTTAATCTTGTCATCTGTAAAACTGACTATCATAGAGTTGGAAAAAAAAGATAACTTTAACTTTTACAATCATTACTCTTGAGTCATTTTTTCATGAGTTAAAATAAAATTCTATTTTTTTTATCTAATTAAATTATACGTTACACTATCTAATAATAATTTGTATCTCATTAACGTATTTTGACCACAGATAATATACATTGCTTATATTACTAAACATTGATTCTCAAATTTACATGGCCCTTGCTCTTTTTATTTTGGATTTTTTTTTATACTTAGAGAACAGCAGTATTTATTACCATGCAGCAAATGTTGTCTGGCACAAGTATTCACACTTTACCTATGATTAATTCGTGTAACTCCCATAAAAACCTAATGCAAATACACATTGCAATTTCTCCTCTAGTGACAATGCTGCGGTCATAGGGAGGTTAAGTGACATAATCAAAATGAAGAAGTTGGTGGATGGCAGTGCCTGGGTTTGAATCCAGGCAATTTGGCTCTAGACTCCATGCTCAATGATCAGTTCTCATGTAAGAATTCATTATTTTAAATATTCACAGTCCCTAAAAAGGCAGCTTACATTAAGTACCATTTGTTTAAGAACTCATGGCACATGACACCATCTATCATGACTATTGATTATACTAGCACTCACCTTGTGAACATATACAGTGTCTTCAGTGGCACATATTTATACACACATAAAAAAATCACTGTTTGTGCCCTGTCTAAATTTCAATTTATTAACTTTAGGGAGAAAGTGGCTTGACAGTCTGTAGTAAAACAATTCTGAGAGCTTATTTATGTATGTTTGTATAATATATGTGGGTGTGTGCATGTGTATGTGTATTAACATTATATATATATATATATATATATATATATATATATACACACACACACACACACATTTTTAAATCACCTAAAATCATCATGTTTCATACCCTTGCTTAGAATTCTTGAAAATAACATTTAAAAAATTTTTTATTCTGGATTTGTACTAAAATTATTTTAAGGGATAAAAACATAAAAATTGGACATATTTGTAGAATACTTTGTTATATTGTTATATACGTATGTACTACATAATGTTTAAATCAGATTAATCACAGCTATCTTTTCAAACATGTGTCATTTCTTTATTGTGAAAATTTTCCAAGCTCTTTCTTCTAGCTTTTCAGAGCACACAGTGCATTATAATTATCTGTAGTCACCACTACTGTGCAGTAGCGCACTTTAGCTTCTTACTCCTATTCTGCCTTTGCCCTCCAAGGATAATCTGAACCTCAGCATCAGCAACATTGCATGCAACTTCTAAAAAATACAGACTTTGAAATCTCATCCCAGATCTATGAAATCCTTATTTTACCAAGATCCCAGACAATTCATATGTACTTTAAAATTTTAACAACTGCTTTAAAAGTGTTGAATGGATTCTAATATCTAGTAGCCTACATTCTTCTGTGTTGTACAATGTGATAGCCTCTAGTCATAGTGGTGTTTACAGTTAAGTGTGAATTATTGAAAATGGAGCAACACTGAACATTCAGTTCTTCATTAATACCAGAATATTTGTGTTCATTAGTTCCTGATGTTGAACTAATGTGTTCATTAATTATTCACATGGAAATGGGTATAATCTAGATATCAATCATACAGAATATCCCCATCACTGCTGAAAAATGTATTAAAGGCACTACTCTGGATCAAAGATGAACACTTTATTTTGTGAAAATCAAGAAATAAACATTATAGTTTTGTGGTCTATGTATAATCTCTGTTGATGCTCCTTCTCCCCCTTCTTCTATTTCTTCCTCTTTCTCTTTTTTCTCATTTTTTGAATAATCCTTTAATAAATGTAAAAGTACTTGCTAGATCGTGAATAACACCTGGGCCATAAGATGAACCTGGTCTACAAGTCATAGTTTATAGGTACCAAATATTTGTGATACCTTAGCAGATAAAATATGTGCTTGGGTAAAAATATGGAAAAAAGTATAAAATATCATGTATGTCTCAAGAATATAGAAAATTGAATGATAAACTAAACTTGTAATTTGTTTCTTACTTGTGAGATTTTTAATTTAAAATTTTATATAAATAATTCTAATAAACCAAGGGTGATAAAAATATATTTTGAGTTCTACCCAATCTCAGAATAATCCTATAATCAAGCATAGCTGCACCAAGAAGGGAGTAGAGAGGATCACTCTAAATTGACAGCCAGTAGACACCTGTCCATGGAGATACAGTATAGCTATATCAAGGTACAATAATGATTATATAAATTTGAAACAACTGTTCACTTTATTCCTTATCTTTCCTTATAAGGACTTCAGAATCTTATAAAATGTTATATATCCAATACTTGAAATATTTTTTTAAGAAAAGGTATGCTATTCTTCTGTGAGCATGTACATTCTGCCTCTTTCTATCATAGCTCCAGAGTCCTAAAAAATCCATTTCATGGTTAATTCTACTTGAGGTTACACTGAAGTATAGTGTTCACTAGGCAATGAACTAGATGTTTTAACATAACCTGTTTGCTTAAGTTTTGAAGATATACATAGCAGTTCCACCCTATTGAACCTCATAATTATATGTGTGTGCCTATCCATGCACTGGACTGTAGTGAGGATTCTTTGCATTCAAAATGTAGAGTCTCTTACTGAAACTAGCTTTCAGGGGTTAATCTAATCTCCTATTTGAAATATTTTCTTTAAGAACGTCTTCTGCTCTACTAGAAGAGGTTTCTGCTGAAACTAAATACTCTGCTTTCCAATGTTCCTATACTTTTCTGATTCTTAAAATGAAAATAGCCCAGAATGAGTTGACATCTTGCAACATTAACATTAAGCAAACAATTGAAATTATTTAAAAAATTGTTTCCAAATTCTTGAAAACTTACACATTTAAAACAAAAGCACTTTTATGAGATGTGCATTATTTTAAAAATAAATATAATATTATTTAATGGTGAATACAAAATGCATAAAGTTCAAATAGTGAAACAATAAAGCTTTTTATTTTATCATCTTGTTGACAATCTTTCAGAATAGTGGGGAATGGATAATGCTTTAATACTAAAAATACACTTTTCTATCTCCTATGGATTCATCATCTCATTCAGGTATATTGTGTTCAAAATAATCCCTGCTATTAAAAACTGGCCATAATGTCTAAATAGGAATAGAATTTTACTGCATGTAGGAAAAACTCTTCTATCTCAGCCTCATTAAATTATTTGTCTCATTACGTAAATTGTAAATGTTTTAATAGTAGAGTTACTTGAAATACATAATGCTACGGACAACTAATTATATTGTAAATTGTATTATAGCATGTTTGCTGTTTCAATTTTACTCCTTAGCCAGGAGGTATAAAATTTGTGGCTAAGTAGTCAAAGTGTAATCACTTTAAAAAATGTGCCATACCTTGCATACATTTTCAAGCTTCTAGTCATTCTAAGAATTGTAACTATATTCCAAAAAATAATTTGACTTTTAAATATCAAAAGTTAATTGAATTTTAAGATTATAATATTTAAATAGAAAGGTAGTAACAGTTTGGAAGCATATGGGAGAACACACAGATGCAAGTTAACTAAACTATTTTTTTAAAGAGAGAGAGAGAGAGAGAGAGAGAGAGAGAGAGAGAGAGAGAGAATTTTCACATTTATTTTTTAGTTATGGGTGGACACAACATCTTTGTTTTTGTATGTGGTGCTGAGGATCAAACCCAGGCCACAGGCATGCCAGGCAAGCACACTACTGCTTGAGCCACATCTCCAGCCCAACTAAACTATTTTCATGTTATACTTGTTTGCTTTAAAACATTCATTATCACCAAAGCACACTAAATATGGAAAATAATATTGTATGGATATATTATATATAAATATATGTATATATAATATTAGTATGTATATTTACATGTATAGAGAGAAGAGCTCTTTGGTCAGAGAACATGAACAAAAATGAGATCATACATGAAAATAACTACAAATACCTCTCAGAATAGATAGAGACACAGGGCAAAATCTATTGCACACCCTCATTGCTTGCTTGCTAACAAAGACATTATGCTTTGGCAATAAAGGAGTTCTACTTCCTGTAAGAGCAGCTCATTATTTGACAGAATAGTTATACTGTATAATATAATTACAAAGATGGAAGCAAGGTGTTCAAAACAGCAATATTGCTGATAGAGATATATCCCAGAATGTAAATAAAGAAATTATTGTGTTTATCACACTAAGAATTGCCTATTTTTTGTCTTCTCTACATTTCATTATTCCCACATGAGTGTGAACTGATAGCTGCATGTTTCATAAGAAGCACACAACTGGGAAACAAATCCGGTTACAATTTTATCACAAAACCTATGATCTCAATGTGTCCAGGTAATCCCCATGAACTTCAGTGTTCTCATGTGAAGAAAAGAATTAACTTTGCAAGTCTGAGACTGCATTCTTAGGAAGGCTAGCTGCTCAAGCTGGCCCTTGGCTAATTTTGCCTGGGGATTTCATGGGCAAACGGTTTGTTATAGGACTATAAAACTTTCCTCAATGATAAGAATGGTTTACTGGGCTAAATGTATGGTTCATGCTGATGATTTATTTTCACTCTAGGAGTCTGGAATTGTGGTATGTGTTAGTCAGGATGCTAGATGTATTCTGACTCTGTATGTCTGTATTTGCCAGGACAGTTTTTAAGCATTTCCTTCCCCCTTCTCCTTCTGCACCACATTTCAGAAAAGACAATAAGAAAGCATGGATTTTCCTTTCACTTTTAGCATGCCAAAGGTTTGAATAATGCAACCCTTACCCCAGACTCATCCCAAACCATCATAAGAACCCCAAGACTTTTCTCCTTTCTAGGAACTGCTAGGGTGCCACCCTCCTGTCCTCCCCAGAAAAACTCTTTTGTCAGTATAAATCTCTTTATATACACCCACCCCCTGTGTGTGTGTGTGTGTGTGTGTGTGTGTGTGTGTGTATGTGTGTGTGTGTGTTTGGCGTCATCATTTTCTATATCCAATCCAATTTTAGGGCAGTAGTCCATTCTGCTCTTTAGGTTGACCACATGATAGTGAGTACCTACAACACTAGCCCAGCACTCACTTTAGAACTGATTCTTTAATAAACTTTTCTTATGGACATTTTACACCTGTCATGTGTTCTTGCTGAAGAACTGTCTGTCATCCATAAATTCACTGGGAGACAGCTTTTAGAAGCTTGACCTTGTTCTTATATACTTTGCCCATAATATTTCCCTCTGTGAACATCAATATCTGCAATTTTACTAAAATAATCCCATAACTTCAATTAAAACACGTTTTGAGTGCTGTGAAACCTGAGGGTGTATAACAAGACCTAGGGTTGTCTTAGCGATATCTTTATAGCACATGGATATGATTTCAGTGGAATGAATTAGACTCAGAATTGTACATAGTCCTTCTCTTGCATGTCAAATGCACACTCTGGAGCCCATTGCTGAAACTGATTGTGACATCACATCTGTCTACTAAGGGATATTTCACAAGGAGGATCTATTGGTGTTTTTCCTTAGACTTTCCCAACAAGATCCACTTTGTTTATAAAAACACATTACAATTGTGAGAAACACCAACATGTATTTGTCATCTCACTGTAAATACGTGTTCTTAAATATTTTTCTAATAAAAATAAATGTTAGAGAAAAAGTTAACAAGGATTTAGACAAGTATTTCTGTATTCTTCTGAAAAAAACATTGAAATAAAAACCCAAACACACCCTCAGAAGGCCTTTAAAAACACAGTTTTTGCATTTCTGAAGATAATTATGAATGTGCTTTAGAAAAGTAAATTCATATGAGACTGATCTTGAAAAATGTACAGCCTCCTGTTTCCATTTGCAACATTGTTTTCATTATGAAAGCAATATATGTTCATCTTATCCATGTAAATTTTAGGGAAAAAATCTTTTAAAAACAAAATGACAGGTTTATAGTCAATATTCTGGGATAACTTGGTCAGGATTTGAGTACATTCTGCATGTGTAAGCCTTCCTTTATTTTCTTCTTCCTCTCTATATGCAAATTAACTCATTAGTAATGATTGTTAAATACTAATCACTTAAAAAGTATGTTATGAACATTTCAAAGTTTTGTTTTCAAAACATGATTTTTTAATGATGTAATGTCATAGTTAATGCTGATAGTCTCTTTTATTATTCTGGAAAAAGTAGGTACAATCATTCAAAAGGTAAAGGCTATCAGAAATAATTTTATGCCAATGCATTTGACAGCTTTTGTGAAACTGATAATTTTTGAAAAATACAATGTAAAAAACAAAAAAGCAACAAACAATCTATAAATCTGATGTCTGTTAAAAAATAAAATAAACCATAAAATATTCTACAGAAATAATCCCTAAATTTAAGCCCAAATGGTTTCCTTAGATTTTTCCAAATATTTATAAAAGTAATGAACTAATTGTGTGCAAAATTATACAGATAATGAAAAAAGAGCGTCCATAGATTAATTATTTTATTGGGCCACATAACCTTGATCACAGTAACAAATAAGTATATTTTTTAAAAAGAAAAAAATACATAAATATTGCTCTCTTGAACATAGACTTAATAGCCATTCACAAAATATTAGCAAAAGAAGTTAGAGTATAAAGACATGGATAAAGTCATTTAAGAAAGTGTCTTAATTAACAGAGTTGAAAAAAAAATATTTAGAATTCATAAAATACTCACTTTAATTTACATCATTATTTCCCCCCAAAAAATGTCAAGGGTCCTATGATTTCAATAGATACAGAAAGATCATTTTATAAATAATGAATGCATTTGTGATATTAACAGTTAGTAAACTAGAGAGGGTCACCTTTTGTCCAAATAAAGATTAATAGCATGTGACACCTATGATATATAATAATGAAATATGAACAGTTAACTGAAGTCTGATGAGAAAAGGAGGCCTGGAAATGTAAATGCTATAAAACATTTTACAGAATCGGGTCACACCAAGCCTAAGGGCCAAAAAAATCCTACCAATGCACCAGACAGCAAGATCCAATGCAGGCCAATACAATTGACTGCAAGACAATGCCAAGTACAAAACAATCTGTAAAAAATGAAAAGCATTTTCTTTGGAAAGGAAGAAGTAATTGTTATTTTTTTTAATGTCAACAGGTACCCACCAGAATGGAATATATCAAAGAAAGGCAGAAGAAAATATAAGGGAGGACCTGAACTGCTTGATATAATCAGCTGTTGAAAGAGAAAATTGGTAAACTTTGTCAAAAATGACCTTATGTATACCTTATAACTAAGCCTTGTCTTTCCAGGTAACCACTTAACAGAAATGTGTTGACACTTTTACAAGATGATGAGCACATGAAGGTGCTATTTATTTCTACTCCAAACTAGAGATTCTGTATGTGCTCATTAACTTTAGAATGGAGATTTTTTTTTATAACAAATATTAATTTGTTATTAGGGAGAACAAATTTTAAATGCAATAACAGTACATAAGAATCACAGAAACATAATTCATAATAAAAATGCAAAAAAAAAATCCAAAAATATTTTCTGTAGGAAAAAAAATCATACCAAAGAAAACTCAACTTTGACATTGGAAATCTTTGTGGTAGTTGGGTTTATGGCAAGAAAGAAACAAACACAAAGAGGACTTTAGGATGCTATTAAAATTTTGATTCTTGAATTAATAAGATCCTGGTAATTTCTTCCTGATTGAGATTTTTAGTGAAATTATTTTCTGTACATTTTTATCAAAGCAATGAGACTATGTATGCTAGTCCTTATTGTGGCCTCTTCTCTCCAAAATTCTTGATGAACATTGATTTCCCAATGTAATGATGTTGAGAGCTGATGATTGAGTCATTAAGAGTGATTGATGCTGCTAAATAAAAATTACAAGAAATCATGGCTTTGAACTAAATTTCTACACTGAGTCCCAAGAGGCCAGATGAAAAATCAGAAAGGCAGAATCATGCTGAAGTTCCATGTTGTCAAATCAAGACTCAGTTATATCTGACCTTCCAAGAAATGAGGATATTGAAATGTAACCAATTTCTCAAAGAGGCCAATAAAAAATGACAAGGGTGTCCCACTATTTTAATCTTTACAGACTTTTACTTCCTTAATCCTTACACAATTTAACTGAAATAACATGACATAAAGCAATCATTTATTGTTGTGTTGACCCATCTTTTTATCTTCACTTTATAAGGAACGTAACCTTAAAATGATCCATCTGCTTTTCATTCTTTGTTTGTGAACATTTTAACTCTTCTCTGTGACAAATACTACCTCTTCTACTCAGCTCATTGGAACACTTATTTTATTTTTCAACAAATAGTTTGGGACTGGGACTGTGGCTCAGTGGTAGCGCACTTGCCTAGCATGTGTGAGGCACTGGGTTTGATTCTCAGCACCACTTATAAATAAATAAAATAGAGGTCCACCAAATAATTTAAAAATATATATTAAAAAAAACACAAATAGTTCACTGATTCATGAATTGAAAATAAACTATATTGTAGTTTTATTGTTGTTGTTTTCCTCCCATTGACAGTGCCTTTCTGGTGGCAATGAGTTCTGGCTCTCATGGGTCAGGAGCCCTCACTGTGAGAGGGGGTTCTCATAAAAAAATGACCAGCTTCCCTAGCTTATGCTCTTGCTTCCTCTTTTTCCATATTCTCTCTTTTGCAAGTGCCTGCTGCCCTCTGCCATGAGGATTTTAGCAGAAGCTGAACAGATGCCAGAATTATTATTTATTTGGAACTACACAACAATGAGCTAAATAAGCCTATTTGCTGTATAATTTATCCAGCTTTAAGTATTTTGTTATCATCAGAAAATGGACTTAGAAAGGTCTTTATTTAAAATTTTGATGAATATTTATTAAAAATAAAATTTTTTGTGTACAAATCTCCTAATTTGATAGAAGAGACTTATTTTAAATTGATTATTATTGATCCAGATAAACACTAATATCTCCTGGAGTGAAACAGAGTTCAATAGTTTTAATTTTCATACATAAATAACTTGAGAAAATTTTTCTACCAAAAAAAGAAAGAAAGAAAGAAAGATAAATGGAAGAGGCAATGTTTTCTTTTCACAGTGGTGTCTGTCAAACCCTGGCTATTTCTTCTGATTTTTGACATCATCAATAAATATTTTTCATAATCTTTTCAGGTGGAAATGATTTTTATTTCTCATTCAATGTATTGAGAACAAAGAAATTGAACTGATTTTTTTTTAATATTTTCCAATTGTTATCAGTTAAGTAGCATATTTTGAAATGTTCATTTGTTTGTTATGATGAATCCTCTCCCAGGACTTTAATACTTTTAATTTTAAATATGTGAGAGAAAAAAGAGAGTGGAAAATTATGAAAATGTAAGTGAGAAAATATTGGCAGAGGAATTCCTATAGTGATCAGCTTTAAGAGAGAGTGTCAAGGATGAGATTAAGAAAATTAATTATTTTAAGACACTTTGTGGTCTCATGAACTTTGGAAAGGTTCATAATTCCCGACATAATCATACATCATTTTAAAGACTGCTGTACTGTTCTGACTTTCAAGTTGATGACTATCCATAAATCCAATGGTTAAACATTCTGTAGCAGTAAAGATTGTTCCATGAAAGAGGAGATTCACACCATGGGGGGCTGAAGAAGAGATAAAAGGGACAAGCAGTGGACTTTGTAGAGGAATGGAGAGTCAAGTGGGTTAGAGTGTGAATATAGTGCTTGACTGTTCTGCAGTGACAAGAGGGGGTTGGGCAAAGGGAGGGAAAAACACATTAAAACAATATAACTAACTACATTGAAAATATATTCAGTGACTGTCCATGGAACTTATTTTAAATAAAATTATTATTTCATTTTACCAAATCAAGAGGATAGTTTATATAAAAGTTGGAGAAAACAATTAAAATGGCAAATATGCTCATCTCAAGATTGCTTTCCATTATCACAAATCATTTGCATTCTTAATGTAGACATAATTTTAATTTTAGGTAATTACTTTAATTACTGCTTCTATAATGCATTTAGTAATTTCTATAATGCATTTAGTATTTCTATAATGCATTTATCTATTATATATATCTGTGTATATATATATATATATATATATGTATAACAAATTGTTTATTATTCTATATATGGTTTAATATGAACAAATTCATTAATCTTTTCTTCCATTGTGATATACATCCTTCTTACATAAAGTAATAGTATTAATTTTTTGACATATTGCTTTCAAGTGTAAAAATAATACTTTATCTGCCATGATTAATTATTTTTTTCATGTTTTCTTTAACTAGACACTTAGCTTTATTTGGATAACATTTTAAAAGAATGTTTTAGAACTATTTTCTAAAACCAAAGAAGTTGTTTAAAAAGTTTATCCATGTTGCCATTCTTATTTTATAATTCTTCTCAAGGATTTTGAATATCATCATGGATATATAATACTTGATAACACTTTGTTGTGTAGACTAAATGTTTGTGTCTTCCCAACGTTTAGATATTGAAATTCTGACCACATTATGATAGTGTTAGGAGGTAAGGCCTTTGGAAACATGTATGGAACCCCCAGGAAAGGGATTAGTATCCTTAAAAGATCCCCATCCTGCCTTCTTCTTCTTCTTCATGTTAGGAAACAGGAAGAAAATCACCATCACAATTCAGGAAAAGATACCATCTGCTGAAGCCTTAACCTTAAACTTCCCATCATCCAGAACTGTGCCATGTAAATGTTATTTAAACCACCCCATCTACTGTATTGTGCACCTGGATTCATTGAGAGATTTATTTTTTTTTTTGATATACACAAGCCCTTAAATAGTGTAAATAATGATACCATTGTTGCTTAGCTCAATCTTTCTTTGCATGGAGGCCATGCATATACAGGTTACTGAATAAATCCCCAACAATATGGCTCCCACTGTAAACTCCTAAGAATTTCTACATATGAAATTCAGATATGGGGAGAGGTTTCTTTTTCACATTGGTTCTTGATACTTTTTAGTGTGTTTTCCTCTATATTCTCTAAATTATTCTGTCTTTCTATTCTGGTAAACTAAGGTTACTTAAGGAAAATTTTACCTTTACTTTGCCTTGGTATAGGAGTTGCTATAATGTCTATTCCCTGTAATCTGAGAGAGATAAAATAGAGAAAAAAATAAGAACAAAACACACAAACAAAACAGAAAGAGGGATGTTTTCCCTTAGCTTTGGATATCACCTTGCAGAGACACAATTTGAAGTGTTCCATTATGTAAAGGAATAGAAAAGAGATGATATTGTACTGTTTAACTATGAATAATTTCCCCTAATTTGGAAATAATTGTCTTCTATCCAAACAGCAACATTTAGATCATTTTCTTGAAGAACTCTATTTATTTTCTTTTTCTTTCTTATTTACAGTCATGTTTCAGCCTTGACAGAGAAGAAACTTGTAGCAAAAGTCGAACAGTGATTTATTAAACAATTCACTAATAAAGGAAAATCTTCATTCCTTTATTAATGTTATTATTTGCTAAACAACAGGTATCAAATATTGTAGCTGAATTTGTTTGGCTGCCCAAATCAACCCTTTAAAAGTTAACTTTATACTTTGTGCTAACTTGCAAAATGAGATTCTAATGAAGCTATGCTTATTGTCTAAGATTGGTTTGCTAAATAATTGGCCACAGTAGGTTCAAGTTCAAACATAGGTCACTATGCGTTTAGCATTTTTCCATGATTACATACTTAAATATGAATATTATGTTAATATTGAAAACCTAGCCAACAAAAACAATACTAAATAACAAATAAATATGTAACCATTAGAAATAACAGTATAATGAAAAACAATAAGTAATTAAAGCTATTACCACTTACAAAACTTATACATACTTAATTTTCAATACTATCTCTATGTTTATGTAAGTAAAAACTATAAGGCATGGAATTGGCCATCATAGAAGAAGATCAGGGTTGTGTCTCAGTAGTAGAGTGCTTGCTAACAGCTCACAAAAAATGGTGCAAATTAATGTTGAATTTACTTAAAGTCTTCACTTTGATCTCACACTGTTTAGCTCTTAACTTACCAAAGCCCAGTAACTGTTTTAAGAGACAGATTTGTTCACTCATTCATGTGTCTTTATTTGTTTTTGTAAGTGTATAAACCCTAAGGTGTGGGGCACTAGTCTTGATCCTCAGCACCATGTAAAAATAAATAAAGATATTGTGTCTATCTACAACTAAAAAATAACAATAGGGATACTCTGGATGTAGTGGCACACACCTGTAATCCTGTGACAATGGCTTGGGAGGCTGAGGTAGGAGGATCATGACTTCAAAGATAGCCTCAGCAATTTGGAGATGCCCTAAGCAATTTAGTGAGACCAAGTCTCAAAATAAAATAAAAACGTCTGGGGATGTGTTTCAGTGGTTAAGTGCCCTTGGGTTCAATCCTTGGTGCCATTAAAAAAAAAAAAAAAAAGAATAGACATGCATTATCGCATTATCTTTTGGTTTGAACAAAAACAGAATTATTAATTATTTATTACCTTGTAATACATTTCTGAATATGCATTATTATTATTAGCTGCATATAATTTCTGCTTTAATCATAAATTGAAATGATTTTACATTTATCATAAAAAATACCACCCCCTGCCCAATTATTTCTCTTTGTCAATTATCAGTTGTATACGTTCAAAATTTGAAACTAAGGCTAAAGTGTGCACAGTAATAATTTCAATACCACATCACACATTATTTTAGAATCTCACCTTGCAATTATTTAATAAACTAAAGGAATGTGCCTGTGTTGGTATTAAGTATTTAATCTGAGCCCAGACTATGTGAAGTATGTGGTAACATTATGATTTTTGTCCTATAGAAAAGATAGTCCCAGAGTATCTGGCTAAATTACCTGTAATAATTCACTACTTTACTGCCAACTTGGCCACATTACTTTAATATCCTTTATTAATATTTCTTTCACAACGACCATCAATGTATAGTTTTCCTAATTGCTCTTTGAATTGTCATGGTCATTTTACTGGTTCTATTATTAATGTGTAAATAAATGCTTGACACATTTTTCATGTCATACTTGTACAAGAGTCATGTTTTTTTATTTTATTTTAGAGAGAGGGAGAGAGAGAGAGAATTTTTTCGATATTTATATTTCAGTTTTCGGTGGACACAACATCTTTATTTATTTTTATGTGGTGCGCCCTGTGCATGCCAGGCGAGCGCCTTACCGCTTGCTCCACATCCCCAGCCCCAAGTTTTTGATTTTTAAAGATTATATTTTACTAGTATAAGACCTGGTGATTTCTGCCTAATATTTCCTACATTGTATTACTGAGTTAATTTTTATATTCTGCATCCATAATTGGGGTTGATAAATCAAAGTGTCCATTGCAGGTTTTCAAAATGTGTAGCTTTTTGTGGTTGACCAAAAAAGAAAATAAAGAAATTTTTTTTTAAGAGCAGCTTTTATTCCCATATGATTTTACAGCTCACAAAAATAATGCAAATTAATGTTGAATTTTCTGGAACTCTTCACTTTGATCTCACACTGTTTAGCTCTTAACTTACCAAAGCTCAATAACTGTTTTAAGAGACAGATTTGTTCACTCATTCATGTGTCTTTATTTCTTTTTTATAAGTGTACAAACCCTAAACCCATTTTTATCCTGTCCCTCTGGCTTAGTTCTTTATTCTCTCTAATTGGAAGTTCTTTCTTCCTCTCCTCTGTCCTAGCTTAGTTTGCAAAAGAATTCTGCATCAAACTGCATCTTCTTATACTTAAAATGCAACTTAGCTCATAAGAATTCAGCCGTGAGCTTCTCTTATCTGTTAGAAACCAAGCTACTTGTCCTCAATGATATCTATTGAGACCCTATACACATATTTAAGTAAAAGACAACAATAAATGAAAATTTTAAATTGAAGTAGTTCATCTCATTTATAAAGCACAATAAACAGAGCATATTTCCTAAAGCTTTTTCTATTGAAAGAAGTGTAAACATGAGGGAAAAAAATATGCAGGTTTTACTTGGATTAAGGAGCCAGTGTCAGGAAATGATGTCATTTGCACTGTGAAATATACATTACAGTTGATATTATAGTATGCTCTCTCCTTTATTGAGAAGATCACATTTCTATTGCATGAAGGCAGTTTTTTGACATTTCACAATAGAAAAAGAGTAATGTTCTGAAACTACCTTAATTGATGTGAGCACATGTTCTTTTTTTTCATATATGCACTGGAAGTTCTGAGGTTTGACAACTGGCAGCAGGTGAATTGTTACACTTGGAAACCATTTGTCCATCACAACAAATATGTCTTGCAGACACTCCATGAATATAAACCAGAAGATCTTATTTCTTATCATTAAAATAATACAAGAACATTGTGGGCTAACAGGAGCCTTTTTTTCTTCTGCAAATTACTATGTGGAAGTGTTTGCTCATTTAAGAACTAGTACAAAATTTGGGAAGACTTCTTCATGTTTTCACTTGCAAAGTAGATTGTACTTTCTGAAAATTCTTATAAGGTTAATTATTGAGAATATTATTTCTAATATATATTATCCTTTTCTATACTCTATCATATAAATTCTATCCTTTTCTTTATGTATATATGTGTGTGTGTATATATATCATATTTTATATGTATATATGTATATATACATATATAAATTTAATAATATAAAATCAAACATATATACACATTATTCTTATCTCTTACACAAAGTGAGAAAAATAGTTATTTTAGATATTTCTACTATATTTGCTCACATCATGTGATTTCAGAGAGTTTATTCTGAAAATGGGGATAGAATTAATTATTTTTAAATATTACATTCTTTGTATTCCAAAACAGTTACATTGCTATTTTATTTCAAGAAAATATATCATGTGGTGTTTGGTCAAGGGAGTAGAACCACTGAGGGAGATAAAAGGGATTTATTATGGCGATATGATATCATAATTATGAGACTGAGTTAAGCAGACTGCGTAAATCTGTTATCCAAGCATCTGGTGCATTTCCTGAAGTCAGCTGGGCTTGCTGTGAGAGAGCAAAGAGGAGCATGGAAAGGGGGTTTCCAGGCAAAATGTAATAGTGAGTTGGAACCCAGGGAAATGAACTGGAACTTGTGTTTTTCCCTAACAACTTCTATTCTCCAGCTCCAGCAATGCCAGCAACTTGCAGATTTGGTAGACTTTACCACAGAACTGCATATGAAGCATGCATAGCAGTTGAAGTTGAAAAACAAAAGGAACTGATGGAATAAAATTCAGCTGCTACACTAAGGAGATCAGCAGAATTTAGAGGAAATGGGACCTTTGAAGCCACAGTCCCCAAGAGAGTGAACCAGCTGAATTGTGACAATGTGCTCCAGCTGCAGCAGCACCTGAACTTCCTGTGCTTCACTCTTGCCTATAAAGAGTGTGCAAATTTCTCTTATAGCCTAACTAAGAAGCATGCCACCATGGCTTGCTGGTATCTATTTTTTTCCCATTTTTTATTACCTTTATTCATCTATCATTTGGCCAGAATATGGCTGGATAATAATTTTCAGAAAATTAATACATACTTGTGCATCATTTCTCTTTAAATATTTGGACCCTTGAGCAGGTTGCTGTGATTGTTGTTGATGGCATCATTGTTTATGCTGCGGTTGTAATGTCATATTGTCATTGTTTTTGTTGTTGATTTTAGGAAAATCTAACTTCAGACTAGGCCTTATGATATCACTTTTTTTTCCCTTATAAAGATATTTGTGGGCATTAAGTTGATATTTGATTCAAAATTTTCATTTGATATAGTTTGATGTTGTCTCTTTCCATTTTTACTGAAGTGAATTAGCTATTTTCAGAAGATTCATCTGTATTTCACATCATAATATTTTTATTCCCCTCAATAAATGAGAGTTTCCATATGTGCTAGAAGCTTATTCATTTTTTAAAAAAATATTAGGAGTCAATATTCAGTCCTATGCAGCTGTTACTTTTTTATAATTTTGTTTACAATTTTTAAGAAAATTTTAAATTTGTCATTATCTATTAAGGAAATATTTGGCATTTCAAAGTGTCTTTTACCAATATTATTATTTATGTAGCTTTTCTGGATGAGTTAACACATTTCTGTTTTGGGCGATTGTTTAAATTTGTCTCTAAAATTTTTTAAAATTATTTGATATTTTCATTAATCTGATGACATGCTTACATAAATATTCATATAAATACTTTTACTCTGTCTTCCATTTTTTTCTCCATTCTTAAAAATGTTTTGTTTGGCACATAATATTTATACATATTTATGAGGTATGAGTGATATATTGATTCTGGTTACATTGGGAAATAACCGATTCAATTCACAGGGCCCAAACTTCTTTTATACATTTGTGTATTTGTGTATGTATGTATAGCTAAAGAACCCTTCATCTATTCTTAAAATTTTTCATTATACACGATATTATGATTAACTATAATTGTGCTGCTATAAACCTACAGAATTATTCCTCCTACAGAGCTGGATATCTGTATCCTTTGGCCTACATCTCCTCACTTCCTTCTCCTCTCCACTCCTGGTACTACTACTTTCTGTTTTTCCGTATATCACCTTTTAAAATCTTATATGTAAGTATATAATACAGTATTTTCCTTTAAGTGCCTGACTTATTCACCATGTGTAATGTCCTGCAGGTTAATCCATGTTGTCACAAATGACAGTGCTTCCTTCTGTTTAAAGGATGAAGAGCTTTCCATTGTTTCTATACCACACGTTTTTATCAATTAATCCATTTGCATCAGATAGTTTCTGAGGAACCCATACAATATTTTCCGTAATGGTGAAACATTTCTTACTCCTATCAATAGTATACAAGTGTTCTTTTTATCCTCACTGCCAAAAACATTTCCTTTTTGATAATAGCTACACCAACAGGGGTAGGGTGATATCTCATTGTGGTTTTGATGGACACTTCTCTGATGATTAGTGATGTTGGAGACCATTTCCTATAGCTGTTGGCCCCTTTCATGTATCCTTTGAAACAATGTCTTTTCGCTTCCTTTTCACAAGTTTTAATCAGGTTGTTTGTAATTATATGATTTCCTTACCAGGTACTTGATTTATAGGAGTTTTTTCCCAGTTCAGACTGCTTTTTCATCTTGTTTATTGTTTCCTTGACTGTGCAAAGGTTTTACCTTTAACTAGTTCCACTTGTTTATTTTGCTTTGCTGTCTAAGTTTTGGATCATATATTTTTTAAAGAAATCATTGCTAATGCCAAAAAATGAAATATTTCCCTCTGTTTTCTTTCAGGAGTTTTATGGTTTTACATCTCTATTTGAATCTTAGTAAATTATTCTGTATTGTTTGTTAAGGGTCAATTTTCATTGCTTTGTCTATGGATAGACATTTTCTCCAGCATTGTTTTTCAAAAAGACTATGTTTGTGTGTGTGTGTGTGTGTGTGTGTGTGTGTGTGTGTGTGTGTGTGTGTCTTATGGAGAATATGTTAAAAGCTACTTTACAATATATATGATTTTATTTATTGCATTTATCTCTAAGTTCTGTGTTCTACTTCATTGCTGTATGTGTCTTTTGATTCTACTACCACATTCTTTCAATTAACATAGCTTTGTAATACAGTTTGAAATCAGCAATGTGATAGCTTTGCCTTTCTATCTCAAGACTGTTTGACTATTAAAATTTATTATACTCCCTTTTAAATTTAGAATTTTTTTCTATTTTTTTTTTATTTCTGAGAAAAAATCCAAGAGAATTTTATTACTTAGATCATATTGGATGGCAGAGAAATTTTAATGATACTAAATTTTACAATGCACAAATAATATCTTTCCATTCATTTTTGTCTTTTTAATTTCTTTTATTAGTGTTTTATGATTTCTAGTGTTAGGCTCTTTCACTTATTTGTTAAATTTATTGCTAAGTATATTATTATTATTGATGCTCTCATAAATGGATTTTTTTAAAAATTTCTATTTGAAAAATCACTATTTGCATAAAGAAATGTAATTACTTTTTGCATTTTTATTTTTAATATGATATTTCACAGAATTCATGAGCATATAAACAAAATTCCATAACAAAACATTAATAAGTATTATCCAATACTATATCAAATTTATGGAATAGTAAAACCTAGTTTTACTTATTCTGAAAAAGCAAGTCTGGTTCAATAATTGAAAACCAATTAAATTTATACCATCACACCCTGAGTCTAGAGAAGAAAAAACATGATTATATCAATCGTTGCAGAAAAAGAATTTGAAACAAATATTATGTATTCATGAAATAAAATCTTAACAAGAAGTAGAAGGGAATATACTTGACTAGAAAGTAATCTACAAAAAGTTAATTGCTAACAGTGGCTAATGATGAATGTCTGCAGACAGAAAGAAGACAAGGGTGACTACTCTTAGCACCACTATGCAATATGGTACTGAAGTGCTACCAGGAAATGTACGCAGAGAGGAAAAAAGAGAAAGGGAGGGAGAAGAAAGGCAAAAATATCCACTGTGAAGGAAAAAAATCTGTAAGAAGTAGCACAGAAGTTTGATAGGCAATTTAAACAAGGAAAGTAAAGCAAGGACACTTAATAGCTACTCAGAGCGGCATACATGGAATAAAATGCACACACACACACACACACACACACACACACACACACACACTGAACTACTAGTGTAGTTGAGGGTTAGAGCAGTTGCCTAGGCCTATGTTCAATCTTCAGGACACTTATATACATATGTACATCTATATTCACATGCAGGCATACATATGTATATTCCCAATTTGTGTTTTTATGAAAATGACTGTTTTCTTGAAATTAAGAAATATATCACTAACTTTGTTACATTGTCAATGATAAGAAAATACTGTATGCTTATTTTAATAGATACAGAAAGTTAACTTTGTAAAAGCCAATACCTTTTACAGAAAATTAGTAGCAAAAATTAAAAATAGAAGCTAGCTTTCTTGAACAAATGAAAGTATTTACACACACACACAAAAAAAAACTAAGCTAATATATTGAAAGCTTTACTCCAGAGACTGGGAACAAAAATGGATTTTCTATACAATTACTTGACTGAACCTTTTTAACAGCAATTCTAGCTAACTTATTAATGTGTGAAAACATACGTTCTTCGAAAACAAGAGGAAAAAAAGGCTGTCTTATTTTTAGCTAATATGATTTCATAACAAGAAAAAAAGAATATTTTACATGGAATCATTAATAAGACAATTCAGAAAGTTATTGAAAACAAATTCAAGATAAAAACAATTGTGTAATAATTAGGAAGACCTAGCAATTCACTTCTGAATATATACCCAAAAGTTGAAAATAAGATCTTGAATACATTGTGTATAGAAATGGTCATAGCAGCATCATTTGCAATAGTGAAAAATAGAAGCAACATAGGTGTGTTTGAATGAAGAGGATGACTGGATAAACAAAAGGTGATATTTACATAAAATGAAATATTATTCATCATTTAGCAAGAACAAACTTTCATCACTTGATATACCATGAAAGAACATCATGGGTGTCATACTAAGTAAAATAATCTAGTCACACAAAGACAAACATTTCATGATTGCATTTATATGAGTTTTGCAAGGCAGTCAAATTGAAAAAGGCAGGAAGTAGAATGGTGATTCTCAAGCACAAGAGAAATGGGGCATGCGGTGTGGAGTTGTTAATAGGTATAGATTCAGTTTCTCAAAATGAAGACAGTTCTGGATATTGCAATTGAAACAATATGAATGTAGTTAACACTATTAAACTGTTTGCTTAAAAGTGGCTGTGAAATAAAAATTCATGCTCTTTTTATTTTAACAAATTTTAAAAATCAGGGGAATTTTTATAAACCAGGGGTGAACATATACCTTTTTAGGAAGATACTTTTTTTTTAAGTCATAGTTCCTCAAATCTCCTAGGAATACCCTTCAGAAAGTCACTCAGTGTGGTATCTCCTAAATTTATACAAGTTGAATCCTTAGGTAAAGCTTTTTATATATTTTTTTCAGAATTATCAATTTTCTATGAATAAATCTAACAAAAAAACATGTAACACCATATATATGTATATAAACTATAAATTTCATCATATTAAGAAAAATCTAAATGTGTGATGATTGAAGTCTTTTTCATATCATGTATTGAAAAACTAAATTTATGAATTTTCTCCAAATTGATGTACAGATAAGCACAATTCATAACTTTTCTATGTATGTGTATATTAACTGATACTGCTTTTAATAGTGTAAATAGAAATTTGAGTTAGAATGGTTAAGAAGAAAATAATATGACAAAGTCACCCTTTCAGATACTAAAATATATCATTTACCTATATCATTTAGAAAAAATTTAGTGCCTGTTCTGAGATATAAAAGAAAAGTCCTAAAGAAGAATAATGAACCATCAAAAGATCCATACACAGAGGGACATCGCTATGTAGGAGAAACTATATATTGACCTAGAAAAGGCTGACTTCTGTAACTGAGTAATGTAAGGAATATATAAATATATTTCAATACTGGGCATTGACTTCAGGGGTGCTTTACCCCTGAGCTGCATCTTCAGCCCTTTTTGTTTTCTGTTTTGAGACAGGTCTTGCAAAAATATTGATATTGGCCTTGAATTTTACTATCCTCCTGCCTCAGCCTCTCAAGTCTGTGAGACTAAATTCATACACCACAGTGCCTGGCTGAGTACAATTTTAATAATAGGATATTGCCCTATACAGTTATCTCAATGTATTAGAGTAGTAAAATGAGATCGGGGAATTGGGATAGGGAAGATTAAGGGAGGAACTTGGAAGTGAAATTGAGTAATATGGTTGTTCTTAAATGCCACAGTGAAAACCATTGTTCTGCAAAATTACTATTATCAATAAAAAGTTGCACTATTACTGTATAAAAATTGATTTTCCTTGATTTTTCAGAATTGATAATTTTTCTTTTTGGAGGACCAGAAAGAAATCAGATTATTTCACAGTTAATTAGGTTGGTCTTATGAAATTATCATAAATAGGACTTCATAGATGTAGGAATATAAATTGTTGGTAGAAAGAAAATAATGAAAACATTCTATAAGTTAAGAAAAAGAAAAAGAAGAAATGAAAAAAATAATAAAAAAAAACAACTGCAATTACCACAAATCACAAATGTTAAGTTTTAATCTTTATAAACTTTTTTGCTTACTCCAAATTACCTTTGAATCTAACATAACCCTTAATGGAACATATATATTTTAATCCCATTGTGTTAGTTCTCCTCTTCAGATTTTTCCCTTTCTTGAGTGCTTGCTTTCTTGTCTTCCTTACATAACTAATGTACATGCTGTAAGCACAAAACTTGACATGCTAGGCATTCTATCACTGAGCTCCATTCCCTATCCCACAAAGCAACATTTTTTTCCCCTAGTGTCATAAATAACAATTATATTAAATAATAGTTTTCATGTTGAAATATTCATATTTGTTGTATAATATAATTTCATTCCCTAATGTATTTCATCACCCCTCTTCCCACCCTTGACTACCTAATAATTTTCCTTCTGCTTCATGACATTCTTTTTCATTGATATTTTTCCCCTGTAGCTTCCTCTTATGAGAGAAAATTTTCAATAATTGTCTGTTTCATTACATTTAACATCGTACTGACTGGGCCAACATTCTTCTAGAGATGATATAATTTTGTTCTTTATGACCCAACAAAACTCCATTATGCATATTTGTAATGTTTTCTTTATCTATACATTGATGGACAGCTGGGTTGATTCCATAACTTCACAACTGTGAATTGTGCTCCAATATACATGGGCATGCATGTATCATTAAAATAGGCTGACTTTAGTCATTTTGTAAAAATACATAGGATAACATAGTTGAGACATATGGTTGCCCTATTTTTAAAACTTTTTTTGAAGATTCTCCTTGTTAATTTTCATCATAGCTTTTCTAATTTACATTTCTACCAACAGTGAATATTATGGTTTAGATATTAGATGGCTCCAAAAACTCCATGTGACACAATGCAAGAAAATTTAAATGTGAAATGATTGGGTTATGAGAGTTTTAACCCAATCAGTGCATTAGTCCCCCGATAAGGATTGACTGGATGGCAACTGTAGACAGCTAGGATGTGGCTGGGGGAGGTCGGTTACTGGGCATGTACCTTTGAGATATATTTTTTATCCCTGGAATTTGGAGCTGTCTTCCTCTGCTACCTGGTTCTATTTTTGAGCTACTTTTCTCCCTCACATTTTTCTTCCATGTTATTCTGCTGATCCTTGGGCCCAAAGCAGTGGACTGAGACCTCTGAAACTGAGCACCAAGTAAACTTTTCATTGTCCAAAATCACTCTTTTCAGGTCTTTTGGTCACAGTGTTAAAAAAGCTGACTAAAACAGTGTATAAGGGAAGATCATATCTCTCATTTATTACTACAAGTATTTAGAGAAAAACTAAAATGTTAACAAATTATAATTATGTCATCTGATCCAAGTTAAAAAAATTCCATTGTTACCTGTGATATCAATGTGCATATCTTAAAATTGCTTGCAAGACACTAGTTTCCTCGGATATACATAACAAAATGTCACAGACGTGGTGACATGAACCAGAAAAAGAATTATCTCACAGATGTGGAGGCTGTAAATGCCAGTTAAAAGCACCAGCATTCTTCTAAAGTCCTTCTTCTTGACTCAGAGATGCATGTCTCCATGACCTCCTATGCCCTTACTTTTGTACCCTGGAAACCTACTAAATTAGGAAACCAACCTGATGAACTAATTTTAACCCAATTAGTTTTTCAAAGGCCCTGTCTGCACACGTACTCATATTCCGAGGCACTGGGTTAGAGATTCAGCATATGAATGTTTTAGGGGAAAAAATTCAGTACACAAAATATGATTATTTTAAGTTCAAATTTACTTTAGTATTTTCAATTTTTAAACCCCATATCTTATTATAGCCTTTCCCTTTCCATCAGCATAGTTTGATATTTAAATTTAAAGATTATAAAATTTTGTATAATAAACAAAAATAATAATAATTTTTATATATAAACAAAAATAATAATTATTAAAATCTTTTGCTCATTGGTTTACTCAATATAATCTGGACTGCCAAGAAAAGTTTTAGTATCATAGCAAAATGGAAAATTCGATAAAGCTGTTTAACAATCTACATACTCTTTGTAGTACCATTTACCCCGTCTCCTTTTAATATCTGGTTTCTTCTCAACTATGCTATTTCCTAACAGTGAATTTTGCCCAGATGTTACACTTTTCTCTGATCTGTAAGAATCCCTAACAATTTGTCAATTTATTCCTGCAATTATCACTGGAATTCTAGTCACTTCTAGAGAAATAAGGAAACAGATATAAAAAAATGGCCAAGTTTCATGGCAAAATATTAACTGGTAAATAAAACTTAGAAATAAATAGATACAATGTGGGGAATTTTGAATTAAAATAAATATTATTTAAAATAGTTCAGTAAACTTTAAAGATAAAGATTTTCTAGGAAAATTTTCAAATATGAATATAAATTGCTAGTAGAAACTTACTGTGTGTAGAAATGTAGAAATCTTTCAAGGGAGGTAGAAAAAAAATAAATAAATAAATGCCAGGAGATAAAAACTTGTCCAGGTTTTTTCAAGGACTATATTAATAAGAGTAATGCAAGTGAAATATTTAATGATATGAGGAAATTTTGTCATAGTGATAGAAGAAAGCTTTTTAAATTTTGATAAGGACTTCAGATTTATTTTACTAACAGAAGAATTTTTTAAAAAATAATATAATACAACATGTTCTTGTGGTATTTTATATGGTCAACAATAGAAGGAATAGTGGAAGATGTGATTTATTTCTCTCACTATAGGGAATACAGACAACTGAAGAATCCAAATCCATAAGTGGATGTAAAATAGAATCCAGCCTGAATGACATAAGATAGATGAGAGCTGAGCTGTTGTGTTTTTTCTCCGTGGATAAATAGGGGATAGAAGCAAAAGATGGTTCACCAAGTAAGCAATAAATATTAAACTTTATTAAGATCATTCTCCCTAAAGAGAAATGAAATTATGCCATTTGCTGGAAAATGGATTAAATGAAAGACTATTAAGTTAAGTGAAATAAGACAAATTCAAAAGGTCATGTATCTTCTCTTATGTGCAGAATCTAGAGAGAATAAAAAGGAAAAGAAAGGTGGAGGTAGATCTCAGGAAATGAAAGGAAGATTTATAGAGGAAAGAGATCAAAATTGGAAGATGAGGCGGGAGTGTGAAAAAAAGGATCACTCCCTCTCATGGGCCCATGAGGCACTCTTTCTTTCTCTCAGTATTCCTCCCCCTACAAAATTTTTCTTGGTGTCAGATTGTGTTGGAATGGCCACAGCCATTTGTGCCTCTGTATAAGGTATGGTTTGCCAAATGACATATGGAATTTGGCTTTAGTATGATAAGTCTATGTGGTTCACATCCTCTTCTGATTTCCAGCTATACTTCTCTGCACTGTACTGATCTAGATCCAGAAAGGATTTTTCTCAGTAAATGTGTTATAGAGTCATGGGTACCCTCTGTTACATTGAAAGGTATTCTAAACACGGTGTATGCTAGGAACACACATTGAGTTGCTTTGAAAAAAATTACAGAAATGTTGCGTGTTGAGCTATTGGAATGATAAAAACCTAAGTATATATATGAGAGAAATGACAGTGATATAGTTCACAAGAGTGATGTGGCATTGAATTTTTATTATCATTATTATTAATATAGAAATTCAAGTTTAATAAGAAATTGGTGTTATTCCCTTAGAGTGTAGAAGAAAGGAAACAGATGTCAGAGATCTATTGAAATATGTGAATATTTCAACATATGATTTAATTTAATAAATTATATATACCTTTATTATAGGACAGTCTCTATTGTGTCATTATCCTTTTGTAGATAAACCTATTAGAAAAATATAGTTATACCCAGTTCTTACCTTTGGAAAACCTGAAAAGAAAATCAGTGCTTGTGGACACTTAATTGATCCTTCTAGAAGTCCCTCCAAACTCATCAGAGTTATATAATATAGCATGAAAACACATCATAAGAAGCAGAATGAGGTATCCCTTCTCTGATCTCAATAAATTATAATATTTTTGCTTCTTGAGTACTACTTGGGGCAATAAAAATGAAAAAAAAAATAAGTAGCCAGGCACTATGGATCACTATATGTGCAATCACATGAAGCTTTTTGGTTCTTTCCCCTTACTGATGGATTACTCCTTGGAGCCCATAAATTAGGCAAACTGCCATCAATATATTTTATAAAAGGCAACATTAATGAAAATATTTTTTTGTTTTGGACAGAGAAGTGGTTCTATCCTTTGGTATTGCAGAGTGATGTAGGAAGAAATATGACCCAGACTTATGAACTTGCATATTTAGTTAGTAAGTATTTACGTCCTTTTGCCCAAGTAGTTAATCTTTGTAAGCCTCAGTTTACTAATCTGTGTAGTAACTTATCCAGATTTATATTAGCTAGATTTATTTATAGTTGAAAAGCTTATGATTCGATAAACATACTAGGACTTAATTATTAGGGTTTCTAATTGGGATTTCAGTAAACTAAATGATTTTGTTTGTTTGTCTTATGTACCAAGAATTGAACCCAGGGGCATTCAATCACTGAGCCACATATTTAGACCCGTCCCTTTTTAATTTATTTATTTATTTTAAATTTTAAGATAGTCTCTTTCTAAGTTGCTTAGGGCCTTGCTAAGTTGCTGAGGCTGGCTTTGAACTTGCAATCCTCCTGCTTAGCTTCCTGAGCGACTGGGATTACATGCTTTCATTAGGGACCTTACTTGTCCTCATTTGAGTACAATGGAATGTTCTGTACAATCGAACATAACCCTTCACCTAGAACTGAAGTAGAAAGTTGAAAGTGTCACATAGGAAGATGGAAACCACTTCCCAAGTGAGTTAAATAAGATTCCCAGTTCCATCTACTGCAGGACTCAGAGCAACAATCATTCACATAGGGATCCAGCAATGAATAAATGTGAAAATCTGGTTTTATGTGATGTTTGAAAATCAACAAATGCCTTTCAATTAAGATATTTCAACATGTTTTGAAATCTCATGATAAATTAATAATCTCAGGAATAGTGTCATACCATTCATTGCAGACATACATTTCAGCAAAACAATATAACTAGTGAAAATTATAAGTACAATTTACAGACCTCTGGAAATTAAAAAGGAGTATAATAAATGCAGAAGTTTGTCTTTGAGTAAGTAAATGATCTTTTTTTAATAAGTCTACAGTGTTTGAGCCATAACTACCTTCTTATACCATAAGCTCCACACAAAAAATCTTCATTTTTCAGATACAGCTAAGAACACAAGGCTTCCTATTCATTGCTGAACCAGCCAGTGTCTAAAGTATCTTTCCAGAAAAAACAGATAAACCCCTGTGACCAGCTGTTTTCATCCAAACTACTTAAATCTCAGAAGTTTTAATTCCGAAAAGAACAACTAAGAAGCTTGAGATTCTGTTTGTCCATCTAGCCCAACATGCAGGGTGGAAGCTCCATCTCAGGAATGGCAGACTACGTGTATGGGATCCAAACAGACTTCACTGCACTTTGATAGTGGGGTTGCAGTTAGATGCTCACAAAGAAAAGTGCAGAAGACCATAGACTCCTCTATTTTGGGGTACCCCACACATACAGAAAAATTATCATTGCAAGAGAAGAAGCCTACTATAACTCTGCCCCCAATTTGGAGAAATGGCAGAGTATTTGTCCAGAGGGAAGCCTCTGAAACTATTCCCAACTTCACCCCCAAAATACTGTCTTTATTTAAAACAGAGATTGGGGAAGATTAATTCTGAAGCCCCTTTAGAATATAAGAAAGTTAGAGCAGGATGGTTAACTTCAAGAAGTAACAAGCTAAATTTCATGTAACACGTGTATCAGAGAAAGTCAGGTGAAGGATTTCTATAAAAAAATGTGTTAGATCAGAATAAATCTCAAAGATTAGGCAGAAACAATAGCCATGAAGAGGTGCCTAAATTTAATTTGATTGGACTATGGAACAATTCATACCTGAAGGAATTAACAAAATAATTGATGAATCCAGTAGAAATTAGTAGAGGATAATTCAATACACACAGAAAGCAAAGAGCATTAAAAAGGTAATTAGATTTTTTTTAATGTTTTAATATTAATTTTATTTTTGAAATAGTATTTCAGATATGTGAGATTAAATAAAATAGAAAAATTTTGCATGTTTATTTTTACTTTTTTGGTGCAGATATTAGAAATTTTTAAGTTACATTTGTGGATGGCATTACATTTCTTTTCTTTTTTTTTATTGTTGGTTGTTCAAAACATTACATAGTTCTTGATATATCATATTTCACACTTTGATTAAAGTGGGTTATGAACTCCCATTTTTACCCCGTATACAAATTGCAGAATCACATCAGTTACACTTCCATTGATTTATATATTGCCATACTAGGGTCTGTTGTAATCTGCTGCCTTTCCTATCCTTTACTATCCCCCTCCCCTCCCCTCCCCTCCACTCTTCTCTCTCTACCCCCTCTACTGCAGTTCATATCTCCCCCTTGTATTATTTTTCCCTTTCCCCTAGCTACCTCTTGTATGTAATTTTGTATAACCCTGAGGGTCTCCTTCCATTTCCATGCAATTTCCCTTCTCCCTCCCTTTCCCTCCCAACTCTCCTCCCTGTTTAATGTTAATCTTCTTCTCATGCTCTTCGTCCCTACTCTGTTCTTAGTTACTCTCCTTATATCAAAGAAGACATTTGGCATTTGTTTTTTAGGGATTGGCTGGCTTCGCTTAGCATAATCTGCTCTAATGCCATCCATTTCCCTCCAAATTCTATGATTTTGTCATTTCTTAATGCAGAGTAATACTCCTTTGTGTATAAATGCCACATCTTTTTTATCCATTCGTCTATTGAAGGGCATCTAGGTTGGTTCCACAGTCTTGCTATTGTGAATTGTGCTGCTATAAACATCGATGTAGCAGTGTCCCTGTAGCATGCTCTATTTAGGTCTTTAGGGAATAGACCAAGAAGGGGAATAGCTGGGTCAAATGGTGGTTCCATTCCCAGCTTTCCAAGAAATCTCCAAACTGCTTTCCAGATTGGCTGCACCAATTTGCAGTCCCACCAACAATGAATAAGTGTACCCTTTTCCCCACATCCTCGCCAGCACTTGATGTTGTTTGACTTCATAATGGCTGCCAATCTTACTGGAGTGAGATGGTATCTTACGGTGGTTTTGATTTGCATTTCTCTGACTGCTAGGGATGGTGAGCATTTTTTCATGTACTTGTTGATTGATTGTATGTCCTCCTCTGAGAAGTGTCTGTTCATGTCTTTGACCCATTTGTTGATTGGGTTATTTGTTATCTTGTTGTCTAATTTTTTGAGTTCTTTGTATACTCTGGATATTAGGGCTCTATCTGAAGCTAGCCCATATTCAATAGATGGGAAAGGAACTTCACCCTTTGAAGTCATAAGACTTCAAAGTCACATTTCAAAGAGATTGAAGAGTAAAACATAATTGCTTCAACCTACATCAAGGACATATCATCTTTTAGTATTTTTCTAACATGTTATTTAGGAACTAGAAGAGTATATTAATAAATAATATTCATCTTTATTTTTAAATAGTTTTTTTTTCCAATTTTATCATCAGAGTTTTAATATTTTAATAACAAACAATTGAGTAGTTTTTTTTTATTTCCATGTTTTTTTTTAGTAGGAAGTGTTAGTATTTTTAGAATTGGCATCAATAAACCGTAAAATACACTATAGTGAAGAATATTCTTTTAATTCATTATTTTTATTCACTTTCCTTAATTTTTGTCAACCAATTTTCAAAGTTTATGTTTTTACACAGGTATCTTATATCAACTAATATTTTTTTCAAATATATTGGAAAAAAACTATCTATAGTGTTGCATTATATATGTGGCCATATGTCATATTAGTGTCATTGAAGACAGGAAAACTCTACATAGTATTTTTCACATTAAATTTCGAATGGACTCTCTTGGAAACAGACATTTATATTATATTTAAATGTTATAGATATTATATTTTAACTAAATATTATCAAAGATGTTACTTTCACATTATCTATATGTATATATAAATAGAGTCCTCTGTATAATTAACATTCAGATTTCCAATACCAAGCCTATTTTTAATTCATCGTATTTTCAGTTTATTTTACAAAATGACATCAGTGCAGAATTTGATAAGTCTTTTATGCCAAAGAATAAAGAGTGCAGAGCAAATTAATATGTTATTTTGCTCATTTTTATGAAATTTTTCTCACCCCAATTCTCTAAAACTTAATAGTGCTTTTGTATAAAGCCATCCATCAGATGTCAATTTGCAACTTTGAATAGGTTATTTCACCCTTGGAATAACATTTAACAAGTACATAAATTGCAGAAAAGATATATAAGTTATTCTTTACTATAGCAGAGTCTTGCCTTTAATTCTCTTTCTCATTATTATAGTAGAAAATACAGGAATAAACAAAGTTAAATTTAGAAGATTTTATTTTAGGCTATTTCCACCTAATTTTAAGAAAGGAAGTATCACCTTAAAACTTGGAAATTGCAGTGAGATGCAGATGTTCATCTATCAATTTTATGTATCCTACTCTAACCAAAACTTCTTATGTTTCAACATTTCATTCTAGTTAATCAACTGCATTAATTTTCTACATTAATAGCATGCATAGGTACTACAAACTTTTATTTCACATTTTATTGTTTTCTTTTCTTTTCTTTGTTAGGTTATATATATATATATATATATATATATATATATGTTATTAATTTTAGCCAAATTTTATAATCTTGGAGTCCCCCTTCTCTACTTATTCCACATATTTTATTCTAAATATTACTTATGTATCAGAGTCATCTACATTTATTTGCCATTTAGATTTCTTTTCCTGGTTACCGTATTCACATTTTAACTGTCTATTTGTCTTCTCTACATTAATGAATAATAGATAACTCAATCCTAACACAGCCAAAACTGAACTTGTGAGTTCCTTTTTTAAATTCTATCAAGGGATGACATTCAGTCTTTCCAGTTACCAAGGCCAAGTGCCTTGAAACAGTTCACAACTCTTTCCCTTTTCTCATAATCCATATACAGTGACTTGTGAAAAATTGCTGCTCTCTCACTATGGAGTATCCAGAATGAAACTATTCTCACTGCCAGCTCTATTTGCCCCTAGGGGCAAGCCTTCACCAGCTATGACTGGAGTAACTTTAACAGCTTTTTAAACAGCATTGATGTGATACTGCCATTGCTCTCCTGCAGCTGGTTTTCAAAAGAAAAATGAAATGGTTCTATTCAAATTCAAGTTGCTTAGAATTCCAGGTTAATAGGGTCCAACCTCTTCCCCATTACCTTATATTCTGAATTCTCCTCTCAGTCTCAGGTAGCTTATTTACATTCACACCTAACTCACTCCCAGTGCAGGGTCCTCACACTGTCTGCTATCCTCCTGGAATGATTACTTTACAGATATGATCTTATTAACTCCTTCATTTGTTTCAAGCCTTCATCAAGAATCATAATACAATGCAAGTGAATCTTATTATTCATTTAGATCTGCAGGTGCTAACTTCTGTGTCCACCCCAGTCTTGCCTTTTAAAATTCCTCATTCCTATAAGATATGTCAAGATCTTTGTAATGTTTTGAACAACTAATAAAAAATTAAAAATAAAATAAAATTCCTCATTCCTTCAGCACTTTATTATTTTATTTATACAAGGCTTTGCCTTCTAAAATACTGGATAATATGGCTTTGTTGTTTACAAATATTTATTATTCTCCTTCCTCCTCCAAAATAGAAACATGTTTGAGATATGGATATTGATGGTGAATGTTTATTTTACTGATATATCTATAAAAAGAGCCCCAAACAGTGTCCAGTACAAAATTTTTAGTTCTATTGATATTTGTGGAACTACATTCATGTCTCTGAGAAGAAAGACCATCCGATTAGGATGGGCATATGAGGACTGAGAATCAGAGGCTCCATGGATTTGTGACCACACTTAAGGAAGGGCTCGATATGTAATCTGACTGTGTCATGGAAGTTCTGGGAGAAAAGAGAGAGAAACCAAAACAAAACTTGCTAATTGTTTTAATTATCAATTCTAGGGCCTACAGATTTTGATTAGACAGAGCTGATAGGAACAGCAAAAAAACTCCCATTCTTCCATCTCTTCACTTATATTAAGTGACTTCTCTTACCAGAAACTAAGAAGGACTCAGCTATAATGATAAATATGGCTTATCAAGACTCAGGAATAGCATAAAATTGTAGAGTAAAAGTCATGAGTTATGCAATTTTTTTGGGGGGGTATCTGGAATTGAGAAATAAGAGTATAGCTCCTGAAAAGATTCAAAAGGCCAAAAAGCCAAGAATTTAAGTAATCAGAGCAAATAACATACAATTCAAGTTAAGAGAATAATAACAGGAATACTAATGAAGATTTACTTTTGGGTAAATAATGTGCATGAATGCATATCTAAAGTTACTGTGATATAAAAAGTTCAATATGTAACAGTTTCTATCTATATAACATAGTTTTTATTCTGTATTTAGTTCATTAAAATTTCATTGTTAACTTTGTCTTTGCATTGAAATGCAAAGCTATATCATTTTAGATTTTCTAATTGAATGTATTTAAATATTTTATGGTGTAAATATTTTACTTTATAATTAGCTTTAGTATCTGATAGGCAAAACTTACTTCATTCTCTCCACATTCTATTCACAATCACTTGAAAATTGACAAGCAATTTCTGATTTACAAATGGTTTTGATATTGGTGTTACTTAAGGAATTAAAAATGTCAATGATACAATTCTCTAAATTATGTTTAGAAAAGCCGCTGAAACTTTATTTTGAATAATTTTTGTTTCAATAATACCAGTATAAAGTGTACTTAAGTTGAATGTCAAACAGTTGAAAATGTGAGAGTTCATCCTGCTATGGAGATTACATATATAATACTATATTGAAATAAATCTTTACTTATAATAGCTTTTTTTACTTAATAGAATTATTTCTAAAATTTTAATTTTTTAAATTTATTTAAATTAGTTATACATGGCAGTAGAATACATTTATGCATTTTGATATACATACATTGAAAATAATTTCTCATTTTTGTCAGTGTACATGCTGTAGAATAATATTGGTCATGCAGTCACATATATGCATAAATTAATGATGACTGTTTCATTCTACTATCTTTTCTTTCCCCACATCCCTGCCCCTACCGTCCCTTCACTTCCATCTATCTAAAGTAATGCTATTCTTCTCTAGTGCCCTTCCTCTCCTCCTTCCTTATTGTGAATTAGCATCTGCATATTCGAGAAAACATTCAGCCTTTGGTTTTGGGGGATTGACTTATTTTGCTTGGCATGATATTCTCCAACTCCATCCTTTTACTGGCAAATGCCATAATTACATTCTTCTTTAAAGTTGAGTAATATTCCATTGAGTTATATATACCACATTTTCTTTATCCATTCATCTATGGAAGGACACCTAGGTTGGTTCCATAGTTTAGGTATTGTGAATTGACCTGCTATAAACATTGTTGTGGCTGCATTACTGTAGTATGATGATTTTAACAAAGAAAATGCTTATGATAAATTACATGGCAAAACATGTTACAAAGAGTTAACTGTGGTAAGATAAAGTTTTTAAAAGATGAGGGTTACATTAGGCCTAACCACAAGAAATGTTTCATATTGATACCTTGATACCACTGGTTGTCCATGAGGAATTCTGCTCTTTCACATTTTGATGTATAACATTAGAAAATCTTACACCAGTATAAAGCAGAGTTTATTTAAAAAGGGGTAACATAGACAACTCCCAGGAGAGAGCAGGAGGCCATAGCTGGTATCCTGGTATTCCAGTATCACAAGAAATGAGAGTTTTGTACCTTTTTAAATATGTCTTAGGCCTCCTTTGTCTTTTGCCCTATTCCCTTTATCTCGCTCCTTCCTGCACATGTGACTAAATCCAGGAGGTGTTCCGTGAGATGGCCAAAAGGTGAGACACAGATGGATGAGGGAAGGGCCAGATCAAGTAGCCCAGGACACTTAATTAACACTTTTATGACTCCTTGTAAGGAGGGACAATTCCTGAGACAGGTTACTTTAGTAACAGGTTGGAACAGGAACAGGTTATCTTGATAAGGGTGGAGAAAGTACTCTGAAGGTATTTCAGCCCCTAAGAAGGCAGTCTTCAACTTCCTGAACTCACCGAAATTGGCCTTCTTGATCCGACATTACTGGACTTACCTATCTACATTACTGCCTAATTCTGGCTTCAATATGGTCAAATGAATGATTTTCATATGGTTCTTATTAACACCATGAGAATAATGTCAAGGTTTCTGACAAGCTTTTAACAGTTTTTATCTTTTATCAATAGCAATTTTTTGTCTAGTGTGAAATTGTTTAGTGCAACTCAAATAGTTACTTATTATTCAATGTTGTGCCTCAGTTTCCTCATTATAAAAATGCTAAGAGACAATGGGAATCATTTAGAAGCGTGGTAAAAAATGCCTGCAAATCTCTTCGAACTTTGCGATGCTAGCCAAGGAGAACCATACACCAGAGATCTCAACCCATGGTAGCTCCTCTGTGGGCCGAGCCCAGGAAAGCCATAGTGTTGAGGCTGCCTTTTTTTGGGGGGGGGTGAGAAGGCTCATGTTTTACTACTGTATGTACAAAGGGAAAGCAATAGGTCAAAAATGATTATTCAAAGTTCTTCAGATTTAATGCTGTATACACTGTGGGTTTTGGACATTCTTGGCACAAGTTACTCCCTTTTCTCTCTTATTTCTCCCTTTTGAAATTTCAATGTGGATCTTATGTCCTGTTATACTTTAGCAGTAGAAAACTTGTTTAATATTTTTATAGGCTCACAGAAAGAGGAAAATTGGCCTCAGGATAAATCATACCTTTATTCTCACTCATGAATTAGTTAGATTAAACTTCATGCTTTGGGCTTTTTGAATTGGTTCTGGCAACAGATAGGCCACTTGAGGCTAATGCGTTTATCTGTGAGAAATACTCTTATTATATCTTATTTTATATTTTTATTTGTTTATTGTAACTGGGACATAACCCAGGTGTGCTTAACCACTGAGCCACATGCCCAGCCCTATTTATTTATTTAGAGGCAGGGGCTTGCTAAGTTGCTTAGGGACTCACTAAATTTCGAAGGCTGGCTTTGAACTTGTGATCCTTCTGCCTCAGCCTCCCCAGGCACTTGCATAACAGGCATGTGCCATCCGCCCCCCCTACTGACATGAGAAGTATTTCTATTTGGGGAGATCAAATATGGAACTCTGTGGTTGGCATGTTTATTTCTTTTACAAGGCATGTTGAATTTTAACTACCCTCTTATCAGTATCTCTTATCAGTATTAAAAGGTGGGCCCTTTAATAAATGATTAAGGTATGCATGCTTAGTGGGTTGACATCATTATAAAAGGCTCAGTTTGGACCTTTATTTTCTGTCTTCTGCCCTCTCACATACTAGCATGTGATTCTGCATCAGGAAGGTCCTTGCCAAATGCCTGTTTCTAAATATTGGATTTCCCAGCCTCCAGAACGTGAGCCAGTAAATATGTTATTGTAAAATAACCAGTTGAAGGTAGTCCTTTATAGCAGCATATATTGAACTAAAGGTGTTGTTTTAATTTCTCAATTCACAGCATCAAATAAACTGCTAAGGCATAAAGAGTGCTTCATTAATAAATGTTGAATCAATACATTGTGTTGGAGATTGTAAACTTTGCCTGCCTTAAAATTTTGTGTTATCTAATTCTTCTGACTCAATGCATACCCTCAGTTTAAAAATATGCAGTAAAATTATCTTGTAATTTCCTAATCAAGCAATTTAAATATTTTATTTTCTCTTTATTCTGCTTTTAACTCATGGATTCTACCCTGGACATTCAGTCACCTAGTATTGACTCCCATATCAATGTCTTCATCCTCTTGGTCATTTTCATCTAGACTTAGAATCAGACTGTCTTTTTACTTTTTTCAATAGACTTATTAATCCCCCTTGTGTTTTCATATATTTTACAAAAATCCAAAACTCATTCAAGCAGTATTTTTAATAAAGACAATGGACAAAGAATACCAGTATATGCGATCTTGTGAAAGTATGTGAGCTGAAAGTTAGAGTGCTCTAATGAGTCATCGGAAGACAATGAATTTCTGGCCTCCTTAAAGTGAAACCCACATAATACAAATCTCTAACATTCTTGATGCCAAATGGAATATTAGCTCTAGCTATTTACTTCTTTCTGTAAGGCCTATGGCTCACCCCATGTAATTTATTTTGCTCTCAGTCAAATGGCAGTGGGTCACTTTTGAGATGGACTTTAAAATTTATCTTAATCTGCATTTATCTAATCTTTGAGAACTGCCTCTACCCCATAAGAGCAACGTGTCCAAGGTGATATGTTCTTATTTATTTTCTTTTATGAAAAGAAGATATGTTGGAACAAATAGAGTCTAATTCAGGTGTGTGCAGGGGACACCAAAAGGGCCTTGAAGAGGTACAGTGAAAAAAAAAATTCATGGGAAAGAAGCAAGAAATAAATGCTTGGTGACATAAGTATTGGAATTTTGAGAGTATTTTTATACTGTTTGACTTAATTAAAAAAATGAATAAACTAACACTAAATAGGATACTTAATCATGCATCAATATTTAGTAATTTTCCTTTTAAATAATATGAATTATAATTTTAAATTGGAAATTAGAAAAAAGAACCCACCAGCAATTATTAACGTATTGCTGATATAATATTTATGATACATATTATAAAGCTTAGTTCCTGACTTTTATCAGCAAGACAAATGCTTTGAAGAATTTCCCTCATAACTAGGATAGGATAAATGTTCATACTTTTATATATATATTTATCCTAGTAATTAGTTTAGGAGTTTGAGAGCCAGAGTTAAAGAGAAAGACTGATTTCAAAAAACATAATTATTCTAAATTTGATTGATTTGTTAATATTTTAAAGAATTACTTTAAATTATTAAACAAATTATACATACATATGTATATTTATGGCATACAAAATCATGTCTTGATATATTTGTGGATTGTGTAATGATTAAATAAGTTTAATTAACTTATCCATCACTTCATATAATTATCACTTTTTTAAATCTTGAGACCATGCAAAATCCTCTATCTTAGCAATTTTTAAGTGTATAAACAGTACCTTATTTTTAACTCCACTATCATGTCCAGAAAGAGTTGTTGTTTAACTAAATTCTTTTCTTGATGTTTAACTGATTTTTTTAATTTCTTATGCAACATTTCTACCCACCATTCAGTATCTGCCCCCTTCTTTCAGGACCCATTGTTATTGGGAAAAGATTTACTGAGAGAGGTTAATGCTTGGCTAGTTTCCTTTCCCTCCTCCCTGAGCTGCACTATCTTTCAGATTTTTTTCAGGGACTGTCTTATAGGAATGTAATATTATTTTCTATAACACTTCAATAGTCATTCTAGAAGGTGTGAATTAGCCAGGCTTGGCACATGTAGGTATTCCAAATACATGAAATACTAGGTGGGAAGATCACTTGAGATGAGGTTTGATTAAACAATAAGAGCCTGAATTACCATAGAAAGATCCCATTTCAAAAGAAGAAATAAGAAAAATGAAAGGATTAAGGCATTGTCTTATAGTTTTGCATTTTCTTGATGATTATAATGTTGGACATTTTTCCACATCTGAGCTCCTCATCATTTGTATATCATCTGTTTTTAATTTTTTTAAAAAAATTTAGACTTTTATATACCTTCTTTGAGAGAGGTGTGATTAACTTATTTGTCCATTTTTATGAGGCTATGTATTTATTCATTTTGTTTTGGGGTTGTTTCTTATATACGTTGAATATGAACCATTTATGAAATTTATGGTTTGCAAACACTTACTTTCTCTCTTTCTGTAGATCATCTCTTCATTCATTGTTGCTTTCTTTGCTGTGCAAAAGATTTTTAAATTTATGCATTCCTAATGTGTCTGTTTTTGATTTTGTTGCCTATACTTTGGGGGAATGTATTCAAAATGTTGGAAGGGGAGAGATAACCCAGCCAACCAAGAAGGACAAAATGATAGCTTAAATGCTAAGGTTTTGTTTTCAATAGTAAAGTTTCTGCTTACAAACTATGTACAATAAAACTTCATATTATTTTTAATATTATAAAATTATAGTTGATGACAAATGACAAGTAGTAATATCAGTGAAGCCGATATTAGCCTTGGGATAAAATGATTTTGACTATTGATTTTTTTAAAAGTCTTTCCTTAATTTTTCATTGTCATGAATTTAAACTTTCTTATTATTTATTGGATCAATGTATGAAGTTTTAAACTCTAAATTATTGATTGTACACCTACAGTTTTCTCACATCTGGGAGGAATACAGATAATCTTGATAGCTGTGTTTTGTTAAGATAGAAAAACTAATTTTTGCATTTGAAGAACTTCACTTTCTCTGTGATAATCAGGATTGAATGTAAATAAGAAAATTCTGAATAAAGTCTGTTGGGGAATAAAGTTATTTTTTTCTACTATAAATTATCCTGGATTAAAAGGAAAATCTCATTCATTATAAGGTGTCATTGTGGTAGATCATGGAATGAAGTAGGTGCTGTTTTGAGGTATTCAAGGGTAGAAGTCTCTGTGAACATAGACTGTCTCCTAGAATGACCAGGAAAGTCTAACCTTTCAAATTTACTGAGTCATAATAAAGTTGTGGACAAGACTATATTACATTTTGAAAAAGGTTATTATTTTTTTGTAGCTGATAAGAATATCATTTTATTTTGGTTTGAATTGTATGATAAATATCAATTAGATCTAATTGATCATCAATTTATCTCATGTAATCTCAAGTATTTTAATACTGCTTTATATAGCAGAAGAACCCTATAGCAATTTATATTTCTTTCTATTTTCATTAACTTTGAACTAATTTTGTCACTCATTTAATTTCTATGTAAGCTTTAAGCCCCAAAGTCATTGCAATTACCTTTTATTTTATTAATTATCTTAAAAGACAATTTTAAAACCATTCATATTTATAAATGTGGTAAAATGTACTCATACTTTTCATTCATTTATATAAACAAAAATTTCCAGCAGATATAATATAATATTCCTTCTGAAGTATTAAAGCCTTTCTTTAGTATTTCTTGCAGGTTATAATGACAACTTGTAATTTTTGTAACTGAAAATAATCTTTTTTATATTTCTTGAAACACTTTTTCAGGATACTGCAGTCTACATGATCCAGTATTGTTTTTATTTATTTTAAACTGATTGTATTCATGATGTTTGTCCCTTTTCTTCTATTTTGCATTGTCTTCATTAGGAAGCCTGCAACTACATATGGCTCTTTTTCTTTGTATATAATTTACTTTGTACATAGTATCTTGGCAGTTTTAAAGAAATTTGTATTTTAAAAATTTGTTTATGAGTTCTTTTCTTCTTATTTCTTACACTCAATGTTGAATGAGCTTCTTAAATTTAGGGGTATAAGACTTTCATCAAAATTACAATATCTTCAGACATTATTTATTTATCTAGGTAGGACATGTGTAGAATTATATTCTGTAAATTCCAGAAATCAGGCAGGGCCAAGGCTGGTTCTTTCAGCAACTCAGTGGTGCAATATATGGTAGGGTCTTTCTATAGTTTTTACAGGCTTTCAAAATGAGGTTTGTACATTCATATTCACAAAGTGCTGCCACACTTTTTTTTTTTCTTTCTTGGTACCAGGGCTTGAATGTTTTTGTATTTTATTACAGACAGGGTCTCACTGAGTTTCTTAGCACCTTGTTGTTGCTGAGGCTGTCTTTGAACTCCCAGTCCTCCTGCCTCACCCTCCTGAGCTTCTGGGATTACAGACATGTGCCATGGCACTTAGCTGCCACAATTTCTTTAATCATGTTTTTACCCAACTACAACATGTGGCAGGAAAAAGAATGACTTTTCCTTATGCATTTGCTGCTATAATGGCAAAACCCTTTATTGAGGGAATTCAACAATTTAATTCATGAAGTTTTGGTTAGAACATCTTCATATAGTTATTCCTATACCAAACACTGACCAAAAGAAAGGTCTACTAGCTTTACGAAGTATAATCTATTAATGGAGGATGGGTCAAAATCAAGCGTGAAAAGCAAGTTGTTATGTATCTCTCTCTATGTGTGTGTGTGTGTGTGTTTGTGTGTGTGTTTGTGTGTGTGTGTTAATTATAAGCTAAGTCAGTATAACAAGTACAATAGTCTTAGAGAGACAAACAATATGACAGAAGTTTTGTTTTCTAACATTTTACTAAATGTCAGTGTTTCTTATTATTTTTGACCTAACACACTTCATGATTAAATGCCCTGAAATTTATATAAGGTAAACATGTTGCATATAGTGCTACATTTTTATTAAAATTTAATGAGAGTTCCAAACAGTACTAAGGCAGTTTGGATTAAAAAAAAATGTGTCTAGAAATGTAAGTACTTTAGCAAATTGGAACCATATTTTTAAAAAATACTTCCCATCTTTTGTTTTTGGCTTGACTGTTTATTAGTTTTCTAGACCTGCCACAACAGAATACCAGAGACTAGGTGACATAAACTGCAAAAGCTATTTTCTCCCAGTTCTGCAGGCTGGGAATAAAAAGATCAAGGAGCCAGCAAAGCTGACTTCTCCTGAAATGTCTTGCTTATAGTTTGGGGGCTGCCTTCTCACTCCATCTTCACAAGTCTCTTCTCCTACATGTATATCCTTGGTCCCCTTCACTCGCAGGGTGTTTCCTTATCTAATAATAATTACCCCTTCAAATGCCCTCTTTTTGAATATGGTCAAATGGGGTGTTAAGGCTTGAACATATTAATTCTGAGGAAATGCAGTTGAGTTAACTACAGGCTTATGTTTTTATACTAACTGAAGTTATTATCCATAACAAAGCAAAATTTTATGGGTTTTTTTTTGTTGTTGTTGTTTTGTGTTGCAGTCTACAATGCTCTACACATTCATAGCTGAGTGGGTTGTACTGACTTCTAGATTATGTATAGATGATTCCATCATCTGTGTCTCAATATATATCTTGAATTTAAATCTAAATACAAATGGATTTTTTAATAAAATATTCTAGATACACAAATACAACTATTTATATTTCTTTTCCTATTAGAGATGTCATTAAACCTGCAAAACTGTAATACTTTCAACCATTTTTAAAAGGTATTATAATGGTGAGAACAAACTTTCAAATATCAGAGTTAGAACTGTAAATAACCCTCAAGACTACTAATCAGGATGGATTTTCACCAACATTGTTATTTAATTTAAGACACTCTGGACAAAGATGCCTGAAACAACTTTCTTGAAGATCAATTTACTAAGAATAAAATCCACAAAATACTCTTGAAAGTGAAAATTACAAACCAATGCTTTCCTCCTGACTGAATTCAGCAATAAAATATTAAATGGAATATTTAGAACAACAATTAAAGAGCTTAGCTTTTAAGCTGTCTGGTGGTGTGTAAGATTCAGTTCTTTATTGGCTATTAGAAAAATTACCAAAGATTACTTTAGTTATTTTAAGTGAATATAGAACTGCCTGCTCAGCAGTAGTGACAGGAAGCACTTACCATGGGAAATAAAGTTCTTATATTTTCATTTTGGAAAAAAAAATATTTTGCAATTCATTAGAATGAAGTTTATTTAGTATGAAAAATATTTAAAATGCCATTATATTTAAAATAAATCTTTGCATTGAATTTCCAACTCTGGAAACATTTGAAAAATCATTTCCAGTGTCTCTTTTCAGGACCATCAATCACATGAAAATGTTCATTTAATAAGTCTATAAAAATGTAAGTAGGAAATAGATTCTCAAAGATAAGTGCATTGCAAGAAAAACACTGCTGTGCTAAGACAAATGCTAACCCTAATAAACAGCAATGCATTGTAAAAACAAAGTATATCTGCCTTCTTTTCAACAAAAATGTATTAAGTATGCATTATGAATCAAATGTATGCTTTAAGTGGAAGTGAGATGATGGAAGGGAGAGGCTGTTTAGCAGCTGTTCCTTAACTATACACACTAGGAAAAACAACAGAATATGAAATGTCAAGAAAATATTATTAATGGAAACTGCAGCCAAAATTCACTGCAGCACAACAGAGGCTTTCTTTCAGTCTGCATGAGTTCTTTCTTTCATTGTGTAATCTTAACTCTTCAGAAAATAACATGCCGCTCTCTGTGGCAAAAGAGCCTGTCCTTTTCCGTGGCATTGTAAAAGAGCTATGGGATCAAGGTGATAAGACTCTTTATCGAGTGTTTTAGTAGTATGAGAAATCAGGGGCGGTATAATCGTGGCCCTCCAGGAGGGTAGTTGTGGTAAAGGCGACTACTAAAATCACTTCCACTGGATGTTCTTTACTAGATTCTTGTTCCAATGAGGTCAGACAACAGTAATTTGTTACGTGGGTCAGGGCAGCATTCTTCTTCTAAGTACTACAAAGCATGACTCCTTTGTCAATATAAATACATCCTAATTCATTTGGTCTCCCTGTAGGCTGTAATACACAATTCAGGGAACAACTGGGCCAAATTCTGCCACTCGGCATTATAATACCTTTTCATCTTCCTTTCTTTTCTCATTACATTAAAATAAAAAAAAAATATATACACATGCATACACAAATAAAAAGGAAATCTCATTTTCATTTATTTGTCATATTTCATTATGCAACATCATCAAGAATGACTATCAGAAGAACAGACATGTTAACACATGCATTTCAAAGACAAGAATCAAAAACAACAGAAATATTTCATTAATAATTCAGCACACTCATATTTTCACTTTCCCACAAAATTTGTTGCTGTAAATCTTTATGCTTGTCTTCTCATCTAAGCCTACATTTGTAAAATATAAAAACTGGAAGTTGTAATGCTCCCTTACAATTGTAGAGTGCTACAGTATAGTAAATATTGATTCTAGAATTATCTAGTTCGACCTGTATGTGTCTTTCAATTTTTGTTAGTATCATTATTTAAATTTTCTATCTATAAGCTGAGTAAAAGCTCCAAAATTTGAGATTGAATTATTTTAAAGCAATCTGAATAAATGCACGTTGAAAACTAGAATTTACATTGGGAAAAAAATGTGTTATGTGTGTACTTACTCAATTACTTCCTCATCTCTTTACATGTAAAACAAAGGAAAAACTTGAAAATTCTCAGAGTTAATATTCATCATATATTAATGTTTTGTAGTGCTTAGTTTTCTTTATTATCTTCACATACAACATTTCCAAACTAACTCCCCCTACCTCCTTCAGTAATGATAAACACGCAACCCAGAATGGGCAATGGACTGGTTGAAAATCATGGATTTCTAATTGAAGGATATTGTTCTTTCTGGCTGCTCTGAGAAAAGAAGATTTTAGGTTAAATAAGTCCATTATTGAAGAGTTTGTGTGCTGTGACTTAGGAAGAAGAAGGTTAATGCAAAAAGAAAAAAATGTTTTTAAAAAATGTATAAATAAAAAAAAACAAAAAGATGATTTTGTTCTCTGTGGGTAGTGATATGGCTAGAGGGAAGAAACATTTGACAAGATGTTATGCAAAGGTCATTTACTGATACAAGATTCAAAGATTCTGTATTATTCTTGTCTTCTGAAACCTACACTGAGTCTTGTAAGATCTAGTAATAGCAAGTATACTGTATAAATCTGTACTTGAAAAGTTAGCTCTGAATCCAAAGTATTCATTAATAATATTCTTTGTGATATAAATCAGCACCAAGGAGCTACTTTTCTGTTGCTAAAGAACATAGTTTAAAGAGTAAAAGCTCATGTATGTGTGCTCACATTAAAACACTAATCATTAACAAACTTTTCAAACTGAACTTTGAAAATTAATTTTAAATAATTTTAGTTGTAGTTGGACACAATATCTTTATATCTATTTATTTTTATTTTTATTTGGTGCTGAGGATTGAACCCAGTGCCTCGCATGTGCTAGGCAAACACTCTACCACTGAGTCAAAACCCCAGCCTTGAAGATTATTTTTAATGAAAACAATAATTTTGTATCTTAATATATGTCAAGTACTGTGCTAAGTAATTTGAAAATATGTATTATTGAATGTTCATAACTACCTTCTAAATTAATGTTATTGTTGACAGTTAAAGCACCAGATAGTTAAGAACCTAGAATTGCTCCTCCATTTATGTAAGATGGGAGATAGTGATCTTAGTCAGCTTTTCTTTGTTTTTACAGTGTACATAACCAAAAGAATGTAAAGGAGAAAAAGGTTATTTTGAGCTTACAATTTCAGAGTTTCCATCCATGGTTGGCTGACTATCACTGGTATGCGAGGTCAGGTGAAGTATCATGGTACAGAGAAAACTGCGCACTTTATGGTAGCCAGGAAGGAGAAAGAGAAAGAGAGAAAGAGAGAAAGAGAGAGAGAGAGAGAGAGAGAGAGAGAGAGAGAGAGAGAGAGAGAGCATAAGGGCAAGCAACTGAGGTTTCAGGGATGAAATATAGATGCCAAAGACACATTCCTAGTGTGCTATTTCCTTCACCACACCCTACTGACTACCTAACCAGTTAGTCCATTACTTTATAGCTTTAATAATCTAAGCCTTTTGCCTTCTGAATTAATACAGGAGCTTTGGGAGGACATCTCATATGCAAACTGTATCAGTGAATATATTCTCTCCCTTCATCCTGTTTCTATGGGACAATATAGAGATACATTCAACACAGAATCTCATTAAGGAAGGGAACCGTTCTGTCACTAGCCATGAGAACACTATAGTAGCTGTTTTAGTCAGCTTTTTAATCAAAAAACACCTACCAAGAAAATCTTAAAGGAAGAAAAGTTTATTTGGGGCTTATAATTTCAGAGGTCTCAGTCCATAGATGACCTACTTCATTTTTCTGGGTCCAAGGTGCAGTAGCATATCAGGGCTGTAGGGTCTAGAGAGGAAAGTTGCTCAGCTCATTGTGGGAGAGAGAGGGAAGGAGGAAAGAGCCATAGGAAGAACCCCTTCCAGGGCATGCCCCTAGGGACCAACCTCTTCCAGCCATGCCCCACCTGCCTAGAGTTATTGCTCCATCTATCCATTCAAACTTGTATGAACCAATTGGGTTACAGCAATGATAATCTAATCATGTCGTTTCTGAATATTCCTTAACAGGAGCTTCAGGGGAACACCTCATATCCAACCATAACAGTGGCAGATGGTATTAATTTTACTATTTTCTCTTTTACTTGCCACAAATTTCTCCTAGGACTACAGGGAATACTCTTTCAACTAGCTCACCTTTATTTGGAGAGGGAGTACCAGGGATTGAACTCTTGGGCACTTGACCACTGAGCCACATCCCCAGACCTAGTTGGTATTTTATTTAGAGACAGGGTTTCACCGAGTTGCTCAGCTATTTGCTGTTGCTGAGGCTGGCTTTGAACTCTCGATCCTTTTGTCTCAGTCTCCAAACTGCAGGGATTATAGGCATGCACCACCACACCTGGCATCACAAGCCCACTTTTGACATAATATTTTTAAAATCTGTTTTTAGTAAACTCAAAGTAGGGTACTGTTATGATTGGTGAGCACAGAAAGTAGATTTATGGCATAGGATTCAGGAATTTTATGAGATAGTAGTAAGAGTCTCATTAATGGTGGCAATAGATCTTATGATAATTTCTGGCATGCTTTGCCATTATTAGTTACTAAGATTCTCACCTAGTTAAATTGTGATTTACATTGATCCAAAGAAAATCTTTCATTTATAATGTATTTAGCATTCAAAAGAGACAGGTTAAATAGAAATTATGATTATGATGCAGGAAAATAAATTAATAACTATTGTGCAAAGGAAGGGGCAGAGAGTGTAACAGTAGAATATAATGCAGGGCAATGGGGAGTTTATTTATGTGTGGTATGTCCTCCATAATTCAAGTTCTGTCATCTGAGCAAAGATACTGCAATCTAGCTTAATACTTAATTTGCGTGGTTGCTTAAAATGTAGAATAATGACAATTTACAATAAATGGATACCAAACAGCGTCAGAGAGGTAAATATAATAAATATATTTATTATAGAAAAACAGAAATATATTAGCAAGTTGTTTTCCCATATGACCTAGAAGATTCTCACTGAAGCCAGAAGAATTTCATTGATGGGTGTATGTACATTACTGAGGAGCTCTGTGCTAGCTTTCTTTCCTCTATAGGATTGGGTTGATCATATGAGATGCTTTCTTAAAAAAGGTATTTCCATCATTATAAGAAATAGCATATTATATAAATCTTAAATAAAAGGGCACCTTTTATTTGGTTCCATACTTTACCTACTGTGAATTGAACTGCTATAAGAATGGATGAGGCTGTGTCATGTTTTTAAGTGGTGTTTTTTAAGTCCTTTAAGTATAAACTAAGGATTGGGGTAGCTGGATAAAATACTGGATCAATTCCAAGTTTCTAAGAAATCTCCATACTGCTTTCCATAGTGATTGTACAAATTGCAACCAATAACGTAAGAGTGTATCTTTTTACCTGCATCCTCATTAACATTTATTATTGCTTGTATTCCTGATAATTGCCATTCTGAGTTGTACAGAATGACTAGTTGCTATCTTACACTAAGATTTTATTACTGAATTTGCATTTCTCTAATTGTTAGAGATATTGAATTATATATATATATATATATATATATATATATATATATATATATATATATATATATATATATATATTTGTTGACAGGTGGTATTTCTTCTTCTGTGAAGTGTCTGTTCAGTTCCTTAGCCCATTTATTGATTGAGTTATTTGTAAACTAGGAAATTACCCTAGGTGTCCTTCAACAGATGAATTAATAAAGAAAATGTTGCATATATACACAGTGGAATATTATTTGGTCATAAAAAAACAAAATTGTGACATTTGCCAGTAAATGGATGGAACTGGAGAATATCATGCTAAGTGAAATATGCCTATTCCACAAAACCAAAGGCCAAATGTTTTCTCTGTGCGTGGATGCTTATTTCACAAAAATTGGGAGACAGGTTGGGGAAGAACAGAAGTACTTTGGATTAGAAGTACTTCAGATTGGAAGGGAAAGGAGGGAAAACAGGATTGGAAAGATAGTAAAATGAATCAGACATTACAATCCTATGTGCATATATGATTACATGATCAATGTAGTTCCACATCAAGTACAACCAGAAGAATGAAAAATTATACTCCATACACACACACACACACACACAAACACACACACACAATATGTCAAAATGCATTCCACTATCATGTATAACTAGTTGGATCAAATTAAAAAATGAAATGTAAAACAGAAGAAGTATGCATAAAGAACATCAAGGCCACAGTGGAAGGCAGACAGTTTTATTGTGCAAGGATTGTAGTTGTGGTTAAGAAAAAATCAAAGCATCCCTAATGTGAGCAACATAGGCAGAAGATTCTTTATGTATATATATATATATATATATATATATATATATATATATATATATATATATATTTTTTTTTTTTTTTAAATTGAGAACATAGGAAAGAAGGCTGATTGCAGTGACTATAGTGGTAAATAGTAACCTCTCACCAGTTCCCAGTGCTGGGGTTGTGTTTAGATCCCTAAGCCCTTCTCACAGGGTGTCTTGGTTCCCCAGATAAAAGCAGCTGAAGCACACAAAATTAATACAGTAGAAATTTCTCAAATCTTTCCTTACAGAATCTTTGGGGATTTAAGAGAATAACTGTAACCTGAGGTAAAAAGGCAATTCTCATATCCTCAAGTGCTCTGGAAACATCACCTGTGCTGATTTTGATAGGATTGGTCCAGATCACCATCATGACCTGCCCCAGGGGTATCTGGGCAGAAGGACATGATCAATAGAGTGAGCTTTAAGTCCCAAGTGTTTCCAGTGAAAGCAGACCCAACCTTGAGGTTCTTATGGTCTGTATCCTTCTTCTTGCCCAAGGGTGAGGTTAACATACTTGCTTTGTCAAAAATTACTCTTAAGTACCCTTCATCATTTTTACATTTCACATACCATCTTAATTTCCACTGTATCAATTAAATCACAGCAGTAGAAAATTAAATTGGCTAGTGCTCTGAATGCCATGGTGGAAGGTGTGCACCAAGGAATCAGAGGAACAGGTGTCAGCTTTTCAGGGATCCAATCCAACAAGGAAATTTCTTCAAGTCAAATTCTCTGATCCACATTGGGAGTGCTCCAGAAAAATAACAGGTTATCATTCTAGCATCTCCTACTCCATAGAAAGGAGGCAAAACATTTCAGTAACATTTTTACATTTTGCAGGCAGTACATACCCTGAGAATGCTGTTCTAAACCTTTTTATCCTAGAATAGCTGCTAAGTTATAGTGGAACCCCAAGAAAAATAAAGCTCTACAGTAAGTAAAGACTGATCAAAGGAGTTCTGATTGTGAGGTGATATACACTGACACACAGCATGGAGTTCACAGTGAATAGAAAGAGCCTATTTTTTTTAATTGCTAATAGGAAGAGTCACATCACAGGTTCTGGAAATATTGGAGAAAGGGTTAGGCTTATACTTCAAAGACCTAGGCACTTTCATGAAGCAGTTCCTTCCCTGAAATGAATCTTTTGTAGAGATTCAACACTGAATCATCAGAGATTATTTGGTGAGAATTGTCCATTATGATCTACTTATTGTTAGATCCACTAAGTCGTGACAAATTCGTCCCCATTTGAATGAAATTCTTACTTTCTATTACTAGTCACTGCTTTCGTAATAAATGCAGTAAATATTTAATAAAGATTCCAAGGTATATTTTGTTAAATACTGGAATAATCCTGGATATGGATAATTTACAAATTGGCTCTTACAGTACATAAAGTATAAAGAACTATCAAATTGTTGACTTGTGAATAAATATCAATAGGCTTATTGTCAAACAAATTTAAAAAAATACTTTGATTATTATAATGATATCACTTTTTAAACATAGTTGTTTTTCAAGGAAATGCTTATTTCAGCTATTGCTAAGTTATACATAATTGTTTTTAATAATATTTCAGAATTCTTTGCTTCCTGAAAGATCAAATAAATTGAATTGTACTTGAAATTCCATAAGTTCTCATGTATGTAATCAATAATTAATCAAACAATATTTTGTATTTAGTGAAATTAGTTTTCTTCCTTTTATTTATATAAACATGCATACATATACTACATATACTCACACATGTTTTTCTGGTGAAAATTTCTGGGCTAGAGAATTTAAGGTTTAGAGCCTTTTAACTACTGAAAATTAGGTATTGTCTTTTAATTTTCATTTTGCTTAATTTTAATTGCCCTCAGACTCTGTTGAAAGATGTTTAATTTGCACTGAGAGGTACAAGCATACACTGTGTTAAATATACTCTATTATGTAGAATTAGACTTTTGTCATATCTGATGTCAAAGGCAACACCTCCAAATGTTTTATTGTAATATGGAAAGACAATAATGGATTGAAAGAGCAGAATTGTTATGCGAAATATCTTTCACCTAATTTCCACATGCTAAATTTTCTTAACTTTTCACATCACATTTTTAAAAACTTAGAAACCCAAATTAATCTGTTGTTATTACCTAAACTCCACAGTTTATTAGAGTATAGTAGTTTTATCACAAAAATAAATATTTTCATTTCCAGAATCCCAACTAGAATACCACAATAGCTTTAGTTGACATGCATCCTCTTGGCTTTGGTTATTGTTCAGAGTTGGTGTATTTTGTTGACCTTGACCATTTTGAGACATATTCATCAGGTATTTGTACTGATTTTTTCTTTGAGTTTTCTAACTTCTCCATGATAAGACTGGGTTATGGTTCATAGAAATCATGCTGCAGAAGTGTCATGCATGCCCTTGTCATCACACAACATCAGAGGGTAAATGCTGTCACCGTGATTTACCTCTAGTCTTAATGATCTGGAGCAGGGAGTGCTTACTAGGTTTCTCCCTTTTATTATACTTTCTTCTTTGAAATCAAGTCACTATATCCAGCCAACCCTCAAGAGACAAAAGGGAACTAGTTGTGTTCCATTTCTTAAATGGGAGATTATCTGCATAGGTGATTTAGAACAATTCCAAAAACATTTGTCTCACTTTACTCATTTTTAATGTAATAATTAATTTATTTCAGTGTAGGCTCATATATGTATGTATTTCCTACAATGAGTTAAAACTGAATGCTACACTATGTAATTTGTTGCATACTGTTTTCATTTGACCATTGAGAACTAAACTGAATTGCTGTTATATTCCTGAGAAGTCTAAGATTATGGTATAACAGTACTCATTGTTTGAGTGGAAAGTTATCTACCCTGACTTGCAATTTTAGGTGCATGTTCTTATTTTTTGACATTTCTCAAAGATGTTCCAGATTGGTGTTAAATTTTCCTTGGTGTAGCTTCAAGAATTAAAAATGTCTTTAAAAATGTCTGGATCTCTTTACTTGAAAATAGTATTTAGAAATCAAGATAAGGGTGCTGGATGTGCTCATATCCACTGCTTCAAAGCCCTTTAATAAGAAGTAAGGAAACACATATATGCAAACTAACCTTTGCATTCATAGTTTACCTCTGTGTGTCCAATTGTATTGATATTAAGCTGATGTCTCTGGCTCTAGCATAGCACCAAATGGTTAATTTTGGCTTCTTTTATTTATCTGTAGCCTCTAACAATAAGAATCTACTTCTCACTAAACACATTCCACTAACTTATGTCTTCAAACTCAGGTTTAAGCCTTACCTACAAGAACATAGAATTTATATGCAGTTCCTTTTGTTCTTATCATTACAGATTTAGTCAGAACATAACATTCCAAAGTTAGTTATATTAGTCCGTTTTTCTTCACTCCTAATATGAAACCATGTCCTAAATTTATAATACAGTTGGATTTTTCACATCCTGCATTCCTTGAGGTCCCTAAACTCCCCATTGATTTTCTTAAATGTTTCATACATTAAATTCACTCTTTGAAATGTAAAGTTCTTTCTGTTATGGCCAATGGAGGGAGTCAGTCGTTCATCATGGCAGAACTACAAATATATTGTTTCATCAGCTTAGTACATGTGTACCCTTTGTGTTCAACCACTCACTGGCCCCCAAAGCTTGAAAATCAATGATTTATTTTGTTTCTCTTGTTTGTATTTTCAAGAATATATTATATGTACAGTAATATGAGGCATGGCAATTTAGATATGGCTGCTTTTGCAAAGAAATATGTATATAAGATATTTTCATGGTAATGCATACTCAATTAATTTTTACCTTTTCTCACTAAATATTGTTCCATTCTAGGGATGTAACACAGTTTATTTGTCCATTTTTCTATAGAAAAACATCTTGGTTGGTTCTAGATTTTTAGTATTATGATTAATAAAATATCAACATGAACACACAGGTTTGTGAGTAAAAATAAATTTTCAATTAACTGTATTAAATAGAAGCCTGATATAGATATAGACATAGATAGAGATAAAGATAGATAGATATTTCCACTAGTAATGAAAAAGAGTTGTTGTTACTTTCAAACCTAACCAGTAATTTATATTATCAGTCTTTGGGAATATATATTCCTTGTAATGATATGATATGTAACGGTATCTATTACAAATTCATTTGTTTTTTTGTGTGGGTGTGACAGAGAGAGAGAGAGAGAGAGAGAGAGAGAGAGAGAGAGAGAGAGAGAAAGAGAAAGAGAGAGAATGGTTGATATAGTGGCATCCAGTAGCTCCCATGAGTACTTCACTAAATCTATCAGCCCTCAGGAAGCAGATACTTTTTATTTAGCCTAAAATCATTTCTATTTGTTGTTTTTTAGCCTAAAATCATTTCTATTTGTTGTTTTTGTTGTTGTTTTTAGTAACTTAATTACTAGACTCTATTTTTCCTTTTAGTATTTTCAGTTTCTATAAAATGCATTTACATTTTTATTATCAGTTAATTGATGTTAAACTTATCATGTGACCTTCACTGATAATTTCTGAGCCCTAAAGAGATGGAATACCTCACTGCCCCCAAATAACTTGTAGGAGGTGTAGACTCTAGAGAGGCAGTGTCTGCATGCTCTTGGAATCTCACTGCAATTTTGCTGAAATCCACAGTTACTTGTACTTTGGCCCTCTCTGGGTCACAGTTTCTTTGTCAGAGAAATGAGGATCTGGACTAGATTGTTCCCCCAAGTGGACAGCTGCACTGCAGAACCCCCCTCTAGGATTAAACATGCTTCCCATCCTGTCCAGGCCACCAGGTGTCCTGTGGAGGAGGCCCAACATTGTCATTTTCTTACTTTCTTTTTTTTTTTTTGTTGAATTCCTAAGCAGCCAGTCTAAGCCACTTCTCTATGGAAGCCTTCAGGTCTAATCACTAGGTTTGTGGTTGTCCAATTCATCTCATTCCTTCTGCACACAGGCTCTATTAAGCAACTCATTTTCTTACCATTTTGCACATGAAAAAGCTGAGACTCTGAATGACTGTAATTCTTGTAGATGCTACATGTCAGGGTCTCTGGTGGAGTAGGGTTTGTGCTCTTAAATATCACAGTCGATTGAATAACATCCACCAAGATTCATGTCTGCTGAGAACCTCAGAATATGAACTTAACTCGGCTACAATTGATGATAATCAAACACTTAGAGAAACAAAGCACAAAATAGAAATGATGTTCTGGGGAGATTAAATTTTTAAAATGCCATCTTGAAACTTGATCCAGGAATCAGAATTCACTACAAAAACCTGGTAGATAAAAAAAATCTATAAATGGAAAGTAAATAGCCAAGCATAAATAAAATGATACTGGCAGCAAGTTAAACTCACCAGGACAAAGAGTTTAAAAATTAAAATTTGTCAGAATATAAGGCAAAATAGTACACAGTACAGGCCTAGTAGAGTCATATTCTATGGGGCAGAACAAAAGGCATTGCAAATGTTTAAATGAGAGCAACAGTAAGGAACCACATCAAAGATGATATAAAGGCAGCCTCCGAGAATTTTCCAGAATTGATGTAATATACCAATTTATTATTCTAAGAATCGAGCAGTTTCATTGCAGAATAAATAGAAACAAATTTATTCTTAGACACATTATGATAAAATGCCAATATGTTGTAACTGCTGGTACAGGGGAGAGATGGGATTGAAAAGGAAATATGATTTTTTTAAATAAATTAAGAATTTAACTGACTCCTTTTCTTTAATGAAAATCGTAACCAAGAATTAGGATGGTTCTATTTTCACCTTGCTAAAAGAATAATGACATATCCATAATCCTATGTTTCTCTAAGGTCAGGCAGCATCTACCAAAAGGTGGTAGATTTTAAAAGGCCTATGAACAAGGCTTTATTGAAATTTTATTCCCTGGTGGAACTCTCAGGTGACTGAGCAGGTAAGACAGTAAGACATGGGTCTGAGGGGAAGCATCAGGGCTTCCCTGGACTGGAATATTTATTGGGTTTAGGGCATGAAGGGATGGCTTGGAACAGCAAATAGGGTATTTAGAGTCCCTTGTCCTACTAGGGTTGGTAAGGGGAGCTGGCTAAGATCCAGGCTTGGCCAGGAGACCCCACTGATTGACAGGAAGTTCTGTCAGCACCTGATTGGTGGTTATTTTCCATGTGGGTTGCTTAATCAGTTCAAATGGACCTAATATCCTGTGCTTTTTTGATGATATAGGGAAGCAAATTTTATCTAGCCACTTCCTGCTGGCTTAGGGACACTGTGGAGAAGGGGGTGGCTCGGGTGTTGGTTTGGTGGTAGGCAACTGTAAATGTGTAGGAGCATCTGATTGTATGTCACTCTGTTGATTTCACAACAAGCTTTGGGCAAACCTGAGGAGGCTGCGAGCAATCATTAATAGAAGTCCTATTACTAATATAGGAGTGAGAATGGGAGTCAGCTACATAATGAGGCTAGAGTTTAGCCAGCCTGGCCAAGGGTCATTTGATTGTTGCTGTTTCAGCCTTTCACCCAAATGATGGAGGGTGTTGACATTCTTTATGACCAATCCAGTTTCACTGATATAGTAGCAGCATTCTTCTTTCAGAAATAGACAGGTTCCTCCTTTGTCTGCTGTCAGGAGATCTAGGGCTTGATGCTTCTCTAATAAAATTGGGCAATACAAGTTATTTGCATTTGTAGAGAAGCCAGAGAGGAAGACATGCCTCTACTGCTTCCTGGAGTTGTCATTCAAGCTTCTTTGAGTAGTGATTATTGTATAACCAACTCCTCCTGCTCTCCAGACCACAGGCACCAAGTAAGGGGGCCAGGGAGGTTCCAACTACTACTGGTAGAAAAATGGCTCATCTTGTCCTGAAAAGTGGGTAGTAACAAGCCATGTTAATTCAGCCTCACTGTACAGAGTTAATTGAAGGACCAAGGTGGAAGAAACACAAAAATCAAAGGGCATGTTGAAGCTTTGATTTTTTGTTAGGGTACCATTTCATCAGAAAAAGAATCTCGGTGGATCAAAGATTGGGGAAGAAATTTGAACGATCTGGTCACAGGGTGCTGAACCAGAGGAAGTGTAGCAACAGGGAAAATTCCCTGATGAGTTGTGAAAAATAATTAGTTCCTCAAAGGCTGGAAAGGGGGCCCTTGGGGTCTGGTTAAGGTATTGAGAGGAAGATCAATGGGAATCGCAGTTAATGGAGTACGATCCAAACCTGCACAGAGGAAACAGTCTGAAATGTTATTAACTTTGGATATTTTGAGAAGCTGAAGGCCCTGAAATATTAGGGCCATTCATGAGAAAGGGTCAGCTTTGGGATGGGCAACTGCCTTCACTGATGTTGGAGTTCTTTTTCTTGCTCCTGGATGGTTATGTGAATTTGAGGGAACACTTGTATATAAGTTCTCCATATTCTGATAGAGGCTGAGGCATGCTTGGCAGAACCATAAGAATAAAATTTACCATAAACACCCGAAGTCCATTTCAGGTCCCATGGGCCCCAAATAGTCAATTTGGTTGTATGCTTATTTCTCATAGCAAGGTTTATCTAGGAAACATTTCTTGCATGAATATCAAGGGCACCCACCATAGGGGTTAGGCCAGCACTTACAGTTTCACAGATACTTTTAAAAATAAATGGAACTTAAATATCTAACAGAAGGTGAACCTTAACATACCAAAATCAGAAATGGGGATGCTATTGAGACCATGGCAAAAGGCCTTCTGTAGGGAATGAATGATTGGGTTAGGGAGGTGGGGGTTAATTCAAAGGAAATAAAAAGCTAATTCCTTTAGAGCATTTTCCCCTAAAACAACCTGTTGCCAAGGTTACCTGCCTCCAGGGAATCATTCCTCTCAATAAGGAGCTGTTAATGAGTACCCTTGGGTGACTCCCTTCCTGCCTTTCTGGGAAGCTCCTCTCCTGGTTTTTGGTCACTGGTCACATAAGCAAGACCAGAGGAGAAGGAAGCATGAGAAGAAAGGAAATCCATAATATATAAAACAGAGAATACACACCCACTCCCTCAGGCCCCAGCTTTGGAACCCCTCATCTGCATAGGAGGCAGTACTTACCCCCTCCCCATTCTGTTCTATCCTTTCAAGAAAACATTTTGCTCTTAACTTGGTGGTTTAAGGGTATTCAATCTTGTACACCAGGGGAATGGCATTTAGAACACTGGTATCATCTCTGGTTTCATCACTGTGGTAAAATAATGTATTATATGTCAGTTTTCTTTTGTTATTAATAATTTTTAGCAAAAATAAGAGCCACATATCATTGTCACCTTTTAACCCAAGATAATGTCCCTCATTTTTTCTAATTTTAACTTCTTAGTGTCTTTCTTTCTTTCCTTTTTTGCTAACTCTTGTTCTTTTCTTAGGTGATGTGTGACTAGAGAGCCCATGCAAGACTGGGACCTTTCAGTTCATCCAATGACCTCCCACCCTTTCTGATGTTAGTCAACAAATGTCATACTTTTACCCTTATTTCGCTTCTTTACTGAGATCTTGGATTCACACTAAATAAAACTTATTTCTTGTGTAAGACATAATTTTCTTCTAGAGTACATGGCTGCTTAAATAGCAAGACACAATTTTTTAAAAGTATTAATTAGCTGTAGATTTCCTTCCTGTGTTTAAAGACTAATATTAGAACAGAGAATAAATTACTTGAATGCTTACATACACTTTTTAAAACTCTGACACTTGATTAATGTTCATGTGTTCAGATTTGAAAAGACAAGATCCTATCAAATCATGTCTCTCTTTGTGCATCAAGTTTCAAAAATTATTTTGTATATCCTTTGTTTGTATGTCTTTTTTCCCTTGTCTTCAACTAGAAAACTGTTCACCCAGCAATCTTTTGTATTAAACTTAAAAACTGTTAGATATGCACACCACTCTCCATCTCATCCTAATTCTTTGCTATAAAATCTCAACCTGATCAATACTTTGTTGATTTCCCCTGACAGTGTACTCTCACTACCATCTACTCTTTGAAGTAATTATTTTTTATCACCTGAATAACAGCAACAACTGACCTTACACTTGAGTTAAAACAATAATTTTTACTGCTGATTTTGTCAGTCAAAACTAGACCAAAAGACAGTGATCCACATTATAAAAAGAGTACAATTAATTCATCAGATTCATGATGTTTTTTATGCCTCATCTTCCTGCAAAGATAATTCAGCTTCACTGCTATACCAAAATATTGGTTAATGTCATCAAATAAACTGAATAGTAGGCACATTGGCATTATAGTTTAATATACCACCTGAATCTGAGGAATACATGAATGCAGAATATTAATAAATATTTCAGGGCTGCTTCCAGCAATCCCACTCTAACAATGTGTTAGGCCACTCCCCTCAACTCTGCACCTTGGAGCTGTTTACCTTTTACACCCAGAGGGGACCTGGGTAGCATAAGGTAAATTAGATTCTTGCTTAGGTTTGTTTGGCTTATTTTTTCCTTTTGTCATTATCTGCTTAATGACAACATTAAACATTATCTGCTGTTTCCTGTTGTTTACTCTTTTCCCCTATTCACCAAAAGGCTGACCACAGGATTCAGAGAAGAGCAGGCTTTGTTGTAGCTCCTTAGAGAGTGAAACTTCCTGGGAAACTGGCTACCTGCTTCACAGGAACCTCTTAAAGATTCTGTATTTAACAAATCTTTACCAAATAATTTTATGAAAGACAAGGTTCTAAATGAAGTACACTTTTCTTTTTGAGAATGTGTGTAACAACTTTAACTGCTTACATAAGTATGTAATTTTAATTCCTTTACTTACAAATCCTAAAATCTCTAATGAATCACATAAGAACTTATTATTTAATATACAAGCTAATTAATTACTTGTATTTCTATTTATTATATATAAATGTATATATATACACACACAAATATATACAACACACTTAAAACAGAATAGATGTATTCAGAAAAAAATATATATAACATATAAATATATATGAATACATGTATACAGAAACATGCTGGTAAATTTGCAAGATACAAGTATTCACACAAACACACACATTAATATGTCCTTGTTATATCACTTCTTAATGTTGTGAACTTCTATTTTAATTTACAAAAAAATCACCAATTTGAAAATGTATTGGTGTTTATGACAGATAATCTTCATGATTCTTTCTCTTTTCATACAAAAACAGAATAAGAATTCTTTGTACTTTGAAAAGTGTTTTTATTTGTTTTCTCTTGGTAATATTATCACTTACATAATTTAGAGAAAAATAAATGTATTGAAGTTCAAAAGTTAACTTTTTTAGGTAACTTTATAATATATCATGATATAAAACCAAACTGTTGTTCATGTTATTAGACTAGCATTATAAAAACTTATTGATTACCAAAAAAAAATTACTTAGAAGAGAATATAGTAACTTTTGACTTCCTTATGGTCTGACCATCATGAACATGCATGTATATGCAAACATATGCAGTGCCCCTATAAATTAAATGAGCACTGTGAAAATTATATAAATAAAATATTTTAACTTGCTTTTGAAATTTGATTGTGGCCCAGTTTTCTAAAATATGTATTGCTTTCTCTTGTATATATGGATCTTATGACTAGAGATTAGGGGCTGTTACTGGCTGAATTATACTGACTCAAAATTTGTGTGTTGAATTCTTAACTCTTTAGAAGGTTTGAGATAAGATTTTAGAGAGATAATTAAGTTAAGCTGAGATTATGAGGAGGTTGGGCTTTGGCAGATTATAGCATAGATACAAACAGAGGGAACTCTGTGAAGATACTATGAGAAGGAGCATCTCCAAGCCAAGGTGGAGTGAGTCCCAGAAAGCCTGTGGACAACTGGGTCTTGAACTTTCACCCTCCAGAACTGTGACAGAATAAGTTACTGTGGTTTAACCCCTTCTTGGTGGTGCTACATTTGATAACAAACTGACCAAACCAATACAGGGGTAAAGGAGAAGATGCCTTGAGTTTTCCCTTCATATGCCTTTATTTGTAAGTAAAAATATCCATTTTAATTATTTATCAATGCATATGTTTAAGGTAAAATTACAAACCTGTTTATAAAATAGATTTTTTTTTATTGTTGGTTGTTCAAAACATTACATAGTTCTTGATATATCATATTTCACACTTTGATTCAAGTGGCTTATGAACTCCCATTTATACCCCATATACAGATTGCAGAATCACATCAGTTACACTTCCATTGATTTATATATTGCCATACTAGTGTCTGTTGTATTCTGCTGCCTTTCCTATCCTTTACTATCCCTCCTCCCCTCCCCTCCCCTCTTCTCTCTCTACCCCCTCTACTGCAGTTCATCTCTCCCCCTTGTATTATTTTTCCCTTTCCCCTTGCTTCCTCTTGTATGTAATTTTGTAAAACTCTGAGGGTCTCCTTCCATTTCCATGCAATTTCCCTTCTCCCTCCCTTTCCCTCCCACCTCTCATCCCTGTTTAATGTTAATCTTCTTCTCATGCTCTTCGTCCCTACTCTGTTCTTAGTTACTCTCCTTATATCAAAGAAGACATTTGGCATTTGTTTTTCTAGAAATTGGCTGGCTTCACTTAGCATAATCTGCTCTAATGCCATCCATTTCCCTCCAAATTCTATGATTTTGTCATTTTTTAATGCAGAGAAATACTCCATTGTGTATAAATGCCACATTTTGTTATCCATTCGTCTATTGGAGGGCATCTAGGTTGGTTCCACAGTCTTGCTATTGTGAATTGTGCTGCTATGAACATCGATGTAGCAGTGTCCCTGTAGCATGCTCTTTTTCGGTCTTTAGGGAATAGACCGAGAAGGGGAATTGCTGAGTCAAATGGTGGTTCCATTCCAAGCTTTCCAAGAAATCTCCCTACTGCTTTCCAGATTGGCTGCACCAATTTGCAGTCCCACCAACAATGAACAAGTGTACCCTTTTCCCCACATCCTCGCCAGCACCTGTTGTTGTTTGACTTCACAATGGCTGCCAATCTTACTGGAGTGAGATGGTATCTTAGGGTGGTTTTGATTTGCATTTCTCTGACGGCTAGAGATGGTGAGCATTTTTTTTATGTACTTGTTGATTGATTGTATGTCCTCCTCTGAGAAGTGTCTGTTCAGGTCCTTGGCCCATTTGTTGATTGGGTTATTTGTTATCTTGTTGTCTAAATTTTTGAGTTCTTTGTATACTCTGGATATTAGGGCTCTATCTGAAGCGTGAGGAGTAAAGATTTGTTCCCAGGATGTAGGCTCCCTATTTACCTCTCTTATTGTTTCTTTTGCGGAGAAACAACTTTTCAGTTTGAGTAAGTCCCATTTGTTGATTCTAGTTATTAACTCTTTTGCTATGAGTGTCCTATTGAGGAATTTGGAGCCCAACCCCACAGGATGTAGATCGTAGTCAACTTTTTCTTATATCAGACGCCGTGACTCTGATTTGATATCAAGCTCCTTGATCCATTTTGAGTTTACTTTTGTGCAAGGCGAGAGAAAGGGATTCAGTTTCATTTTGTTGCATATGGATTTCCAGTTTTCCCAGCACCATTTGTTGAAGATGCTATCCTTCCTCCATTGCATGGTTTTAGCACCTTTGTCTAATATAAGGTAGTTGCAATTTTATGGATTGGTCTCTGTGTCCTCTATTCTGTACCATTGGTCCACCCGCCTATTTTGGTACCAGTACCATGCTATTTTTCATACTATTGCTCTGTAGTATGGTTTGAGGTCTGGTATCGCTATACCACCTGATTCACACTTCCTGCTTAGAGTTGTTTTTGCTATTCTGGGTCTTTTATTTTTCCATATGAATTTCATGATTGCTTTATCTATTTCTACAAGATATGCTGTTGGGATTTTGATTTGCATTGCATTAAACCTATAGAGAACTTTTGGTAATATCGCCATTTTGATGATGTTAGTTCTGCCTATCCATGAAGAGGGTATATTTTTCCATCTTCTAAGATCTTCTTCTATTTCTCTCTGTAGGGTTCTGTAGTTTTCATTGTATAAGTCTTTCACCTCTTTTGTTAGGTTGATTCCCAAGTATTTTATTGTTTTTGAGGATATTGTGAATAAAGTCATTGTTCTCATTTCCATTTCAGAGGATTTGCCGCTGATATACAGGAATGCCTTTGATTTATACGTGTTGATTTTATATCCTGCCACTTTGCTGAATTCATTTATTAGCTCTAACAGTTTCTTTGTAGATCCTTTTGGGTCTGCTAGGTATAGAATAATGTCAGCTGCAAATAGTTATAATTTAAATTCTTCTTTTCATATTTCTATGCCTTTAATTTCTTTCGTCTGTCTAATTGCTCTGGCCAGTGTTTCGAGAACTATGTTGAACAGAAGTGGTGAGAGAGGGCATCCCTGTCTTGTTCCAAATTTTACAGGGAATGCCTTCAATTTTTCTCCATTCACAATGATGCTGGCCTGAGGCTTAGCATAGATTGCTTTTACAATGTTGAGGTAAGTTCCTGTTGTCCCTAGTTTTTCTAGCGTTTTGAACATAAAGGGATGCTGTACTTTGTCGAATGCTTTTTCTGCATCTATCGAGATGATCATATGGATCTTATTTTTAAGTCTATTGATGTGGTGAATAACATTCATTGATTTCCGTATATTGGACCAGCCTTGCATCTCAGGGATGAATCCTACTTGATCATGGTGCACAATTTTTTTTATATGTTTTTGAATCTGATTCGCCAGAATTTTATTGAGCATTTTTGCATCTAGGTTCATTAGAGATATTGGTCTGTAGTTTTCTTTCTTTGAAGTGTCTTTGTCTGGTTTAGGAATCAGAGTGATGTTGGCCTCGTTGAATGAATTTGGAAGTTCTCCCTCTTTTTCTATTTCCTGAAATAGCTTGAAAAGTATTGGTATTAGTTCCTCTTTAAAGGTTTTGTAAAACTCTGCTGTATACCCATCCGGTCCTGGGCTTTTCTTAGTTGGTAGTCTTTTGATGGTTTCTTCTATTTCCTCAATTGATATTGGTCTGTTTAGGTTGTCTATATTCTCCTGACTCAATCTGGGCAGGACATATGACTTAAGAAATTTATGGATGCCTTCACTATCTTCTATTTTATTGGAGTATAAGGATTCAAAATAATTTCTGATTATCTTCTGTATATCTGAAGTGTCTGTTGTGATATTGCCTTTTTCATCCCGTATGCTAGTAATTTGAGTTCTCTCTCTTCTTCTCTTCGTTAGCATGGCTAAGGGTCTGTCGATTTTATTTATTTTTTCAAAGAACCAACTTTTAGTTTTGTCAATCTTTTCAATTGTTTCTTTTGTTTCGATTTCATTAATTTCAGCTCTGATTTTAATTATTTCTTGCCTTCTACTTCTTTTGCTGTTGTTTTGCTCTTCTTTTTCTAGGATTTTGAGATGAAGTATGAGATCATTTATTTGTTGGTTTTTTCTTTTTTTAAGGAATGAACTCCAAGCAATGAATTTTCCTCTTAGAACTGCTTTCAATGTGTCCCGTAGATTTCGATATGTTGTGTCTGTGTTTTCATTTATCTCTAAGAATTTTTTAATTTCCTCCTTGATGTCTTCTATAACCCATTGATCATTCAGTAACCTATTGTTCATTCTCCAAGTGATGCATGATTTTTCCTTCCTTCTTTTATTGTTGATTTTCAGTTTCATTCCATTATGATCAGATAAGATGCATGGTATTATCTCTACTCCTTTATATTGTCTAAGAGTTGCCCTGTGACATAATATATGATCTATTTTTGAGAAGGATCCATGTGCTGCTGAGAAAAAAGTGTAACTGCTTGATCCTGGGTGGATATTCTATATATATCAATTAAGTCTAGGTTATTAATTGTGTTATTGAGTTCTAAAGTTTACTTATTCAACTTTTGTTTGGAAGATCTGTCCAGTGGTGAGAGAGGTGTGTTGAAGTCTCCCGTGATTATTGTATGGTGGTCTATTAGACTCTTAAACTTGAGAAGAGTTTGCTTGATGAACATAGCTGCACCATTGTTTGGGGCATATATATTTATGATTGTTATGTATTGTTGGTGTACGGTTCCCTTGAGCAGTATGTAGTGTTCCTCTTTATCCCTTTTGATTAACTTTGGTTTGAAATCTATTTTATTTGATATGAGTGTGGACACTCCTGCTTGTTTCCGAAGTCCATATGAGTGATATGATTTTTCCCAACCTTTCACCTTCAGTCTATGTATGTCTTTTCCTATCAAATCCATCTCCTGTAGACAGCATATTGTTGGGTCTTGTTTTGTGATCCACTCTACTAGCCTGTGTCTCTTAATTGGTGAGTTTACGCCATTAACATTTAGGGTTATTATTGAGATATGGGTTGTTCTTCCAGCCATATTTGTTTATTTATGTTACTAAACATAGTTTGTTTTTCTTTTTGATTATTTTCCCCCCTTTACTGTCCTACCTCCCACTGTTGGTTATCATTGTTATTTTCCATATCCTCTTCCTGTAATGGTTTGCAGAGGATGTTTTGAAGACATGGTTTTCTAGCTGCAAATTCTTTTAACTTTAGTTTATCATGGAAGGTTTTAATTTCATCTTCCATCCTGAAACTTAATTTCGCTGGATACACGATTCTTGGTTGGAACCCATTTTCCTTCAGTGTTTGAAATATGTTATTCCAGGATCTTCTAGCTTTCAGAGTCTTTGTTGAAAGATCAGCTGTTATCCTGATTGGTTTACCCATAAATGTAATCTGCTTCCTTTCTCTTGTAGCTTTTAAAATTCTCTCCTTATTCTGTATGTTGGGCATCTTCAATATAATGTGTCTAGGTATGGATCTCTTATGATTTTGCACATTCGGCGTCCTGTAGGCTTCTAGGATTTGGGATTCTGTCTCATTCTTCAAGTCTGGGAAGTTTTCTCGTATTATTTCATTGAATAGATTGCTCATTCCTTTGGTTTGAACCTCTATACCTTCCTGTATCCCAATGACTCTTAAGTTTGGTCTCTTTATATTATCCCATATTTCTTGGATGTTCTGCTCATGGTTTCTTAACAGTCTTCCTGAGCTGTCTGTGTTATTTTCAAGTTGAAATACTTTGTCTTCACTGTCTGTTGTTCTATATTCTAAGTGTTCTACTCTGCTGGTAGTATTCTCAATTGAGTTTTAAGTTGTTTTATTGCTTCCTGCATTTCTAGGATTTCTGTTTGTTTGTTTTTTATTACCTCTATCTCCCTGTATAGTTGATCTTTTGCTTCTTGGATTTGTTTATGTAATACATTGTCGAAGTGGTTGAAGTGGTCTTTCATTGTCTGATTTTTCTGTTTAATGTTTTCCTTGAGACTCCAGATCATTTGCAGCATGTATATCCTGAATTCTTCATCTGACATTCCATCTGCTGCAGCTCTTACCTCTTCTAAAGTTGAGTTGACCTGCATTGCTTGTGGTCCTTTCTTTCTTTGTCTTTTCATATTGCTCGTGTTTCTTTCTGCTTGGTGAAACTGTTGTGTTTTTGAAATTTTCCCCCTATATATTTATATTGCTCTTGTATAGTTAAAAAGTCTCCCTTGCAGGGGCGGGCGGCGGCTCTGCTCCTCCTCCAATTGGGGTGATCTGTCTACCACACTGGCGGGCCGCTGGGACTGTTCTGCCAGTCGGTCGCAGGTCTGCCTACCTTGCAGGCGCGGTAAAATAGACATTTAAATATTACTGGCAATGTGTTTGAGTCAAGATGAGGAGAAAATATTTGTGTTGATTTAGAAATTCTAGCAACATTTACTTTTTGACTAATGATATTACTCGTATTTTTGAAGACATAGATTTATTTAAATATTATTTGTAAAGATTTACAAGAGAGAAAAGAAAATGAGTACCACATTTTTATCCCAAACTAATCTTAATGGAACAAGAAGACTGTCTATGCAAATATCTTAGCATGATATTTTCTTTACATGTTTATTTCAACATATTACATTAGTAATGACCCCAGTGGCATCATAAAATCTCCTGAATTGTAACTTTTTACCATTATTTTATATTATTTTCATATTTTTCAATTTTATCCTAGTTTACTCAAATCACCTATATTTTTCTTTTCTACACTCATTTTAATCTTTTTTAAAAATTTTTAATTTGTTTTAATTAGTTACACATGACAGTAGAATGTGCTTTATACATTACTTATTCTTCTGGTTGTACATGTATTTTTGAAGAAAAGAAATGTGGCTTATATTTGAAAACTTTATTTATTTAGTATATGTTTATGTTTTAATTAATACATCAGATTCTGAAAGATTTTCATGAAATATTCTGGCCCTTTTCCTAATTGTCAAGTGAGAATTTCCTTGGCTGTCATTGATTTTGATTTTCCCAAAAGTCCTTTTATGATGTGCCCATTTTTAAGTAATATTAAAAATCTCTTGTTCTCATATATTGGCTTTGAACATTATTAACTTCTCTTGTGAAACAGTTACAAAATAAATAGATCACAATAATCTGTGTGAAATCAAAGATAGTTACCCATATTTCTTATAGATGTTTCATACAGCTTTTACCAATTTTGAAACTATTCTTAAAGTTACTTGTTCAAATAATCTCAGAGAAATAATTCCATATAAAACTAATTGTAAGCACAGAAATATTTCATGTCCTTTAATAGATCAAATTACATAAATACAACAGCTAAACCATAACTTTTGGTAATTAAAATGCCTATAAGGAAGAGGCTGGTGACATATTATTTTGAGCAGACTAGAAAGTCAAAAAAGAAAATGTTGGGGATTATGAAAATCTAGAAACTGATCCACATATCTAAACATTAAATTCAGATAATCTTTCGTTTATGTCTGTTATAGCTTGGGTTTGTGTTCCCCGGAGATTTTTCCTCAGTATTTCCATCTTGGGAGGCAGAACCTTGAAGAGGCAAGGCCTAGTGGGACATCCTTAGACCAACTGTGTAATAACCTCAGAAGGGATTATGGTAGGCATTCTCTCTCTGGTTTCCTGTTTGACAATGGAATCTCTTGTTCTCTGACTTGTGTCCACCATAATGCCATTCACCATTAGGCCCTCAGCAGAGGCAGAATTCTCTGAACCACTGATTGTGAACTTTTAGCCTCTAAAACTATAAATCTAAAAGCAGCCTACCTCAGATATTTTAAATAGTGATATATACAAGAAAGTTATAGTTTCTTAGTTTGTTTTCTGCTGTTGTAATAGAATGTCAGAGACAGAGTAATTTATAAAGAACAGGGATTTTTTTTTTATAGGAGTCTTGGAAGTCCAAGATTTGAGTGGCCTGCACTGGTACAGATGTTTCCCTGGCAGAAAGCAAGAGGGCAAGGAAGAAAGAGCAAGAAAGAAGGAAGGGGCCAAACCTGTCCTTTACTAGGAATTCAGCCCCTGGTAACTCACTCCCACAGTAATGACATTAATGGATTCAGGATAGAACAGCCTTTCTGAGTCAATCACTTCCTTCTGACCCTACCTCTAACACTGTCACACTGTGCATTACATTTCCAACATAGGAACTTTGGGGGACAAGCAAGTACACACGTGATATATAGGTACATATACATATTTGTGCATTTGGTTATGTTTTGTATTTATAGATGTGTGAATATGTGTTCCATAAAGCACATGGAAATGCACATTTTTTCTTTGGCATATGCTAATCACTTCCTGAAATCACTTGTTGAAAAATGTCAAATCTGTTATTATAATAATTAGCAGTCATATCACAGAAACAATAGACATGCTTACCATTTTTGGAAAATATCTGAGGATGCAATCTTTTAAAATTAATCCTTCTTGCTTGATTGCATTTAACTTCTACACTTTCCATTTCTAGTCATCATGAGACAGTTCAGGGTAACAAATTATGTAAAAATCAAAATATACAGAAGATGAGTCATAGAAATAAGTATCCAATATTCAGAATTGTAATTACTGGTAAATGTTATGTGAAATACATAAGTTTTCAATCACCTGATTTCATATCAGAGCATTTCTTTAAAACAAATCATTTTTGAGCATCAATTTGATAAAATAAGACATAAAAATGTTTGAGGATCACACATTTACCAGCACTTTTTACTTTTGCTTAGAATTAGGCTACAAAATTTTATCCCAGAAGTACTCAGATGGAATGTTTAAAGGGAGTCTTGTTGCTTTAATCATTTAAAATTATACTGGACAATCTATGAGAAAACAGAACTGAGGAAATATTGTTGTACATTTCTTAAAGATGCACTAATCTTATTGGCTTTTCTGGTTTGTTTGCTGTCCCTTCCAGTACTGGTGATTAGACACAGGAACACTCTACCAGTGAGCTACTTTCATATTGGTTTTTATTTTTATTTTGAGACAGGTCTCACAAAGTTGCTGGGGCTGGCCTGAAGCTTGCAATCCTCCTGCCTCATGTTCCAGGTAGCTAGTAGCTGAGATTACAGGTTTTTACCACTGCACCCAGCTGGTGGCTCTTTTTTATTTTGAAGGTCTACAATATTATAAAACATGCAACTTTTACTTAAGTTGAATTTTTGTAGTTTAGATTTTGCTACATAAATTTTATTTGCAGACATTTTAAGGATAAAAAAACATTTTGAAGTTGTTTTGGAAAATTCTAAGCATGCTATCCATATGATTTTAATTTATTTTACTGAATACTAATACCTATGTCCCCAAACCTCTCATTAGATAAGCACAATACAAAAAGTTTCTGGCAATATAATGTTGTGAGATAAGAAATACACTCTAATATTAACTTGTACTTAGTTAAATAAAAGGACCTTATTATTATAAACTGGAATAAACAGATACAATGTTATGCTTTGTTTATGCTCAATAAAAAAGCAAATATTCAGATGTTTCTGGATACATCTTTTTAAATGATTGATATTTACAGGAAAGAGAAAAAGAAATAACTTAAAATTTTCTGGCATAATCAATAACAAGGAATGTATGTATCTCTTTGCTTTTCATAATTTTATTTTCAGAAATATATGAGCAGCTGTTTAATGTTTAATTTTTAAAACAGAAGCCAGTCTTTTATTTCATAAATGAAAAATCATAGAGATATTAAAACTACAAAATAATAATAATGTTTAAAATATTTAAGATGAGATGAAGAATATAACTTTTAGTATAATTTCCAGTAATTGACCATAAAGATTTTGACATAAGCTAGACCAGGCCAAACACATCCCTTGACTCTAATTGGCTAATATAGTGTATTTCTTGGCAGAATCCTAGATTCTGAAACCCTCTTCTGAGTTTTATTATGCAGGAGCATTAAAATTTCTGCTATAACAATTTATTTGACTTTTTTCATTCTTCTTGACCAATAAGTAGAAAAGCCTAATTTATATTCTCTAAACAAGTTCAAATTTGTTATGTAGCTATAGCTTAACTTTCTCTCTCTAGTCTGATCTATTTTCTCATACGATATAAAAGTTTGATGTTACTAAAATGTTGGTCCTTTTGCATTATGATGAAATTAATTTTATCCTCTCATACATTCAAGTCTTTTTTATAGGAAAGAAATCAAACAACTTTTAATACTTGTAATTTTCTAGTTTAAAATGCTATTTAATTTTGCTTAGCAACATACGTAAAACTTAACCATGCCTATTTGATTTTTAAAAATTGTAATCAATTTTAATTTCTTTTGTCTCAAATTCTTCTGAGCAGCTGAACCCATTTGGAGAAGGGGACTTTGAAAATTACATATGCAGAGAATAATCTCCTTCAATTTTATAAATATTTTAGTTATCAAATGACTTGCAAGATTAACCCTACATACTAATTTTTAAAGCAACACAGACACTACCTTAATTTCAGACTGAAAATAGAGTGCAACATGCCTGGGATAAAACATTCTCAAAAACATAAAAAGGACCCTGAAAATTTTCCATGTCATAAAGTACTCTGTAAAGTTTCCAGAAAACCTTACTATGTAAAATGGGAACCACATCCACTACATTAACATCATAGAATATGACTTCTAAAAGGGTCTTCAGATAGGTTAAATAAATTTTACTTAACATGAAATAATTAAAGCTTTGGAAATATTGCACCATGATAATTTTTCCCAATTCTGATTAATGCATTAAAAAAAAACAGACTTCTATACATCTCTGGAATTCATACCCAAACTATGCCAAATTCAGACATGACTTTGATAGAAATTAGAAATTTTACTCAATATCTAAACTGAAAAACTGTAAATTGTGGTTGCATATAGGCGTTCTTCTGTCAGTCTTCCCAGGTATCTTTCAGCCTCCTGCCCCTGTTACATTCCCTTTACTTAGGTAATTTTCTAATAATGTGATCAAACTTAATTTCCCTAGAGTTTTAAATCTGTCTCTGAAGATGTGGATCACATATTAGGAAAATACCAGATATTTCTTGCAAAAGCATAGATCACAAAAGAGGAATTATTTTATAGAACAGTAGCATGGTATTAGAAAAGAAGACTGTCTTACTCTGTTCTGTCTTGAGATAACATAATACCTGAGATTGGGTGATTGACCAAGAAAATGAGTTTATTTGACTCACAATTCTTGGTGGGTAGAATATCCAGACAACATGTTGCTGGCATCTTTAAAGCTTCCTGGCTGTATCACAAAATGATACACAAAATCATTTGAATAGAGTTCTCAGAAGAAAGAGGGAATTTGGGGAGAGAGAAGACAAAGAGACCAGGGAGAGGTCAAGCTTAATCTTTTGTACCAATCTACTCTTCCAGGAACTAGTTCAATCTATTCAGCTGGATTAAGCCTATTACCAAGGGTGACCTTGACCTAATCACCTCTGGTTGGTCCCACCTCTGAAAGTTTTTTCTTGCTTTCAATATTATCACATCGCAGACCAAACTTCCATCACATGAAACTTTGGGGGATTTTAACACAACCAAATAATAGCAGAAACAGGAACAGTCTTCCCTAACAGAAACCAAAGACGTACATCTTAATCTTTCTTCTCATGCTACTAGAAAAGTCCTTTAATCTTCTACATTTAGCAAATAAAGTATGTATTAATTCTATTGCATCTGCATCATTATTTTTCTTATCAGACTAGGTTAAGAAAATATGACTGCTAAAAAATTTACAAGTTCTTTCCTAAATACTGGATTAGTTAAAAATGTGAATTAATTTAGACTCTAGCCTTTATGTGTTGCATAGAAGACAAAAACTTCTAGCTCTAATTTTACAGGCTTTTTTTCTTCTGTATTTACTTGTTTTATTTTTATAGCTCATTCTTTTGAAATCTAGTGAAAGAAAATATATTATTCCATAAAATATTTTACCTATTATCTTCATATCTTGAGAACAAAAAGTATGGGCCTATTTTACATGAAAAAAAATCAATAAAGATCCAACTAGAAGACTATAAAAGATATTAAGATAATTATAAATGAAATTAATGGATCTGTGTGGGTCCTTGACAATGACAAACTAAAGAGACATTTTTATAAGGCATTTTCCCCCTCCTATTTGTGTAAATGAAATGCAAGAAACTCCCCAATATCCATACAACATTGAAGATCTTCAGCTATCATTTAAATTAGGAGATTTCCAAATGCATAAGTTTTAGAATCAATATTATTTGGTGAAAGGAAAATTAATTATGATAATGAATATTTACAATTTCTTCCATACAATGCTGTTATCTTTTGATTTTTCTGTACCATCTGTTCCAAGTTCACAGTAATTTTTTCCAAGCACAACTATATATACCTGTTCATTTCATGTAAAGCCATTAAAACTAAATATATGATACTTAGATTTTTGTTTCTACAATATGGATGCACCCAGATAATCTTTTTTTCTTTTGAAAAAAAATAGTTTTTTTTCAGTACTGGTGATTGAAGTCAGTACCTCAAGAATACTCCATAAATGGACTATCACTGAGTTACATCATCACTCCTAAACTTTATAGTTTGCAATTCTTACATTTTTTATGGTCCTGAGTTCTATTTCCAGAAAGTACAATGACTTAGTTGTTCAGTTTCAAATTTGTAAACTGGTAGTCAAATATATTTTCAAAAAAAGTCTGCCTAATTAAGGATATATAAAATATACTCAGTGCTCTAGCAGAGTCACACAAGTATTTATTGAAGTGTTTATGTGTACACAGGTGACAAATTGGAAGTAGCAGATAAATTTAAGATTATTTATCAGTGTAGAAACTATCATTAAATCTTTCATTTCACACTAAAGAAAATTTTTTTATTATTACTAACATGCATTATAAATATTAAAATATGGATATTTCTCAAAGTATCTGCTATGATTTTGCTTGAAAACTTCTGAGGTTATTTGTTTATATGTTGTCAAATAAGTAGAGCAATAAAATATCTATATACAGAACAGGAATCAGATAATAAATGTCTAAAAGGCAGTTGTATTTTCAAAAACAATCATATTATTATAATTTAAAGAATATGCAATATGATTGCTATATAGAAAGTTAAGGAGAAAAAGTGTTGGTTTGTTTAATAGTAGTAAAAACTTTTTCAAATTTTACTGATGAGCATTGAAAAACTTATGTTGCAACATAACATTAAAGAGAACTGCAAAATTAACAATGTGCAATTTTTTTCATTTTTCATGAATTTTTTCCTGTTCTTCCCTCTCATTTCAGCTTTAACAGCAATTGACTAAGAAACTCCCAGGCAAGAATTTGACTGAACTCAACAGAAATAATAAATTAAAATGATATATAACTGTTATGTGTTTAATTCTTTGAATTTGTCTTTGGAATAGCAGCCAAAAGTTTCTAAGGAGTCAGTCCTATGTCACTCTAATCCATTGTATCAATAACAACCCTATTTAATTTTTTCTTTTAAATCATTATTGCCACTTGTTTCATGCTTCTATCATTTTGTTCCAATGGTCTTAAGAAAATAAGTGACATCAAATGAATAATAAGTTCATCAAGATTTTATGAACCTCTCCATGAAAGGTGGTAGGGAAAACAATTGCATCCATAAAATTCTTCCCAGAATCTATGAATACATTACCTTAAATAGTAGTAAAGACATTGCTGAAGTGATTAATTGAATGATATTAAGACAGCGCAATTATACCACATTATTCAAGTAGACTCTATTTAAACATAATCCTTAAAGATAGAAATATTTATTGCCTCTGATGGGAAGGATATGATTACAGGATAATGGTTACAGAAATGAAATTATACTAGAGCAGGACAATGGAGGAAAAGGAAGATGAACAAGGAAGATGGGCAACCTATAGAAGCTGGAATGCACAAAAACAGTGGATTTCTCAATAATGACTCAGAGACAAAGAAAGCCCTGCTGAGTTCTTAACTTGAGCCATGTTTTTTCCTGTTCGACTCCTGACATTAAAAAATGTAAGAGAATACATTTTTTAGTTTTAAGCCACTAAAAGTGATTATCTGTTCAGCAAAGGAGACATACTTATAAAATGATAAAAGATAAAAAACTAATAATCAGTCTCATTAAATAATTGCATGTTCAGTTTTGCCTCTTTTTAATATTTTTTTCAAATATTCATGCTCTACATTTATCACATTTGAGTTCTTACCATCCAAAAGAGTAACATATAGTCAAATAATGCTGATTGAAATATAAATGAATAAATTAATAAGAATGAGTTTGATTTGTATATTTTCAAAAGCAACATAGTTCTTTATTAAAATTTAAAAAAATTCCCTAAGTAAACATCACTATTATTACCTCACTTTATTTGGACAAACAAAAAATTATCTAACAATATTTTCCAAAGATTCTAATAGATTATTGAATCTGAGTATCTGGTGGTTGAGTCAAAGAAGAGAAATAATGGTAGATTGGTAGATATAACTGTAGTCATTAAAAAAAATGATTCCCAGAATTGTTAATATGTTTTTCAGCTCAGAATAAATTATTTGTAAAATAGGAATATGTAAGCATATTAATAATAGTTTGATTTGATGCCAAAAAAATATATATGTCAGAAGGACAAAGTACTAATTTTAAATCTGTAAAACTGACATAATTTAGTTCATTTAGTTAAGTGCCCCTGAGAAAATTTCTTGAATTCCTTTAATATCTCTTTGTTCACATGTAGTATTAGAAGTTTTCATTAGATTTTATTGCTCTATTTTATTTAACTTTACTCATTGGCTTATTGTGGTTATAAAAATGTAAGAGTTTTGCGGGTCAGCTCACCTACAAGAGTATTTTAATCATGAACAGTTGCTGTGCAGCCTATGTTCACCAACACTGTGGTATTCCTCAAGGACTGTTTCACTTGCCACAGGGTTAACTAACATATTAGATGCTCTAACCTCATGGGTAATTTTGGTTTCTTCATATGCAATTTTACTCATTTGCAAACTTTATCTCTTCTTCTTATGCACTGCAGCACACAATCTTCTTTATCCTGGATAATGAATTCCTTAGTAGCCTGTCAAGAAATTCAGAGATCACATAATTTTTAGGATACAATGTGTGGTGGAATTTTCATCTATATTGAGTCATCATCATTATCATCATCATCATGATCACCATGATCATCATCATCATTTGCTACCAGGGATTGAATCCAGGAGAACTTAACCACAGAGCCATATCCCCAGCCACTTTTAGTTTTCATTTTGAGACAGGTTCTTCCTAAATTGCTTTGTGCCTAACTAAGTTGCTAAGGCAGGCTTTGAACTTGCAATCCTCCTGCCTCAGACTCTAAAGCTGCTGGAATTACAAGCATGCAACACCATACCTGGCTTTATATTGTATTACATCACTGATTATTGTCAGTGTAAATTCTGTCATCTTATAATAAAATTTTAAATACTAAAAATATGCAATATTCTGTCCTTAATTTAGAGCTTTAAACCAATTTTACAGAATTAAATATTCTACTTATAGAGCTTCTAATATACAGAGCTGCTCTGTAATATTTGCCAAACTAATTTGATTAAACATGTAAGTACCACTGGTATTGTGAGTGCTGTTCTATTTTTAATGTATATTCTAGTTGATTATTGCTATTGCAGATTCTATGGTGGTACGGTATGCAGTCATAGCTGATGAAAATAATTTCTACAATTTTAGTTCAGATTTTCTAAATATGTAATCACATTATCTCTGATAATTACATGTTTGTTTATTCTCTTATGTTTCCCATTTATGTAAATAAGAAACCTATGTTTCCTATTTAATGTTACATTGTTAATAGGTCTTACCAGTTCTATAACAATACTGAGAGTGGCAGAGATAGTGAGTATGCTTATCTTTCATTTTTCTCTCATTCCTGTAAAGTTTGCTGTAGACTTTTAACTAAAACAATTCTGGGGATTCCATTTCTGTATACAAGTTTCCAAGAGTTACTTTTTCATTTTCTTTTCATAAATATGTCTTTGTGTTTATGCATATGTATGCATTTGTGTAAAATTGAACTAAAAACAAGGAATGTATCTTTGAGCATATATTAAAATAGTTTTCTGAAATTTTAATTAACATATTATAAATGAATTTATATGCACAAATTGTTTAATATTGAATCTTTAAATAAATTTTAGCTTTATTTATTATTATGAATTTCATATACATTGAAATACTCTTAATTGATAATTTATTCCACTTTTGATTTTTATTTTCAGAAATGAAATGACTTGTTAGTTTTATTTTATGAAAATCACACAATACATTTATTTTACAAAAAAAACCACATGAACTTATCAGAAAAATAGAAATATTGTGCTAATTGCTTCTCCTAATGGTAACATCTAATACAACTGTAACACAATATCACAATCAGAATGTGCTTATTGATAAAATCAAGACAAAATATTTAATCATTACAAAAAGTTCTCATATTATTCTATTTTAGGTACTTCACTGCAACCCTCAATCTCCTTTTTAAATCCCTGGAAAACAATAATTTGTATACTGTTTCTTAAATTTTATATTTTCAAGAATGTTATAAAATAAAATCATGTAGTATGTATATTCTTGAGTTTTGCTTATTTCATTAGGCATCATTCTCAGGAGGTCTACACAGGATAATGTGTACATTCTTCCTTTTAATCACTGGAAAGTATTATATTGCAAGAATGTACCAGTGTGTTTTTTTTTTCACCTATTGAAGAACATCACATAATACATAAAGTGTCGTTTCTTTTCTGATTTCTGGAAGAGATTATGTAGACTTGAAAATAGGTTTTCAAATATTTTCAGTTATTACAATGTTCCACACTCAAATAAGCACCAATATAATTTAATGTTCTACCTGTCACATTTTTAAATTGCTAATGAATCTGGAATAAGTAAAACTGAATTTACAGTTGGACTTCATGAATGTTGTAGCCAGCTCTGATTAAGATGATTAAACATGATTTTTGATGCAAAAAATGACTGAACCTTCAAATAAAATATAGAAGATACTGATAAAGAAAGTGGATGATTCATTTGAATGACATTGATTTGTTATCAAGGATACATTTAAAAAATGTATTTGGGGTTTTTAATTTCTTATGTACTATATATTCATAAAACTGCAGAGATTTTCTGTGTTCTTTACTGTTCTTAATAAAACTATAACATCATTAATATCATATTAATATAAATATAAATAATATCAGATTTAATTTTCATATTTAATTATGCATAGGCTAGAAAATAAATACTGAGAAGAAATAGCAGATTGAGTCTACATTTATGCATGTATTTTTTCATCACAATGAAATTTAATAATAAGTTTGAATTATTGATTTCTTGCTTGAATAAACTAATTCCTCCATTACCAGTGGCAATGCAAACATGTCATAATTATAATATAGAATTAGGTAATAGAGATGCAATTAAAAAGAAATAAAATCATTAGAACAATTTTAACAATTTTGAAACAGAAATCATGCAAGTTTATAGTATAGAATAAGTTAATTTTGACTGACTTACCTTCCCTACACTACCTATCAGAGTTTTACTGACTAGATAATGAGTAATTTATGAATTAATATAGGCAATTAATCCATAATGAACTTAGTTTAGAAAATCCCTTAATCTGCCTGAAGTACATATAAAGTGTTATTTGAAAAATGTTTAGAATTGTGTCACAGGCAAGGATAAAATCTACAATTTCCATTTGTGCATCTCTTTGACAATTGTTATTATTCAAGGAGAAAAACTTTCCTTACCCACTATTATTTAATCCACTTACATGTGCAGATTACAGAACAAATACCTCACTGGAGTGACATTAAGATTTTCCATGATGGATAGAATAATTTGTAGCTTTTGAAATATATTGAAAATAGTTGAGGGACATTTATACCCAAATATTCAAATGCTTGCCTTTATCAATATTTAAGATCTATAACTACTGAGGTATAAAATTAAAAGACACAAGTTGATTTTACGAAAAAATTAAGAATTTGAAAAAATTTATGGAATATTTAAAAAAACATATATTAACATTTGTTCTATTTCAGTTTCTAAAATTTATTTTCTTTTCCTGTAAGAAATTAAAACTGAAATAAATGTACATTCTACTGTGGCTCATATTACACTACACAGTATACCAATGATTATGTGCTTAGAGTAATTAAAATACTCTATATCTTTTTATATTTCTAATGGTTTATAAGGCATTGTTTGATTATGTAAAATAATGATTATAATAATAAAGATAATAATAAAGTTAATTTAGTTCATGATAAATTATTGAGTTTAAATGTTTGAGTTCTTTATATTTTAAGTACAGGGTCTCATATGACCTTAAAATAGTCCTATGTATTACTATTATCCAGATTATATATTTTAAGAATCTGAAGTGTATTAAATCAAATTGGACAAAATTAGGTTGATTAGATAGTAATGGCTCTGAATCTAATCCTGGGTAGTTTGAAACCAGGTTTATTTAAGGTAAGAGATAAGTTATGAGTAATTATATTTATCTGCTTTTGTTTTCCTCTGAAGGCATTTCAAGATTTAAAAGTTTTCTCAAATGTTATCTTTATTATCATGTAATGTATATAATAACAACAAGTATTTTTCTAAAAGCATAAATTCTACAAAGCAAAATTAATCTTAACCTGACAAACTTTGATATGAACCGACACAGTCCATAAAAATAAGGGAAAATGCATTAATAGGTACCAGACATACCATGTCCTCCTGATGCAATTGTTTGATGTCTGAGGTGTTGTGTGTGTGAGGATTTTGTTTGATCTCTTTGGTTTGTTTTGCTTTTTCCAGGACAACCTTTAACATAACCTTTACATGTAAAGATGTAAAAGTAGATCAAGTTCCTTTTTCTGAAATTCAATTATTTACATGTTTTTAATATGCATGACTTGTTTTGATTTTTTATTTATATATTTTTATTCACAAATTAAAAAAATATCTATTCACAAAATAAATTTATTTATTCACAAAATACTCATCTCCCCCCCCCCTTGGAGTTGTGGTGTAGTTATATTTATTAATCAGAACCTAATGTGAAAAACTCTGACAGTAGGTAAGTGGTATAAAAGGAAAGCTAGAAAAACTAAGTGGATTCTAGGGCTTATACTTCATTTCTCTTTGAATTAGGAAGTACTTTTGACACCCAGCACACACACTTGCATAACCCTACACATGTATGCACACTGACAAAGAAGAATTGTAAAGGGAATCTGACAAATGAATTTTTTGTCTGAACTCAATAAATTTTTAAACTATTGCTATATAAGTAGTCATGATGGACACCAATAAACCAAAATGTACAGTATGTTGTAGTCAATTTAGATAAATTCTTACATCTGTATACTATTGGTGGATTCAGTGTGGGAACCTGTTTTAACAGAGCCTGCAATATAATCAGTTTAATAAATAATGTGCTGAGGAAAAAATTAGGATAAATTCAATATTTCAAATAACTGACTTCCCTACTATGCCATATTGGATGAACTCAATGGAAAGTCTTCATGGTCATATTAAAATTTACATATTAACTTCTATAAAGTTTATTAAAATTAGGCCCTAACTTATATCTTGTCTTTAGGAAATGAAATCAACTAACAATCTGAATGAACATACAGACTTATTTTCATTTGTAAATCTTATTTAAATTAATTAATCCTCTAAAATGGAAAATATAATTTAATAGTGTTTTTGCAGTTAGTAAAAAGTATAATTGATTATTTTTTTCCATTCACAATTGCTTTTGTAGTACATAACAAAAAATGTTGTAGTTCTTCAAAAGGAAAACACTCTCATGATAATATTTTATGTTGATATAATTTGAATTTTCCCTAAAAATTATTGAAAATAATAGTAATATCAAAGGAAAAAATATTCAAGTAAAAATAATTTAAATTTAGGAGTGAATGGCAGTGGTCATAAGAATATTTTCTGATTATTGCTGTATTTTGAAAGAAAAAAAAAGAGTAACATGCTTTTTCTTGCAAAGTATATGTATACAGTTCAGTAGTTACTGAAAATTATAAAACATTGACAATGTAAGTGGAAAAAACAAACAAATGGAAAAGCATCAATGCTCATTATCAGAAGAATTAATATCATCAAAATATCCACAATACTCAAAGAGATCTGTAGATTCAATGTAATTCCTATGAAAATCCTAACATTATTTTCTTTAGACAAATGGAAAAGAAACTAAAATTCATATGGAATCACAAAAGAACCAATATAGTCAAAGGGTTTAGAAAGAATAATAAAACGAAGTATCACACATATTGTTTCACAACAAAGCTGCAACTTTGATATATAGTTTACATACTTTATTAATTCTATCATGTAAATGATATGGTACTGATGTAAAAACACAATTGACCAACAGAGATACAACAGAGATTTCAGAATTAAAACCACACATTTACTGTCAACTGATTCAAGAAGAGACAAAAATATGCAAACATGCAAGGATATGCTCTTCAATTAGGGGTGTTTGGAAAATTGGATCTCTGCATGCAAAGGATTGAAGTCTGATCATTATGTTAAAATATACATAAAAATAAATTAAAATTAATTAAAAACTTGAATGTACGTCCTGAAGCTCTAGAACTTCTAGGACAAACAAAGTAGAAAAGCTTCTTGACATTGGCCTTAGAAATGATTTACTGAATATGACATCAAAGTTATGCAATTCATGGGGCATGGTGGTGCATTCCTATAATCCCAGTGGCTCCCTAAGCTGAAAAAAGAGGATCGCGATGTCAAAGCCAGCTTCAGCAAAAGCAAGGCACTAAGCAACTCAGAGAGAACCTGTCTCTAAATAAAATACAAAATAGTGCAGGGATGTGGCTCAGCAGGTGAATGCCCCTGAGATCCAACCCAGGTACCCTCCACCACTCCCCAAAAAATAGGCAACAAAACCAAAAATAAATGATAATATATTGAATTAAAAAGCTTCTGTAAAGCAAATAATCAGAAAAGTCAAATTCAACCTGTGCAATGAATGAAAATTTCTCTTAAGTCATATATCTAATAAATGGTTAAAATTCAAAATCTATAAAAAACACAGCTCAATAGCATAGAAACAACAACAACAACAACAAAACAATAAAGTAGGTAAACAAAACCAAATGGACACTTCTCCAGACATATATATCACTAATATGTTTATTAACTATGGTCCAAGGTTAATCATCAAGGAAATGCCAATCAAACCCCTAATGAAAGATCCCTCAACATCTGTTAGGATGAATATTTAAAATATATATTTGAAATATATATGTGTTTATATGTATAAATATTTATTACAGGTGTTAGTTACAAAATGCTTGTGCACACACACACACACACACACACACACACAAATTGTTAGGGAAAAAAATGTATGGAAAAGATAAATCCTGTATGCTGCTAGTAGGACTGGGAATTGGCAAAGCTAACCTGGAAAACATAAAATATTCTCAAAAAAGTAAACACTAAACTGCTATACCAGCAATCACAGTTTGGGGTTTACATACAAGATATAATATCAGGACTTAGAAGAGATATTTACACAATCATGTTAATTGTTCCATTATTTAAAATAGTAAAAACATGAAAACAACCAAAATATCCATTAATAGAAGAATGGAAAAATATATATATATATATATATATATATATATATATATATATATATATATATATATATATATATATCTTACTCACATAGAATACTACTCAGTATTAAAGAGGAAACCCTACTACTTGCTAAAACATGGATGAATTTGAAAGACAATATGATAAAGAAAATAAGACAAAGAAAAATAAGCACTACATTATCCAACTCAAATCTTGAATCTGGAATTGTGAATCTCTTAGATGCAGGAGTAGAATAAATAGTGGTTATAAATGGGCTAGAAGGAGATTTCATCAGGGAGATGTTGATCAAAATTTACAATAGTGGAATTAATTTGTGTATAAAGGAGTTATTCTTGGAGATCTACTATAGGGCATAGTACATATAATTAACTATATTGTATTTTATGCTTACTGTTTTGTTAGGTGTAAGATTGTTAGATAATTGTTCTTTTTTTTCTGTTGCTCTTTTTTATTGTTAGTTGTTCAAAACATTACAAAGCTCTTGACATATCATATTTCATACATTTGATTCAAGTGGATTATGAACTCCCATTTTTACCCCATATACAGATTGCACAATCACATTAGTTACACATCCATGTTTTTACATACTGCCATACTAATTTCTGTTGTATTCTGCTGCCCTTCCTATCCTCTACTAGATAATTGTTCTTAAAAAGGGTAGAAGAAACTTTTGGAGGTGATAATCACATATATGTAAATGTGATAGTATGTCACAGGTATGCGTACATATTTAAAATAATCAATGTGTATATTAAATACGTGCAGCATTTTCTAGGTCACACTCCACAAACATATATACAAGGAGCAGAATAGCAAAAAATGTTGATATTGAAAATATGGGAATAAGAACTATACATTTGTTTTAAGAACAGATTCTGAGAAAACGGTGTGTTAGCATTGGTTCATAGCATGACATTTTATGAAGGCCAATTACTTTTGCTCACTTGAAAAAACCTTCAATGTCTTTTCAAATAGGAAAAACTAGGTATAGAAGAAATTACTACGTAGGTTTATGTTTCCTAGGCCAGAAAGATCACTGGGATAGTGATGTACAGCTTCCTTCATCTCAGCGAGCTAATAAAACAGTCAGCTTATGTTTTCAGATATTAGAAAGTTCAGTGCAAACTAAATAAAATGTTCATCCTATATGTTCTTGAAAACTGCTACATTCCCACTCGACCACAAATCTCTCCTAAAGTTACTGACCTACATTGGAATGGAAATCTTTCATTGCTCAAATTTTTTACCTTGCCCATGACCCACTACAGAATTGCTATAGATGGATTGTAAAAGAAGGTAAGAAAAGAAAGATTAAAATAGTACACTATTGTCATGTACAATCTAAAATATAAAATATACTAAACAATAAATAAATCAGAGCTAATGTTTTTTGTCAGTTTATGAGGAATAAGAATATATATATTAATGTCATTACAAACAGGAACAGAATCTATGCCTAGAAACTTTTATGTATTCCACAATTTCAGGTAAACACACAAACACATTCTTATAATGAAAGGACTGAGAAAAAATTCAATAATTATTTAATGAAATTAGCTGCATTGCATTTTTTATAATTTCAATTTGAAAAGTACACATTTATTTTATAGTATTTGGGACTTTTTTCATCAGAATAATATTAATTGTGGGGATACACACACTTACACACACACAAACACACACACACATACACACACACACACACACACACACACACACACACATATATATATATATATATATATATATATATATTATATAGGAAGTTGATTACATTATATTACTGAGAAATAATTTTAAATATCAACTGAGTAGCTGGGTTTCTTACTATCATAGAGCCAGAATATGAGCATTTTTAAAGTAAATTACATGCAAAATATTGTTTTCTTATTAAAATATGATTTCAGAACTCATATCACATATAAATTTGTATATGATTTTTTAATGAAAATCTTTATAAATGTGTAAGGTCATCTGTAGGCCTTTTTGAAATGTGTTAATGTAAGTGAATAGACACACATGATTTAAAATCCAAGGTAAATTGTTATCTTTTAATAAAGAGCTGTACCCACATTTAGGTCTTGGTGGATTTTATAATAATATGGTGTTTCATAGTTTATTTTTGTTCAATACAAAAACCTTATATTATTTATATAAATGCATGGACACTACTAAATGTTCAGAATAGGAACAAATGTGAAAAGCAAAAGATCTGAACTAAATGAAAAAAAGTTATAAAAGATAAGAAATTCTTCCTTTCCATTTGAAAGGTCTTCTTAAAGAAATAGACATTTTGCTTTTAGAAGTGATTTCTGCTACTGTGCCTGGTTGTCAGATACCTTCATGGTTTGATCAGTACATCTTCCTGAGTATTATGCAGATAACTGTCTTAGAAGAGAAATTTTTTGTTTTTGTTCCCTAATCCTACAGGGTGAGGCTAAAGAAATACTTTCCAGAAATAGCTATTATGTACCATTTATTGCATAACTTTTAATTAAATTATATTAAATATCATTTTATATGACATCTAGGCAGTTCTCTCAATCCATTAATGCCAATAGTCCTACTTCTTGACCTTAAATTGATGATCATCTCAAGCAGAAAGGAAACCCTGGAAAAGCTCAGTGTACAGTCAGTGGGACAAGGTTAGTATATTTATTTCCCTTTCAGGCTCCCTTAGATGTAGCATGATTCTACATTTTTCTATGACCCTTTCAGTTGCTCTTCTGCCCCAAGTACTAATAGTTTCATCTTTTCCATCTATTATTCACTGTCTATTATAAAATAGACACACTTCTCTGTGTAAAAGTTATAAGCCAAAAAATTGATGCAGTTCTACTCAACTGTGTGTGTGTGTGTGTGTGTGTGTGTGTGTGTGCATGTGCACATGAGTGCCCACTTCTTGATTGTAGTATTCCCAGGGAATCTGTGCATATATTTCCAGCAAGTATTATATTCTCTGATTCTAGTCATTTCAATTCAAGCAAAACTCATAAAGAAATTAAAACAAGATATAACATTTAACATGCACTAATTATGCACCAGCAACTACTTTATATGACTTTTATATGGAATCTTATTTAAACCTCAGAGTCATCATTTATAGAGATATGATACTCATGGAAATTGAAGAACACAGATATTTAGTAATTTTCCAGAAACACGAATTTTCCATTAGAATATATTTAATAATTAATAATAAAGTGTCTTGTATAAATTACTAAAAATTATAAATATTATTTTTGCAGATTTCAAGGGAAAAATCTATCCCTGACAATCATTCATACTTGGGAGTGAAATGCCTCATGGGAATAATGTCTGAGAATTTTAAGAAATTTATTTTCTCGATATCTTAATACTCTAGCCAATGAAAAGCACTTCCTCCCCTCCCCCCAAAAAAGCTCATCTCCAATGAAAGAAATGCCTAGATATTTATTCACCATTTACATTCACATTCAGAACCTGTCTGCTTGTTTCAATGTGATGTACCCATGGAGAGATGATTTTCATATCCATTTAAAAGAGGGTTCAGATGAGAGTCATTTGACATTTTCAATTGTTTTTTTTAATTATATTAAGAAGTAACCTAAGTTACTTATATTAAGAAGTAACCTAAGTAACCTAAGTTTAGAAATTTTTTTTTCCTTTTTCCATGAGGTAATGGTTTACTTTATTCTCCAGTGTAAACCTAATGAGAGAATTGCTTTCTCTGGAGTACAGTGAACTGAAGGTCATCATCATTTCTGTTTATTCCTGCTGCAAGTGACTCCAGTGGTTGTAAATAATCCATGATACTATGCTATAAATAACATTTTACCTAAAAGAAAACCATCCCTTGGCTTACTAAGTATTCCTTTAATCTTTTCAAATTTATCAACTGAATTGCTTCTATCTCTGTATACACTCACATTTAGTCTCAGAAGAAAGGCTTTCTGGACCTTTGCAATGAAAAACATGGCATGTCCCTCTTATTGAAATATAGAACTTGTTGCATAAAGGTCAATTGATATAAATCAGGGCTAATTATTTTTAAAATTTCTCAAGAAGAAATGTTAAAATTAATATAGTATATGTATCAGATTAACATAATACTCTAAGGGGCTAAAAGACAGATTACAGGCTGAATATCATAGAATAAACATTTAGGTAGATGTAAACAAAAATAAACTCTCAGATTTTTTTTTGTTTTAGTTTTAAAAACAACAAAAAAGTTATGAAGAAAAAAATGTTATTTTTCTTTTTTTCTTCCATTAAAATGTATTTTCTAAGTATTTAAAACATAGAATAATGTATTTCACATAAAATTATGTCTATTTTCATTCAACAAAAATAACTGATGCATTTATAAGTAACATAATTTGTATTATACTAATTTGAAAAATACATTGAAAATTTATGAAAATATTATAAAAATGTTTTGTTTTTTAAAATCTTTTTACTTATTTGTCTCAATTCAAGCAATTAAAATAAGAAAAGATGGTGTTGGTTCCTGCTTATCTAGGAAGAATGGATATTTGAAGAAATAAGTTAATAGCATATAAAGTCATTGCCTGACTTAACATGTGATAGCCTACAGTTTACTTGTATATGCATTTCACTGTTTGTCTAAAGAGCAGAAATTTAAAAACGTGCCTATAAAAAACTATGATGAACTTCCATACTGCTTTCCACAGTGGTTGCAGCAACTTGCAGTCCCACCAGCTTTTCCCCTACATCCTTGCCAACAATTAATATTCTTGCATTCTTGATAATTGCTACTCTGACTGGAGAGGGATGAAATCCTAGAGTAGTTTTGATTTGCATTTATCTAATCCCTAGAGATGTTGAACATTTATTCACATTTTGTTGATCAATTGCATTTCTTCTTCTGTGAAGTGTCGATCAGCTCCTTAGCCCATTCATTGATTAGGTTATTTGTGATTTTGGTGTTCAGTTTTTTGAGTTCTATATACATCCTGAAGATTACTGCCTTATCTGAAGTGTGTGGGGTAAAGATTTTTCTCATTCTGTATTGTTTTCTTTCTTGAGAAGCAGCTTTTTAGTTTGAATCTATGCCATTTATTGTTTCTTGATTTTACATCTTGTGCTTTAGGAGTCTTCTTAAAGATCATTTTCTAAGTTGCCATGATGAAGATTTGGGCCTACATTTTCTTCAATTAGGTGTAAGGTCTCCGTTCTAGTCCCTAACTCTTTGATCCACTTTGAGTTGATTTTGGTGCAGGGTGAGAGATAGGGGTTTAATTTCATTTTTTTTAAACATATGGATTTCCAGTTTTCCCAGCACCATTTGTTGAAGAGGCTATCTTTTCTCCAATATATGGTTTTGGTGCCTTTGTCTAACATGTGGGTCATTTATGTGGGTTAGTCTATGTGGTTTTTCTTTTGTACCATTGGTCTACATGTCTATTTTGGTGCCAATACCATGCCATTTTTGTTACTATTGGTTTGCAGTATAGTTTAATGTCTGGTATTATGATGCCTTCTGCTTCATTCTTCTTGGTAAGGATTGCTTTGAGTATTCTGGGTCTTTTATTAGAAAGCAGTATGGAGATTTCTCAGAAAATTTGAAATGGAATCACCATTTGACCCAGCTCTACCACTCCTTGGTTTATACCCACAGGACTTAAAATAAGCATACTACATGACGCAGCCATATCAATGTTTATAGTAGCTCAATTCATAATCATTAAACTGTGGAACCACCTAGATGTACTTCAAAAGTTGAATGGATAAAGACAAGGTGGTACATATACACAATGAAATATTATTAAGCCTTAGAGAAGAATAAAATTGTGGTATGGGGAAGTAAATGAATGGAGCTGGAGAACATCATGCTAAGTGAAATAAGTCAAACCCATGAAACCAAAGGCAGAATGTTTTCTCTGATAAGCAGATGCTAATCTGTAATGAGGGTGGGTAAGGAAGAAGGAAGAAACTTTGGATTGTGTGGAGGTGAGTAAGGAGAGGGAAGTGGTTATGGAGATGGAAGGACAGTGGAATGAGATGGATATTATTACTCTATATACATTTATGATTACACTACTGGTGTGACTCTGAATCATATTCAGTCAGGGGGAGGAGAAGTTTTACTCCATTTGTGAATAATGTGTCAAAATGCATTCTACTGTGTTGTATAACTAATTAGAACAAATAAAAAAGTAAAATAAAGAAGGAAGGGTAATTTAAGGAAGTTGAAGTTAAAACAATATAAATTGTTAATGAAGGAAGGGCACTTTCCTCTTTAACAATTTATATTGTTTTAACTTTAACTTCCTTAAAAATTTATATTGTTACCTTGCAATATAAATACTATGTAACAATTTGAAAATCAACACTAAGCCATTAAGGCTGCAATAGAATATGTACAGCAATCATTCATTTATGGCAGCTAAAGGTTTAACTGACCTAATATCCAAAACTATTAATTATATTATGCTTCTGGTATATTATACTAGTAGGAGACATACATAGTGGTTGACAATTGTGAAATTGAAACTGTACCTCCTGGGTTCAGATCCCAAATCAGACACTTTTTAACTCTGTAATCAGCGTTGAAACTTTCTTAAATGTCAAGCTTTGTATTCATTTACACTTTCTATTCATATTTTTCATAATGATCTGCACATAGTATTAAGTGTCAGTTGATTGAATAAATTCATATTAGTAAAATATGTCAATAATTTTCAATCTATATAATTTTCAAGGATTTTCCTTAAGGATGAAAAGTATCTAATATAAAAAAATGACATAGTGGCTGAGAATAAAAGTATATTAAGAAAAAAATAAAATAAAAAAGCTATGACGCATAGAAGTTTCCATGTTTCTGTTGACTGTAAGTTTTCTAAGAAAACTGGCAACCTAGTTTAAAAGATATATGGGGCCATTTGATCACATTCTAATGGTGTTAAACTCAGAACCATTTTTTCTTAACATTGCATTAAAAATGAACAAATAAAAATAATTTTAAAAACATTAAAACTAAAGAAATATTTGAAAAAAGAAGCAAGTAACAATAAATGTTGATTAGGATGTGGGAAAAAGGGTACACTCATATATTGTTAGTGGTACTAAAAATTAGTGCAATCATTCTGGAAAGCAATAAGGAGTTTCCTCAAAAAAAAAAAAAAAAAGAACGGAAAAAAAAAAAGACATGAAACCATGATAAGACCCAGCTATCCCACTAATTCATACATACCCAAAATATTTAAAAGCAGAATATTATAGTGATGCAGCCACATCCATGTTTATAGCAGGAGAATTCATCATAACCAAACCATGGAGTGTATGTTGGTGCCCTTCAACAGAAGAATGGATAAAGAAAATGTGGTGTATATACACAATGGAGTATTACTCAGCCATACACAAGAATAAAATTCATGACATTTGCTGGTAAATGTATAGAACTGCAGACTACCTCTATTCTTACCAACAAAAATGTAATAAAGAATTTTATTGTCTGACTCTACATTGATGAACCATATTGAAATACACATTGATAATTACACATATTTTATTCATCTGAATATTAACTTAAAGATCACAGCTTGTTAATAATTGCACCACTCCAACAATCAATCATTCCAAGCCACCAATGAGTAAGGTAAAGGAAATAAGTCATTCTATTCTCAGCCAGATCTGTTTCTATGAGCAATTTAAGGTAATTACCTGCAAATTTAAGAATAGAGAGTAGGCTTTAAAATATGATCAGACTGCACTTTCCACAATACCTGTGAATTGGAGTCATTTAGCTCTCAGTATCCAGAGTGCATTAACCAGGGCCATAATGAATAAATATAAACCATACATTAGCCATTTGTTCTGATTTTAACCATATTTATTTGCTCATCTTCATTGCTATAAAATTAAGAACATAAATAAAATTTACTAATTTTATATGACTGTCAATGAAAAAGATGACTTAAGTTTTAGGCTAAATCAATAGTTAACTTATTTTATTTTGATACCAAGGATTGAACTCAGGGGCACTTAACCACTGAGCAACATTGCCAGGCCATGTATGTGTGTATATATATATATATATATATATATATATACATACAGAGAGAGAGAGAGAGAGAGAGAGAGAGAGAGAGAGTCTTGCTGAGATGCTTAGGGCCTTGCTAAGTTGCTAAAGCTGGATTTGAACTCTTGATCCTTTTGCTTCAGCATCCTGAGCCAATGGGTTTAAGGGTGCACATCACCATGCCCAGCTAATTAGCTTATTTTTATTGAAGACTTATATATGATGACTTAGCTTATTTATCTTGAATATCACACATTTAAATCTAGTGACACAAGAGATAAATAGCAGAAAATAACAAGTCAAGCAACAAATCTGTCATAAAGAGATTGCTTAAAAGGCAGAGTAAGAATATTGTTCCTCACTAATTTCTAAAAATTAAAGTTTTAAAACAAAGTGTTATTTCTCATGGGACTAGATCAGCTAGTGTTAATTGTTATTCCATCAACACAATGACTAAAAGTTTTATGTATTCCAATGACCAATTCACAATCTGTACAAATAAAATAATCAGTGTTTCTGTAAACCAGGCTTTTGTGACCTTTAAATCTCTACATGCAGTTCTTGTATGTTGTAAAGGATATTTAGCAATAGAGAGATTGACTTCTGATAGGATAGGGTGAGATGCCCCTGTGACCTGTTTCTCAGGAATATTGTTGTAAAATATACAAAGAATCCCACAATTTAAAGGATTTAGGAATAGCCCTATAGAGGAGGGTTAGTGAAGAAGATGAATAGATAAATAGCTCTTCTTGAAAACCTATAGAATATTTTTAAGAAGGATGAGTGTCTGTGGTAGTTGAACCACAATGGCTCCTTTCTTTCTCCTGAGCTCAATGAGACAGAGACCTATTTTAGTTTGCTGCACAAAACTTCCTATCAACCTAGTTCCTAACAGAAGTCATTCTTTTGAGAAATAACAGGATATCAGGGTTTGTAATCCTGTTCCCAGCCACCTATTGCTGAGGCACAAGTTCTAGTGAATGAAGTTGAGGTAGAGTTGTCTTCTTCCACACAGCCCTCATGTGTGGAAAACAGGCTCTCCATTTGATACACTGTGGCCTAATAACAGAGCCCCAGTAGACCAATAGAATATAGTATTTACACCAGGAGAAGTGAGCCAAGAAGACCCCAGGCTATTGGCCCCCTTCCCCTTTCATTAGATACTCAGCTATTATAGTAGTGATGCTCCCTGTATTTTTTCCAAACCCCAGCCAAAGATTAAAGATTTTTCTTATAGATGGAACAATTATACCCCTGCACACACACACAGAAATAGGTCCTAATGCCTTTATAAAAGATTCCCTTCATTTACAATAGCAAAAAGAGTCTTAAACCTAAATATGCTCAGTGCAGGTTATGTTGAAAACAATTCAGAATAGATCTGTGAATACTAAAGATACAGTCTAGAATATATTCCTGCTAGGTTTTAGGAGAAAACTGGGGGATGGACTGAGAAAGTACTCCTGGAATATTGCAATTTCAAATAATCTTCTCCTCAGAATCTTCTTCTGAGTCAAAAAGAGCTCCCATAGGTGGCGAGGATAAGGACCTTGGAGAAGGACAGAAGGTGAGGGAGGCATCATGCCAACCTGAAAGGAGATAGTGGGTCTGATAGCAATGTATGACTTACAGATCCCTGCCAGTGCTAACCTCAGTGCCTTCTCCTGACCTGGAATACCTGTTTCTGTTCTTCACACTGCCAACACAGGAGTCCTTCTTCAATTACCCTTGCCTTTATGCCCACAGTGGCCAACCACAAGCAGACCCTTACCCAAAATGCTTCCTCTTTCTAATAGAAGTGTCAAAAACCAAAGGTTGTGGGAGCTGGGGTTGTAGATCAGAGGTAGAGAGTTTCCCTGGCATGTGTGAGGCACTGGGTTCGATTTTCAGCACCACACATAAATAAATGAATAAAATAAAGTGTGGGCTAGGAGTATAGCTCAGTTGGTAGAGTGCTTGCCTCTCACCCACTGGGTCCTGAGTTCAAACCCCAGCATGCATAAATAAATAAATAAATAAATAAATAAATAAATAAATAAATAAATGAATGAATGTCTATCAACAACTAAAAAATATATATTAAAAAAGCTTTAGATCCATTCTTTTAATAATGTAAATAAGGCATTAACATTATGCTCCTCGAATTGGCTTATTAAGCTTTGAGCTTAAAGAGCTTGATTGGTTTATGCTGGCATCCTTCACCCTACCAATTACCTGAGCCGTGCCATGAGATAGGCCTTAAAGTAAAACCCCAGACAACAGAAACCCCCTGAGATCCTTTTCTTGGCCCCATTCAGGAGATATTATTATTATTATTATTATTATTATTATTATTATTATTATTATGTTCTATAATTCTAATGAAACATGCTACTTTGCTCTCACCCTTGTGTCCATGAATTTTATTCATAAATACAACAGATGACTAACTCCACTGCCCAGATTCATTGCACTTTCAAAGATCCACAGTGTAATTAAATTAGGGTTGTTGGGTATTTATTCCTCAGGCATTATGGTAAACTATTCTAATTGGTATAAAATTTCTGGAAATCTGAATCCTGTAGTATTTTACCTCTTATTTGTTAGAAGAGTTCTTCTTGTGATTTTTTTCCTCTGACATATTCTTTTGCTCTGTTTCTTAATTGCAGGCTGCAGCACACTCAGAAGTATGTTTTAACAAAGCCAATATCTGTCACAAGTACCATAGATTTGATAGCTTTGCTGGTAGAATTGTGGATGATGGGAAAAGAAACAAATAAGGCCAGTGGTCCTGAGCAGAAGCAGGCAAAGATGCTCGGACCAAACTGCTTTACTCCTGCCTCAGAAGCTGTTTTTCACCATTCAGAGCATCTTCTGGGAGAAGCCCAGGGAGGTTACACTTCCTGTCCAGTGGCTAGGTCAACTTATTTCACAATGAAAAAAAGAAAAAAATTTTTTGGTTAAAATAAGAACAAATGTGTGTGTGTGTGTGTGTGTGTGTGTGTGTGTGTGTGTGTGTATGTATATATATAAATAAATAATCTGCATTTTTCCCATAATTGATGGGCAACTAAAGTCATATTAAAGAAAAATGTTCACACTTTTGGCAACTTCTTAAGTAAGAAAAGTCATTCTCGTGCAATTAACTATGGATAACAAATATAAAGATTCCCTATATTAATGAAATATACGGGTAGAATTATCCAATTCTGTAAGTGTATGAATAGGAAAAACATCATGCAATTTGGATCAGAAAAGCCTGATAAATATTAATAATTTGCAAATTTTACAGTTTGGGACCTAACCTATCAAACCTTTAGATTATCTATGTGGAAATTGGAGAATCTGCATATTTTACTAGTATTTATTAAAAAACAATGGCAATGCTATACTTCTATTAGGGTTTAAAGTATGATGAGTTACAACACTTTACAGTCTTCTATATTCATTCTTAAGCACTATATTTGTAAAAGTCTCATTTCTGAAAATAATTTAAGTTCAGATTTGCAAACTTTATAATTAAGAAGTCCTTATTTCAGATATTTATATTATTTCTATGGGTAATGATGCTTAAATATTTAAATAAACTTACTCTTGATTTGCAAATCACCTTACATTACAAATATTCAAACATTGGAGCAAATATTAATATACTCAACTAAAGATATAATAAAGTAAAACAAAAGTCCCATAAAAATAGTGAAGAAATTAATTTTGCACATTATATTAATTTTATTAAACAGGTTTCTTTGTTAATGGTTAAGCTATATATGATATGTTCTGGTTGAAAACATATAATATCTGTATTTTATTTATTTACTTATACAATCATTTTTATTTTTAAATGTACACAGATACAATACCTTTAATTAATTTATTTATTAATTTATTTATTGTTTTCTAATTTTTTTTAGTTATTGATGGACCTTCATTTTATTTATATGCAGTGCTAAGAATCAAACACAGTGCCTCACATGTTCCAGTTAGGCACTCTAGCACTGAGCTACAAACCTAAAACCAATACCTGTATTTTAATAACCCAATTGTAGTGGGATGTTTCAGTAAATGTTATGACACAGTATCTATAATTTAAGAAGGAAGTTTTTGTTCAAAATATCTATAATCATTAACTACCTTGAGTAATAATTTAAACCTCCATTCTTAAGCATTTAAACAGTTTATTAATTATATAATTTGTGAATTAGATTAAGTAATATTAAATGTAATAAATGTTATTTCAGTAAATACAACTTTTCTACCTTTATTTTTATATGTTTTTATCTATACAAGTGAGTTCACTATTAACTCTATTTGCATAATCATAAATAACATTTGAAATTGAAAATAAGCTTTTCATTTCTTTTGGGTCCTGCTTCCTACATGACATTTTCCAGTCAATAATTCAGTGTAATTTTAGTTAGTTTCTGATTTTTTCATTTATTCCCCAGGAACTATACTGTTAATACCATCGGAATACATTTTTTATGTCAGAAATAATTATGCCTTGTTAATGCATTATCTACCACAAAGCTCAATTTTAAAGAATTGATATTAATTAATTTTTTCAGAGATACCAAGGTAGATATTTTATTGGGAATTAATTTCTAGCCATAATACCAGTGGGAAGAAATCTGCAAAGAGTTTGGTTATTTACATCATCTAATATGTATTTATGGGATCCATTCAAGTATTAGTTTATTAAACTTCTGTAATATATAGATGATAGGGTTTAAATTAGTGTAAATCAAAAAGTAATATTTAAAATAATGTTTGAAGGGTTGATAAATTTTGAAAAAAAGAAAAAAAGCAAGATAATACATGGCTTGATTTGAAAGGTACAAAGTAAGTGGGGAAGAACAGGGAACAAAAAGCCTGCCAGTATGTTCTCATATTCCAAGGTATAAACAATTGCTCTGTATTCTATATACAGAAAGAGAATAAGTGTAAGGAATTGATCAATTGTACTATCTAATTCCTCACTTGGAATCATATTCAAGTTTGCCTGCAAGTTTCTGTAAATTGTAAGCAGAAAAAAATCTTCAGATTATATTTTATTTTGCCTTTATTGTAGGAAATAATCATTTCTGAAATTTTTTTCATCACTTCCTGTCTTAATATGGCACACTTTTCTGACAAGTTATTATTTATAAAGCACATAGAATAGTACCCAGGTTATGCTAAAATGAAACTGGCAAAGCCTTAATTTTCCATTTGGCTTAGAGAAGGGTAGCAGCTACCAGTCCTCCCAGATCATAAAAAAAATGGAACAATTAATGCCAGGAAATTTCCTCTTAGAGATGTTTGGAATAAATAATTCAATGTCTTGTAAAAACATGCAACTATTCAGATTAATTCCTCTTGAGCCAATTTTGTAGTTAGACCTTTTAAAATATTTGTCATTTTTCTGCAGGTATTTTGGAGGAGACTTATTGGAATGGCTTAAAAATACAAATCTATATTCACAGTTTTAGAGACATGGTTCTGATAAGGAAATGTGTTTCTTTTATTTTTTAAATGAACAGATCAAATCATATGTGTTTATTGTGATTTTAATGTGATGTTCTAATTATATACACACACAATGATGAAATCTAGTTATAATTGATAACATTATTAAACATATTTATTAATTTTGTGGTGTGAACAAGTAATATCTACTGTCAGCACTTGTAAGAAATAAAATGTATTTTAAAAGCATTCTTATATAATCCCAAAGAAATCTTGGAATGCAATCACCATTTGACCCTGTTATCCTACTACTCTTCCGCATATACCCAAAGGACTTAAAATCAGCATACTATAGAGATAAGACCACATCAATGTTCATAATGGCTCAATTTACAATGGCTAAGCTATGGAACAAATCTAGAAGCACATTAACAGATATATGGATAAAGAAAATGTGGTATATATATACACAATGGAATATTACTCAGCTAGTTATAAGAAGAATAAAATTATGATATTTGCTGGTAAATGGACGGAACTGGAGATTATTATGACAAGTGAAATAAGCCAATCCCAAAAAAGCAAAACAACAACAACAAAAAACAAACCAAGACTGAATGTTCTCTCTGATATGCAGATGCTGAGTCAAAATAGGTGGGGATGGGAGGGTGTGGAATGTAGAGGAGGTTCACCAGATTGGAAGGGAAATGGGAAAGACAGTAGAATGAATAAGTTATAACTTTTCTATGTTCATATATTAATAAATGACTAGTGTACCTCCACATCATGTACAACTGCAAGAATAGGAAGTTGTAGTCCATGTATGTAATATATGTCAAAATACATTCTACTGTCATGTATTACTAAAAGGAACAAATAAACAAAAAGTGCTTTTATTTGTGCATCAAAGCAATCTTTTGAAATGAAGGCAATACATATTTTTGCCTTCAGTTTATAAGCAAGGAAATAAATTCAGGGATGTTAAACAGCCAACTATTTGGTGATTTTAATTTTAGAAAAATAGTTGTCATATAAATTTTCACATAGATTATAAATATAACTGATGGGTAAAAGGCACAACAGAACTGGCATAAAAAATAATACATTTAAGGGCAGGAGATGTGGCTCAAGCGGTTAGGCGCTCGCCTGGCATGCGTGGGGCACTGTGTTTGATCCTCAGCACCACATAAAATAAAATAAAGATGTTGTGTCCACCGAAAACTGAAAAATAAATATTAAAAAATTCTCTCTCTCTCTCTCTCTCTCTCTCTCTCTCTCTCTCTCTCTCTCTTTAAAAAATGCATTAAAAATATACTTTTAAGCAACGGGCTTTTATTCTTCAAAGTAATTAAGTAGATGGAATATATCAGTTGTATATTCATTCAAAAATCAAGAGGTTGTCATTACTTTCCACTTTATTTTGTGTTTGCAATTATCAACTTTAAAAATTGTCAACTGTTGGAAAATATTCTACATCAACTTTTCTTTTTGACTGTTCCTTCATTGTTAGAATGGAATGAGAAATTATGGCTTTAACATGAACCAAAGAAATGGTAAGGGCTATAAAATAATTTGTTAATATCATTAAATACCCAATAAATGTTCTAGTACACATTTGCATCACATAAACACCAATTCTAATATGTTTGAATCCATATCCAAATATAGACTCCTCATGTTCATTGGTTGATAGACATTGTGAATATCTTCTGGCCTATATTCCCTTTCTCTCTCTTCTTGTTTGTGCTCTCTCTCTCTCTCTCTCTCTCTCTCTCTCTCTCTCTCTCTCTCTCATTACAATTAGCCCTGCAGTATAATTTCAAAAATAAAGAAAAATATTTGAGCAAATTTAGGTTGAAATGTGTGTGTGTGTTGTGTGTGTGTGTGTGTGTGTGTGTGTGTGTGTGTATGTGTTTGTGTAAGGGCAGGAACCATATGCAAGTTCTATGACTGTATGCAATGTCAGGACTCATTATGAAGTAGTGGGTTTTAGTTATCATTTGCTTTCTGGTTATTTGTATATTGAGGGCTTTTAGAAGGATATTTTGGTCTTCATTGTCTTTGCATTTAGTTCACCTACAATTTCTTTTTTGTTCCTTTTTTAATAGTTGAAATTAATTTCTCTAAAGTTTTACAGGGGAGAAATTTATCGCTCACCTAGCATTCTATCTCTAGAAATTTCTCCTCCTTTCATTTCATAAATCCTTTTAAGTACAGTATCATACTTCCTAAAGTATGACTTCCTTGAACTTGGACCCCAATTACACATTTTTTTTTATTTTCAAGTAGCATTTCATAAAGAACATTTTAAAAGAGACATATTACACTGTAGTGAAGACAACAAATGTGAAAGAGAGGAAAAGAATATTCAACAACTCCAGAATTTCTGTCCCCACAGAAGTAAATAGAATACATCAGATGGGTGTAAAATTATGTGTTTTTCTCTACAAAAGTGTTTCAGTATATTAATAAGATAATTAAGTACACATGAGGAATTAAAGGCAATTAAATGGTATGCTATGCTGATAGAAAAAGAAAATCGATATAAATAGATATTTTGAAATAAAATAAATTTAAATTTATTTTTAATTTTTAAGAAAAATCTAATTCAAAAAAATTGGGTATCAGATGTAAGGCATTACATACAATACAGTGCAAAAAGATAAAAAGCTAGAAATCATGAAAAAAGAACTTAAGAAAGAGCAGCTATAACGGGAAGCAAAATACAATATTTTTAATTGGAATTCAAGAATGTGATAATAGTGGGTACAATGGCATATTTCTATAATCAAAACTACTCCAGGGAGCCCAATGCAGGAGGATTGAAAGTTTGAAGACAGCTTGGACAACTTAGTGATAAATTGTCTGAAAATAAAATTAATAAAAGGCTGGGCATGTAGCTCACTGGTGAAGCACTTGCTTAGACTGTGTGAGGCACTGGGTTCACTCCATAGTACTGACCAGAAAAGGAAAAAGAAAAAGAAAATAAAAGAATGCGGTAATATAGAAAATAGTGATAAATTCTTAAATAAGAGAACTTCTGAGATTTGCTCAGAATGGACAAATATGGGATCCATTTTGAATAAAATGCTAAACACCAAACCTAAATCTAAATAACTAGAGAATTTAAATATCAGGTAATCTGTAGTTGAGAAAGCTTGCTATGGATGACTTAAAAAAAAAAAACAAAATGATAATCAAATCCCTATGGAGAGGTGCAAAGTAAGCTGCTGTGGTAAAAACTGCCACATATAAGAGGCTGAATTCTTGGGATGCAGATACTGAGACAATGTTTGAAGTGCTGGAATTTTGTTTATGCTTGTGAAGGAGCAGGATGCAGTGAGCAGAGGGAAAAGTCTGTGGGGTGAGCTTAACAACTGTTCATCCCACTCACCAGGTAGCATGGTAGCCTATCAAGAGTTATGCTGTTTCAGATAGGAATTTATATCTGTCTCCTTCAGTCACGGGTCCTAAGTGCTCAGAAAAGAGAATGGCTTGAGGCTCCGTGGCTCTTTGCATTGAGCCAGAACCTGAGGGAGTTGACAGAAGGTTGGAGGCTGTCTGCTGACCATAACTATGGGCAGCCAAGTCCTTCACTAAAGGAGATGTGCACATCTCATCTACAACATTGCCATACTGGAGCTGGAGACTGATATTTAGTTACAGCATTGCTAATTTTAACTATTTAACTGAATACCATTTAAAAATTTCTGCTTGGCAAGTGAAAACTAGAACAACATATGAACTGGAAAAATATTATAATAGCTATTTCTAATAAAATATCTTAAAACATTCTTAGAATTCAAGTAAAAATAATAACCCAGTAGAAAGAATCAGCAAATGAAGTAAACAGATGTTTTGGGGGGAAAAAGCATAAAAGAGTATTAAACTTTTTATTAAAATTCAACAAATATTTTCACAATAAAAGAAACATATACTAATCTTCTATGAGATGCCAATATGTAGCAATCCACTTTGTAAAGTACATTTAAAAAAAAACCTACAGTTTTGACATAGGTTTTTTAAAAAAGGAGTTCTTTTATACATTATCAAATTATAGATTAAATTAGATAAAATAATCCTTGCAGCAATATACGTTCAAAATGAAAATTGTACTTTATGTTTTTCCCGCAAATTTCACTATTTAAGCATGTCTCCTTGTAATATGCTTTTATTTAGGCACAAAACTAACAACACAGGGAAAAAAATCTTCTGTCAGTAAAAATTAAGTTTATTATAGTACTTTCAGACAATTGAATACAGCTTGGATATTAAAACAAATTAGAAGAATGACAATATTTTATAAAAGAAAATTAACTCAAAGACTTACCACCATTTGAAAAATCTAAAAATCCTAAACAGAACATGCATATAATTATGTATGCATATACTAACAGTTGTGCTAAATATATGTGTATGCATATATAGGCAAATGTTAAAAATAACAGTTATACACTCTGAACATTTTTATTTTCTTTATTCTTAATACGCAAACTTATTTAACAAAATGAATTCCCTTTCTGGTAGTGGTATAAAATTTCTTCTCAATACAATAAGAACACATATGCTCTTTTAAAAATGCATAGTATTTTTCTAATTTTATTTTTCCATTACTTTCACAGATGCACCATGTACATATTTTGCCATGTTCTGAATCTCCATGTGGTAGGAGGTTTGAGACATGAGTCAGAATTATCTCCACTTTCTGGTATTCATATCCTTAACAGACTCCTCCTTGGTGTGGTGTCTGGACCTAATCTCTTGCTTATGTTGAGAATAGGGCAGAGGTGAGGGTATGTGAATTTCAACATTAGATTTTAAAAGACAGTAAATTTGGTCCTTTTCTGGTTACTTTTTTTTTTCTGTCAGTGAACTGTTAGAAGCTTCTAGATAACAGCCAGAAAAAAAATTTAAAAAAATTAAACTTTTAGTTTAACAGCCCAAGGAACTGAGATCTGCCAAGAACGATTTGAGTAGTCATGTGTGCATACATTGCAGATGTGGTGTTTCTAAGTCAAATATCCACATGAGATTGCAGAACCTGGAGAGACATTTCATTTGCATTTAAGAGTCTCTGAGGCAGCAAATCCAGCTAGGCAGTGTCCACATTCCTGATCTATAGAAACTTCAATATAAAACATATGCATTTTTTTTTTTTAAAAAAGCCATTTTAGAGGTATTTGTTATATAACAATAGACAATTAACATAGTCAACTGTTAAACATCAACAATGGGCCAAACGCAAATATTATCATAAGATATACTTCAGGGGTAGGTGAACAAATCTATAATTATAAAAGAATTTATTATTACAGTTGTATTAATGAAGATGTTTCCAGAGATTTAAAATATCTGGCATTATTTTCCAGGAACAAATATGTCCCCTTACTTTAAAGTGCCATATTTATCCGCTCTCATAATCACTGTTCTATACCATTGAGACATTACCTTCTAACTGAATAATTTACATGGTTCTCAAATAGCGATCTATGGAACTATGACATCAGATTAAGGGAAGACATACAAAGTTTGGGCATCATCTCAGATCAAATGAATCAGATTTAGGAACATAGTTCAATAGGGCATGTTTTAACAAGTGCTCCAGGTAGGTGATCCTGAGGTTAAACATTCTGGTACTTATTTTCTTCTGGTCTTGACATGGTTCACTCATGCTGCTGTACTTGCCTAGTAACAGGATTGGTTGGAAGGGCTAAGATGGCTTCAATTACACCTCTGGAGCTTTTTCAGAAGTAACTCTCTCTGCTTCTTATTGCTAACAATTAAGTAGTCTGGTCTGAGCATTTTTTTTATGATATCTGGCTTACAAGAGAGCATTTGTGGAAGGACATTTACATATGCATCCTGACTGTCACACTCTCGCTGCATTGTATTGGAAAAGATAGTCACAAGGGCAGTCAAATTCAGAAGAGAGAAAATAAATAGTAACATCCTATGAATGAGAGGGGTGGCATGTGCATTTGCTACATGTCTATCTTCAACAAATTTGATGAGGGATATACTGCATAGAAGGTTATTGTCATACACACTCAGTTACATATTTCAGCCCCCAAATGGCACTTATTACTTCATACTATCTTTAGTTAGAACCCTTCAAATGATGCTATCAAATTCTGAGAAAAAGGGAATATGTTCCTTGGAGTGTCCTGAAGAATTACCAGATGAGTGAATGATAGCAACATTTAATTCTGTAAGTAGTCTTCCTTTCCCATGAGGTTGAATATTGATACTGATAATGGAATGGTATCACCACAGGGAATTACTTCTTCCGTTTCCTTCCTTCTTTGAAACTAACCAAGACAATGGCATATCTGTTCTTTAACTCCTAGGTTTGAAGATTTAGTGTTTAGTAATGATGCTGTTTTTGAAGTTTTATAAAGTGAAGCAATGGTGCATGTGACTAAAGATTCATTTAATAAAGCTTGGTGCTCATCTTCAAAATTATTTGTATCAAGTTTTGAAGTAATATTAAAATGATTATTTTAATATTTCACTATATTATTGAATATACTTAGCCATTTGTAACATCTCTTGAATAGTTTGTCCTGAAGTATTTGTTCTGCAAATGATATTGTAGCAAAGTAAATGCTTTAGGACAAACATTTTTTCATGAGATGCTACAAATCACAAAACAAAACAATCTCTTATTTTCCAACTTTTTTCTCTTTTCTTGTTTTCTCTAACAATGTCCTCTCTAAAAGATATGAAAATTAGAAGTCTTAGTCAAGCGTTATATGAGAAACACATTTTCTAAGAATCAGTTTGGTTACTTCATGCTCAGGTTCTAGCAAATAAACTGTTTTTTTTGAAAACAGTTGTTAGAAATTTGTTCTGTTATTATAGATAAAAAAAGTTTCATTTTGGTGAAATGTTTTAATATATAAAAATTGCTATTCCTCTTTTTAATTTATTTTTAATTGTAGATGGGCACAATACCTTTCTTTCTTTCTTTCTTTCTTTCTTTCTTTCTTTCTTTCTTTCTTTATTTATTTATTTATTTATTTTTATGTGATCCTGAGGATGGAACCTAGTGCCTTACACACGCTAAGCAAGTGCTCTACCACTGAGCTACCACCTTAGATATTTCAATTTCCGACATTCTGAAATCTTCTGACATCAGTGTTTGGTTCTTGACCTAAGACCAAAGAATGTATCCTTAAAATCTTTCTGGTCATGGAGGGTAAAATCGAAATATTGCATTATATTTTAAATATTTTCTAAAAAATCTGTTATGGAATGTGAACAAAACTTCAAGAATTTCTAATTCCAAGTCACTCATGCTTATTGTTAGGACAACTGCATGTCACTTCTTATTATTAATTTTCACTCTATTAATAGTTCTTTATTTAAATTCTACATTTGCTATCTGTGTACAACCCATAAATAGTTCATTAATTAAGTAAAGTTGAAGCGGATATGTTCTTAATGCATTCTGTTCTGAGCATTGAACTCAGCAGCACTTTGTCACTGATCTACAGCCCCAGCCCTTTATATGTTCATTCTTTAGATTTTGAGACAGGATATCACTAAATTGCTTAGGGCCTCACTAAGTTGCTGAGTATGGCATTAAATTTGCATCGCTCCATTCTCAGTCTTCAGAATTGCTGCGATTACAGGCTTGTGCCATTGTGCTCTTCTTAATCTATTTCATTTTTATGCATGTTAGCTGATATATGATATATGGGAATAGTCCTCATTATTGCTCTACTAAATTTTGGATAGAGATCTTTAATTTTTTAAAAATATGTTTCTCTGTAATGATAAGTATGAAACATTTTTGCATAGAATTCATACTCTGAAAAATTTTCAAAAATTTTTGATTATCAACTATTAAAGGTGATTTAGTGCATAAAAATAATTTTATTACTTTTGTTCTCTAAATGTTAACTGAACAGTCTGAAATCTAAATAGAATTATCTTTTATAAAATTTTAAAGAGAAACCTAATATTAATTTTATTTAATATTTTTTTAGTTGTCTACGGATGTTTATTTTATTTATGTATATGTGGTGCTGAGAATCAAACTCAGTGTCTTGAACATGCTAGGCAGGTGTTCTACCACTGAGCCACTACCCACCCACTGAAACCTATTATTTCTGATGTTTGATTAATTAGAACAAATATTTTGCTTTCTTCATATCATTTATATTTTCATACATTTAACTATGTGAATATACACCTATACATATATGTTTTATATTTGACAAATGTTGACACATTATATGTATGTATATAATATACTTATGTGAACACAACATGTATGAGAAAGAGAAGTGCATTCATTTATATTTATATATAAACGAATATATAAGAAGTGAATTCTTTTATATGTGAAATATGTATGACTACATGCATTTATGTATATACAAGAAATAAATCTGGAAGGAGCACTTGTATACACATACACACAGACATATACATATAGGTGTTTTAAGAAGAATGGGACTTCTGTTGCCAGTTTTTTCTCCATGTGGTACAAATTAAGCAGAGTTGGTACTAAGAATGAAGTGATTTAATATTTAGATATATGTATATGTATCAGATCCAATTCACCTAATTCATTTGAACTTGCTCCATATCTTGACTTTGGTACATTCTAGACTAGTAATTCACCAAAAACTGACACTACCCATTAAGTAAAACACAAGAAGAAATTTTAAAAACAGCATTTAGAACCAACTCAACAATTAAAAACCAAAAAATTGAAAGGAATGTCTTAATTGTGTTTGAACAAGCATTCAAGTGTGTAAACTAAAATAACTTTTTTTTTTGAAGTATATGTTTAGAAGCATCTCCCAGAAGTAAATGGTACAGTTACTTTAAAAAGCTGAAATATCAGGCCTGGGGTTGTGGCTCAGCAGTGGAGCACTAGCCTAGCACATTCCAGGTGCTTGGATTGATCCTTAGCACCAATAAATAAATAAATAAATAAATAAATAAATAAATAAATAAATAAGATAAAGTCATTGTGTCCAACTACAACTTAAAAAAATGAAAAAAAAAATAAAAAGCTAAAATATCCAATTGTAAAAATGTGTTATTTCCACTCAGAAAAATATTTAGTTAATTACTAATTTTGCTTTCTCTACATTTCAAATTAAAATTTCTTTTTACCTTATTTATATGTCATCAAAAATAAGAATATTTTATATTTTTGTGGAAGTGGGGAGGGTGGCACTTGAAGATAAACCTTTATAGTAAAATATGTTACATTTGCCCATTAATTTAGTCCTGGAAGGAGTAGGCTATAAGCAGATTAAATAAAATCCCTGAGAACTAGAAATGGGAGTTAAAAATAGAATCCAGAACTACAAATTGAAAGCTATAGAGAATCTTAAGCAAGAACAGCACCTTAAAGATGTTGTTCCAAATATAGCAGAGAAAAACCATAAGCCTGATCATTTAGGGATTTTCCCCCCTTGTGGTATACTCATCACTATAAATAGCCAGTACACAACTGAACAACCAATAAGAATAGTGAGATATTTTTGTAAAATATAGATTTGAAATTGGTGTGGGAGTGAATAAAAAAACACGTGAAAAATAATTCAACAACAAAAACACTTGCTGGATAATTTGGACAGATATGTGAAAATTTGGGTTATAAAATACTTTTTTCATTTCCATGTGTCTGCATATATATTTAGTCAAAATTATCTTGAATTTAAACATATCCATAAAACGATTACAGGAATGGAGGGCTTTTGACATTTATTCAATTCCTTTATCTCCTTACTCCTTCAAGGGATAGAAAAAATATTTCATAATTATACTTTCGTAAGGTAACCTACATTTATTTATTTATTTACTTAAGTATCAAATATCACCATAAAATTAAAATAATACACTTTAAATACGAGGGAACTAGCTCTTTAAACTTTCTTTTGCTGAAAGGATTATTGGCAATTCCTTTGATTTGAAGAGAAGATGGTATAATTAGATCAGGAGTCATGAGTGTGATGAATAGCATGTTTTTTAGAAGCATGTGTTTAGATATATTGTTAATGGAGTGGATATTTTATATAGGATTTGCTCATCAAAGACAACTCCCTCTGATATTAAATAAAGGATTCATTTTAGGAATCATACCTTACAAATTAGTGGAAACAAGTTGAGAATTCACTATTGATCAGCACTTCAGCAGTTCTGAAGAAACGATGGGTAAGAAAATGAGCACCTCAGAACACTGGAACTCATAATGACAGTCAACAGTCTGCAAGGTTTAATTAGAACCTACAATTTTCTAGGTGTATTGCTTCTCAGTCCAAATCTCATGCAAATGTCATTTGTTAAAATATTAACCTGGAATCAACCTGAATTTATCATAGAAAATAATTCAGTCTAGACAAATTGCTATAATGTAAACTCACAAAAGAATTTTTGTTAAGCTATGGCTTAATTCAAATGTCACATGGATCACTGTATGTAACCTATCCAAAATCCAAACTACAGGTAGTAGGGCATTGGGTTTAATATTTTTAAGTGTGTTGGAGCATTTTCCCCCCTTCTAATAAAAGACCAAAATGAAATTTATTGATATTAGTAAAGAAACAAAGGAGAATGTTAATAGTCTAAGGAACAGAGGAAGCATAATACTGAAATATGAAAAAAAAACATAATTTATACTTTGATATTAAGACACAGCTGCAATTTTCAGAGATACAAAAATATATCATTATCTCTAAATGACATATTTAATTTTATTTGTTGAATGCAATGTTTCAAAATGTTTTATTAGTTTATTATACATAAAAGTGTAGTTCATTGTTACATAATCATACATTCATGGACTCTAACTTGCTCCAATTCATTCCTCAATATTTCCTCATAGTCTTTTATTTTAAGTGAGCCTACAACTACAATTCATTCATCTTTGGAAATATCTCAGAAAACAGATAAAAAAATAAAAAGGACCAATGAAGAATAAATCCCTCATTTGTAAGTTCTTTGAAATAAATACGGTTAATGAATACTATTTTCATAAATAATGAAAGCCTACTTAAAATTATAATTTTGAAAAGTACATTTTATTTTTAAAGTGGTTTACTACACTATAGATTGTGCATTATATGGTGATATATGAATATGGATATACAATTTGTATTTCTTATTACCACATAGAAAACATGAATTTTGAAATAAACCTCACAAAACATACATTTAAATTGTCCTGCTGTTCCATTTTCATTTTCAAATATTCCATTCTTAGCTATTTCAGTAGTTCCTATAAACAGTATCATTGTATTATGCGTTGAACTTTGAAAATGATTGCTTTTAAAATAGGTTTTTAATCTAATCCCAAATTTCAAATATTTGTACAGAAATATAATTCACAAGCATAGAAAGTATACTTAGCAGTGACAAAATGTGAGATATGCTATGGGATAATTTCTTCTTAAGGTCATTTTTAACTGTTAATTTTTTTTAAAAAAAAGATCATATGTTTATTTGAAATAATTTGGGATCTTGGAAGTATTATTTAAAATTGTATAATACTAGCTGAGTAGACAAAACATGTTTCCATATGTTGTAGAAAGGGTCCCTATAGAAATCTGCCAGAAATTGTCTGTAATACCTATAGATTCAATAGCTTTCAATTTTAGGTGCACAAATTTACTTCATAGTAGATTTTTAGAAAAAAAAATGCCCACAAAATTTGTACAAAGGATCAGATGAAATAGAAGTTGACATTTGGTGCAGTTTTCAGTCAACCTTACCAGAGGGTCTAGAATTGAAATGCCCTTCAAATTTGACCCTAAAATAAGAGGACAAGAACTTTATATTCCTACCTAGAATAAGCTTTAACTCTGGCTGCCACAGGAAATTTACAGGACCCTGAGAAATGCAACTACCCTTTGCTCAATAACAACCTACAGAGATAGTGTCAGCTGAGAGCTGTTAGAGCTGAACACCCTAACTGTGCCTTGGTTCTGAATGGGGAGTGAATACATTCATCCACATATGGTAGAGATGGGTGTTACAGACTATTTTAATCCATAATTCAAATGTTGAAAACTTATACACCAATATTTTGCCTTTAGCAACTGAAGGCTTTGGGATTCAGTTATGACTAGATGAGGCTAGAAAGACAAACTCTTCTTGAAGAGTTTTAGTGTTGTAAAAATTTTAAGAAAATTTGGTGTTCTCTGCTCTCTCTCACTTGATAATACAATAAATATTCACACACTGAAACATGTTTCTAAAAAATGTTGGCACCCTGATATGGGACTTCTAGCCTCTAGAATCATGAGAATAAAAACTGTTTCTAAATCACCAGTCTGTGGTACTTTGTGATAGCATACTGAACAAATGAAGACAATATGTATTTACTAAACAACAACAAAACTAATGATTTTTCACTTTACTCATAAAACATGCAGAGAAATGCACAATCATAATGTTGCACAGTTTGTATTTCTTAATTAATCAGGTTGCCTACAAGTACCATTAATTCACTTGCCACATGGCGTTGCTTGGATAAAATGGTGCTCCACAGTCTACAAATTAAAGGACTTGTTTTATGAAGTTGACCTTATCCACTTTTCTACACAGGTCTTTATAATCTTTGACGAATAACACCTCCAACCTCTAGGTCTCCTGGGTTTTTCCTTGCTTGGATTCATCCTTTTAGTGTTCTGTTCTCTTCATTTTTGTTGAACCTCAACAACTACAACCAAGGTTATAAGTTCTGGTATCTGTACTGCTCTGATTGTGTTCTCGCATCACTCATCTCTTCAGACAAGCCACGTATTTTATCATTGGTTTCTTCCTATGAGACCTTACCCAGGAAGAAAGGAAGAGCTGTGTATTTGAGATATGGAAGTTTAATTAATTTCCCATTCTGTTGTATGTACTCATCCAGTAATGAAAATTACTACAATTGGTCATATACTCACATTTCCAGGGAGTAAACAGTGGAATGCTGCTAAATGTTAGAAAATAGTTCAAAAATATTGTATCTGTTTATCAATATATTTAAATTTATTATCAGTTTTACCAGTATAGAGGAAATATGGTACAAAATTTACACATAAAAATAAAATACACAATGTACTAAATTCCACAAGTCAAATGATTATCAAAAAATGTTTTTGTTGACTCTTATTAAATGCTTGTATTGTAAATTCAATATTAATATTGGCATTTATTTTCATTTACAACTTACTTGGTAGTAAGTTGAAAGTAAAAAATAAAATAAAAATAAATTGGAAATTTTCATACATGTGAAAATGAAGCCAGAAACTTCTTAACTAAATTGGCAAATAATTGTCACACACTAGACCATTTCTGTGATGGCAGCTTTTATATGTCTGCTTGTCTAGGATATTGTGCCTAACTGTTTGTCAAACACCAGTGTAGATACTGTTTTGAAGGTATATGAAGATGAGATTCACATTTATATCAGCAGACTTTAGGAAGGCAGGTTACCTACCAAAAGCGTTCGTGTCTAATATATTGAAATTCTGAATTACTAGCCTGTCATACTGCTGTACAAATTGTAAGTTTACTGGCTTCCATAATCAATGAGCCAGTTCCTTAAAATATCTCTCTCACCTTCTCTCCATGTCTGTTTCTGTGTGTGGGTTTTTTTTTTTCCTGGAGAAATTTTTGTAATGTGATATCTTAAATTTTCTGGTAATCAAGTGTAATGACTAGACTGAATATTATTTTATGAATAGTAAATATAATTCACATGTCTTTTAATTAATTTAAATCTAGACAATCAAAAAAATATACAAACAAATGAAACCATTAGCGTTTGCCAATGCCCATGAGTATTAACACCATAGTTAATTTTAACTTGTAGCTTCCTAAGTTATACATAGTTTAATCTACGTAAATATTATACTATGTTATATTATACAGAATGCTAGAGAAAAGTTAATTCATTAACTTATTTTAAAAAATTTTTATTTTTTTAGTTATAGTTGGACACAATATCTTTATTTTATTCATTTATTTTTTTATGTGGTGTTGAGAGCAGAACCCAGGGTCTCACATGTGCAAGGCGAGCACTCTACCGCTGAGCCACAACCCCAGCCCCTTAATTCATTAACTTATAATAAAATATTTATCATTGTTTTTTATATTTCAAAGTATATTTTGAGTTTGAAATGAACACTAACAGATAATATAAGTGTGTATCATATAAATTCATGAATGTTTCATCTGAATGAATTATAGTCTTCATTATAATTTAAAATGATGTCATTTTATACTGATCCTAGTATTATTTATGTTCTAAAATTCCATTTTACTTAAAACTCTTCCTTTATCATACCAAATATTGTGTGATTTCTAGAGAATCAAAGTCTAAAGATGCAAAGTGGTTTACTTAAGAATACACAGTGGAACATTCTTACAGAAGATTTCAGATTTCAAACTACAACATTTTTTGTGTGTGGGGGGGGATTGAACCCAGGGCCTTGTGCATGTGAAGCAAGCACACTATCAACTGAGCTATATCCCCAGCCCTATATTGTGTTATTTCTATTTTTAATATTTTTCTCTACAAAACATCCAATTTCTAGATTAATTTTTTTGAAAGATAGTTAATCTTAATTGTAAGATTTGTTAATTTTGCTATGTGCCCTGATTTCTTCCACCCCTGTGTTAATGGATAATTGATCTGTTAAATTAACTGATGATTTAATGTAATGTAAAATAAACGACCAATAGGAAGTAATTGGCTGTGATTTACAGTTACTTATGGGTTTATATTTCTCTGTGTAATTTTGGAAGTTTGCAAGTAAACTTTTTGTCTAAATTAGAAAACAAAGTACTAAGCAGAAGGATGCGATTGTTTAAGATTAATCTAATGTGCATTTCTCTAATTTCTAGAGATGTTGAACATATTTTTGAACATTTGTTGAACATTACATTTTTTCACTGTGTATTTGTATATTTTTTGAAAATTTACATTTTTTTACTGTGAAGTGATTGTTCAGTTTGCTTGCCCCTTTTTTTATTTGGGTTATTTGTTTTTTTGTTTTAATTTTTTTTCAGTTCTGTATATATCCTGGAAATTAATGCTCTATATGAGGTACAGGTAGCCAAGATTTTCTCCCATTCTGTAGGCTCTCTCTCGATATTCTTGATTGTTTCCTTTATTTTGAAGAAGATTTTTAGTTTGATGCCACCCCATTTATTTTTTCTTGATTTTCCTTCTTGCACTTTATGAGTCTTATTGAGGAACTTGGTTCCTAAGTTGAAAAGATGGGAAGTTGGATGTACTTTTATCTTCTAGTAGGTACAGGGTCTCTGATTCAACATTCTCTAGCAACAGAGAAATGCAAATTAAAATATGCTGAGATCCCATCTCACTCCTTGAGAATGGCAATTATCAAGTAACAATAAATGTTGGTAAGAATATGAGGAAAAGGTATACTCAAATACTACTTCTGGAACTGTAAATTGGTGGAACCCCTCTTGAAAGCAGTAGGGAGATACCTCAGAAAATCTGAAATGGAACCACCATTTGACCCAGCTATCCTACTTCTTGGCATATACACAAGGGAGTTAAAAATGTAGCATATATACACAATGGAATATTACTCAGCCACAAAAGAGAGGGGGTTTGTGACTTTTGCTAGCAAGTGGAATGATCTAGAGACTATCATGCTACATGAAATAGGCCAATCCCCAAAAATCAAAGGCTGAATATACTCTCTGATATGCAAACACTAACATACAATGGATGTCGAGAGAAGGAAAATGGAAGTTAAATAGATTAGATAAAGGGGAAAGAAGGGAAAGGAGGAAGGATGGGAATAGGAAAGACAGTAGCATTAATCAATCATAACTTTCCTGTGTGTTCACATATGAATATTTCACTAGTGAAACTCCACATCAAAGACAATCACAAGAATGGGAGTATAAGTTATAATTCATGTGTGTGTAACATATTAAAATATATTCTACTGTCATGGGAATCTAAAAAGAACAAATAAAAAAGGTTAATCTACTTTAAATGCCAATAGGAAAGAAAAGACATTTTATTAAAATGTTTTGTAGCAAAAGAACTGTGAATAAGTATACTATGTGTGAACACTGAGGTGTTCTAGGTCAAACAGTAGTTGGTTGCCTGGATTATGCCATTTCTGTTTCCACCTTCTCACGTACAGTCTAAATATTTTTTTCGGAATCAACTGTGAGAACTCTAGAATTCAATGGGCACAAGGTGAAAATCCTAGCTAGAGCAGATTGTTTATTCCATATACTTCTAGTTGATATGTTTGATTAAAAGTGGTGAAAAATCTGAGAAAATTACTGATAATATTGCAATAGTACTGGACTAATTTTCAGTCAATATTGGTTGAATGAATCAAATTTTATTTATATAAATGTTGATTTCAATTCTCAGGTGGTATTAGAAGCAAAGTTAATTTAGTAATGGTATGTAGGTTTGTTCTCTGGTATTTAAAAGACAATAGTCACTATACAAGCTATACATAATATTAGTTCCCTCTTTAATGTATAATAAACTAGTTTTCAGTATCCTAAATAGTAGACTGAGCTTGAAATAAGGAACACCCCCAAATTGTATACATTAGTGTCATGTAAATTTCTGTCATATATATTTCTTACTATGTTTTAACATAAACATATATATATTCTCTCTCTCTCTCTCTCTCTCTCTCTCTAGTTTCTTGGTTTCAAACTTTGTTCTGGAAGAGCTTTCTACTATCCCTAACATCTAGATTATTTTGAGTTTTCATTTTTTTTCACTCTGTATTTTAGTTTTAGTTTTAAAATAAAATATTGAAATAATTTGCAATGTTAGCATACTTTTTAATTTTTAAAAGCTTGACAATACAGTGTGGGGGAGTCCAGTGTGCCTATACCCAGTTCCACCAATTGATAACACTTTGAATTACTGTGGTGTATTTGTCACAATTAACTGACCAATGGTGACACAAAGTTAATGGAAGATTATGCTTTATTAGAATTTCCTTAATTTTACCTAAAATCCTCTTTCTACTTTAGGGTCTCATCTCCACCATATTACACTTAATCATAACATGTTCTTTCACTCTTCTTGATTTGCCAATTCCTCACCCTTTTCTTGTGTTTAGTAACTTGAACAGCTTGAGGAATACTGGTTACATATGATCTGTAATGTCCATACATTTTGGGTTCTTTAAAAATATTTTCTTCATGATTATACTGGTATTATGGAATTTAGAGAAGAACACAGAGATTAATTCAGTAGATTCTTCAATAACAGGATGTTTACAAAATGTTTTATAGTAGTCTTTGACTATTGTAATTAAATACAAAGTGAACACGTCTATACAACTTTATTCAGGCACAGGTATGGTTTGATTATCATAGACTAAGAGATTTTCATTAATTTCCTATGTATACAAAATTATTAAATAAATATAAGTGAAAATAAAACTTAACTCATGTCACTTATACTCTAATAATATCTCTGTCTATCTTTAGCCCACTATGATTTTAATTCAGTTTTTATTGAATAGAGTCTTTTATTCTTTAACAACAGTAGCCCTATTTTCTAATTCTATCATTTTATTGACTATAAATGGAGATGAATTGATGAGTGAGGCCCTTATGGGACTTGTAGGAATAGTAGTTTATTGGTACAATGTATCAAGGCTCAGAGAGTATTACAGGGCATTTTGAGGGACTTATTTTTATTCGATAATAAGTTGTCAAGAGAAAATCTTTGTAAATTAGTTCAAAACTCAATATATATTTGGAAAGTTAATGAACAACCATGTAGAATAGAGCTAGCTTTAAAATTTTTGAAAAATATAACTGTTAAATAGAAACATGATTGAATTTTATTTAATTTCTAACTCACAGCAAGAAGGCTTAATTTTACAATTTTCAATCTAACAAGGATGTAACATCTTTGACAGTGTTATTATTGAGCTAATCTCTACAAGAAGCTTCCATGCTCTTTTAGGCTGACATTAACTTTCAAAAATGGAACTGTATCTTATTGGAATATTTACATAGACACCATATTCAATCATTGTTTATTTCCTTCAACAAAGGTAAAGCAGTTATTTCAAACTATTAAGGATTTTAATGTGTTAAGAATACATATTCTTAACTATAATGTTTTGCATCTCTCTAGTTTGAAAGTGTTTTTCCCATTTATATAGATGTTCTGCTCATTTGTGCAGAGCAAAGCCTGGAGTTCTTTTAGAATTCTCAATTATAAATTAATTGGAAGAGAAATGATGAAGAAGACAAGTATATAAAGAAAACTTATCAGATCAAATGGCCACAGCAAAAGTCTTATTTTTTTGAAGTAAAACTATTTTTAATGCCTGTAACTATTACAAATTGCCCTGAGAAGACTTTTGAAAAGGGATTAGCAGAGTCAAACTAACAGGAGGAGTATGAAAGCAAGTCTAAGAAATGGAGTTGATTTCAGGGAATATAATCAGAACTTCCTATTATACCAAACATTAATGTTTACACTCAGGAAAAATAGTGTGTTATAAAGGATAAACAAGTAGATATAACTGCTCTCACAAAGACAGTATTTCACAAGGACTAATTGAGAAATCTGATGGTCTTTTTTGTGTAATGTTATTTATATCTTTTCCAATGTGACAGAGCAATTCATGTTAAATAACAGAAAAATAGTGCAGATTAGCTTCTAAACAGAAACAATATCCTCTGTCTCTTCCTTTTTGCTTTTATATTTCTACTCTTCTTGACACTCTTAACTAATGTCAGTTTTAATTCGTCCTGTGACCATCCACGTTAGATACAAGATGTCCCCCAAAAGCTGATGTGTGAAACAATGCAAGAAAGTTTAGAGGTGAAATGATTGAGTTATGAGAATAACCTAATCAGTTACCTGAGTGGTGACTATAGGCAGATAGGGGCTGGCTGGAAGAAGTAAATTATTAGGGATGTGCCTTTAGGGTATATATTTTGTTTTTGTTGAGCAGAACTCTGCTCTCCACTTGCTGGTCCCATGAGCCTGCTGTCTATGGACTGAGACCTCTAAAACCATGTGTCCCCAAGTAAACTTTTCCTCCTTTAAAATTGTTCTTGTCAGTCTCTTGGTCACAGAAGCAAAAAAGCAGACCAAAATATTTACTTTACTGATGTTTTTATTTATTCATTAGATTTTTAAACTACATACTATTTTAACACTTGACACTAATTACTTGACAAGTTTTAATTTACTAATATATTTTGCTGTGTACATATAGGTCACTTAATAAATAAAGTACCTTTTTGCATATATATATATAAAGATATATATAGATAGATATAGATATAGATATAGATAGATAGACAGATAGATAGATAGATACACACATACACACTCAAAAACACCTCTGAGTATATTTATTCAGGTTTTTAAATATTGTGTAATCTTCAAATTATTTAATGTTTTTCGATTGTCTTTTCTCTCATCAGTTCAGTGTTATTGTTTTTCAATTTAACTTTTCTCTTTTATACTTGATTTTTCTTAGTTTCCTCATCATAATATCTTAGAGAATAGATATCTATGTAAATTTACTTTGCTACTATATATCCAAATCAGCAATTGTAGATCTTCTAGATATTTTTTTAACATATAAAGAGAGTGCTTCCATTTCCACACAGACTCTTATCCTACTTCTTTTAATAGATAAAAATATCCTAAAATGGAGTACTTTAAATGTTAGGGACCTTCAGTAAAAATATATATATATATATATATATATATATATATATATATATATATATATATTCTATATAGACATCCTGAATTTAGCATCTTTCTATTATAACATATTGAACCATCTTTCTATTAATAGCTCTTATAAAAAATAGAGAGTTGGGAATTTTTCTTCATCAATAATCCCAAAACATAAATCTAAAATGATATGTTTTATAGAAGTTTTAGAAACTCAAAACCATTGAAAATCACTATGACATGGTCTAAAACATTTCTGTTTTCATTTATATATGCTGAATATCTAAATGGAGTCTTGTTAAAATCCATAAAATTTGAGGTAAATCTTGCTTGTGGGTTTTTGTGGTATAGGTGTATGCATGTATGTGCATTTTTATTTTTGACGGTTCAGTTACTTCAAGGAATGATAGTACCATTTTACACAATTCTATTCAGAGATACCCCTAATTATCTGCAGTATCTTTATATCTTAATACAACTATTATTCGAATAAAATATTTCTGACTAGGCATGGCGGTATAGGCCTATTATCCTTGCCATTCTAAAGCTCAAATGCTGGGAGCCATCAGCCAACTAGGTATGACAATTTCCTTGCCAGCGTACCCCCATGTTTCTTTAGTGGAAGGACTCATAGAAATAGGACATTTTGCAGCTACATTGCATGTAAGGTGACCTTGCTCAAGGACCAGGGCGGATCCATGTTTAGGGTGTTCCCAGTTTAGCATAATAGGAGATTAGGGTGTTCCCCGTTTAGAATAGGGCGTATCTTGCTGCCTGAGTTCCTCTTGAGTTCTTAGGGTCAAACAGTATATTTGGGAGACAGAAGCCCAGTGGGTGTGCATTTGGTCACAGAATGTGGATTCCCCCAGAACGTGTTTGTAGAGTGCCGGTGACAGATGGAGAATAAAGAATTGCTGTTTGAATCTACAAGCTGTGTGGTGGCTCATGATTTGTGCCCAGCCAGAGACTGCGGCACTCAAAGCCAGTCTTAGCAAGACCATGTAACTTAGTGACATGCTATCTTAACATAAAATAAAAGGCTAGATGTTAAAGCACCCTGGGTTTAATAAAAGGCTCAGGTTAAAGCACCCCTGGGTTTAATCTCTGATTAAAAACAAACAAACAAATCCTTCAATTTACTTTTAACTCTACTTCATTTACACCAGTATTCAGTCTTAGAAGGTGCTGAAAAAAGAGGCTTATTTCTTTTAATATGGGGACAAAATAAGCTTTTTACTTTTTCATGTCTATTCATCATACAGAAAAATGATGGCAGGGAATAGGAAACAAATTGTTTTTCATTGACCCAAACTTGATCTTTTGTCAGCAATCTCACTGCAGTTTTCAAAAGTGAATTGTTACCTTCTACAACATTATCTTTCAAAATATTTCAACTGGTTGTTGTTTTTTTTTTTATTTCACCTCAGAAAAATGTATGATCCAACTGACAGTAATAAAACAAACTCTATAAAAAGATCAGTGCCTATTTGATCTTAAGCAGAGATTACATTAACTGAACAGTGACTTGGTTTCCCCAGAGATACAATTTATCATTCATCTTGAAAGGTGAAAAGCAGGCAACTTATATAAATGTGAACAGAGAATATTTGCTGTAAATTCATAATAAAATTTAATTTTTCATTAGTTCTTGTTTTCCAAAATGAATAAACAAAAGAAGATTTGATACATTTAAATATCAGTGAGAGTAAAATCATTTCTGAATCTGAAAATAAGATGTTTGATTATTTTTTCTTTTTAAATTTACCACAAAAAAACAACATCAAAGTAACATGTTCTAAGCAAGAATGTTTTAAATTATGGGTTCTGGATTTTCTTTTGGATTTTAAATAGTGTTGTACTGGTATATGTTTAAAAACAAGCTTCTCCATGAAAAGCTAAAAAGAAATCTTGATTGTAGTGTTTAGCACCTTTCATGAGGAAAATACTACATGGTTGATTTAGCCTGCCAACATGTTCTCTATAAATGTAAACTGACAATGGATGCTATCAAGCAGCTCTGGAAGCCACTATTTGCTGCCTCCTATAATCTCTGCCTTAAGATTGTCATAATGCAATGTAAAATACTTTCTACAATCTCTTCTGCATATAATCAATTATGTTATGTTGTAGATAAATACATAATGCTTTAAAAACTGTGACTGATATTGCTTAATCATTTGTTCAATAGCAAATTTGCCTAACAATGAAATAATTATGTATGGCTTACATCACAATTTCATAGAAAAACTATAAAATAAAACATTACCATGCAGTGTGATCAGTGGTCATCTCTTCATTCTGCTATAATTTCCCCAGATAATAGATTTCTTCATTTCTACGTCTGGAAAACATTTTGATAGTGTATTTAACTAAATTTTACTGGAGATTTTGTCTCATTTGAATTTTTCAAATTTCTGGAGGATTCACAGCTATTTATTACTAGCATGATAATACATAAACATACATTCATGTTACACAATGTAGAAGTGAAATCAAGTAGTATTTAAAAACTTTAATTATAAACATAACTCATTACCAAAATCTGCCTCAAATTAGTTAAAAACAAGTTTTTAAAAGAAACATTTCAGACCATTGCATAGATTAGTTAGAAAATGAAAACTGAATGTTACCATGGCATTTCATGAATACACATTATTTTGGTTTATTTAGAATATTTAGTTATTTGGAATAACCACAAACAGAAACCCTCTTAGAGTTGCACTGAATGAGAACTCTTTGTATCCTTGTTTTTTTTTTTTTTTTTTTTTTTTTTTTTTACCTATGTCACTATCTCAGATATCTAAGTGGAAATCAGAACTACTGACATTTTTTGGAAAGTCATCGTCCTTATTGTACTGGTTAATAAATAGTAAATAAAGGCATTTGAGCTTCATTACATAGGTGAGAATACACCTATATAATTTCTTGAAAATTACTGTTATATAAACATAAATCTAACCCTAGCAGAAATGTAAAGATTCACACAATTGCTATTTTGCCCACATACAAGAGGTGAAAAACTGAGGGGCTGAAAGAGCTCTTGAATTCCAACTTAAGTGTTGGTTTGGCTCATAGAGTTTTAATAATGGGGAATGATGTTATCTACACTAAGATGAACAAAAAGTAACTCAGATTGAAAATGAAACCATTGATAAACAAATAATTGAATGTCTCTGAAAATCATCTTAAATACTCTCTGTCCTGTCATCTGTGGATAACTTAACTGTTTGCCTTACCATGGCTGTCTGGCTCAGAAAACACACATGTCTTTGGTATCAGCAGTTGGCAATAGCCTTTTAACACTTCCAGGTCTACTTGAGATTCTCCATATTTAGTTAGAAATGCCAACAAGGGCCTGGGCACAGTGGCACATGCCTGTAATGCCAGCAGTTAGGGAGGCCCAGGTAGGATGATTGCAAGTTCAAAGCCAGCCTCAGCAATTAATGAGGCCCTAAGCAACATACTGAGAACAGGTCTCCCCAATCCACCCCCAAATAACAACAAACAAAGCAAACAAACAACAAACAAACAAAAAACCCAAAACAAAAAGAAAAAAAAAAACATAAAAAGGACTGAGGATGTGACTCAGTGGTTAAAATGCCTATGGATTCAATCCCTGGTGAGAAAGAAACAAAGGAAGGAAGGAAGGAAGGAAGGAAGAAAGAAAGGAAGGAAGAAAAGAAGGAAGGAAAGGGTGGAAAAGCACCATCCATGGGTTTCTGATTTCAATACACATTGCCCTTGCACAAGGGCATCATAATTCTACTTTCTTAATCCCACCATTTATTAGGTCAATTTTCATTCATTTAAAAATTTTAAAGGATATACAAAATCATGTTACATTTATTAATTATGAACTATATAATATTTTATACATTGTATAATATTTAAAACAGATGAAACGTATATCTCAGACATTTATCAATTCTTCAGGATGAAGACTTTCAGAAGCATTTCTTTTAGCTTCTTAAATGGACAGAGTATAGTTGTCACCTAACTCAACATGCTGTGCAATAGATTTCCAGAGCTTCTTGCTTTCCTCCCTTTCTGTGGCTCTATACCAAGATGGGGCAACTGCTGACTGTAGTTCTCCACTCTGGGTTACCTTAGTATTCAAAGTTGGCTGTTCAATCTCTCAACAACTAAGTAACTAAATCCCTAGACTAGATCACCATTCTTGAAATACATGATGTGCATTTTATGTAATACATATCTCATACATGTAAAAATGTGATTGATATATAAAGTTCACACCTTTTTAAGGTCATTAGCATGATCTTTACCATTTTTAAACCTAAGAGTAACTTACTAAAAATCTGATTTTTAATTTTCATACTCAAACTCTTTTACACCTATGAACAAATTTGTCAAACAGTTAAGATTTATTGTAAATTTTGTTCATTACCTTTGAAAGTTTTTGAACTACTTAAGCATTTGTCATGACAAATATTCATGATTTCATTTTTGATATAAAAATTTTAAAATATTCTATGAATATGCATCCATCCTAATTATTTTCAAAATACAATGATTAACCCCCTGAAATATTGAGTAATTAGGGGAGTATTAAAAATAAACTTAATTTACATGCATGACATTCATTTTTAAATACAATTTAACATTTCAATCAAGCATATGGAGAAATCTTAACTTATGGCTAAGTGATTGTTACAAGTTTATAAATGGAAAAAAAAAAAAAAACAGTTTCCAAATCCCTGTCAAATCAGCTTGCTTTTTCAACATCTGCTTAAAAAAAGACACAAATGAAACATCATCAGAAAATATTGCATTTGAGTATTTTAATGCTAGTGTTCTGAGGAGATTGCCTAAAAATAATAGTGTGGTAGGCTTTTATTTATCTATTTATTTATGGAATAAAGAAAATATTTTCTGAATGTGCTTAATATATGGCCACAATAATGTCAGCATTGATTTTTATTTCAGATGTATAATTTAGAAAGAAAAAATGGCACTTAAACTATTTATGATGAAATGCCGAGTGAAAATCTCAACAAAATACACTATCATTTTTTTTTTATCTTAAAAGGCAATCTGTGTCTACAGATGTTCTTAAAATCCTTCTAAATTGGTTAAAATGAAACTTTCAAAAGTTATTTTTAAACAATTCTCTATCATTTCAGGTAATTTAAAATATCCTATGTAAATTTGATTTTGAAGTTTGAACAGATCTATACCAAATATAAAAACCCATCAATATGTAAGATATCTAAGAATTTAACTTAAACATAGTTGCCTACAATGATCCCTGTACTCTGTCAGCTCTGATTAACTTTCTTTAAATCTTTAAAACTTTACTTTTTTTCATTTTAATTATTTTATTTGTTCTTTTTAGTTACACATGACAGTGGAATGCATTTTAACGTATCGTACATACATGGTGCATGAATTCATTTTTATATATATGATGGGAGTTACATTGCTTGTGTATTCATATATGAACATAGGAAAGTCAATTTTATTTTATTCTAGTATCTTTCCCATTACTGTTCTCTCTCCCTTTACTGAATATTACATATACATCACTATTTCAGATATGCAAAGAAAAATTAGAAAGCATATTTCCCTCTTAGCAATTCATGTGTAAGATAGATAGTTAAAGATGCAAGTTTCATGAAATGACTTTCATTAATAAATTATCCTAAACAATTTGTCATCTGTCATGGAGTTAAAGTTGCTGCTATGGTTTGGATATAAAGTGCATCTAAAAGGCTCATGCATTGGAAAAAGAATATCCTGTGCAGGAATGTACAAAGGTGAAATGATTAAACTATGAGAGCTGTATACAAATCCATGGTTTGTCCTAGTTGATGGATCATTAACTTAAATGAATTACTGGTTGGTAACTATGGGCAGATAGAGCATGCTGGAGGAAGTAGGAAACTGGGGCATACTCTTGGGGGCATAAACTTTGTCCCTGTCTCCTTGCTTATGCTCTCTGCTTCCATGCAATAAAGAGCTGAGCTGCTTTCCTATACCACATTCTTGTGGCATGATATTCTACCTTAACTTGAGCACATAGAAATGGAACTGATCAGTCAAGGAGTGAACCTCTGAAACAATGAGCCAAAATTAACTTTTACTCTTCTACATTATTTTTATCAAGTATTTTGGTAATAGCAACAAAAAGCTGATAGGACACTGGCATTTATACAAATGATATAAAATTGTCTTTATCTAGATGGTTAGAGTGATTCATGGAGGCCCACATAAGGATTAAATTGAAATATGCCTATTTATCCATAAATCAATTAATTTATATTTGTATTTCTTAGTATGTGGGAGGCTTTCTGTTAGTGATCAGGGGGGTTTTCAAATAAGAGAAACTGTCTGACATCCTTGTCAGAACAAGGAGATTGTTGCATGTATGCAAACATCACACACACACACACACACACACACACATACACACACACACAATAAAATGTGATGACTCTGTAATTGGAGAGAATGTTTCAACTCAATCCATTAGTGTAGGGTATATTCGAGAAGGTGATGTTTATCTAAGGTATGATATTATTATTGGTGCTTTGTAATATACATAATAGTGAGATTGATTACACCATGTTTGTACATGCACATAGTTTGATCAAAATCCTTCCCAAGTATCTATCTTTTCTCTTCTTCCTCCACTTTCCCAATCTACTTCCTTTCTAAAGCATTAATTAAAATATTAAATGTAATAATAATGGAAGGGAGATCAGTGGAGTTTGATTTTTTAAATATTATTATATATACCAAAAGTAGGCTAATTTTTAAGTCCAGTGTATTTTATCCTTTTGGGTGCTATAAAAATACCACAAAATGGGTAGCTTAGAGGTAATAAAAATTTTTATCTCATAGTTCTGGAGGCTTGGAAAACAAAAACCAAGAAGCCAGCGAATGTAATGTTTTCTCGGGGGTTTCTTCCTGATGTATACCTCCGCTATGTTTTCAGTGTAACTTTATGTGGTCATAGAAGAAGAGCAGGTTTCTAGGAAGTCTCTTTCAAAAAAGCATTAATACCATTCAAGTGGGCTCTGACTTCAGTACCTAATCGCATTCCTCCTGAAATTCCCCCTTTCTAATACCATCACTTTAGGCATTAGGATATCAATATATAATTTTTTTTTACAGGGACACAAATATTCAGCCCATAATAGCCAGATGGTAAGCTTTTGGGAACCATATGGTTGCTGTCAGAACTATTCAACTTATAGTTCAAAAATAGCCATAGACAGTGTGACTTTGATGCAATAAATTTTTTATGGATATAGAAATTGGACTCCCTGTAATTTCACATCACGAAATGTGACTCTTACAATCATTTCAACCAAATCTAATATAAACTTATTTTGTGTGGCTCTTGAGTTCTACAGCAACAGGTGACAAGCTGTATTCAGTCAATGTACAGTGATTTCCTGAATCTGGTTGTAGAACAAAGCTCAAAGAAAACAATATTTTTACATGGGGACATATAAAATATGAAAGAATTCAGAAAAATTAAGTCAACCACAAGACATGTTAGATGAAAATTATCTATCACAATTTCTTAAATCATTGCTTTCATACATACATTCATTTATTTAATCAATCAAAAAATTCAGGTACTTAAAATCATGTACCTGATAATGTTCTAACTGCAAGGATTGTAGGAACAAACAAGACAGACATAATTTCTTACTTTCATATAGGTTGCATCACATGATCACATGACAGTTTACTTGATTATTAAACATTTCATCTTACCTACATTCTCCCTTAAGTGAGAGTAATATAGAAAATCCATTTTGAGTACATTAAAAATGTAATTTGGCTGGGGATGTGGCTCAAGTGGTATCACCCATGCTTAGCATGCTGTAGGCACGGAGTTCGATCCTCATCACTACATAAAAATAAAATAAAGATATTGTGTCCACCTAAAACTATAGAATAAATATTTTAAAAAATGTAATCTACTCTGTTTCTTTATTTTTCTTGTAAAAAATATTTTTTTCCAACCACAGTAGTAACGGAAAAAAAATTAACAAAAATCCCATATTATTTATTGCAACAGAATTAGCAAGCTTACATTTTTGTTTTTAATTGGTTATATTATTATTATTATTTTGTTCTTTTACACATTCACTTTGTTCAGGTTTGATTGACATAAAAAGCTATACATATTCAATTCATACAATTCAATGGATTTGAGGGTAAGTATATACCTGTGCAAACAGCACCACCCTCAAGGCCATAAACATGTGCATCAACTTCTAAAGTTTAATTCTGTCCTCTTTATTGTTGTTGTTGTTATGGTTTGTGTGTGATAAAAATACTTAAGATACACCCTTTGGGTGTGGTCTTAGTTATCCTGGAGGGTTTACTGTGATTAAAAATTTGTTCCTATTAGATCATGTTGTAGAATTTTTGAGGCACAGGTCCCAGGGGAGGTCCCTCTTTCTTCCGGGGCATTCTCTTGGAAGAAAGTTCTTCTGAGGGCATGTTATAAAAGATGAGTTTGGTTTATACTATTAACAAAAATCAAGGAAAATTCAAGACTCCTTCATTTTCACTAGCAATTCAAAATTTTCTTCCAAAGTCACCATTATCATGTTTCTTATATGTTTGAACCAATGAAATTTTATACATTGTTATGGCTTGTATAACAAATCACATGTTAGGTAATATAGGAGTGTTCTGAGGTGAAATGATTAGATAATGGGTATTGCAATTTCATCAGTGAATTAGTTCCTTTAATAAACTAATAAATTGAGTGGACTTCTGGGTGAAACTATAAGTAACTGATGTGTGGCTTGTTGCATGCCTTTGGGGATATGATTGTGTTCCTGGTTAGTGTAGCATGATCTAGCATGCACTCTTGTTTTTTCCACCATGATGTTCTGCCACAACTCAGGGCAATAGGCTTTGATGACCAGGGTCTGAGACCTCCCAAAACAAACTTTTCTTCCTCTAAGATGTTCTTGTCAGGTACTTTGATCAAAGCAATGAAAAGCTGATTAATACATCTGTTACATCACATAAAAATGAATTCCAAGTACAGTATGTGTGATTTAATAATTTTATTCTATGATATCATCACTAGTATGTGATCAAGGAAGTTTATATTTAATGTTTAAAAATACGATCTTATGTCTACATATAAAGAGCAAATGACTACTGTCTCTTGGTCATTATGTTTTTCTCTCTGGATATATCTGGATGTAAATGGGTTTAGGTAGACCTCAATATAGAGTAAGCTATAACAAGAGAGACATATTGAAGAAAAAACAGGGGTACACCCCTGGAAGAATTTTTTTTTTTTTTAGTTTGCCAAGAACCATTTTATGATTACAAGCATAACAGGTTTAGAACCAAATGATATCAAATATAGCTGACCACAGAGAGGAAGACAACCTGAAATTCTGTTAATATTGTTTTTTTTTTTTTTTTTTTTGAGAGAAAAGAGAGAGAATTTTTAATACTTATTTTTCAGTTTTCGATGGACACAACATCTTTATTTTTATTTTATGTGGTGCTGAGGATTGAACTCAGTGCCCCCGCACATGCCAGGCGAGCGCGTTACCGCTTGAGCCACATCCCCAGCCCTACAGTTGGGCTTTTTATGATTCAAATAGGTAGCCTGTTCTAGGTCCAAGCTACATTTTACATATATAATGGTATGGTACCAGATGAGGTGACAAATTCCCTTCATTTTTTTAACTCGACATGTATCCAAATAAAGCAAAATTAACATTGTAGTATTTGAATTTGAAAGTAGTATGTAGGGCAAAAAAGCAACATAGATGAGAAGCAGAAAGACTTCTCCTTCCTCTTTCTGAGGGTCTGAGGACTCTCCAGCCTAGTTATTAAGAGCTTCTCAACAGGAGAATTGTTGCAACCTAGGGCACAGTTACAAAGGGAATTAACAGAAAAAAAATTATGCAGTGAGATACATATGTATATATTCACCTGCAGGGAGCATAGATACTGTTTAATCAAAAATGCATTTTGTTTTTTCTGTCAGGACTTTAATAGTTAATTGGTTACCCCTCTGATAATAATGATGATGGTGATGGTGATGATGATGACAGTTTGTGGTTCCTTGTATGTATGTAGGTGTCTTTACATGTTCAGGTTTATTTATATAAAACATGCTGAGGTTACAAGGCCCTATAAATCGTTGTTGTTTTTTAGCGAGTCAAATCTTGTTTAGAAATGATTATTTTAGAAAGCACAATTGGATGAATTATGAATGACATACTGTTTTAAAAATTGATGAAAAATTTTTCTGTAAAATATTCCATACAAATGATTTTATGTTTTTAAATAAATGAATTTATTAATATTTAAAAATTAATACATCTTTATTAAAAATAAAGTTGTTCTACTGTCTAAGAAATTTTTACTTTCATTTATGTGTTATCTATTATCTGTATAATGATGGATATTTTAAATTTATTTCAAAAACATTATTTATTTGTACCTTATTTGTAAATCTTTTGCCTCACCCTAATTACAGGTCTTTTGAAATAGCTTTTCTAATCAGAGCTTATAAGATTGTTTTGACTGTGCTTTTTTTTGTATAACTACAGATAATTCAAGGTTCAAAAAAGGAAATAACTATGATATTCAGATGAAAATTTTAAATAAACCAAACTATTCCAAATAAAAATGATCAGGTAGTATTATACTTAGTGAGCATAGTCTTTGGTGATGAGTAAATAAGAATGATTCATTAAAACTGCATTTGGTAGTGGCTTTTTTCTTGATATTATTACTTTTTTCAATAATATGCATAATTGTGATTATATGTGTATATGTAAATACATATGCATACATACATAGACTGCTTAATCAAATAATTTATTAATTTTATAGTTCTGATATCCACATAATTTATAACATCCCACCATACATACAGAAATACAATTTTTAGAAAGTTTTATAATGATATTCCAAAGCAAAATTAAAATAATATATAGGTCCTTGGTAAATATCATTTGCATCATGGGTTTCAGCTTAACATGCTTATTATTGCATTATAATCATTAATAAAAAAAAGAATTATTTTATTTTGGTACCTTTAGCTAAAAACATATTAGAACCACACTCCTATGTGGTGCATAAATAATGCACCATTCATTAGACATGAATGGTGTTACTGGATAAGTTAAAAAAGTAAATAAAACTGCTTAAATGCAGGGCGGTTAAAAATATCATGTTGCCACATTGATTTAGCACAGATTTTATTTCTATGCATATGCAATACACATAATCTTAATCTTGGATTAACATGTAAAGCTATTAGTTTCATTTGAATTCTTATATAGTCACAAACATGGTAATTTGGGATATTTATTCCTGTTAAAAACTAGAATAGAATAGAATCTATGTAGAGAATATTGTGCATGTCAACTGATAAAGCTTTATAAAATCAACAAACCCTTTTGAGGGAAATTAAAATTCAATAGTAGAGAAACTGGGAAAGAAATTAAGAAATATGCTAATTTGAGGGGCAAATAAATGCATTCATTTCATGCTAGTAAGAATATGGGAAATAGTCAGCTGCAGTGGCTCACATCTGTAATCCCAGATGCTAGGGAGACCAGCAGAAGTATCAGGAGTTCACAGCCAGCCTCAGCAACTTAGTGAGGTCCTAAGCAACTCAGCAAGACTCTGTCTCTAATTAAAATATAAAAAAGGGCTTGGATGTTTATAAGTGGTTAAGCACCCTTGGGTTTAATCCCCAGTATAATAATAATAATAATAAGAAGAAGAAGAAGAAGAAGAAGAAGAAGAAGAAGAATAAGAATATGAAAAATATATTGAGTCAGGCTTACACATCCCTACTGTGAAGAAAGGGGGGGGGCAAAAAAGTAGTCATATGGACTAGGCTGAAACCAATTCACTGTTTTACATTTATTTCTTTTCATTACTCTCACAGTCAAGCTTACAGAAAGTGGAAATAGAAAAGATTACTTTCATTCTCAACATTTCTGGAAAATCCCTTTACCCTATTCTTAAATTAGACAACACTTTAATCAAGCTCAGAATGATTTTTGAAACTGATGGATTTGGTAGATAATTTATTTGATGAAAGAAGCAATAATTTCTTCCCCTTAATTATCTTCAAAACAAGACTTTCAAGAGTTTTTCTTAGGTTGAGAACATGCTGAGCCCATTACAAATGTCTTATATGTTTGCATATCAACCATCTTGATCATAAAATTCAAGAACCATGCATTTATGAGGTGTCTTTAATGTACACAGTTGACAAACTTAAGACTACAATGAAAACAGTATTACATCCAAACTTGTTATCTGTCACAATGCTTTTATATAAGTGCATTGAATTACACCTGCTTATTTCACCAGTCTATATTCTCCTGAGAGCTAGGGGTATTCACAAACAACTCATAAGACTATGCTAATTCCTAAAAGAAATTTATCGCTAAGTAATATATATTTATGATAAGTGGTTTGGAATTGCAACAAAGATTTTTTTCCCCAGTTTGCTTGTTCACTTAAATGGAAAAACCCATCCTTTTTTCAAACATAACTTTATCTCCACCTCAAGAACAGATAATTGTCATTCAACTTCAAAGCATAAAATATGTAATCTATAAAATTGGCTATATCTATTTCTTGGCATATAAAAACAGTGTGTTCGTCATAATATTTTTGCTTTTTTTTTCAGAAATAATATAATTATAATGCCTACTATTATGAACATCTTATTTCACTTTATACTGCATCCTTGATAAATAGGAAAATAAAACTTCACAAAGTTTCTGTTATTGAACTTATAATGGCATGTGTTTTCACATATATTCCATTGGCTAAAATTTGGTCATATTACTGTATCTAATTTTAAAATACAGTTTTGCAAATTGAGGGAGAAATGAAATCTGTTAAAAGTTACCCTAATGTGTAAGATACTGAAAAATGATTAAATCCATATGTCGAGAAAGTGTATCCGAATAAATCAGAGTAAAATCAGATAAATCAATATGAGACCTGAAATACTTATAATAAGAATTTAAGAGAATGAAATTATCAACAGTGTCTAAAATCTTGAAATCGTAAATATTTAGATATAAAAAACAAAACACTGACAAGATTGAATGAGATAAAAGTTAAAGACAACTTAGAAATGAATGTTATTAGCATTAAAAATATATAGACTACTCAGATTCACTGAACAATTCTAGAAAAAAATATATGTGCCTATTTAAAGTAAGAAGAGTCCTCAAAGGGCCAAATACTATAAAATGAATTTATTAATAAAAATAACCAATAAAATATGGAGAATTGTATAAGTTGTTTTAATAAATGTTCAAGATATAAACATAAATAACACTGCAACTAAAACAGGTTTAATTGATAAAATAAGACTTTTTAACAATAATACGTTAGAAATTTATGAATATAGATGCAAATGTTTCCAATGTAGATTGAAACTACTAAGTAAGTTGAAAATCAGTTAGCCTTTCACCTAAAGCTTTTCTCAATTTTGTTCACAAGTCCATTTTCCACTAGAAATTCTCCTTTATCTATTCTTAGTATCTCTCTGCTCTAGAATCAATTTTTCCTATTGTACAAAGTATAGGATTATGGGATATGTATAATTTTAGTTTTAAATATCTCTATTGTTGACTTGGCCATTGTTTTTAATAATGGTGTCCTAATGTTGCTCACTCTATTTCTTATAAAACAGGCTGAATACACATTGCCCTCCAGAATGTCTGATTATTCATAAATCATGATTATTATGTGCTATATAAGATTCTAAATCTATTTCCATAAATAAATTTATTAGAGATTTGTCTTTTGCCTCCCAATTCAGGACTAAGGAAGACAGAACTGGGTTTCATCATTAATCAAGAATTCCCACGCATAGAAAATAATGCAGTCAGTCCTTTGCCTGGGTTTTCCAGAGTCTTTACTAATTAGCTCCTACTAAAGTTTGAAACATTAGCTTCTGGAACTATTAACTGTCGAATGATTAATTTTCTGTCTTCAGGCTATTGCTAAGGAACCAAGTGACCGATAATAACACCGTTTCAGTTATTTAACACTGGTGCTAATTTATGTACATATTCTAAAACTGGAAATTTTTAGGTAAAATATGCTTAGATTTGCTTACATCTTTGATCTTATCAGACATTATCTAGAGCCCAGCAGAAAATAAACAGCATTTTTGAAGAGTAGTTAGAGAGACATGAGAGAAAGACTAAGGAATAAAGCAATGTATGAGACAAAAGGAGGGAACAGAATTACATGAGCACTAAAATGTCAAGAAACTTGGAAATAAAATTACCTAATAAGTGGTGGAGAAATGTAATTTCTTCTAGCACATAAAAATGCTTAGCTAAATTATACAATAGAGAATTGCAAATTAATACATGAGACACTACTTACTATAAACCAATTAAAATAGTAACACAATCATTTTTAAAAGAAAGACAACACCCAGTGTTCTAAAGGCATTGAGAATATGGGCCTCAATGAAGCTATGCAGTGACTCAAATATTTTGGATAAAAGTTGGGGAGTTTCTTACAGGGATAAATGCAAGATAATACTTTTCTATTCAAATGCCATTTCTAGAAGTTTACTAAAATGAATGGGACTAGAGTTGTGGCTCATTGGTAGAGTGCTCACCTGGCATGTGTGAGGCACTGGGTTTTATCCTCAGCACAACATAAATATAAAATAAAGATATTGTGTCCACCTAAAACTAAAAACATAAATATTTAAAAAGCTTACCCAAATGCAATGAAAGAAATACAACAATGTAAAATTTGTAGGTAAATATTTTATTAACATCAGTCATATGAAAAAAAGCTAGAAATATCCTTAATGTGTATCAACAGTTGTGTAAACACATTGAGGTACACATAAAAAATATATACTAAAATACTCTTTTGTGTACATACACCAACCTGGGTGAACTCAGACAAATTATTCTTAGTGAAAAAGAACAGTCAGAAAAGAGTAAATGCTATATAATTGCATATTTATAAAATTTTAGAAATATCATAAATATAATGTTGAAAAGCAAATTAATTGTTTATGTCCAGAAGAGGGTACTCATTAAAGAAAAAAATATGTAGGAACATTTTCACAATAGTGGAAATATTCTGTGGTACAACAGTGGTAATAGTTCATCATCTTTCAGAACCTCCAATTGTCTCCCTATAACTATTTCCTTTAATTACTTAATGAAGGAATATTTCCAATTTTAACTTTTTCATGTGTCTCCTAAAAATGAACTATATCTCATAGTTCCACTTTCAACAAATTTTACCATATTACTAAATTATGACCAGTAAAATCCCAAACAAAACACATGTATTCAACAACTGTGTCATGCCCTTAAAATATACACCTCTTTTTCCTTTTTCCTAAGTACATGTAGATAAAGACAAAATTCTTGCTAATGAGGAAATAATAGGAGGAAAATATCAAATTCCTAAAGGTCTTTTCAGAAACATCTAACCACACTACTCTTTGCTTTTAAGTTAATAGCAAGATGAGGAAAATTCTTGCACAGGAAATATTGAAGTAGTGAAGTTATCAGAAAAAAAATGGTGTGTAAATACCACCTGTTGACTTTTACCAGCAGTAGAAGTTGGTGCACATCTGCAAGTTGCCTCTTGATGTTAAAGTTGCCAAGTAAAATGTAGTACAGACAGGCGGTCAGAAAAATGCCTTGATCACATAGAAAAGATGTAATATAAGGAGAGCAACTAAGAACAGAGCAGGGAGGAAGAGCAGGAGAAAAAGATTAACATTAAACAGGGAGGAGAGGTGAGAGGAAAAGGGAGAGAGAAGGGAAATTGTATGCAAATGGAAGGAGACCCTCATTGTTATACAAAATTATATATAAGAGGTTGTGAGGGGGAAAGGGAAAAAAAACAAGGGAGAGAAATGAATTACAGTAGATGGGGTAGAGAGAGAAGATGGGAGGGGAGGGGAGGGGGATAGTAGAGGATAGGAAAGTAGCAGAATACAACAGTCACTAGAATGGCAATATGTAAAAACGTGGATGTGTAACCATTGTGATTCTGCAATCTGTATACAGGGTAAAAATGGGAGTTCATAACCCACTTGAATCAAATGTATGAAATATGAAATGTCAAGAGCTTTGTAATGTTTTGAACAACCAATAATAAAAAAAAGAAAAGAAATAGAGTAAGAGTTGTGTTGTTGTGATGTCAGTGCTACATAATCAGTGGATCCTGTCTCATTGCCCACACAAGGTCTCAAGCTGCAAACTCTCCAAACCTACTGCAGCAGAAAGACTTGTCAGAAAATCATCGAGTAGTATAACTCATCTCCCTTATTGACAGTATTTTTCATATGATTCCATGTTATATTTATGAAATATGAGTCTACATAAATGGATTAAACATTCCAATCGACTGTTGATCAAAAGGCATGAAAGTTTCATTATATTTTGTTATCACTTATTTATCATATTTTTCAAATTTAATTTATTGCCTAACTGAAAATAAAATCTCAATTACCACAATGTTCATTAAACCATAGTGACTTAAAACATATCAACAATAAATGGATGGGTGAAAGCTTTATGATGCTATATTACCAAAAACATCGTGTTGTTATTATAAAATTAATATGTTACATTCTTAAGTAAACTCCAAGAATTTTATTATCTTACTATGAGGGAACTAGCCTTTGTTTGGTATAAGTTACATAGAAGTATTTTTCTGCATGGAAAATAAAATAATGTCTTCGCCTTTTGCTGGCAGAGAAATCTAAATGTGGCTCAGATTATTTAATATTTTGGAGTAGAAAAATGATTAAAAGTAAATATTATGTTCTTTTGACATTAAATAGCAAAATGTGATTTCTAAGGAAAAAGCTGCACAATTTAAACTCATATTTAAACAAGATGGCAATTTTTCAATTAAGAAACATCTAAATCTAAATATGTTCACACAGATGACAACAAACAAAAGCAAATCATAACGGGAAAAAAATAAGCAAATGAGTGGTGTTAAAACAGAGACCTGACATAACTATCAAGATTTCCTTCAACATGTAGACAGTGATGACTACACCAATTTATTTTTATAGAAATAAACATGTTGATGGTTGCACAAATCTGTAACTATGCCAAAGCCAATGAATTTTTCCATACCACTCAATAATTCTGCATACCACTCTTTCCCTCAATAGTAGTCACTGGACAGCTGTCTTGAAGCCCATGTGTGTAGTTCCTAAGCATGTTTGCATTAAACATATAAGATTTAATATTTTTAATAGGAGAACTTCTTTAGTTTGGTGAAATTATATAGTAAAGTGTGTTGTGATTATAACTAAAGAAAGAAAAAAATGAGTAAGTCGAGAGTGTTAGTAGCTTTTTTTTCCCACAGCACAAATAAAACATGAACAGTACTGCAATCATTATATTGCTTAGTGTACATAACTGTGTTTAATTTGTGTATGTACATTGAAGTACAGAGCACAAGAAGTTATTTTGTGAATCTTTGATCACATTCAATACCTTTCACCTGGAGCACATCTTACTGAGTATTTTACTTATGCAGAAGAAGAATGCTGTCTTTTATGGATATTGTTGTTAATTAACACTGTAGAGATAATGATTAAAAGTACAGTATTTTTATGATTTGAGGACATAGCTTGGTTCTAAAGCACTTACTCAGCATATGCAAGGTCCTGGGCTCAAGCTGGAATACCACACAAACACACAAAGAAAAAAGATTTCCAAACTAAATATTTAAAATGCATGGTAAATCCATATCCTTAAGATGTCACAATTTTGAATTAATTAAAATGTGAACAATTACAATTATGATATTTTTTAAAAAGTTGCAGAATAATAAAAAATGTAACAAATTAAAAACAAATTTTAATGTGTGATAACAATAAAAGGAAAGCATACGACTATATAAACTTCAAGCCTGTGTTAGATTTGTATTTTAAGTATAAATTATTTCATATTTTTCATATTCATTTTGCTAATATCTTCCATAGTGAGATTCAAAAACCTTGTTTGTAGGACTAAAAATGGTACAAGAAAGGATTTTATAGGTTTTAACCATAAAGAAATGATAAATGTTTGAAGAGATGGATACGTTTACTCAATTTAAACATTATGTTATCAAAACATTGCTTGTATTCAGATTCACATATATAATTTTGACTTTTATGAGTCAGTTAAAAATAAGATAAGATTTTTTAAAGTATTAAGTAACATTTCAGGTTTTTTTGTAGAAAGGTGATAATGAATATGACATAGTGTTTAAAAAAATACATAAAATTGTTATTATCACTACTCCAAATAAATACTAAAATGAATCACAATATATGTAAGGTTTGGTGAGCACAAAAATTGGGTAAAAATTTTAATCCTTGAAATATACTTTTTAAAGTTAAGTAATAGTAAATTTGAGCTCTTATGCTACAATTTATGTTAGTAAAGGTGCAAGGAAAAATGTCAAATGACTTGCATTTTTCTTTCTTGTTAAAAGCTTCCCCATGTGGAAAGTTGTCTTACATTGTGTCAAAAGAATAAGCTGTAAGATTGCTAATGTTTAATACATTCTGAGAATAACTGCCATGTACTATACTAATTTGACCTTTTCAGAGCTCTGAATTTGATTGGATGGACATTTCTCTTCTATTTAAAAACTCAAACCCCTGTTGGGAAGATTTAGAATGACCATCTGTTGAAATTCAGAATACTAAAAAGGTTAAAGTACACAACCAAATGCTTCAGAGTATATTTCATAATTATATCTTGCAATCTTATTTTCTTTCAAAAATTCTGAAAACATTACATGACATGATTTAATTTTCATTATTCAGAAAAAACAATGGTAAAGTGGATATGTTTTGCTGTTGGGTGCTATTTGGAAGGTCTATATAAAATTGTTCCTTAGTTTTGTGGAGCTGTTGGGGATAAGTGTGGCCACTTCAGCAAAATGGAATGTTTTCATTTACTAAGCTGGAAAATGTAAAAATAAACACAGTTATGGTAGAAAGAAAAACAGGAAGATTTTGTCCTTTATTCAACCACAAATATTGAAATAAATTGTGCTTCAATCATACTATACTTATCATGCAGTCATAATATTCTGGAAATTTAGACTAATTAATTAAAACCAAAAAGCTTATACTGCAGAAAACGAATAAATTTAAAAATTCAAACTTATTTTCAAATATGTAAATTTGGCATACTATATAGTAATTACAACAGAAAAGGTCATTAACCTAAATATATTCATTTTATAATATTTTGATAAGTACAGTTTGTAGACAATATTTGAAAAAATGTGAAAATAATTTATTTCAATTAAGTATATTTTGAGTATTCTAAGGCTCAATATATTGTGTTTGATTTCTCCTGCTGTACTCATTTCCTTAATTATTATGTACTATAAAAGTATGAATACCGTGTAGATTCAGATCACAGTAAAATGTCCATGTGTAACTTAGGTCTAAATCCTAAATTCTTGAGTACTACTTAGCCCATATACTTTAATATAAATGTTACATGTTAAAATATAGAAATAAAACCACAGAAATTTAAACAGAGAAAAAAATTCTGAAACAGTTGTGTAGATCCTTAAGGACAAATTGAAAGTATCTAAGATCTGACTTTGAATGAATGGCTTCTTAAATTACAAAAGGGAAGGAATAAACAAAAACTTGATAATTACCAGCTTGGAGGAACATTTCCAAATTTGATTAGAAATTTAAGAAAATTATGAAAAACAAAAAAACCTGTAGAATGTAGTGGGAAAATACTACAATGGGAGAATATGAAATAAATAACAATTGCTGTTAATTTCAATGTGAAATAGAAGGTTTTAAGAACATTTTATATTGCTGAGAGAAAAAAAAAAGAATTGTCAAGCAATTCAAAAATGAAAGAATTTATCCCTAGTAGATTTGTACTACAAACAATTCTAAATTGGTTAAACTGAAGAAAAATCATCCCAGATTAAAATCAGAGCTATAAAAGGAAAAACAAATAGCAAAATGTTGAAGAAATTCTTTCAAGCTCCAATTCTTGCTCAGAGTTGTTATTACTAACAAGACATTCCTAACAAAGCAGTTAAACTGAACCTAATTGCAAATGTATTACTTCAGTATTTTTCATTTTTTGCCTTTAGATATTAATTGAATTGGTGACTATTTAAAATGTTACTTCAAGAATACCTATTTCTTGTGTACAGTATATTAAATTTTATGTCTTTTTTTAAACACTGATTCATGTTCATTGTATTCTAAAAGATGATAAATTTAGAACTTTGTTATTATTAAGGATTTTTTTTTAACTTTTTTGTTATGGGTGGACACTATATTTTTATTTTGTTTACGTATTTTAATGTGGTGCTGAGGATCAAACCCAGTGCCTCACATGTGTGAAGCAAGTGCTCAGCAACTGAGCCACAATCCGAGCTCTTATTAAGGATTTTTTAAACAGATATTTTTAATTCATTGCTTTATCATGTGTGGGGTATGTTGCCTTAAAAAAAGTCTGGAAACATTTAAGAAGAACACAATAAAGATGAGAAAAATAAAAAAAAATTCTCTATACAATTCTGTGTTGACAGGTTGATAGTAATATGTATAAGCACATTAGTTGACTCATCCTTTTCTGGCTTCTAATATGACTAACAAAAAAAATTTTGCTTATCAGTGTCACATCCTATAGTTGTTGACATAGTGTTACATCCTAGAGTAATATTAAGATATTTTTACACCATAACATGTAGGATGAAATTAGCATATCATAGGTCAATGGACTTTTAGTGATTTTATAGCCATGGATTAGAAATATATGAGAGTATTAAATTAATCTAATTTTGTCTCACCAATTACTGAATTTATTCATCTCCATCTCTGAGAGATCACACACAATCTGTCTATGCTACATTATGTCACTTGGAAAGAATTATGATCCTCAATACAAAGTTATATGAGCAGTATGAAGTCTGATATTCAAAAATATATGTGTAGAAAATTTGGATATCTATTTGGTAGACATAAAGAAAGATAGAGGGTAGACTACTAGGTATATTATACATATATAACACACAGAATTGTATTTAATATAAATATAGCTTTCACTTTACATCTACATGAGAAGGTAGATGTATATTTATATACATATTCTGCTTATCATTATATATTTTATTTATCATTTATTGCATCTATCCTAGTATTTTGATATTTAATATTTATTATTTTTGATCTTTCTGTTTATTATAGTAACAACTCTCATTAATTTTATATTTATATTAATATTAAGTCTTAATTTATAAGACTTTTTTCCTGTAAAAATTTTAATTTAAATAATTGTCTTTTCTCTATTTAATCTGATTCCTACAAATAAAAATTATAAATCAAATAAATGATCTATAGTGTGCAAACCTCTAAAGTATAAAGTACATAAAACTGCCTTAATTTTAATCAAATATTAACTTAAGACTGTCTTAGTTAAAATTGATATATCTAAAACTTCTCAATTCTTGTTTTAAAATTAGCAATGTATCTGTATTTCTTATTTTTTTTCATTTTGAGTATTTTAATAATATCTAACATATCTATTAGAGCCAAATCATTAAATATGTGGCTTCCAGAACAACTTACACACTTAATTTCTCTCCTACTTTTTGGATTGATCCTTATTAATGCTTTAACCATTTTATTTATATACATAAAATATACCTTAAAATCACAAAGATGTACATATAAAAAAAACCTCTTACTTGTCTATTATTGTCTCATCAGGTTTTCAGAATAATGGCATTTCCCATTGTATTATAATTGCAAATATAATCACAATTTCTTTGAGAATTCCCCTGAAACAAACACCCAAGATCAAAGTAACTGATTCAAGAAAATGTATTTTCAAGTGTTTCATATTCCAAAATTAAAAACAAAATTTTTGATAACTCATAGTCAAATGTTTAAAACATTGATTTTTTTAATTAATTTATTTTTTTTAGTCGTACATGACAGCAGAATGTATTTTGACAAATGGTACATACATGGAATGTATATACATCAATCATATTGTCTATTCTATTCTGCTGCCCTTCCTATACTCCCTACTCCTCCCCTCCTTTCTCTCTATCCAATCTAATGTGACTCATTTTTTTTTCTTTTTCTCCTCACAACATCATACATGCATTCTGTATAACAATGAGGTTCTCCTTCCATCTTCCTTGCAATTCCCCTTCTCCCTCCCATTCCCTCCCATCTCTCGTCCCTGCTTAGTGGTAATCTTCTGCTCATGCTCTTCCTCCCTACTCTGTTTTGAGTCACCCCCTCCCCCCCCTATATCAAAGAACTCATTCGGCATTTGTTTTTTAGGGATTGGCTAACTTCACTTAGCATAATCTGCTCGAATGCCATCCATTTGCCTGCAAATGCCATGATCTTGTTATTTTTTAGTGCTGAGTAATATTCCATTGTGTATAAATGCCATATTTTTAAAATCCATTCATCTATTGAAGGGCATCTAGGTTGGTTCCACATTCTAGCTATTGTGAATTGTGCTGCTATAAACATTGATGTGGCTGTGTCCCTGTAGTATGCTCTTTTTAGGTCTTTTGGGTATAGTCTGAGAAGGGGAATAGCTGTGTCAAATGGTGGTTCCATTCCCAGCTTTCCAAGGAATCTCTATATTGCTTTCGAAATTGGCCGCACCAATTTGCATCCCCACCAGCAAAGTATGAGGGTACCTTCCCCCTGCCCCACATCCTCGCCAGCACTTATTGTTGTTTGACTTCATAATGGCTGCCATTCTTATTGGAGTGAGATGGTATCTTAGAGTAGTTTTAGTTTGCATGTCTCTGATTGCTAGAGATGGTGAGCATTTTTTCATGTATTTGTTGATTGATTGTATATCCTCTTCTGAGAAGTTTCTGTTCAAGTACTTGGCCCATTTATTGATTGGATTATTTGCTTTTTTGTTGTCTAACTTTTTGAGTTCTTTGTATACTCTAGAGATTAGAGTTCTATCTAATGTGTGAGGGGTAAAAATTTGTTCCCAGAATGTAGGCTCCTTATTCACCTCACATATTATTTCTCTTGCTGAGAAAAAAAAAAACTTTTTAGTTTGAATTCATCCCATTTGTTGATTCTTGGTTTTAACTCTTGTGCTATAGGTGTCTTTTTAAGAAATTTGGGGCCTGCCCCCACATGATGAAGATTAGGGCCAACTTTATCTTCTATTAGAAGCAGAGTCTCTGGTCTGATTCCTAGCTCCTTAATCCATTTTGAGTTGACTTTTGTGCATGGTGAGAGAAAGGTGTTCAATTTTCTTTTGTTGCATATGGATTTCCAGTTCTTCCAGCACCATTTGTTGAAGATGCTATCCTTCCTCCATTGCATGGTTTTAGCACCTTTGTCTAATATAAGGTAGTTGCAATTTTATGGATTGGTCTCTGTGTCCTCTATTCTGTACCATTGGTCTACCAGCATTTTTTGGTGCTAGTACCATGCTGTAAAACATTGATTTCTAAAATTGTATTTTAAATAAACCCAGTGTCTCGAGTGCATTTAATATGGGTCATTGTTTGAATATCAGGTATTGCCAAAAAAGCCTGTGTTGATTCAGGAATGTCCACAGCTAAAATATTTTGAGACCTTTATCCTAATCAATGCATCTTACAATGAATGGACTAACTGTGCTACCTATAGGCAGGTGGGAAAAGGCTAGAGGAGGGCATGGGAACATGCCCTGGAATGGTTTGTCTTTGCTCTGGAACCTTCCCCTTTCTCCCCTTCTCTTTTTGCTTCCTGGTCACTATGTATGAAACAATGCTTCCCTATTATGCTTTTCCATCATGAAGTTCTGCCTTATTTTGGGCTGAGAACAATGGAGATGGCCCACCATGGACTGAACCACTAAAATCACAATGCAAAATAAACCTTTAATTCCTTTACAGAGTTTTCCTTGTCAAGCATTTTGGTCACAGGGACACAAAGCTGACTAACACATGAGTTGGAAGAAACATAAATTGTGACATTATATTGAAAATATTTAATAATACTATGAAAGATGATTATTGATAATATATTAATATTATATTAATTGGAATATATATTATGCAAAACTAATATTAAAAAATATCTTTCTTCTTTTGAGTTCTTTATATATTCTGTTGATTAACCCTCAGTCAAATAGCTGTCAAAAAATTCCCTCATGGTTTTTATATAGTGTTTACTATTCTTATGACTCTATTCCTCATATAAATTTAAAACTCGGTGTTTATCCAGTTAGTGATATTCTAATATGACTTGATATCCTCTCAAGAAATTTTAAAAAAGAAAAAAAAATTACTCCATGTTTTAATCAGCTTTTCTGTTGTTGTGACTAAAAGATCTGATAAGAACAGTTTTAAAGGAGGAAAAGTTTATTTGTGGGCTGACAGTTTCAGAAATCTTAGTCCAGAGAAGGCCAGTTCCATTCCCCAGGGCTCACAATGAGGCTGAACATCCTATCACTTTGGTTACTACTCAGTAAACTCCCATCAGGGATTTAAATCACTTATTGGATTATGAGACTTGCCACTCAACCATTTCTCCTCTGAGCCTTCTTGCATTGTCTCACACATGAGCTTTTGGGAGGCACTTCACATCTAAACCATAACATCAATATTGTCTGCGACAGTTTTCTTCATAAAGTCACTACATTGAGAAAGTCAGATTTCTGTAAATACAATAAATACTTGACATAGTTGACTTATACAGAGAAAAGATTTATATTTTGACTCTAGTTTGGGGGGTTTTAGTCCAAGATCAGTTAGTTTATTTGCTATGCACTTATAGTGGAATGCAATGGTAGGTGGTGAACATACCCTGAAGGACAAACTACTCACCTTATACTAAGGAGTCAAACATGATAAAAAGAAGAGAGTGGGTTCCCTAAAATTCCATTAAGAAAACATGAAATCAGACTTCATCTATTTTATAGCATCTCTATAACACCCACCTCTTTGGGATTCTTACCTCTTTCCAAATAATTCCATACTAGTTATTTGGTCTTTAAAATATTGATTTTGGATGATAATAAATATATAGAATGTAGGACTGATCTTCTAAAAGGTAAAAATAAAGAAAATCGAGATTTTTATTGATTTATTATTTGAGTAACCATTATACTTAAAATTGTGTGTGGCAAATAGTAGAGAGTAACTAGATACTTAATATTTTCAAACAGTTGTTCACTGAGTTGATTATTATTATAATAAATGATTGTATCATTAGGCATGTGAATTAACAATTAGTAATAATTTACATACCAATATTTAAAGAAAGAAAACCAAGATTAGTTTATGTACAATAAAGGAATGAATAACCATTGTTATGTTTGTGTGTGAAGTGTCCCCCAAAATATATTTGAGAAAATGCAGGAAGGTTTAGAGGAGAAATAATTAAGATATAAGAATTTTAACCTGAATGTTAAGGTCTGTAAACAAGTCAGATTGGCACCTGTTATTTTGCCAGAGAAATGTTAGAGTCTGTAAACAAGTCTGGATGGTGCCTGGCAAAATGCCAGAGGGAGTGGTTTGTGAAGTAGCAAAAGCGAGCCATTAAGTGTGGAGATTCCTTATTGGTTGACTGCTGTATCTATTTTATGCTAATTAGATAAGCTGTGTAAAATGTAAAAATACCGCTCATATTCTACAATAAATGGCTTCCACTCCTGCTGCATCAAGGAACACAAGTTGTTCGTCACACCCCGGCATTAACCCAATCAATAAAATAATACCCTGGTGAAATTACTGGAGTGGTAACTGAGTTGGAGTTTGTGGCTGGAGAGGTGCGGGGGAATTGGGGGCTTGACATTGGGTTATATATTTTGTATATGGTAAGAGAAATTTTCCTCTCAGCTTCCTGATTATCATGTGAGCCACTTCCCTCTGCCATACTCTTCTACCATGATATCCTGCCTCACCTCAAGCCCTGAGGAATGGAGCTGGCTATCTATGGAATGAGACTTCTGAAACAGTGAGCCCTGAAATAAACTTTTCCTCCTCTATAGTTGTTCTGTCAGGTCTTTTTCTCATATCAGCAAATAAATAAACTGATTACAACAAAAATTGTTTCCAAAAATGGGGATGTTTCTGTTGCTAACTTGACCATGTGGCTCATATGCTTTTGGAGTATTTTGGAATTGGTGATAGAAATTTTCAGAACTAGAATTATTTATTTAATACAGAATTGTATTGAGTATGCATATTATGTTGTTTTTTTCATTGTATATTATCTTTGCTAATGGTTTTCTATTTCAACGAGTAAGACAATTTGAGGATAAAACAAAAAAATATCTTTGTACAAAAGAAATCACTCTTAAAAAGACACATTTAGGTTAGAGGATATAAATCCTTAGTAACACAGAGACTAAAAAAATACATTAAAAAAAGAAAAAGAGAAAAAGAAAGAAACAGTATCTTTATTTTTTGTTTACTATGTTGAATATCATTGAATTATAGGAGCTGATACATACAGACAAATCAAGTTCCTATTAAAACTATTTATATCAATGTTAACCTCCACTTTATTTTTCTAATGAGTAGAAAGTTATTAAATAAATGAATTTTTACCTTACTATATTCTTTTTGTGGTATGAGATCAGAGAAAAACCAAAGTGCCAAAAAAAAAAAATTCTGGGCAAATGAATTTCCATTTACAATTTTACTTCAAAAGTGTAACTTTATTTAATACATACACACACACACACACACACATGCACACACACTGGCAAAAGTCTTTTAAATATGCAAAACTTTGGAGGACAAATTAACTCAAGGCTACAAGATTTATCCATATGTACTTATCTGATTTTCATACTGATACTTTGATATGTTATATCACTATTCTCATTTATTTCTAAGGTTTTCATTATTTCTCCCCTGGTTTCTTTTTTAAATATTTATTTTTTAGTTGAAGTTGGACACAACACCTTTATTTTATTTATTTATTTTTATGTGGTGCTGAGATCAAACCCAGGGCCTTGCTTGTGCTAGGTGAGCCCTCTAACACTGAGCCACAACCCCAGCCCCTCTCTGGTTTTTATGCTATCCATTCATTACCCAAAAGTGTATTATTTAATCTTGATTTTTTTAGAGTGGTTTTTCCTTTTTATATTTTTGGTGATTTCTTATTTTATCCAATTATGATCTGACAAAATGCAAGGTATTATCTCTTATTTTTCATATTTACTAAGATTTTCTATGTGACCTAAAATATGGTCTATTTTAGAAAATGTTCCATGTACTGCTGAGAAGAAAGCAAATAATTAAATAATTGATGGAATAAATATCCCATGGATGTCTTTTATACCCCTTTATTAATTATATTTATTTGGTTTCTAGAATTTTTACTTAGCTTATGTAAGGATGATCTATACAGTGATAAGTTTGGTGTTTTAAAATAACTCAGTATTATTTTATTTTACTCTATTTGATTCTGATTATTGAGAAGGATTTGTTTGATATACATAGATGCACTATTGTTTTAGTTATACTTACAATCATTATACCCTTTGGTTATATTATTCCCTAAATAGTATGAAGTGACCTTCTTTATCTCTTGTGAATATTTTGGCTTATAGTCTATTTTATCAGAAATAAGACTAGCTACTCCTGCTTGTTTGAGTACCATTTGAATAAATTCTTAGAAGTAAATAAAAATAGTTAAATAGCATACCAAAATCTCTGGAATTGAATGAAAGCAGTTCTGATAGAAAAGTTTATATCAATGAGTTAACAAATCAAAAGAATTGAAAGACATCAAATAATTTAACATTTCATCTCAAGGCCCTAGAAAAAGAACAAATCAACTCCCAAATCAGTAGAAGACAGAATCATTAATATCTGAACTGACATTAATCAATAAAATTGTGAATAAAAAATGCAAAAATCAACAAAACAGTTTACTTTTGAAAGTATAAGCAATTTTGATAAATGCTTAGCCAAGATAATCCCCCCAGAGAAAGATAACACTCATGTTAACAAAATGTAAGATTAAAAAGGAAATATCACCAGACTCCTAAAATCCATAAGATGACCAGAAACAATTAAAATTTTTTCTCCAAAAAAAGTAGAAAATCTGGAAGATATCTACAATTCCCTACAGATATGATTTATTCAAATAGAACCTTGAGCATATTAAAAGCTTAAACAGGTCAGTATCAAGTAATACAATTATTTAGCTATCCTTTAATTCCAATCATCCTCAAATTATTCTATAAAATAGAAATGGAAGGAATACTGCCAAACTCATTCTATGAAGCCAGTGTCACTCTAATACAAAAATCAGACAAAGATTTATCAAGAAAAGAATATGTGAGGACAGTATCATTGATGAACATAGTTGCAAAAATTCTTTTTTATTTGTTTTAATTATTTACACATGACAGTACAATGATCTTGACATCATACATTTGAATCAGATGGGATATAATTTCTCATTTTTCTGAGTGTACAGGTTGCAGAATTACATTGGTCACGCAGTCACATATATACCCACAGCAATAATAAAGTCTGTTTTATTCTGCTGTCCTTCGTTTCCCCCCTCCCTCCCTTCCCCTCTCATCACTTCTCTCTACCCAATATAATGTGACCCACTTCTTTTTTTCCCCCTGACATCATCATACATGTATTCTGTATAACAAAAGGGATCCCCTTCTCTCTTCCATGCAATTCCCCTTCTCCCTCCCTTTCCCTCCCACCTCTCTTCCCTATCTAGAAGTAATTTTCTTCTCATGTTCTTCCTCCCTACCCCATTTTCTTAAGAAAATGTTGGCAAACTGCATACAAATACATATCAAGAAGATACTGCATCATGATCAAGTGGATTTCATACCATGGATGAAATGTTAGTTCAATATATGGAAATCAATAAATGTCATTCACTATGTAAATTGATTAAGAACAAGATTAAAATAATTATCTCAATATATACAGAAAACATATTTGACAAAATACAGCAACTATTCGTGTTTACAACACTAGAAAAACTAGGGATAGAAGAACTTACTTCAACCTTGTAAAGCAAGGCTTATTTCATCAAAATAGAGGAAAAATAAGTAGAGTAAAGGAAAAAGTTTAAGGAGGAGGAAGGAGGAATAGGAAAAAAAATAGAAGAACAGTGAATAAATCTGACCAAATTTATGTATGTGGCCCAGTGGATCCTGATGTTGGGTATGTCCACAGGAGACTATTTTAGAAAATAAATAAATAAACTAATATTGTAAAAAGACTGACACTCTACATTAGTAGTAGCACTAAACTGATTTCTAATAATTTCAACTTTAAGATAAGAATTGTAAAATATAATAAATTAAAAGCATTCAGGTTATTAAGACCATAAAATGAATACGCATATGTCATTAACCATGGAGATGTGAGAAGGAGTACATGATCAGGTATTAAAGCCTCTCGTGAGATGCATCCAATCACACATTCTTCCCTTCCCACAATAGATGTATAATATCCAGACTCTCCAACTGCTTGGTTGTTTTAACAGTTTCTATTTAGGGAAGTTGGTAGATATTTTCTGGGAATATTTTTGCACAACATTTGTTTACAAACATACTTTTCAATAAACATAGCCTTATGCTATGACTTTTCCTGGTGATGCAGAAATAATAAATGTTGCATTCATCCATTTACATTTTCAATGGCAGAATGTTTGCTATTCCAAAGTAATATCTTACTGAAATAATACCAAGTATTACTTTAGATTACATAAAAAGAGTACAATAGATTTATTTATTTATTTATTTATTTGATATATTTTGGTACCAGAATTGAACTCAGGAGCATTAGAGCACTAAGCCACATCCCCAGCCCTATTTTGTATTTTATTTATGGACAGGTTAAAACTTCTGCAAGTAGTTTCCACTATATTTTGTACAGGTGATGACATTACAAAATTTATTCTTAAGAAAAGTGTTTTAGTCAGCTTTTTCACCACTGTGATAAAAAGTCCTGATAACAACAGTTAAGGGACAAGTACCTTGCTTTTGCTGAGGTTGGCTATGAACTTGACATCCTCCTGCCTCTGCCTCCTACCCAAAGGGATTACAGGAGTGTGCCACCGTGCCCAGTGCTTTACTAATATTATAAATATACTTAGAAATATCTGTTCATGTTTCTTTCCCAAGGTTTTCTTGTTATTGTTGTTTTTCAATTTACAGTTTTATTGATTTCACATTACTATTATTTTACTTGGCAAACCTGAAATTATTTTATTCTCTTGGTGCATTGAATCATTTATCACTACATATTACTTAGTTAATAGAAATAATTTTTCTTGTACATTTTATTTTCTGGTGAAATATTTCCTAGTATTCTTTTGATTTCATTGTCTTTATTTTTTCATTTCTTTATTTTTTTATATTTAGTGTACTTTTATTTTAGATATATGTGCTCTAAACAATACTTAAGTATTTATGCTTATGAAGGATGACTATGTAGACTGAAATGGGAATTAAGATTTATTTTATTGTTATTTTTAATATATAAAATTATTTTCTACCCTCCTATGTTATGCTGTTATTTTTCTCTTTTTTAAAATTTGTATTATTTCTTCATTTTTGAATTCATTTATTTGGGTTGTGTATATTTTCCACTTTCCATTATTTTCACTAGAGTATTTTTGACATTTTTTTAATGTAAAGTAATATCTCAGTTTAAAACATATTTCAAATTAACTCTAGATTATATTTTATAAGTCACTTTGGTCATATACACAAATGCACATATTATACAGTTCTTGAAATAATTTGTTTATTTAATAGTTGTTGAGATAATTATGAACATATTTATTTTATTCTATTATGTATAGTTATTAGCAAAAATATGTTTATGATTGTTCTTTGAATTTGTACCGGTAAGAAAACCTTTAGCTGGAAAGTTTAAAAAGCAATGTGATTATAAATGAACCTGTGGTTAACTTTTTATGAATTTAAAGCGATATTTTATGTGATATGTTTTATTATTAAAAACAAACATTGAATTGGGTTAATATGAATACTAACCAATAAGAAGATGGTTTGAAGATTAGAGTACTTAAAAACACAGATAAATAAATAATTAGGACAACTTGATAAAGGATGTGAAAGAAATGAGTTAAAATTTCAGAGAGGTTAAAACTTCTGCAAGTAGTTTCCACTAATATTTTGAACAGGTGATGACATTACAAAATTTATTCCTAAGCAAAGTGTTTTAGTCAGCCTTTTAACCACTTTGATTAAAAAGTCTTGATAACAACAGTTAGTGGCAAGTTTATTTGGGGACTCACATTTTCAGAGGTCTCAGTCTATAGACAACTGGCTCCATTCCTCTGGGCTCCAGGTGAAGCAGAACATAAGGACCTGGTAGAGTAAAACACTTAGAACTTGAAATCAGAAAGGAGAAAAATGAGAGAGAGAGAAAAAATATAAACTCTAAAGGCAGGCCCTCAAGAACCCACCTCTTCCATCCACACCCTATGTGCCTACAGAATTAACCACCCAGTTTATCCCTATCAGGGGATTAGGACACTGATTCACTTAATGCTCTCATAACCCACTCATTCGACATTTAAACTTTCTTGCATTGTCTTGCACAGGAGCTAACCATAACACCAAGTTTTCACGTGATCACATCACCTTGAATATCATCATCATATTTAGGGAGGAAAGGAAACAATAAGAATGTAACTAAGTATTAACTGATTTTCAAAATTATTCAGTTTGTGATTAGGGAAGTTCTCTTTCTCAGTTGCACTCAGTATTACTGTAATGCTGCAGTAATAATAATACCGAAAATCTCAATTACAAATGAAATAAAGTTTATTATTCTTATGCAAAATATGTTTTGACAACATTGGAATATTTTCAAAGAAAAATCCTGTGGTGACTTAGAATTTCAAGGAGCTTCAAATTTGGCATCTCTCTCTTTATTTGTGTTTGTTCCTTTCTACATTTTTGACTGGTACAAAGCACATCACAGGCCAGTCCCTACTTCAAGAAGAGGACTTGTAATCAGTCCATGTTCTTAGTTTTGAGGAAAAACCCAAGTACTAAAAACATCCTGTCATTTGTAACCATCAAATAGCTTAAACTCCATTCAAAGTATCACATACATATATTAATAAGATTGTTATCTTTCTCCTTGAATCAAAACTCCTATTCCTATTCCTTACACATCACAGGTCAATGTGATACTTCAGAGATTTTTTTTTTCTAATTTTAAATTATTTAAGTACTTTAGCAGTCATACCTATTCTTCATTTATATCACATTGCTATTTTTGATACATGTTACTTATATGACTATTTTTTTAAAGAGAGAGAGAGAGATAGAGAGATGTTATTTTTAATATTTATTTTTTAGCTTTCGGTGGACACAATATCTTTGTTTGTATGTGGAGCTGAGGATCAAACCTGGACCGAACGCATGCCAGGCGAGCGTGCTACTGCTTGAGCCACATCCGCAGCCCATATGACTATTTTTTGATACATCAATTTCCAATTTTTTCATTGAATTTTACTTTAGAAGTACTTAGTTCATAATTCTAGGGTTCTAGAATTAATAATGTTCTAAAATACCCACTAGTTTATTTTTTTTTACTTAAGAGAATTTTGCTCCATTTCTAATAAGCTGCCTTATCTTCTTCATTATAAATACAATACTTATTTATATTTCTTAGCTCTATTTGTGCTATATTTTGTGTGACTTTTTGTTGGAACAAACAATCAACCTTATAACCATATTATTTGTGAAAAGACATTAATTTCTTAAACACTAAAAACCATTGAATTCCTCTTCCAAATTTTATCTAAGTCCATTCAGGCCTACTCAGGAGTCATCTGTGAACATCTTGGGTGGAACATTTGGTTAGTTCCCTTATTATTTTTTAGCATATTAATTTCTCTAATCTTTCAGTATATTCACTAATCACTTAATTGTTATCATTAGTGAATGTGTGGGCTGTAAAAATTGTGCATTCCATTTTGTTACAAATGGATTTTGTTATAATAAAACAGGATGAAAAATAAGAATGGACTATAAAATTATGTTAAACTATTTTCTTTCATAAAATATAAAGCATTGTTTTATTCTTCCACTAACTGATTAAAATATGAAAAACACCATGGCAGCCAGATTGCTGCTTTTTTCCTTGTAAGTGTGCCTTTCTTTATCTTAGAAGCACTTTGATTTTTTATTTTATCTCTGGTATTTATATTGCGGACACACAACCACACAGATTCAAAAACACACATTTTTCTCTTTCTTTCTTTCTTTTTTTCTTTTTTTCTTTCTTTGTAAAATTAATGCTACCTGGCAAATAGTTACTTCAATTTGAAAACCTAAATTTCTTTAAAGAAGGTTAGTTTTTAAGCATTTTCCCATTTATATGCTCTTCTTAAAATTCAGATAATAAGGCAGTTTAAACTTTTCAAAAGTCTTATGAATTTTTACTGACATCTTACATTTACCTTTTATTTATTTTTATGTGAGGCTAATAAGAATTCTTGCAAATTTTTTACATGCATTTATTGATTTTTAGAGGGCTGTTCATTGTATATGTTTACAAACTCTCTTTGCCTAGATTGTCTTTTAAAAATATTTTGATTATTTTGTGTGTGTACTTTTTAAAAAATTTATTCTACTTTTGCTAATATAAATATATGAAAATATTGGTGTTCCTGTTCTCTGATTCACTAATTTTTGCTCCAGGGTTTCTTTTTATTTAGTTTATTATGAATTTTTACCTTGGTGCTCTTGAGAGTTCACAGAAAATTTAGGAAATAAATATAATGTTTGAAAAGTATATAAAATATTGTAGAAGTATTTATACAATAAATATTTCTTTATAATTTTAGTTAACACACATTTCTGTCTCTATAAACTCATGTTTAAATGTATTTATCTGTCATTTCTTGCTGACTAAACCCAGCTTTTGCTCTAGTACAGTCTGGGCCATAACAACCTTCAATTCTGTGTATGCAGACCAGGAAATTTTATCTTCTTATAAAAAAATTACAATGGTTACTTTTACTCTTTTTTGTAGAGTGATCTGATATAGAAAAGCGAGATTTATTAATGTATCTGAACTGGATATATGATAGAATTATACCATATTAATTCCACTTACAGTATAGCTAACCAATTTTTTCCACTTGTGCTGTCTCTTTGACACTGATCTATTGTTGACAAGCAGCAATTCTTCTGAAATAAGTTTCAGACATCAATTGGGTTTCTGAAGCTAAAAATGTCAATGACCTCTGTAAACAATTCTGGTAAAGTCATTAAGACAGATTTTTATATATACTCCAGTGAAGTATGGAGGTTCAGATTTTGGTGATGAGGGGCCATTGAATTCAGAACAACTCAATAATTTAAAACCAATATAATAGGTCCTTGGCAAGCTAGCAGTGCAGAAAGCATATGGAATCTGGTTACCCACCTAGATAACAAGTGTGTTTTCAGGAAAATTGAACAGAGGCTAAGAAGCCTTAGAGGCAACATCAAATGGATTAACAAAAAAATTGTGGGAGTCTCAGAGAAGAGACAGAAAATGGGGAAGAGAGAATATTTGAAGAAACAAGAGTTGAATACTTCCCAATTTTTTTATAAATATATCTCAGTGAATTCTAAGATGACTGCCAACCTTTAAAAAGACCCATGAAGATCAAACTGTCAAGTCTAAAACATCGGAGAGAATCATGAAAGAGATGAAAGAGAAATGACTCCTCATGTTAAAAGAAAACAAAGAACTGTTAACAAGAGTTCTATTTCTGACACAATTGTTGGTTGGAGAGAAAATTTTACATATTTCCAGATTAACAAATGCCAAGGAAGTTCATTGCCACTAGACTTGCCCTGCAGGAAATGGTCAAGGGATCTCTGCTTGGTAAAATAAAAGGATGCCAGACAAGAGGCAGAATCCATGGAAAGAAATGAAGATTCAGTTAATGGAAGTACATGAGCAATTACTTTAAAAAGTGGAATTTTTCTTTAAATTCCATCAAGTGTGTACCTGCTTGGTCCAGTTATGGATGTAGAGGAGTGAACATACAGCTTTGGGCTCTGTAAATTCTAAACTACCTTCATCTTACTTGAATCTATCAGAATCTTCCTTGAAAGATCCACCTTTACTTCTGAAGCCCAGAACTTTTTATCTTTATGGGTTCTAAACTTCATTTTCTATCCAGCTGGGAGTGTAAGAGTCTAAAAGATGTTATCTATATTTCCATCTTCTTATCTTCATCTTAGTATACTCCACTTAAGATTTGAAAAGAAAAATGAAAACTCTTGGGTTACAATAATCTTAGAGCTTTGATCAATAAATTTCTAGTTGCCTTGATAGCTCTTTAGTGTTTATGCAGTTATAAACATTTATTTCTTCCACTTTTTTCTTAAGATTCTATTTAATGTGAAATAGTACATCATACATATGTATGGAAAACAACCCCAAGAATCTGCTTAAAAAATTAATGTGCACATTTAAAGGTGGATTCAGTGTCCAAGAGAATATTCTTTGATTTAACAATACATATAACAAGCAAAACAATATATTCCTAAGTACCTGCTATGATAATCTTCTCTTTGAGTAAGGTGGTGTGGAGAATCCTCTATTATGATAGTAAATAAAACTGGAAATATTTCAGTGGGAAAGAAATCAGGTAGGAAAGTTAAAATCTGAGCAAATGCACTCTGCTACATTCACTTTACATTGGTTAGAAAATTGGCTATTAATAATAGCCAAAATAATTTAAGCGTTTTCTATATATTTTCATCTTTATTTAATCTTCATATCGATCTTATGAGTTCTATAATGCCTATTATTCTGTAACTATGGAAACTAGAATATATGATACTAAATGTGAAAGGTCACATCTTCAGTAAATATTGATATCTCATCTCAAATGGGACAAATCAGCTGTCAACCTTGCCTTCTTAATTACTATTCTCTCTCTCTTCCTACTAAAGTTATGAGAGAGCAAACACAGACTTTCCCTACTCCAATTTGTCTTCTGACTTTATTTGCCCTTTTGATTTTTAATGCTGCTCTTGCAAATTTTCCCTGAGATAAGATAATTGCATATTTCAAAGGCCTCTACTTTACTCAGCAGATCTTATACATACTGGGTGATATGCGAATTCAGAAATCTATAGTTTTTCAGTATTTATGGTTAAAATATTATAGTACCTTTATTTTAATTCTATTATGTTTTTATCCCATTCTGAAACCTGATTCTATACCCTAGTATGAATCTGCTTCACTTTATTTAAAGTTTCTTAAAATGTCTTTTTCAAAATGATCTTTCGGGCTCCTTTCTCCATTGGTAGTTAGTTCAACAGGATGATTACTGTGATAATTTTAATATTCCATGTCACTTTAATGTAACAAGTTTAACGGTTCTAATATTTAATCTTGATTCATCTCGATATGCTATTATCTAAAGTAATTTAAGTATTTTTATGAAACAATTTCAGATACACACACATATCTATATATCACACTGTAATTTATACTACAATTGATTCTGTCTCAGCAGAATTAAATATATTAATCTGTTTTTAATATACCACTATCTTAACATATTGAGGGGTCTTTGGACTGTGTTTCTAAGTTCACAGAATTTTTTTAACTGGTGAATTGTTCTGTTATTATTAAAAGGCTTCTTTTTCTCTATTAATAACTTTCCTGATACTGTTTATTTTGTTGATGTTAGTTAAACTCACCATTCATTTATCATTACCTTTGCATGTTGAAATTTCTCCTGAACATCTACTTTCAAATTTATTGATGTCTTTGGTTCTAAAGTATGCCTATTTTAGATATCCTGTAGTTGGATTTGTTTTATATTTTTCATTAATTCTGCTAGACTCAGTTGGATCAGAATGCTGAGTTTACATACATTTATCAACATTAATGAAAAATTAGATGTCTGTCTTCCTTTGCTAATGCTTTTGATATCTAATGCTTTGTTATTTATGTTGTCATTTCTCCATTACTGCCTTCTCTTGAACAAAATGAATTTTTTTTTGTGTGTGTGTGTGTAAATTTAATTCCATTGTTGGTGTTTTATACTATTTTTCTTTTACATTCTTTGTATCTTCTTAGTATCTTTCTTTCTTTCTTTCTTTCTCATACCTTTCTTTCTTTATTTATTTTTCTTTCATGGTTACTCTGGGTAATAAAATTAGTCTCTTAATTTAATAACATAGTTATGAGTAATGCCAACTATGATAAATAGATTTCAGATATTAAAAATGTTTGCATTTAGCACCATCTTTTCTTTCTTTCCTATTATTTTCATACAAACTGCATCACTATGCAATATAAGACCATCAGCACCATTTTTTATTTATTGCTTTACAACATTATCTTTTACACAGATAAAATAAGCATTACAAAAGAAAATATTACTAAAATTGTTTTAAGATTTTTTATGTAATCAGTTTTACCAAGGGTCTTGACCTGTATAAATTCATTTTAAGCTAACCAAAAGGAATCCTTTTAGCATTTTATTAAGACATCTGATATTGACAATTTCTATCAGATTTTGTTTATTTGGGATGTATAATTTTTTCTTTTATCTGTACTAGATATGAAATTTATGCTTAACATACCTTCTTTCAGTACATGGAAGATTCCATTAAAACTATTTCTCCAATTTACATGGTTTGTGATAAGAACCCAGTAGTGAATCTCACCAATGTAAAGATATTTATAAAGCCACTTTCCTCTTCCCACTTTGGATATTTTTTTTCATCATCTACATTTTTTATTTTTATTTTTATTTAACAGTGGTGTGTGTAGAGTGAATCATTGTGAAGTGTTGGGTTTTTTTTTTGAGGGGGTTGTTGTAGACTGTTGTGCCTCTTTCATGTTTTCTTTTCTTCTATTCATCAAATATGAGATATTTTCAGCCATTATATCTTCAAAAACTGTTTTGCCCATTTGTCTTTCTTATTTCCTTCTGGAATGCTTATCATGCAATATGTTGGCTGCTTAATAATCTCCCAAGAATCAATATGATTTTGATCATTTGCTTCATTCTCTTTTTACTCTATCTTCAGCAGACTGTATAAGATCTATTGGTTTATCTTCAGGTTCACTGATTCTCTTCCTTTTCAGTTCAGATTTAATTTTGATTGCAGGTAGTAAACTTTCCATTTATCATTTTATATTTTAACTACTGAATTTTGATTTAGTCATTATTTATAAATTCTATCTGTTCATATTCCCTATTTATAGGCTATGTCTTTTGTACGTATTAACCATATTTTCTCTTCATGCTTAAATTTTCTATGGTTTATCTACCCAATGCACCCTCCCTTCCCCTCCAACCCCTCTGCCCTATCTAGAGTTTGTCTGTTTCTCCCATTCTCCCCCTTCCCTACTCCACTATGAATCAGCATCCTTATATCAAAGTAAACATTCAACATTTGGCTATTTGGGACTTGCTAACTTCATTTAGCATTATCTTCTCTAACTCCATCCTTGGGGACATTTTCTGTTGATTACTATACGTCCTTTATTACACAGCATACTTTTCTATTTTTTCTTAGTAATGGAATTTATATCAAAATTATTTTTAGACTATATAATAACTTTCATATTGTATATAATAGACCATATGATTTGTTGCTGCTTTTGCTCTTATCATTATGGCTTTTCTTGTTGCTCATTTTTTTCTAATAATTTTCTTGGACCAGTTAAATAAGTTCTATATTCTCCACAGTGTTTGGTTACCTATTTCTCTGAAGTGTGTGTGTGTATGTGTGTGTGTGTGTGTGTGTATGTGTGTGTGTGTGTGTGTAAATATGTATGTGTGTGCCTCTTTTTTAACCTGGATTAGCATAACTTAAAAATCTGGCAATGGTTGGTCAGAAGTTCTCCATAATTGCTTTGACTATAGTCTCTATTCTTGACAAGGGGATCAATTTCCAGGATTCTCTAATGTTTAGAATTAGGTTTTTTTTTCATCATTTTAATTAGTTTTCTTAGGGAACAAATTCATCAAATTCTTCTTCTGCCATGCTGGAAGTCAATTTCTTCCCTTAACAACAAACATGCTTCCTTTTTGCCTTCTAAATATTAAACCATGAACAACCACAGATTATTTGATGATGAAAATTCACACACAATAGGTGGATAAAGATATTGTAAAAGATGTCAAGAATAAGTGGTTTTGAGGTGTCTCTATAAGTGTCATCACAAGTTCTTCATTTCTTATTCAGTATGTGATTTTGAGATTTGTTGAAAGTAACCACTCTTCAGTTATAAATCATAAGGTGGAATGGAAGGAAAGAAACAGTAAATGTGAACCTGAACTAAAATTTATGATGAACATGCTTCCTCCCACTTATAGACATGAGGCAGTTTATAGGAATAAACTTCAATTAATTATAAGCTGTCGAAAATTCTGAGTTTCTCAGTATGTGTGTGGGGGCAGATGCTTTTCAGTGACCAGGAGTATTATATTATCTTTAGCTGCCCCAGTTATTAAATTATTCCCTGTATCCAATTGCCAGCATTAACAGATGGCTTCAGTTACTCAAACCAGGTGTTAATATTTTATAAATGTGTATATTATACTGAAGAATCCTCCTGGTCATGAAATATTTCTATATTATGAGTTACTTGGTTTCAAACACACAATCTTCAAGTATACATATTTATACAGGTATTTTAGAAGACTTTGTTAGCTATACAGTCTCATTTTTTGCTCTGCTCTCACCATAAATTCAACTAGAATAGAATTCTATATGCTAAATCCATGATTTTTTGTTACATAATATATAAAGTTGAATCAAAATGAACTGCACAAAGTTTTTGCATTTAAATAAAAAATCTATTAGAAATTTTAAATTTCTTTTCTTATGAAACAATAAGTATATAAAATTTATTTCATATATTGCAACCATAATAGATGTATAAGCATTTTCAATTAAGTTTTGTATTTACACAAAGGAATTATTAGTTGCAAAGAGACATAATTTTGGTAATGTTTTATTTAAATCAGTTGTTATTATTTTTATCATGTTTTGGAAATTATTACAATTATGATCTCTGTATAAAAAGAATCCTTATTGTTGAAACACCTTCATTTAGAATACACTGTACTTAATTGTCAATATAGTTAATTTCATGTTTAAATTCAATGTTATTCTGTTCTTTGATAAATAAACTGGTTTTGTAATATTTCTTTTTTACCATATACAAAAGTGTTCTTTTTGGTAGAGGGTACTGTAGGGACTCTAAAAGACAGAAATTTAATTCTCTTTGCTTTTCCCTGTTGGTTTATCAAGTGTGTCCTTGCAGAGTGAGTGTCTTTATTTTTCTTTTTCTTTTTTTCTAACATTGATTCTGCAGCTGGCAATAAGTGGCAATTCCTTAAGAACAAATTTTTCCAGAACACACATCCACATTTCACTCAGTTTCTGGAGGTATGTGGCACTCTTTGTAATATTTGGAGACTATGTATTCAGTTATACTTCCCAAATCAGGTCTGAATTTCATGGACACCTCAGTTCTCTGTTTACTTGTTTCTTAGTGATGACATTCTCATAAGTTAGAATCCTAAAAAATCCCTATAATTTCTTGGGAATTTTTCTGGAAAAATTTTGTGAATATGACAGTTCTACTACTGACTTTCAAGCAGGTTAATGATAATTCAGTCTAAAAGAAACTTACTGATTAACTTGCCAGCATCCCAGAATATCATTCTCTGCTCATCATAGTAACTTGATGGTAGTGGACCAGCTCTTGCTAAGGAATATGCAGGTAGCTTCTCTAGTAATTGTGGAATTTAACCACATCTTATACTGATTCAATGCATGAGGAGCATATCACCCTTTTTTGATTCTTCCTTCTTTGGAGTTATCACTTCATCCTTATGACATGCTTCAGAATTCTCTGTTGTGTGAATTTCCTCTCATGTTAAGTCCTTATTTACTTATCTGAAAGTTTATTAATATAATCACTATTTGGTTATGAATGTTAAATCACAACTCCAACAGAACTGATAATAGAAATAATTCCCAGAGATTGATCCACAAAGATGAGATTTGGGGACTGGTTTGGTATTGATATTATGCTTATTTGTAGTGCTGATTTCCTTGCCAAAAGGAGATAAAGTACTACTAATCAATTACATGACAATCAATCATGTTATCAAGTATGCTTGTTCATAATGAAGTACAAACTAAAATATATGCTTGGAAGTTCTAGGGTCTATTAAATTTGACCCTTATGACAGTGATGATAACTGTGGGTTGTATTTGTAAAAGACACTTGTTACTGTGTTTGAGTGCTTACAGGGAGAAAATAGGAAGCTCATATTAATTTATAACTTAAGTCAAGGTGCAAGAAGTGGAAATCTCACATGACATCTCTATAAGGATCCAATATTCTTTTTAGGCAAAGGCTAATACTGCTTAAAATCAAACCCAAATTTTAATTTTGTATATATCATAATTAGAAGTACAATTAAATTTCCAGTCAAATCAAGTTTCATGTGCAATTTATAGTGTTGCTTGATAAAGAATTAGATCCTGGATGCTGAAATGGAGACAACTTTTTGATCCAGATAAAACTGACATTGTAAACTCCCAAATCTTTTTGAAACTCACTTATCAATTGAAGTAGTTTGTCACCAAATGTCTGAGGAAATTACTTTTCTTTTGTTTGCAAATCCTGTGATGACCTCAATGGGCAAGGGTAAATATTTTTAAGAGGGGATGACAATTCCCATTAAGCTTTTTTTAACCATAAAAATATTCTGTTCCATCCAGAACCATAACTGAGGTGAAGTTAGCATGTTTAAAGAGTACATAATCTGAACCAAGAGCATATGTAAAGTGACCTTTGATAAATACATAAGTTGAGGAGTGCCTATATCCATTAAAATCTCTGTCCTTGATTTCTTTTGTATGCAAGACAAGGTAGGAAATGCATTAACTAATATGAAGTTCAGTGGAAGTGAATAGAAGCATTATGATGTCCATGACAATACTTAAGTACCGAAACAAGTTGTCATATGTACCACAAAGACCTTCAGAGGCATACTAGTAATCTGTGAATTTTGGCCTGCAGATATCTTTGTTGATATCAGAAGTACAGTCCAGTAGAATAATGCTTGATACATAGAACATAAGAGTAAACAGATGGATAAAAACTTAAGCTCTTGAACTAAAACTCTTATTTGAATCACATAATTAGAGAATGGTAGCTTCTCAGCTTTTCCAACCTGAATCAATTCTTAGAAAGAGAGATCCTTGATTGAAAGGAAGGTTGAATACTGCACTTTCGCCATACCATACGTATCACCCCAAGATTTCTCCAAAAGGACTTCTTTTGTTTACAGAGTGATAATATATTGGAGAAAAAGAAAGGCCCAGAAAGACATTAGCACCAAATTAATGCTGAAACCTAAGAATTGAACTTATCATTGCTGTTCACCAAATAGTTGCTCATGAGAACACAGCTATGGAAATAGAGTGCAATGACTTCCTGAAAAGACTGGATCTGGGGGCGGAGGATGTGGCATGCATGCGGCCTGGTTGGATTCTCAGCACCATGTACAAACAAAGATGTTGTGTCCTTCGATAACTAAAAAATAAATATCAAAAAATTCTCTCTCTCTCTCTCCTCTCTCACTCTATCCTTAAAAAAAAAAAAAACCAGACTGGATCCCCAGGCTGAAAACATGAGTCTGAAAATTAAGAGGTCATATCGGAAGTGTTTTTTCATAGTATTACACCTAATATATAATTTGTAGATTTTTTTTTCTTTCTATTGGTGACATTGGGCATGAATTTGCTTGTTTAACTCTTTTAATTTTCAAGGAGAAAATGTTTCCACTAGACAGCACAACCAATTTACAGTGAATCAGAAGATGAGATCTAGTCATTTCCAGCCCCTTATGGCACTGAACCAATAGACAGAAGAAAGCTTTAATCCACTGACTGGAGTGAGCAGACTCATGGGAACAACAACCCAACAGCAGGAATCCAATATATTCTCCTGGTGCCTCTTATTTTTTCCATTCCTGATATTCATGGTAACTGAAAGATTATAGCAATGCCTTTTGCCTCCCAGCCCCACCAATAATCAAGAAATGTGAGGATGAAAACCATTCTAGCATTCAGATCTGGCTTACTCTATTGGATAATGAACCCCAACCCATTATTTTTGGAGATCACAGGGACAAAATGGGTAGGGTAAGAAGAAGCCATAGGTATTTAAAAATTTTTCAGTCAAGGAAATACACACTATAGTCTTTTTTCATAAGCAGGTGCTTAATTGTATATGCTAATCAATTCTTCTCTTTCCTACTCACCATGAAATCTGTGTGTGTGTGTGTGTGTGTGTGTGTGTGTGTGTGTGTGTGTATCATTGGAAGTGAACTGGTTTGATATTTAGGCAAAAGAATATTCATGGAGTGGAACTGTGCTAGAAAGTGAGAATGAGTAATATAGTCACAAAAATATATTCAGTGACTACTGGTCCTGTGTATGTGTGAGTGGGTATATGAAAATAGGATGAGAAAGTTTTCATTTGTAAGAGGAATACTTACAGCTTTTTAGGTAAGAAGTACCACGCGTGTTTCCGTATAGGAGCTTATGTGTGGCCGGGTGTGTGCAGAATATGAGGAACTGAGTGGATCAAACGCATGTATTAGTTATTAGTTCATTATCTCTTTTTTTGTGCTCTCTTACAATGTAGCTGAAAAAAGAGTTTATATAGAAAACTTTTCAGCAGTGAATGTAAAAAAGATGTAAAAGGATTTTCTGTTCTTGTCTTCAGAGGTTGTGCTGTGCTAGTTCTGTTGCTTTGGAGAGTGTGATACTGCTGAGTAATGCCCTGGTGGTCACCAGGAGAAAGCAGCTCCTGTTTCACTCAGCACCTGTTCACCTGGAGAGTTTCAAGAGGTGACCTGCACCTGGGCTTGAAAGGCTTTGGGACAGCCAAGAGAATAGTGACACTGCCCAGGTCACAAACTGGCTTCCTAGAATTTTCCAAGTGACTGCTTCTGGGTGAGTCAATGAAAGGCCTGCAGCCCCAAACCTGAGGATTCCAGAAGCATGCTGGCCAGTTTAGCCAACACTTTCTGCTGGCTCTCCAGCAAGCCCACATCACCCCCACGTGTTTTGGTAGCAGAGATATATCAGTGATCTAGCAGGTAATTCTCCATCTTCCAAATTTGACTGTGACCAGAAACATAAAAAAAAAAATTCCTCTAATTTTGTGGGCTCCAAACACCATTTACAATGGTGCCTGAGCTATTCCCAACCTACTAGAACATTTTATTTAAAGTGTTTTCTTCTTCAGTTACCACCCTCACTCAGACAAACAATGTCCTTTCAAGTTCTCTTCTCCCTCTTTATGCAATTCCCTGTTATTCTATCCTCCTGTTAATAATGCTCTATACTCTCCTTGTTCTTGTATAAGGGTGGTTTATCTCTATTGATTGGAGCCTAAATAGTACATACTTTAAATAAACTTGCAGAATATACTAGTAACATATGGATTGTGTAGAGACTAATGACACTATGAAAATGGTAATATGAAACTTAAAGTCAGTTCACACTGAAACATATACTGTAGGAGTTTCATATGGGAACCATTGTTCCCATATAAAACTTGTTGAACCATTGTTATTTTAAACATGTCAAGTAAAGTTAGCCCACATTGCTAGAGTATGGATTTAAAAGACAACCAATGTAAGATTCTATTAGGTGTAATGCTAAATGTTTGAAAGAGTGAAAATATTTGGTCATGAATAAGTAATTTTGGAATGTATTTTAAAAGTATAAATGTAGCATATCTTTGGTATCATTTGATGTTTCAAATGAAAATTAGAAAACCACAAATGAACATTTTATGCTTACAGCATAGAATAATTTACAAGATAAATGTTAATATGTCGGTATAAAACAATCCGGTTTGATATCTCATGGGGAATAAGATTTTTAAATGAAATTTCTATGGAATTCATCTCTCTAAATATTTTTGCCGTTTACCTGAATGAACAATTTAGAAGAAGATAAATTTGATTTGGTAAGTCTATTGGTCACAAGATTAATTTTTCACACTTGTGATAACTGAAGAGCCTTAGACTAATGATACATCTTGTTCTTCAGCCTATCAATCACAATTTTAAGCTCTTTTTATAATGACTGGTAAAATGACTACCCACTGTCAGAACATGCTTTAAATTTTATCTGGAGTAATGAACAATAAAAAAATATTTAAATAGCACATGAGTCTAGGCAAAATAAAGATGTTAAAGTGCTTAGAATAACTTGAGTGTGTGAGCAACAGACTTTCCTAGTTTGCATCAATTAGTTCTGACATTCTTTCCTTGTTGGGATGGGGACACTCCCTGTGTCATGACAGCTATTCTCAGGTAAAGAATTCCTGCAGAAAAATTCTAAGAGAGGGCTTCCTTCAGGGAACACTTCCAGAATCTGGAGTAGAAAGTCCTTCAGGTGATGCAGTGTAAATATGAAGTTAGCAAAGGCTGTAGTATACTTCTGGACTAGGTATTATTTGGTGTTCTTTGCGGAATGAATAGGGTCTGTTTCTCATGGATGGTTCCATCCACAAAACACAGCCCTTTCTAGGAAATTCTCAAGCTAATTTTTTTATATTAATTCCACAGTTCTGTGACCTCTTCTTTGCTCAATGTGCACGTGTGTGTGCCTGCTCATGTGTGCTGTGAGCATATTGAGGGGTCACACTTGACAGGCCCTGCTGTTCTGATCAGTTGTCACTATTGTTACATATTCAGGTAGAGAGTGATACAGCTAACAACTTTCATCTAATATCATTTTAAAAAGTCTTAAGAATCTGCTTTTAGTCTTCAGTATAATGTTATCTGCATTTTATGTTTCACTTATAACTTATTTGTGCTTCAGGGTTTCTGGAACTATTATCTAATTATTTCATTTTTATTTCGGGTCTAATTTATTTATTTATCTATTATTTTCAGAACTTATAATAAAAGGGATTGTTTGTTTTCAATCTTTCAAAATGTGTAACTCATTCTTTACATGTCTCTGTCTGTGCCTTTGCTTATGAGTTTAAAATAAATATAAATATTAATATTTTAATGGTAACTTATAAAACACTCAGCACTTGTTCTCCAAGGCTTTTTACACATCCCATGTTACTGTGGAAGCTTTACAATTCAGTAATTTTAATTTTTAAACATACACCTTTTAAAGCTGAAAAACAATTGTCATAAAACTTTCTATTTCTCTATAATAAGTAATATTTTTCATCATTATCCCTTTCTGTGAAATCTAACTTTTATGATTTTTTTACTGCTCTTCATGTTATCATTTATTTCTATAAGTTATTCTTTTAATGCTACATGACTAGAATTTATTTTTTTTTTCTTTCACATAAAATTTTGAGCAATTAACATTTTATTTCCAAAGGAAATTTGTGTTATCCCTTAGGCAAGTAACCCCCTTGGTACCTTTTCACCAACTCATAACTTTATTTGTCATCTCTTTTTGCAGTCAAAATTTTAATTTTTTCAGTTTTAAATTCATGTTCTTTTCTGTAGTAGTTTCAAATAAATTTTTCATAAATGAAATAACTTATTATTTTTAATATGGTATTTATATTCTGTGACTTTTAAAATAGAAGATAACAAATGTCTACATGATATTATTTTTATGTAACTGAATATTTGGAGAGTTTTACATAGTGATCCTTATTAAATGTCAAATTAAAAGTTCAATAATCACAGTGTAAATTAAAAGAGATTCTGTTAATTAGAAAATGAAAAAGATATGTAAATAAAATTGTTGATTATTTAAAAAGTTATCTTAATTTTTTCTAATAGAGTTAACAATATGATTATTGATAGTTATCCCCATGAAAAATTTAAATTTTTAACAGGATCTTTTATTTTAGAATATTTATTCTTGTGTTGAATTGACACATACTTCTCTATTCAATACACATATATAGACTAAATGCTGTGGAGTATAAAAGTAGTGACTTAAACTATAGTTAATAGTCTTAAGGGTCATGCACAGGCATAAGGCAAATGGGAAAGTATTAATTATAAGCTCCGTAAACTTTCCAAAAATGCTACAAGCCCAAGAACTGATTTTACTTTGTAGATTATTATTGTTTCTACAGATTTTTAGAATTTGTGTTACTCCAAATGGAGAGTTTTGGGGTTATTAATATTAATAACTTGCTCAACATAGAAGAGTAGGGTATGAGGCCTAAAAGTGGCATTGTGAGAAGAAGCACCTGCATCCTACCAACTACACTATGAACTTTGGCCAGAAATGATGGGAATCATTATGATATCCTTAGAATCAAAACCACAAAATGATTTCTGCTATGGTTTTTCTCTGAAATATCCCTCAAAAGCTCATGTGTTGAAGGCTTGGTCTCCCATGCAGCAGTGTTCAGAGGGGAGTCTTTCGGGTTTTAGTGGAGTTATGAAGGCTCTAACCTAATCAGTGGATTGATCCTTTTATGGATTTGTATGTAGCTTTATGGTATTTGGAAGAGGAGTATTGTTACAAAAGTGATCTCTCTTCCCTGACCGAATAGCCAACATCAGGTGAGCAGATTTGCGATGACACATGCTACCTGCCATGATGTTCTGCCACACTGCAGGCCTTAAAGCCAACCATGGACTGAAACCTCTAAACCATGTGTTGAAATAAACCTTTCCTCTTTAGGTTTATTTTCTGAGGTATTATGTCATGGTTATGGAAGGTTGACTAACACAGGCTCCCAGTTGCAAAGAGAAATTCTTGTGAGATGAGTTTACCTGCCTTTAAAACCTCTTGGGTTGATCCAAGTGTCTTGGACCTAGTCAGAGGTGATGGTTACTCAAAATTGTGAATGCAATAGATAACACTGAGTTGTACACTTTTATTTTTCAAATATTACCCTTACTTAAAAAATTTAAGGATCACTGAGATTTAAATATCTTATCCTTGTTTCTTCACCTAGTAAATACCCATGGAAAATAGGGTTTCTTATATGCTTTGTTTCCGTTCAGGTTATGACGCTGAAGGATTTCAACAGACATTCTCCTAAACCAGAGCCCTTCATCAAAGGGTCAAATCACTAAAAAAAAAAAAAAAAAAAAAAAAAAAAAAAATTAGGTAAATTCCTGATGCCCCAGATGCCTCTCCTTTATGTCTATCCTTTATTTTTAAAATAAGAATAATGCCTCATTTAAAATAATTAAAAAATCAGTGTTTTTTCCCCAGTTTTTTATTGTGACATTGAAGCAAATGAAGTCCAGGAGAAATTAGATTTGTCACAGAAGAGAAATGAAAAATAAATGAGGAATTAATGTTTGGGTTAGGCACACAGATGGCATGTGTTCTTCCCATGAATAGACTTTTCCAGGATAAATAAAATGTAGCCACATAGATAGCTTGAAATTGTGTCAAAATCCTAATTTTAAAAGTGAAGAAAAATTAAATTGCTTGTATTCAACCAAATATAAAAAAAATATTGTCAACATACAATCAACATACAAGAATAGCTCCAAGATATTTTATATTATATTATGAATAATAAGTCTGCAAAATGTCTTATATGTTTTCACTTACAGCGCTTTTGAATTGGAACAATCCAAAATTCATTTACTGAATGGGTGCTTGTGACAAGTTACTGTTGCTTAGACAGCAGAGCCCTAGAAAACACTTTGAAGGGTTATGGTCAAACATCGTTGAAGAAAAAAGTGAATTAACAAAGTGTTCTAAATACTTAACTGTTTTGAGGGGTTTGGGGGTTACTGGGGATTAAACTGGGGTATTTGATTACTGAGTCACATCCCCTGCCCTATTTTGTATTTTATTTAGAGACAGAGTCTCACTGAGTTGCTTAGCGCCTTGCTTTTGATGAGGCTGGCTTTGAACTCACAATCCTTCTGCCTCAACTTCCCAAGCAGCTGGAATTACAGGTCCTGACAAATACTTATGTCTTTACAAGACTCAAACCTGATTACTTAATGTACATTTGCAATGTACATATATAAATGTGCATATATAAATTGTATATGTATATTAATGTACATATATAATGTACATTAAATATATGTACATGGTTAATGTACATATGTAAGGACACAGCCACACCAATGTTTATAGCAGCACAATTCATAATAGCTAATTGTGGAACAAACTTAGATTCCCTTCAATTGATGAATGGATAAAAAATGTGTCATATATACACAATGTGGCACATATTCACAATGGAATATTACTCAGCAATAAAAGAGAATAAAATAATGCATTTGCAGGTAAATGGATGGAGTTAGAGAAGATAATGCTAAGTGAAGTTAGCCAATCCCCTAAAAACAAATGCTGAATGTTTTCTTTGACATAAGGAAGCTGATTCATAGTGGGATAGGGAAGGGAGCATGGGAGGGATAGATGAACTCTAGATAGGGCAGAGGGGTGGGAGGGGAAGGGAGGAGGCATGGAAAAATTAATGATGGCTGAATGTGATGAACATTATTATCCAAAGTACAGACACAAATTGGTGTTAATATACTGTGTATACAACCATAGATATAAAAATTGAGTTCTATATATGTAATAAGATTTGTAATGCATTCCACTGTTATAAATAAACAAATAAATAAATAAATATAATGACGTAAAGAGAAGAATAGTGGTATTCCTCCACAAAATGAATGAAGCTTGGTTTTATTCATTTTAAGGAGGGGGAGGGGGGGAAATCATATAAAAAACAAAAAAAAATCTGTTTGGTCTGAGTGGATATGTCTTGACATTAAAATTCTGAAAGGAATGACTATTAAATAGGTTAACTGAAATTTTAAAAAATATTTCTAAGTGTGAATCAGGATCATCTTATGCCAAAAAAATAATACAGCAAAGTAACAATAGTTGACTGCATGGGTCAACAGAGAAAAGGAGTGAGTCAATAAACCTAAATTCAATAAGTAGTTGACCCTTCTGCAGTAGATACCGGAATTCCACATGTCTGTGAGTCATGAAGATGGACAGAGATGAAGGCCAATGTCTGCCAAGTGAACTTGGTGGTGGGGAGGGGAATAAATATGGAAGCTAAGACTACTAACTGATTAGTCTTTGTGCACAGGTCAATTTGTCCTGCAGGCCAATCATGTTAAGAAGTATCATAGGACTTAAATGAATAAACAGATAACATTAAGTTTTTACTTTGCAAAAGGCAAGACTATGATCTTCCGTGGAACCAGTCAGACTGTACATCTCACAGTGGGGATCTGCATAGAAGAAGAAAGAAAGATAAGAGTTCAAATACCAACATTATTCTCAAGATACAGAGGGAAGAAAAAAATCAGGTAAACCTGCTATTATATATATGAACTTTGTAAATGAAATAAATAAAAGCAAGAAGTAAAAGGAGAGTTATCAAAAGAGAGGTTTATAGACCATAAAAATAGAAAAATTTAAAACCCAAGAAGATTAGACTAACTAAATTAGAGAGCTCAAGTGTTTTCCCACATCTAGTGCCTTATGGCTCAAGAGGCTTAAGTAGTAACTTGCAGAGACTGTAGCTTTTCTGCAATTCTTCCTTAAAATTTTTCACTTTTTAGAGCGTTTGTGAATTCTTCCTCAAACAGTGAGATTCATTTAAAATTTCCTTTGATCTGTTCTTTATTAAAAAATTAGAGAACCTAAAGAAATTCATTTTAATAACAGATCAACTCCCAAGGTATTATTGGTATCTTTGTCCCAACTGTCATGGAGGATCATTCATCACTGATCTTCCTGTCTCACAAACTTTAAATCCCTCTGAAAGCTCACATACTAATGCTTAGATAAACCCACAACACCGTCCTCAATACATTGTTTGTAAAAGTGATAAAACGTCATTTGTCCCTAGAGTCAGCCATTGCTAAGTTTCTCAAACTTCTGCCTCACATAGATTCCACAGAATATAGGGCCTAGAACACCTTATTGGATAGATATTTCCGTATTGTACTCCATTAAGAGATATTTCCACAAAAGTTGACACTTAAATGAACCCATATCAAATTTACCATATTCAAACAACCAGTCCCATTCTCACATAGACTACCTATCAATGCAGAAATAATAAATAATTTCTAAACTAAGTGCAAACAGAAGTCAGACACTATTCTAAGGAATTTCCAATAACTTCAGGATTGTTCAAAACAATTCTTTTAGGGGCTGGGGATGTGGCTCAAGTGGTAGCGCACTTGCCTGGCATGCACGCGTCTCTGGGTTAGATCCTCAGCACCACTTACAAATAACGATGTTGTGTCTGCTGAAAACTAAAAAATAAATATTAAATTTTTTTTCTCTCTCTCTCTCTTTCTTTAAAAAAACAATGCTTTAAGGAATATAATATTATTTTTTTACATTTTACTTTTATTTTGGAGTTAAGCAGAGTCTGGCACAGAAATCTACTCAGGCACACTCCAACACCATAATTCTGGATTTCTCTAGTACATTGCAAGTAATGTCCTGTGCAAATGAAGGAATTTATTTCTTCCCTTTCATTCTATATCTAATCTTTGTTTAAAATTACTTTAGTTATCCCAGACGTTCTCAAAGAAATTTTAATATTTATTCTTTTTCATCTTATTTTTCTTTAAGGAAAAAAACAGTATGAAATAAAACTGTGACTAAGTAAAAGGAGAGATTAGAAAACCAATAATGCAGGTGACAAAGTAAATTTAGTTTTAGTTATAGTAGAAATTATAAAACAATTATGCTGGATTTAATATTAAGGCAATTTTTCAAAATTAGGAGAAACATTTTCATGTAAAAGATATTGCCAAAAATTGTGATCCACAAGTCTTAAAAAAATTCTACATTATTTTTATATTCAAGAAAGAATTTGAGTAAGATTAATGTAATTTTATTCCTTGAAAGTTTATGAAAGAAACATAAAAGAAAAATTAATCAATGGGCCCATAATGTCCTTGGTCTGTTTTAATTGAAGGGTTTTAAACATGCATTTGCAATCCTTAAATTATATCAAACTATTATGTCTGGTATTTTTCTTCAGTAGTCTTTGCTGTGGTAATTTCATGAATTTACTTACTTATCCAAACTATAAAATATAAATTTGCTCCACAATATCTACTTGTTAATTTTTGAATATCTATAAGATTTGGGGTTATATCCTTCTTCTCATTACTGAAAAAATAATTTTTCATTTTTCCTATGTTTTTATGATTTTGCTATATTAATTAAAAAATATTTTCAATGAACTGCTTTCATCATTGTTAATTTGCTCAGTTGTATATTTCTTTTTTCATTAATTGATTTATTCTTTAGAATTATTTTCTTCTTTGTTAATTAAGTTTGATTTTTCTGCTATTTTTCTAGCTTCTTGAAATGGAAGACTAAGTCATTGATTTTCATTCTGCTCTTATTCTTTAGCATATAATCCTGGATATCAAGTTCTTGATAAGCATTGTTATAGCTATATCCTAGAAGAAAATATGCCATGCATTTCTTATTAATGGTTTCAAATAATTTTTAAAAATCCACTTTGATTTCTTTTCTTTGACTGATTAATTATTGAGAGGTGCATATTGTATCTTTTTCCTCCTGGAAATGAGATGTTCTAATAATATATTTGTTATTAAATTTTAGCTTAAGTCAATTAATTGATGAAAAATACAAATTATTTTATCATTTTAGAATTGTTGATTTGCTTATGGAACAACATGTGGTTAATTTCAATAAATGTTGTATGTGCACATGAAAAGATGTGGATGCTGAAGTTTTGTGTGACACAGGTTATAAGTACCTACTAGGTCAAGTCTGATCATATGTTTCTTCATATATTTTTCATCTTCATCTTTGATTTTGTGGCCTATTGTATCAGCTTTTAAGAAAACTGCAAAAATTATCCATTAATATTATGAAAAGTCTATTTTTTTCATTTTTAAAAAATATTCTTTTTATATATACAAGACAGTACAGTGTATTTAACATATTATACATACAAGGAGTTTAACTTCCCATTTTTGTGGTTGTACATGATATGGAGTTACACTGGTATATATTCATATATAAACATAAAAAATGTTGTTTCTGATTCATTCTACTGTATTTCCTTTTCCCATCCTCCCCCACTCCTTTGCCTAATCCAATAAGCTTCTATTATTCTCTCCCTGTCCCCATTATTGTGTTAGCATCCGCTTATAAGAGAGAACATTCTGCCTTTGATTTGGGGGATTGGCTTATTTCACTAAGTTTGATAGTCTCCAGTTCCTTCCATCTATAAGCAAATGCCATAATTCATGGCTGAGCAATATTCCACTGTTTATGTAGACCACATTTTCTTTATCCATTCAGCTGTTGAAGGTTACCTAGGTTGGTTCTATAGCTTAGCTCTTCTTAATTGAGCTGCTATAGTATGCTGATTTTAAGTCCTTTGTGTATGTACCAAAGAGTAGGATAACTGGGTCAATGTGGTGCCCCCCCCACAAGTTTTCTGAGTAATCTCCATACTTGTTTTCAAATATTTTTGTTTAGTAGCAATATGAAAAGAAACCTAATGCTCAGAAAATGGATGGTATTGGAAAAATATACCAAGTGAAATAAGCTAAATATACAAAACCAAGTACTACCTGTTCTCATATGTGGACATTAAAAAAAAAATCCTGAACTGAAAGATTATTGATTTCAAGAGCTAGATTGGGTGGAGTACATATTGTATGCACATAATGGAATGTCACACAAAATTCTATTAATATATATAATTAATAACTATTTTTGAAATTGCAAAATAGTACAAAAATGATAAATAAAGAACACTACTAAAACTTTTGCATCAGTTAGCTTTCCTTTAGACTTTTGGAAAACTGCTTGTCAACACACTATTTGATAAACTCCATGCATATATGTTATTATATTTAATTGTTTCCCTAACAGGAACATTTATGTTGTTGCTTTTATTCTTGCTAATTAAGAAAACATTTTTCTTCAAATTTTGGTTCCGTTATTGTGACATTATGTTAAGATGGTAATCTATAGTCTGTGCTATGAGGAAATGGTATTTTACAAGTGGATTTACTAGCCATTAGTGATACTCCTAAAATTTATGCCCTCAAACAGAATGGTTTATGTTGATAAGTTCATTTTATGAACAAGTGTATATTTATAATTGTGTATCTTGCCAGTTGAATGTCTTCTTATCAAGAGAACAGTTCTGTTTTGCTTTAGCAAAACTGAAACCAAATATTCATTTACACTTGGGCTTATCCAATATATTAGCTACCAACTTGTTTCAATTCTAAACTTTTAATTTCCTGGTATTTCTTCTGCTATGCACATATTCCATTTCTCAGTGCTATAATACACAAACAGGTAAGAAAAACACAGGTATGCATAGATGGTTCTGTTCCCCATCAACAAATTCCACTAAATTCATCATAAATGAATCTCCAACTTGACCTCCTCTTTATCACTTACCCAAATTTCTAATAGCTTGTTCTTTTTACCAGACACCATAGCAAGGATGATCCTGGAAAGTCATAGTGAAAAGGAGGAAATATTTCAATGAATGTACTTACTATTAATTATGATTTACAAAACCAAACAAAAAAACTAAAAAAGAACAAAAAAGCTTTAAAAATTAATTAGGGTTAAAGTCATATATCCTTTTAAGCTTTAATTATTTTTTGACACAAAATTTGTTCCTCCGGAATTGTTTTAATGTTGCTGTTTTCAGATATCATTACTTTGCCTTGTCTTATAGGGTCATCTTTATCTAGCCAAAAATTTTCTATTTTACCAAAACTTATTCCTTCAAGGCTAAACAGAACCACAATACGAGATGTTTTTCTCCTCTTATAAATGCCCCAAGCACATTTTAAAATATTTATTACATTTAATTTTTATTAACACATAAAAACACAAAAATTATATGGATGGAACAATATATATTGTAGTCCATTTATATATATGTATATGTGATACAATGTTAAAATTGGGGTAAATATATAAATCTGCATGCATTTATCATCTTTATGGTGAAAACTTTTAAAACTTATTCTTTTAGTCTTTTTTCCATAATAATGCATTTTTAAAACCTATATCTTGTGGGTCCATGGTGACCACTAATTGCTGTCTCACAAAGATTCAAATCCCTAATATCAATTTCAGGTCTTTAATGAAAAAAATACATTTCTTGAAAAAAGGATTTATATCAGTTTTATACTTGGATTTGTCATGACATTAAATACAATGTTCTGCATATAGTAGAGATTTGATAGACATTTTCAAATGAATGAAGACATGAAACCAGACACAATAATAATTTCATATCTAGATTTAACTTATTATTTTGAAAATAGCTTTTTGATTAATTCTTGTTCTTGGCTAATCTAATATGAAAATGTGATTATAGTATTTTGTTAAATTTGGGTAATCTGAAATATCTAATAAATTAAGCCTCGTTTTTTACTCAAGTTTACTGGAAAGTTTTCTTAATTTAAGGCTACAGATTTAGTTAAAACAGTCCACTCTATGAACCCTCTTCTTTTTAATTAACAAATAATGTTTGAGAGACACTTTTGAAAGAAGTATTAGATAATAACTTACTATCTATAATAAAATATATACATAAAATAAATATAATGTTCCATTGATCAATTGGTTTTTATTATGAGTATCAGTTTTTGTGACTAAGTGATACCTGCATAATTTAGAGTGTATTTTGTGTGTGTGTGTGTGTGTGTGTGTGTGTGTGTGTGTATGTGTTTCTATGAATTGAACCCAGGGCCTCATGCATGCTAGGCAAACTCTACCACTAAGCTACCATCCTAGCTCAAGAAATGAAATCAAAGTGACTTTGGAAACTTATGTTTTGATGATAAATTTCTTTTAATAAATATTTTTACTTTTTCTTCTTTCACTAACTGATGTTATGATGCACTTTGGTTATAATAAAGCACTGTTCATATCTTTTCAAATTGTTTAAACTTTATAATATGTAATCCTATTGAAAATTAAATAGATATTGACAAAATAAAGCATCAGTAAGAGGAAACAATTTTTTAGAGGTAGCATGAGAAAAGGTCCTTAGAAAACATGACTGTTATTTCAGTAGCTTATCATTTTCTGTCTTTTTTTTTTTACTACCTGACTACCTGCCTATATCTTTAGGTATTGGGGATTTAACTATCAAATGTATTTCTTAGATAGCTCAAATTGACTAGTTATGATATCATTGTGACTCATTAACATAAATTTGTTCAGAAGTGCTTAACTTCTTGGTCCCTTTACTCATATTTTACTATATTGAGTTGTTCTAACAGTAGTGAAGATACTGGTTAAACTTTTTGTTTTATTAAATAAATGCCCTTTTTAACAAGCACTGAAAGAAAATATTTTGTAGTTTACTTTCATGTTTTTCTTTCTCATTTTTATTTAACTGATGAAAAAAAATCTTTAAATTTTTTTTTTTACTATATCCAGATGATACTTTGAGATACGCATATACTGTTTAATGTTTAAATCAGGTTAAAGATATCTATATATTTAAACATGTGATTGCTTTGGATGAATGCATTCATAATTTTTTTCAAAGTTTCTGAAATACCCAGTACTTTACCATTATCTACAGTCAGGCTACAGTACAAATAGCAGACCAGAACTTCCTTAATTCTAATTATAATTTAGTACCTATTAATTAAACTTTCCCTATTTTTCCCACTCCACACTACTTTTCTCAGCCTCCCTTTAATAACCATTCTTCCTTTAAGAAGAATGAGATCCATGTTTTTAGTTTTCAGATACAAGTAAGATCCTATAGTACTTTCTGTTCCTGGTCAATTTTACCTAATGATCCCCAGCTCCATCCATGTGACTGCAATGGCAGGATTTCACTCAATTTAAGGTTGAATATCATTCCATTGTGTATATGTACCACACCTTTCAATCCATTCATCAGTTGTTGGACACTCTCCTTCTCTCTCTCTCTCTCTCTCTCTCTCTCTCTCTCTCTCTCTCTTTGTGTGTGTGTGCATTTTTTCTCTTTGCTATCTTTTTGTTATTGCTGTGACAAATACCACTATACATGATACCTGATAGCCTGTTCCTTGAATCCTTTAATTTTCACCATTTTGCAGATGCTTTGTATAAGGGTATTCCCACAAATAGATTTAACAAAATATTAAAATTCAAGTGTAGGAAACATGCCATTCATTTAAGTTACCAAGAGAGGACTTTCCATCAAACACATAGAAATATAATCACCCGCATTTTCAAACAGCACAATCTTGTCACATATGTCAACTACTCTTGACTATCTGATTTTCCAGATCCTATGACTTTCCCATTGTTTTCCTTCAATAAGCACACATTTAATGTTTTTAATTTAAGTTATTCACTGATTGATTAAACAAACTACAGTGCTCAAAATTGTCATAATCCAGGATCCTTCATGGATATTGTGGATAGGGTTCCATAGTACTCAATGAAAGGAAGTTATGAAATTAAGTCACACTATATTTTTTTCTTTCCAGAATATAAAAATTTATGTTTATACTGGAGTTGATTTTTTTCTTTTTATTGATTATTTTTAGTTATACATAACTTTGAGATTTATTTTGACATAAGTATAATAGAGTATCATATAATTTACTCTAATTCAGTCCCCAGTATTTCCTCTTTCCCTTTCCTCCTCTCTTCCCTCTTCCATCCTCCCTTCTAATCTACTGCTCTATCTGCTATTCATTTATAGGAGTATGGGGGGAATATATCTGATGGTAAGATTCACTGTGGTATATTCATATGCATACTTAGGAAAGTTGGACTTTTTTAATTCCACTCTTCTTCTCTTATACAATCTCCTCTCCATTGCTTACAATCCTCTTCACCTAGGCCACAATCTTCCTTGTATTTTGATAGAATTCTTCCCTTCTCTCTCTCTCTCTCTCTCTCTCTCTCTCTCTCTCTCTCTCTCCCCTTCTTCCCTTCCTCCCTCTTTTTCTCTTTCCCTCTCTCTTTCTCCTCTCTCTTCCTTATTTTGGACTAGCTTCAACATATTACAGAAATAATTTAACCTTTGAATTTCCCAATATGGTTTATTTCACTTAGATTGATAGACTCCAGTTTCATCCATTTACCAGCAAATGACTTGAAGTAATTCTTCATATCTGAGTAATACTCCACTGTGTACCTACATCATGTTTTCTCTATCCATTCATCTGTTGAAGGACACCTAAGTTGGTACTATAGCTTGGCTATTATAAATTGACGTGGCTTTGCCTGTGTACTATGCTGATCTTATATCTTTTGGATATAGGACTAGGAGTAAATAGCTGGATCATCTGATGGTTCCATTCCTAGTTTTTGTAGAATTATCAAGATTGTTTTCTAGAGTGCTTGCACTAATTTGCCATTTTAACAGCTATGTCTGAGTGTGCCTTTTTACCCACATCCTTGCCAGCATTTTGTTATTTGTATTCTGTAAATAATGCCATTGTGACTATAGTAAGATAAATCTCAATGTAGTTTTGATTTTCATCTCCCAAAATGACAGAGAGGTTGAACTTCTTTTTTCATATATATGTTGGTCATTTGTACTTTTTCTTTTGAGAAATGTCTGTCAAATTTATTCTATGAAAAAGCCCATATCATCCTGATACCTAAACCAAACAAAAGCATATAAGGGAAAAAATACTTCAGGCTCGTAACCATCATGAATATAGTTACAAAAATTCTCAAGAAAATATTGGCAAACTACATTTAAATAATTAAAAACACATTACAAAGACAGTTACCATGACCAAGTGGATTTTATTCCAAAGATGCAGTGTTCATTCATTATACCCTGATCAATAAATGTAATTTAACACATAAATATACTTGAGGATGAGAATCATATCATTATCTAAATAGATGCTGATAAAAAAATATTTGATGAAGTCCAATATCCATTCATGTTTAAAACACTGGAGAAACTATGAAGAGTACCATATTTTATGTAAAGTAAAAAATATTTGATAACTTCTATTTTAATATTTTTTATATTCAGACACAGTTGTGTTCATTATCAAACTATTTGAACATAGACAGTACATACAATAACAGGTTACTGCCAGAGTTGTCAAAATACAGAAAGTGTATTTGATAAACTTTATAAAATGCATGATATTTTTATCATAATTATTAATGAGATAAAAATAATAATATCCAGGGATGATAGTAAGATTGGTTTTCATTAACTATTTTAAGATGTATTGTAGAAACCGAATTTATAACCAGAGATTATAGTTATTTTTTTTAAGCAGGTCTGTGTTTTGAATAGTATCTGCAATGTTGAAGAAAAGAATTATATAGTCCAATGAAATCCTTGAGTGATTGGTTTCTTATTCTGAGCAACTATTAATAATTTAACCAGTCCTCTCCCATTATCGTATACCACTTATAATTTTAAAACATGCTAATACAAGAATAATATATTTGAATTTTTCCTAAGTAGTGTGATTCCAAAATGGATAATTTATTGTTTTATCAAGGAGAAAATGTTTCATATTCATTTCTCTCTTTTGTTTGTTACAATATTAATTTTAAAATAACTTGGTTAAGAAAGTTTTTTAAGCCAAACACAATCCTGTAATTTGTGCCATACATTGATTCTGTTTCACTAATATAATAGCAAAATCAGAGAACAGCAATGTTATAGAATTGTTTTATAGTAAAAAGGACTGAGTTGAAACATTGATCATTTTTATTTTTTTTTCCTGAGAAAATACAGGCAATTATTAATGCAATAGAATTTGCAAACTCATAGGTTAGTACACACACATGCACATACACATACACACACACTCATAAACACATATACACATACACATTTTTTTAAAATTTTCTCACAATGTTACTGATTATATTATCAGTTGATATTAAATATAATATATATGGAAGATATCTATATCTATCTATATCTATATCTGTATCTATATTTATATCAATCTATATATATATTATTGACGCAGTCCGGCTGCAGCAAAATAACCGGGGGGTGACGAGCAACTTGTGTACATTGATACAGCAGGAGTTGGAGTCCTTTATTGTAGGACAGGAGGGGTATATATACATTACACACATCTTATCTTAATTAACATAAACTAGGTACAGCAGTCAACCAATGAGGAATCTCCACACTTAATGGCTCACTGGCATTACTTCACAAACCACTCCCCCTGGCAAAATGCCAGTCGCCATCTTGACTTGTTTAGAGACCCTAACATATTATATATATAAGCTATTAAGAAAATAATAATAATAGTATTTTCATGATTTCTCTAGGTTTAATGAGTACAAAACAGTGTTTTTTTCACTTAATTCAAAATATAAAAATTTTACCAAATCATATTTAACAAAACAAGTTTTGTGTACTGGAATGTTTTCTAATCTTCTTATCACCACATCAATTTATTCCCTAAAACAATTAATAGGAATACTTTCAAAACATAAACGATATCATCTATTAATTCAGCAACTGAAATTTCAAATTACTTTTCCCTTTTAAGATATTAAGCATTGAAAATCTGTGAGATATTCTCCAGATTTATTTAAATAGTTTTCCAAGAAATGCAGTGGCATCTGTGTCTTCTTCCAGAGTCACAGGAACAAAGACAAATACACTTGAATTAGAGCAACCATTAGTTTCCTTATGGACTGACAAAAGAGGAAGTAAAATATTCTAAGGAAGAATAAAGGAAAGTGATTAAACTTTATATACACTTTAAATGATACATAAATGCACATTTTATCTAGAGCAAATGCTGGTGATTAAAGGAAAATAAGATAAAACAAAACAGTAGATTCCTAATATGCACCACTAATGTATGCTGATGAGATTAGGACCCCATGCCAATTGAAGTGCTTTCAAGTGAGAGGTGTCAGAAAATCGAGATTCCATGCTAAGATATCATTTTCTCTGTGAAATCACGTTTTACTCCCTAGAATAATTTCTGAAGTCAGTGTTTAAATAATACTTTTTGAGACATATTTTCATATCTGAACCACAAAACAAACAATGCAAAAAAAAAACAGACTTTTCTCAGTTTATCCAAGGATGATACAACTCCAGGGACTGCTTAAAAGTAAAAAAATCCCATACAATAACATAGAGAGCTCCTTAATTGCCTATGAAACATGAAAGTTTTAATGAAGATAAAAGTCTAAGATGTACAGTCATATTAAATAACTCTTAAGAGAATGCTGTAATCTAAGCATTCAATTCTCATTCCAAAGTTCTTTTTCAAAACTTTCATTCCAAAGGTCAATGTAAGAAGGACAGAAAATTATGCAAATTTTCTGCTTTCTTTACACTTTATATCAAGTTGTTTTAATATTAGGGACTTTAACTTTGTTCTTTTTTGTTTGTTTTGTTTTTCAAAGATGAAAATAGCTAGTATAATATAATCTTACCTGAAAGTAAAGAGAATAATGTGCTAGGTAACAACAGCAGAGCTGGTAATCATCTATATTTCAGGTTTTTGAAGTCAATATATTATGATGAAATATAATATTGCTATGATGACTTTTAAAGAATATTGTCTTGTTTAAGACTTTGCACACAGTCTCTCTCTCTCTCTCTCTCTCTCTCTCTCTCTCTCTCTCACACACACACACACACACACACACACACACACACACTTTCTCATGCCTTAAAGTCAGCATGCTGTTTTGATGTAGTCAAATATTGTGAGAGTATAAAAGTTCATGCACTTAATCCTGACCTTTTAGCTACAAAGGTCTACTATGCTCATGGCATTTCCTTTCATACGTTTTTCTCCACTTCTCAGTTCTTATTTGATCTTCCTTATGTAAAAATACCAATTTGGCTACTGTTTTCCATGAGGAAGGTTTTAACCATGCAGACTGCACAGTTTTCATTTGCTTGTAAATCGCCTTTACATGTTGTACTTTTATGATGATCCAAACTATTTAATGCTCAGTTAAATGTAATCATTTTAGTTTTTGCAAGATCATTTAAATTTATATTTTTAATTTTTAAAGATCATTTTTATAAATATTTCTCTCTCCCACTTAAATTGTTTTGTTTTTTTCTGGGTATACTAGCAATTTTGAATATTGTGACTCTCACCAGCATTCAAGAAATTACTATACACAATAAATTTTGTCAGTAATTACTGATAAGTGGCTTATCTAAATATTTTTAGAGTATTGCTGAAATAATAGGACCATCATTATAATAATACAATTATTTTAGAGTTCTGAGCAGCAATTCTATTTAGACTTTGTTGAATACAACAAATTTGTCTCATTGAGTAACTCTAACTTTATGCATGTTAGGATTGAAAATTAAAAAAAAAAAGATCAATATTTTTTTATTACTACTTTTTTTTTTTAACTTATAAGTACTTAGATTTCCATCTACTATTAACTATAAACTATATTTGGCTTTTTGTTATATATAAATTACAGTTAATAAGTCCTCAATATGTTTTTTAGAAATTTTAATATAATTTTAAATTAAAATATGTTATGTGTTATCATGACATCAATTTTATCTTGAAGTTAATATGTTGCATTATTGATGACATAATGTACAATCTATTTCTATAATCTATCTCTTTTTTTCTCATATAAAAACAGATTGCAAGAGAATTTATGAATTCATTGTTCATGCTCAAGGCTTTTCTTCACAACGGATTGCTCACACACATCAAGGAACACTGGAATTAATTTTCATGATGACCCTTGTCTTCAACAATAATGCATATCACCTTTAGCTTACACAGCAAAGATAAAAATGATTGGCAGAAGAGACATTCACTTACTGTGTATTCGAAGGCCAAAGTCATATTTTCAAAAATATTAGTTACCACTAGAGAACAGTGTTTGCTTTTAGAAGTAAAGTATTGCAAAATTGAGGGTAATATCATTAAAGTTTAACTAGTTGATCTCATAGACAGGTTTCAATACCACAATTTGAACAATTATATACTGGAAATTCATGCATGTCATTTCAACTATACCCATTGTTTATGAATATGTGAACTAAATGAATTGAAACACTACTAAATATTTAGAAAGTGAGACTTCACATTATGTGTTAGAGAAACATCGATTTCCCCCTTCTATTACTATTTTATTGATATTTATTTGTTTGTTTGTTTGTTTGGTACTAGGTATTGAACCCAGAGGCACTTAACCACTGAGCCACACTCCCAGCACTTTTTACGTTTTATTTTGAGAGAGGGTCTTGCTTAGTTGCTTAGGACCTCACTAAGTTGATGAGACTGGGTTTAAACTTGCAATCTTTCTGCCTCAGTCTTCCTAGTCCCTGGGATTATAGGTGTGAGCCATAATACCAAGCCCTTTCTATTATTTTTTCTATATTAAAGAAGTTACTTGAACACGTTAATACATTTTTCCTTAATAAAATATGGGTGATGAGTTTCCATTTCAAAAATGTGTTGCATATATTCAATTAGTTTTCTTGTAATTATATTTTATATATCATTAAATAAATATTCAATAATGTCAATTGTTATAACAATAAATTATACTTTATTGAGATAAAGAAAGATTTAAAATGTAAATACATGACTACATAATTTGTTATTAAAAAGAGAACAATTACTTCAAAAGTATTATGATCACAGGCTTTCAAAATCATCCAGAAAAGGCATTAGATTTTTTTTTCTTTTTTTGGGGGGAAGGGGCTGTACCAGGGATTGAACTCATGGGTACTCTATCTGAGACACATCCTCAGCACTATTTTGTATTTTATTTAGAGACAGAGTCTCACTGAGTTGCTTAGCACCTCACTGTTGCTGAGGTTGGCTTTGAACTCTCAAGTTTTCCACCTCAGGCTCCCTGAGCCACTGGGATTACAGGAATGCTCACCATGCCACGCAAGGCATTCAATTTTAATGTGTCATTAACTTCTAGTTGTTGTTCTATCATTCAAAAATTTCATATTTAAATCATTAAATTCCTTGATCACTAGTTCAACTTGATGTAATAGTAAAAAATGGTTTATCTTTATGTATTGATATACAATCTCCTCAAACAAACAAAAAGAAAAAAAGATAGAAAAGGGCAAAGAGCAATTATATTGATCCATAGTTAAATTTCTTTACTAACTGAGGACTAGAAAATTTATTAAGGCCATTCATAAACAAGGAAGCCTCATACATTGCCTCATATATTGAAGACTTTATTCATTATAAGTTTAAAATGTAGAATTAATTCAGTTTTCAGAACCATTCACATACTCAAATTTTATCTGGCTTAAGTGCACTCCTACAAATTCTAATCTAAACAATAATTGTAGTTTTATTTCTATTCAATCAAAACAAAATAATTTACTTATTTATGAAGGTTTACTATTTTGTAGAATAGCAACAGAGTATTACTTTGTATTCATATTTTAATTGGTTTCAAATTATTGCTGTAGAAGAATTATTACTTTCAAATTCTTTCTTTTTTTGAACACATTTATCCAAAATATCCAAAAAATCAACTATATTTCCTTTATTCTTTGCTTAAGAATCATTTTAAAATTCAACAAATATCAATAAGCAATGAAACTCCCAATGCTGTGAGGATGAGACACTAAGAAATCTTTTCTCAAATATTTACCAAATTTATTTTATCAGAAACCCTCTGCTCATCATCTTTTATTTCCCCAATTATTTGTTTGATAATACAACTAAAAATAATCAAAGAGGAAAACAAACCATGTTTAGTAACATAAATAAACAAATATGGCTGGAAAAACAACCCATATCTCAATAACAACCCTAAATGTTAATGGCTTAAACTCACCAATTAAGAGACACAGGCTAGTAGAATGAATCACAAAACAAGACACAACAATATGCTGCCTACAGGAGAGGCATTTGATAGGAAAAGACATACATAGACTGAAAGTAAAAGGTTGGGAAAAATCATATCACTCATATGGACTTTGGAAACAAGCAGGAGTGTCCATACCCATATCAAATAAAATAGATTTGAAGGCAAAGTTAATCAAAAGGGATTAAGAGGTACACTACATACTGCTCAAGGGAAGTATAAACCAACAAGACATAACAATCATAAATATATATGTCCCAAACAATGGTGCAGCTATGTTCATCAAACAAACTCTTCTCAAGTTCAAGAGTCTAATAGACCACCATACAATAATCATGAGAGACTTCAACACACCTCTCTCAGCACTGGACAGATCTTCCAAACAAAAGTTGAATAAGGAAACAATAGAACTCAATAACACAATTCATAACCTAGACTTAATTGATATATATATATATATATATATATATATATATATATATATATATATATATAAAATATACCACCCAACATCTAGCAGTTACACTTTTTTCTCATCAGCACATCAATCCTTCTCAAAAATAGATCATATATTATGTCACAGGGCAACTCTTAGACATTATAAAGGAGTAGAGATAATACCATGCATCTTATCTGATCATAATGGAATGAAACTGAAAATCAACGATAAAAGAAGGAAGGAAAAATCATGCATCACTTGGAGAATGAGCAATAGGTTACTGAATGATCAATGGGTTATAGAAGACATCAAGGAGGAAATTAAAAAATTCCTAGAGATAAATGAAAACACAGACACAACATATCAGAATCTATGGGACACATTGAAAGCAGTTCTAAGAGGAAAATTCATTGCTTGGAGTTCATTCCTTAAAAAAAGAAAAAACCAACAAAAAAATGATCTCATACTTCATCTCAAGATCCTAGAAAAAGAAGAGCAAAACAACAGCAAAAGAAGTAGAAGGCAAGAAATAATTAAAATCAGAGCTGAAATTAATGAAATCGAAACAAAAGAAATAATTGAAAAAATTGACAAAACTAAAAGTTGGTTCTTTGAAAAAATAAATAAAATGGACAGACCCTTAGCCATGCTAATGAAGAGAAGAAGAGAGGGAACTCAAATTACTAGCATACAGGATGAAAAACGCAATATCACAACAGACACTTCAAAAATACAGAAGATAATCAGAAATTATTTTGAACAATTATACTCCAATAAAATAGAAGATAGTGAAGGCATCGATAAATTTCTTAAGTCATATGATCTGCCCATATTGAGTCAGGAAGATATAGACAACCTAAGCAGACCAATATCAATTGAGTAAATAGAAGAAACCATCAAAAGACTACCAACTAAGAAAAGCCCAGGACCGGATGGGTATACGGCAGAGTTTTACAAAACCTTTAAAGAGGAACTAATACCAATACTTTTCAAGCTATTTCAGGAAATAGAAAAAGAGGGAGAACTTCCAAATTCATTCTACGAGGCCAACATCACCCTGATTCCTAAACCAGACAAAGACACTTCAAAGAAAGATTACTACAGACCAATATCTTTAATGAACCTAGATGCAAAAATCCTCAATAAAATTCTGGGGAATCGAATACAAAAACATATCAAAAAAATTATGCACCATGACCAAGTAGGATTCATCCCTGGGATGCAAGGCTGGTTTAATATACAGAAATCAATAAATGTTATTCACCACATCAATAGACTTAAAAATAAAAACCATATGATCATCTTGATAGATGCAGAAAAAGCATTCTACAAAGTACAGCATCCCTTTATGTTCAAAACTCTAGAAAAACTAGGGAAAACAGGAACATACTTCAATATTGTAAAAGCAATCTATGCTAAGCCTCAGGCTAGCATCATTCTGAATGGAGAAAAATTGAAGGCATTCTCTCTAAAATCTGCAACAAGACAGGGATGCCCTCTCTCACCACTTCTGTTCAACATAGTTCTCAAAACACTGGCCAGAGCAATTAGACAGACGAAAGAAATTAAAGGCACAAAAATAAGAAAAGAAGAACTCAAATTATCACTATTTGCAGATGACATGATTCTATATCTAGCAGACCCAAAAGGGTCTACAAAGAAACTATTAGAGCTAATAAATGAATTCAGCAAAGTGGCAGGATATAAAATCAACACGTATAAATCAAAGGCATTCCTGTATATCAGTGATAAATCCTCTGAAATGGAAATGAGGACAACCACTCCATTCACAATATCCTCAAAAAAAAAAAATACTTGGGAATCAACCTAACAAAAGAGGTGAAAGACTTATACAATGAAAACTACAGAACCCTAAAGAGAGAAATAGAAGATCTTAGAAGATGGAAAAATATACCCTGTTCATGGATAGGCAGAACTAACATCATCAAAATGGCGATATTACCAAAATTCTCTATAGGTTTAATGCAATGCAAATCAAAATCCCAACAGCATTTCTTGTAGAAATAGATAAAGCAATCATGAAATTCATATGGAAAAATAAAAGACCCAGAATAGCAAAAACAACTCTAAGCAGGAAGTGTGAATCAGGTGGTATAGCGATACCAGACCTCAAACCATACTACAGAGCAATAGTATGAAAAATAGCATGGTACTGGTACCAAAATAGGCGGGTGGACCAATGGTACAGAATAGAGGACACAGAGACCAATCCGTAAAATTGCAACTACCTTATATTAGACAAAGGTGCTAAAACCATGCAATGGAGGAAGGATAGCATCTTCAACAAATGGTGCTGGGAAAACTGGAAATTCATATGCAACAAAATGAAATTGAATCCCTTTCTCTTGCCATGCACAAAAGTTAACTCAAAATGGATGAAGAAGCTTGATATCAAATCAGAGACAAGGCATCTGATAGAAGAAAAAGTTGGCTATGATCTGCATACAGTGGGGTCGAGCTCCAAATTCCTCAATAGGACACCCATAGCACAAGAGTTAATAACTAGAATCAACAAATGGAACTTACTCAAACTAAAAAGTTTTTTTCTCAGCAAAAGAAACAATAAGAGAGGTAAATAGGGAGCCTACATCCTGGGAACAAATCTTTACTCCTCACACTTCAGATAGAGCCCTAATATCCAGAGTATACAAAGAACTCAAAAAAATTAACAATAAGAAAACAAATAATCCAATCAACAAATGGACTAAGGACCTGAACAGACACTTCTCAGAGGAGGACATACAATCAATCAACAAGTACATGAAAAAATGCTCACCATCTCTAGCAGTCAGAGAAATGCAAATCAAAACCACCCTAAGATACCATCTCACTCCAGTAAGATTGGCAGCCATTATGAAGTCAAACAACAACAAGTGAGGTGAGGATGTGGGGAAAAGGGTACACTTGTTCATTGCTAGTGGGACTGCAAATTGGTGAGGCCAATTTGGAAAGTAGTATGGAAATTCCTGGGAAAGCTGGAAATAGATCCACCATTTGACCCAGCTATCGCCCTTCTTGGACTATTCCCTAAAGAACTAAAAAAGCATGCTACAGGAACACTGCTACATCGATGTTCATAGCAGCACAATTCACAATAGCAACACTGTGGAACCAACCTAGATGCCCTTCAATAGACGAATGGATAAAAAAAAAAATGTGGCATTCATACACAATGGAGTATTATTCTGCATTAAAAAATGATAAAATCATAGAATTTGCAGGAAAATGGATGGCATTAGAGCAGATTATGCTAAGTGAAGCTAGCCAATCCCTAAAAAACAAATGCCAAATGTTTTCTTTGATATAAGGAGAGTAACTAAGAACAGAGTTGGGAAGAAGAGCATGACAAGAAGATTAACATTAAACAGGGACGAGAGGTGCGAGGGAAAAGGAGAGAGAAGGGAAATTGCATGGAAATGGAAGGAGACCCTCATGGTTATACAAAATTACATACAGGAGGAAGAGAGGGGAAAGGGGAAAAAAAAAACAAGGGGAAGAAATGAATCACAGTAGATGGGGTAGAGAGAGAAGATGTGAGGGTAGGGGAGGGGATGGGGGATAGTAGAGGATAGGAAAGGCAGCAGAATACAACAGACACTAGTATAGTGCTGGGAGCCATCAGCCAAGTAGGTATGACAATTTCCTTGCCAGCGTACCCCCATGTTTCTTTAGTGGAAGGACTCATAGAAATAGGACATTTTGCAGGACATTGCATGTAAGGTGACCTTGCTCAAGGACCAGGGCAGATCCGTGTTTAGGGTGTTCCACCTTTAGAATAGGGCAGTTTAACATAATAGGAGATTAGGGTGTTCCCCCTTTAGAATAGGGCATATCCTGCTGCTGAGTTCCTCTTGAGTTCTTAGGGTCAGACAGTATATTTTGGGAGACAGAAGCCCATGTGGAGTGGATTTGGGCAGAGTGTTGATTTGGGCAGAGAACGTGGATTCCCCCAGAACGTGTTTGTAGACTGCCGGTGTGAGATCGGGAATAAAGAATTGCTGTTTGAATCTACAAGCTGTGTGGAGGCTTGTGATTTGTGCCCAGCCAGAGACTGTGGCAGTATAGCAATATGTAAAACAGTGGATGTGTAACAGATGTGATGCTGCAATCTGTATACGGGGTAAAAATGGGAGTTCATAACCCACTTGAATCAAAGTGTGAAATATGATATGTCAAGAACTATGTATTGTTTTGAACAACCAACAATAAAAATTAAAAAAAAAAAAAGATAATACAACTAAATAACAGTCCATGGACTCTGTTTGAGAACTGGTAATATTGACTAATATTTTAATTATTACTAAGACAATAGCTAAGGTATCCTTCAATTTTTTATAGTTTCTAAATACGTTGGCTACTTCTGCAAACAAAAGTACTCTTCATATTCACGAGGGTGAAATATTTAATTTTTTTTCAGATTCCATGGAAACATAGAATAAATTCCCATACTTTTAGCAAGGGACTTTTCAATGATCTTACAAAAAGTAAATCCTAATTCACTCAAATTCACAGTAAAGTTCAAAATATGTAAATCAAATTGTTTAAAGTTTTGCCTGCATACCTATTCTTTCAAAGGGTACCTTATTGAACAACTATTTCAGAATTAGTTGTGGTTTATTAAAAAAATATCATTTTTTTCTTGCCTCACTTAAGATGTATTCATCAAAATTAGTGGAAGTTTTGCTCAGAAATCTCTATTCTAAATTATCCTCCCAGGTGATTTTTATACACAGAATACTTTGAATATTACCAATCTTATCATTAGTTTAAGCCATTTGTATTTAATACCAATTTGTGTATGTATTATTAAGTATGCTCTAGAAACGCTGTATTTTTACTTTTGAAGTTAGAGAGATTTGGAGATACAATACTATAACTTTATGATGTTTGCATTAATCTTACTTAAATGAAATCATTGTATCAATCATATTACACAAATTTTCAAAAATTATATTTGCACAATTAAATATATTCTATACTCATTGTCTCATGAGACAGTGCATTCATGAAAATATGAAACTTTTGTCTTAAATTTGTGCTTGATCTTTATTTTTCTTTGTTTTAGTAGAAGATTTACAATTATGTGAGCTGAAAATAGTTAATCACTTTCATCCTAACCATCCATAAGAGATGATTAAACAAAAACAAAATAGAGTACATAATATAATGCTGGTCTTTCAGTTTAGGTAATGAAAACTGAGTTGCACAACATACTGTCAGATATGAGATAAATTCCTCTATTTTGATTTAAAATTGGTGAGCAGTTAAACATTTAATTCTATATTATAATGAATATGCATTTTAGATTTATCTTAAACATTTTGTGAAGTAAGCAGAGATATAGGTAAATTTATAGATATAAATAATATATTAGAAAAATGATAAGTATGATGATTATTTGGGAATAATATTTTAGCAACAGCTAGACAAAGAGTATGGAACTTATTAAAAATACAGAGGGGAACATTTAACAAAATCCAAAAGCCACATTCAGTAATTGGCAGACTGCCAGGCATATAAAATAATATGCCAGGGATTATTGGGCAAGGAGAGACTCTACTGTAAAGACTTCAGAAGAAATCTACTTCTCGGAATATAGTTGGGCATATGGGAAAAACAATACAGGGAGTCACCTCTGTGAATACATAAATTGAAGACTCCATTTATTTCTCCATTTGAGGTACTGCAATATCCTAAAGGAAACCTACCAAAGGGCAAAATATAAATTAATATATGTGCAGAAATATATGTCCTCAGATAATATATAAATGAGTTTCCATTAGTGAAGTGTAAGTTTAGGAAAAAAGAGCATGAAAAGTTGTTTCAGGTGTTATTATCATTTGTTTTTCAAAAATCTGTCTATATTATCTTTATACTAATTGTTTTTACCTGTTTTAATTTTAATTTGCAGATGTAAGCTAATTTTCCTTAGTTACCATGTCAGGCTAATTATGTACTTCTTCCTATGGTAGTAATCAGAACTGTGAATATCATTTTATAAGGCAAAAGGTACTACAGATTCATTAAAGATCTTCATTGGTGAAGCTTTATTCTGGGCAATGTGGATTCATTCAATGCAATCACAGGTATCCTCATAAGAGGAGGCAACGTAATGTTAGAAAACAATGAAATAATGTACTAAGAAAGTAGGGAAAAAAGGGGGTGGGTATAATCCAAGGAGTGTATAAGTGGCCATGAGATGCTAAAAGGGAAGAAATAGCGCTCCAAAAGAACATGCTCTGCTGCCACCAAAAAACTGATTTCAAACTTCTGACCTTCAGAAGTATGATTAGCTATTAAGTTTGTGGTGATTTGTTATAGCAGCAATAAGTAACAGTAAAAATGAAATGAAATGTTATTCAGTCATGAAAGCCTACTATGTTTTTCTTCTTTACTCATAAATTGTACCAAGAATCATTAGTTTTAATTTTATGTTTATTTTTGTTAATTTTTGTGATTACAGCAAATGTTCCCTACAAGAATTTTTTTCTTTAAATGAGAATCTATAGTTTTCACTGGTTTGGTTAACACTGCTGAATCTGACATTCTGTCTATACTTCTACAAATAAAGAGCCCTTAAATGTGCTAAATAAGTAAAGAAATTGAGGAAAATTTAAAACATCAAAAAGGTTATATAAAAATAGCAATTATATAAAAATAATAACTGATAATAATCATTATTGTTGCTTTTACTTTCAGTCTCAGCCATGGATGAATAGTTTTCTCTTTCTTATAAGACAGGAATTGAACCCAGGTAGGTCTCTGTGCCAGACAATTGCTCTACCACTAAGCTGAATCTCCAGCCCAATTTGTGTTGTTTAAGAAAAGTGAGAACAACCTCACTGTACTCTCCATCTAAAATATAAAATTACTCTGCACATTATAGTAATCTGATAATCAGGACCTAATGACAAGTTGAATTAGAGATAAAAATTCCATAAATTTTTAGTGGATTTTAAAATTACTTTTGATTAAAATACATCAAATTTCCCTTATAAAAATGTAATATTTGGGAGGAGGTGGGGATTTGAGTATTAAAGTATTTGGTTGTTAATAATAATGTTTTCCATAACTAAAAACATAAAATTAGTTTCTGTTGGTGGTCCCCAGTGGAAAGACCATGACGAAAGTCTAACCACTCTGAAGAAGAAAAGAAAGAAAGGAAAGATCTCAAATTCTTATATATTCTCAAGAAAGTTTCAGCAAAATGAATGGGGATGCGCTAAGCCAAAGTGAGCTTTTCAAATTGATTAGTTAACTTTTTGCCATTGTAACCAACAAACCTGAAAAGAAGAATTTTAGAGGAGAAAACATTTATGAGTGGCAAATGGTTTCAGAGATCTCAGTTCATAGATAGTCAGCTCCAATGTTCTGAATCCAAGGTAAGTCAGAATATCCAGGTCTTTATGTTGGAAGGATGTGGCAGAACTTCCAACACAGAGGATGGTGCACTGATTGTGATAAAGAAAAATGAAAGACATAGGTTAGCAGCAGAGTTAAGGTAAAAGGCAAGCATTTTAAGATTGTTGGTCACTTGTTCACAATTCTTAAAATAATTCTTCCTTTTTAGAAGTTTATTCATGAGTGCATAACTCACAGAAGACATTACTTCTTAATATTACCACAATAAAGAACTAATTTTCTCCAGGAATATTAGAGGAGGAAACAAACATGCAAACCTTGAAAATTTCAGAGAATATCTCTGTACCCACACATATCTACCACATCTGGATACTTTAAAAACTGTAGTATATTTATCAATTTAGGAAATTTATAGAGTTTAAGTCTGAGTTTATCAAGTTTAAGTCAGAGTTGCCCATTCAATTAAGGAATTAGACTTAGATTTGGTTACACCAATACTATGTTGGTTAGTAAAGACAGAAGCACAACCACGTTTTAATAAGTGACACCAATAAAAGCAATGGTTAGGCCTGGCAGCTTGGGAGCTGAGTTAGGAGAATAAGAAGTTCAAATCCAGCCTCAGCAAAATAGCAAGATCCTGTCTCTAAATAAAATATAGAAAGGGCTGGGGCTAGGGATCACTGGTCAAGAGCCCTTGGATTCAATCCCTGGTGCTAAACAACAATATCAAAAGGTTAAATGATGTTAAATTTTACAGTCTAGCAAATATATATTTCTACATTGTAGATTTTTTTAAAAAATGATCTAAATGGAGAACATTAATGACAGCTTTAATGTTTTTACAAAGTCCGAATTCATTACAAATGAGGATTAAATGAGTGAGCAATTATGACTGCATTTTTGCCATATAAAATGGACTTGTCTTGGCTCTCATAATTTCAAAATCCCTGATAAATGTTTGATTTTTCCAGTTTCTAACATATCTATTTTTGTACCCATACTTCTTCTACCATAAATATTCTGATAATGGTGCTGGGAAAACTGCAAAGCCACCTGTAACAAAGTGAAATTAAACCTCTATCTCTCACCATGCAAAAAACTCAACTCAATGTGGATCATGGACCTAGGAATTAAACCAAAGACCTTGTGCCTAATGGAAGAAAGAATAGCCCCAAATCTCCATCATGTCAGACTAGGCCCCAACTTCTTTAATAAGACTTTTATAGCATAAGAATTAAAACCAAGAATCAATAAATGTGATACATTCAAACTTAAAAAAGCTTCTTCTCAGCAAATCTATAATTATATTGAAAACAGAAAGCAACCAAATCAGGATCAAGTCTAGATTTAAATTATCTCCACAGCTCTTCAACATTGTCCATCAATGTAATTTCAAAAAGAAGATGATTAGAAAATATAAATTAAAAAAAACATAAAAAATACAAAGTTGAAGTTCACATGGTTGCATGCCTGGCAAACATAAAACAGTTAAAAAGAAAAACAAATTTAAACTATCAAAGAATAAAGTAAATTCAAAGAATAAAAAAATTGGCATGCAGAGATAAATAGCATTCATTACCATATAATAATATTTTTAAATGATGCTTCCATTAAGTAGCAAAAAATGATAAAATAAAACTTAGCAAGGAATGAACATACTATACCATGCATAACAGCTTAAATTCTTAGCAAATGCAAGGTAGGCTAAAAAAAATAATGAAAGCTATATCATGTTTGTTAATAGGATCAGATTTACCAACATAAATATATTTTTACCTGAACTTAATTTACAAATTTGACATAATCACAGTAAAAATCTATAAACATAGTTAGATTATAAAATTATTTTATCAGTCAAAAATAATAGTCATTAAAATGTTCATAAATAAGAGCTATGGAGTCAAATTCTCTATATTAAAGTACAGTACAAATTGAACAAATCTAAAATCTTTGAAAAAGGCATTTTCTACTCACTCAGCTATTAAACTTATAGCCACAAAACTGATCCAATATGATTGTGTTCACCTTGATTCCAAAAAGTATCTGCAATGCTCTTCACAGCAATTCTGTTCTTAATAACCTAAAGTCTCAAAATGAAAAAGTGTACAACAGCACATTTTCAAAGAAAATAGTATCTGATCACTTAGGAGAACTTTATAAAAATAAAAGCAAACAGCACATGGAACAACATGTGTGAGAATCTATAAGTCTAGAGAGAAATCTGGAAAATTACATGCATTGCATATTTCAAAAAAAAAATTAAAAACTTAAAAATAGCAATATTTTGGCATTTAACCCAGAAGAAAGAGAAGTATTGTTAATTCAAGGGCCTTTGCACAACTCTCACAGATGCTTTCTCTGGGTGGTTAGAACTATAGACAACTAAAATATCTTTCAATAAATGCTTGGTTAAGTGAACTATGATTAAGTCATACCATGAAATACTAGTCAACATTACAAAATATGAAACTATTCCTGCCCACTAAAATCTGCATAGTAATCAAGGACATTACACTGAATAAAAGCAGTCCAGTCAGTTGTATAGAGCTGTTTACAGTGTGAGTTCATTTACATCACAAAATTATAGAGGCAGATATAAGTGATTTGTGATTAATGATAGGTGCATCCAGGATTTAGGGACAGTAGTGGTAGGCAGGGGAGTTAGTGTGACATTATAAGGGTTTTACAAGCATATTTATAATAATGAGATAGGTCTGTACATTGGTGGCCATGGTATTATACAAAAAAACCTACATTTAACCCAATGTGTAATATTTAATACTGACAAATTGGTATCAATTCTGATAGGAAAATTAATATTTTGCTCACAAATTTTGTAATTAATATCTACATTCAGTATAATTAAGATGCATATAAATTTAGTCTGTTTATCTTTCTATATTGGAATAAGTGAAAACATAGATGATTAGCATTGCTTTGTAAAGGATTAATTTTCTTTCAAAATTTCAATGAAATACAGCCACTTCACCTGTAATTTCTAACCTTTGTGAGGTTGACAAGAGCTTCAGAAGTCATAACTGTCTCTATTTTATATCTTTTATATCTAGCATATATATATATATATGAATATATATATATATATAATTTTTGTATAGTTAACACACAAGCACACATATGTATGTGTGTGTATACATATATATATATACACATATATAATGTATATATAATTTTATGTATATATAATTTTATGTTTTATATATAATATACACACATTTGTATATATTATATATGTATATATAATTTAAATATGTAAAATATATATATATATATATATATACATATACACATATATATTAATATATAATAATGCCAAGATAGTTGATCATCAAGTTATGAGCAACTGAGCAACATCAAAATGTAAATTGACCATAAAACTCATGAGTAGTTTATGCTCTTGAAATAAGTCAAAATATAAGTAAATGTGTTACAGCTAGTTCTTCTGTCAAATAAAGGTTATAAATGAATGTTTCATTTTATAAATAAATAAAGGAGAGACTGTTTTTGATAATTCATCTTGAAATGGTAACTCAAATATTCATTCATATCACATGCCAAGTCACCATGCCATCACAAGAGAAAGTAATATTAGCACAAATTTTGTTGTATTTTCATCTCAGTAAAGACAAATTCAGAATTTGAGGCTGTTATTTCCAAGTTGAACACAAGTGACCAGGAAAAGCAATCATAACTCAGTTATATTCCTTTATATGTGTGTATGTACAAATTTAATTTGAATATTGAAGTTGAAACCAATATTGAAAATTCCAAAAGTTCAAGAAGAACTTTTTATTTTGAGGTTCTTTTTTATAATCTGAATACAAATAGTTATGTGACAATTTCTTTATTAACTGAGATATATTAAAATATGTCCATTTTTTTTCTAGAAAACAAAGTTATTATTCTTTACTCAATTTTCTAAAATTGCATAAATTATTATATTTCAGAAAACAGAGTGTGTCCAATAATTTATGTATAAATGTTTTATTTAAACAAAATGTACAAAAGTGCTATATTATCTGTTGTCCAATCTTACTGTTTATTATAATTTGTACAATAATAACATAAAATACCAAGGTATCAAATGGAAATACATACAATATGTTAGTAGTCAGGAATAAGGAAAAAGACTTTTAGTAAAGGTAAAATTAATACCACTTTGTAAGGTCTTTTTCTTTAAGTGTAACCAATAATCTCATTTCATGTGTATACAATAGCAATTACTTTTCTCTTTTAAATTATATGGTTTGGGGAAATTATATATATGCTAGTTTATTGAAAAACTGTACACAATATTGTAGAAAAAAATATCTATAATTTTCCTTCTGTTTATGGATAGTGAGCATCAAAACAGCTAACCTTTGAAAATATCATTGAATACAGTTAATGAATATACCTTCAGAAAAATCCACAGCCATATGGAAAATTAACCTGTCAGGTCTGATAAAAATGACCTATTTAGTAATGACACACCTTAATTTTACAATTTTTTTAACATTTATTTTATCATATATTATATATGTTAACATTTATATAAATTACTTATACATAATACAATCAATAAATATATAAGAAAATTATTATTATGTTTGAGTGAACATAGTTTTGGCTAAATTTAATTGCAATTTTCTTTCTATTACATGGAAAACGTACACAAATATAGACCTTTTCTTACTATAATTTTTGCAGGATAAAATATATGCAAATTATTCATCACAAATCATTTTCCTATTATATGTTCAACCAAGAGTTCCTGAAATTAAACTCTAAGAAACAAGTTTAATCAGTATACTCAAAGAACATAAAATGTTCTGCTCCACATAAAATTCAGTAAAGGATTTTTTTTTTCCTGAATATATAAGGAAAGGGTAAGAGAAGAAAAATGTTTCAGTTTAATTTGTAGTATTTACAAAAATTTCTGCATATGCTCTTTTAGGCAATATGTATACTGGTAATAGAAAATTACATCAAAATACTTACATTTTCGTTAAACATTTAACTATTTAAAGACTTTCCCGATTAAACTGCCATTGTATTAACCATTCTGGGAAATAAATGACTTTCACTTCTCAGACTTTAAACATACACAAACAGTCACAATTGACATTTTAATAAAAATTTTGGCTTCAAAGACTGAAATATCTAAAAAAGTCACATATGTCAATTTACATATTCAATGTAAATTTATTTGGTTGGCTCCTTTTGTTAGCATGAAGTTGTGTGATTGTTGAATATCCTCTCAAATATAAAATCATTAATTGAAAAAATAGTGATCATTTTTGCTTTCTTTGATTTGACATGCGTAAATTAAAATTAATTTCTGGTGCAAATAACTTCATAAAATAAATTATAATTCAAACAGCTAAAATAACTGTATTTTATCAAAATCCAATTAATTTTATGCATGAAGTCTATTATAAAATGATGAATATGAACTTATCAAATAAACAACTGATTACAGTGTAGTAAATTTGCATGCATTAAAATATTTTTCTGCATAATTATTACTTGATCAACATTTTCAGATATTACTACATGATATTAAATGAGAATAGAGAATATAAATTATGAAACATGATGAAAACTTTTAAAACTAATGTTATTTGCTTTCCTGTCTTATAGATTTTTTTTTTTTTGGACCAGGGATTGAACTAGGGGCACTCAACCACTGAGCCACATCCCCAGCCCTATTTTGTATTTTGTTTAGATACAGGGTGTCACTGAGATGCTTAACACCTAGCTTTTGCTGAGTCTGGCTTTGAACTTGCGATCCTCCTGTCTCAGCCTCCCAAGCTGCTAGGATTACAGGCATGCCTCTGGTACCCAGCTTTGTTTTACAGATTTTAAAGATTTATTTCTTCATACTGGATAAAAATGCCTACTTGCCAGAATCACCTGTGCCTTCAAGCATTTAACTGTGTTCATTGCATCAATGTACAATATTAAGATTCACAAGGATAACAAAAAGAGAAGTTTTTAGTACTAAGCACTTTACAAGTACGTATTAAATAGATTGTATTTACTTACACAGAGGTTTTGTGAAAAATCTGTGAATGGAGAATAGGAATTGAGCCTTAGTTAAAAGTTAGTAAAAATTGGTCTATAACCTACATGTCTGTTTCTTGAAAACTGTACAATGTTGTACTCCAACCATGCAATGTAATTCAACTTGTCCATATATCTGAGATGAAGTGTGGTAAATTCCTGGAAATAATCTCTTTCAGCATATCTTGAACATTGCTTTTCTAACAACATTTGGCAATAAATGCAATTTGTTATCAGTTTTTCTTTAGGTAGATATAAGACATGTGCATAGTGTTTTGTGAAGTTGTAGACTCATATGACATTTGCAGTGAATTTAAAGAAACAATAATTTTTCTTCAGCAAATATTTAGTAGGTACCAAGTTCATGCAAGACATTTTACTGTTTCTTAGATAAAAAAAAAACATACTGAAACCATGTAAGAAAATTTGAATAGCAGATACATAATATATACATAAAAATACCAAAGCTATTATATTATAGAAATGATACTATATTAATTACTTGGGATGGCAGACAAACCTTGAATTGTTCAGGGAAAGAGCAGCTTAACTGGAATTAAAGGAATCAGAAAATATCACACAGAGAAAAAAGCCCTGAAGTAAAAATGAATGGGACTTCTATTAATATCAGTGAAAGAAAGATGAGAATATGTGGTTTCATCATGTCACTGAAACTTTCCTTGACTCCACATTACCCCACATATCAGGGTATAAGAAAGACATGCATGTTTAATCATATTTAAATCACATTTATATTTATGGCATTACTTATTCCAGTAGTAAACTTGGTATTTTCTCTAATCTAGCTAATAGAATCTCTTGCCTTGATATACTATATTGGTATTTGGGATACACTTTCTTTTTGATACAGTGTTTATGTGCACATTGTTATAAATATCCTGTTTCCCTCTAAATTTTGAGCAATATGCAAGTAGGAGTTCTTAAAAGAGGGACAGTTTTCTCAGTCTTACATTATATCAGTGGTCCAGGACTACTATAATAAATTTTTTTAAAAAATGGAAGGTTTAAAATAATAGAAAAGTAAGCTGTTATATAGCTTTTTTTATTTATTATTGCATAGTTTAAATTGAAATAATTAAAAAAAACATTGGTTTGTTTGTTTATAAAAAATAATTTATAAATCTACATGTTCTAAAATAAGCATTGATTTTTACATTGATATAATGAATTCTTTATTTATTATTCTTAATCTCTCCATATTATTTTGTAACATTATTTAAGTTAATTTTTTAAATTTTGGATTGACAAACATTTTATCAATTTTATTTTAAAATTAATACAGGAAGTAAATATATAAGGCTAACTAAAGTATTTTGTTATGAATAGAAAAAATACTTTGAAACTTTTGGTACCTTTGGTTTAGAAGGTTTGGTGTGGTTAAAACAAGGTTAACAGTACTTTCAAAAGTGAGTAAGCCTGCAACTTTCACAAAGGCAAAAGAACGTGAGACAATAATAACAAAAACAACAGTGATTTAATAAAAAGCAATAGGAAATAAATGTCCTACAAAATATTAAAACTTCAACTTGTGACTTAGCAGAATTAACATAAGAATTATAATTGTTGGCTTTATTCTAAAGTATTTATTGTATGCATCCAACAAATTATCAGGCATATAGAATAGGTAGCCATTAATAAAGAGAAGGTAATAACTATATACTAATGATATGATATTGACAACATAAATTACTGTATCAGGTCTCAACTTAGAAATCAATCAAGAAATTTACATTAAGGAGACAATTAAAATAATATTAGTTCTGCCCAATTTCAGTTTAATACTGGAGCATTGAATCCCAGTTTTGTTCAGTTGACTTCATACCAAATACTGAATCTCAAAGTGAATTTTTTTTTCCTACTTCACAAACAAACCATTTAAAGACAGTCCCCTTTGGTACTAAAGGGATTAAATTTACCCATTGCTTTTCTAATGTATTTTTATTTTGAGGAAATAATTTTAAACCAAGTCAGACTTGTTAGAGTTAGAAAACATCCTGTATCTTCAACACCAGGTTCTATGCTTAGATTTGTCCCTACAGCTCAAGTGTTGGAAATTCAATCACCAATATAACAGTATTGTGAGGTATGATCTCTGGAGGGTAGTCGGACCATGGGTGTTCCACCACCATGTATGAAGGATATAAATAACAATGTGCACATAAACACTGGATCAAAAAGAAAGTGAATCTCAACTACCAGGCTAAAACACTGGGACATGGGGCTCTGAGGGAGGAAGGGCAAAAAGTACTTTCAATTAGAAGTAATGTTTCACTGTCAGGAGAGAAGAGGTTCCTTACAGGAACCTGTAGTTCTTGAGGTCCAAAACCCAATGATTAATGAAGAAAGGTGATTTTTTTCTTTTTCTTTTTTTCTTTTCTTTATCTTTTTCTTTCTTTCTTTTTCTTTTTTTTTTTTTTTTTTTTTTTTTAGTTAGGTACACTCATGACAATATCTACACCATGGAATTCATCTCTGAGAAATGAAGGAGATACATAAGCACAGATACAGGGAGCAAAAGAAAGAAAATAACTGAAACGGGAACATATAATCATTGCTTATAGTAGAATTACATTAATTCTCTGAGTTTTCACAAAAAATATCAGAACCCTATCAATCAAAAGACTCAACATTTAGTTCAGTGCACATAATGAAGGTCGGGAACAGTTATGGTGCACAATGAAGTCCTAGAATTGAATTGCAATTGATACTGACTAATCTTTAAGGCTCAGAAATAAAATTAATCATGGTGATGTCATTAACTCTCCATGAAAACTATTAGTGAAAGATAAAAAAACATACTTAGTTTTCATGAAGGGCTAATAAATTCACAACATGTTTAATTTCAATTTTTGAGATGATTAGCAAGTTATACTGATCTATGAACATTGAATATTGGGTCATTATTTTGATTCATACAATATGATTAAAAATTTGATATGAACATTCATGCGAAGAGTTTTAACTTTACTTTGAAAATTGTTTAAAATATTTAGAAATATGTGCATACACCCATAATTATGACATGGCATGTAGTGTACATAAGTACCTGCATTAATAAATATATGCATATATGATGTTTTAATTTATCTTTTATATAGTATATCACACTTGGATTTATATAAATCTTTTGTAAAAATGCAACAATACTAGTGTTAGGATATTCATGCTAGAATTGAGATTTTTTTCTGCATTTTCACATGAATTTATTTTTCAAATTACATTTTTGTAGACTTTTTTACATCTAAATATGAATTCATGTTAAAGAACATTTGTGTTATAAAATTATATAATTATATAAACTCTGTATTAAAGTAATATTTTTAGAATAACATATTTGTATAATTATATATTTATATAATTATATACTTATATATTTATATAATTATTAAAACTCTGTATTAAAGTAATATTTTTAGAATAACATATTTGAAAACTTACTTATGCCAGCTCCAATAAGTATGAATCTTTAATATTTTAAATTATAATTTTAGAAATTATTTCTGAAATGTGGCATTTCTAATGACTCAAATTCAGATACGTATAGTTCTATGAAATAAATATGAATATCATATATCAAAGTTTCTCATTTTCATATGTAATTATTTTCATAAATTTAAATAAAATTTTCATTTGCCTAGTTCCAGTAAAAAAAAGTTAGAAAATAAAATATAGTATACTTTTTTCAGATAATAATAATTAATAATATATTTGTTTATATTTTTATTCAAATTTGTGTATGTTGCAGACCAAGGCAATTAAAAGGAACATACTTTGAGACATTTGAAAAATAGTCTAAACAAATAGTCTTAGAAAATCTCATTTTCATCAATGTATCAGTGCAAGTGTTGAATGGCTGTGATTATAATGAGGCAGGTGGCTGAAGCTATCCCTTTCCAGACAGCTGGTGGGCTCAAGTAAAAACCAATTATTCAATTTGGCTTCTAAATTTTTATTTGTTTATTCTGGCATACAGTAGCTTTTTCTTTCCCATCTGGATTTGGTAAGTTTCTTGAATCACTAGAATAATTAAATTAATCCACGAAATTTTCATTTAAGCATCACTACTTTTGCAAAGACTGGGTAGGTCTTTTTATAATTTTTTGCATAATTTTTGTGATAAACAATGTAAAGTGCACCTGGATTCTTAATTGATTTTGAATTTTATGATATTATCATGTATTTTTCATGGATAAGTTTGTTCTGTATAATTGACTAAATTTTACTAGATCATTTAATCAATTATACAAGTTAATGATAAAATACATCAACACATAAAAGACCATTATTATTATTAAGAACATTTTTTGCCAAAGGAACATGCAATTAAATACTACAGTATCATACATATGTACCATAAAACATTGATACATTCCTTGAAACAAAAGAAACAACAAGAAACAAATAAACAGTTCTAGAGTGAAACAATAAAATAAAACTTTTTTCCTAAAACTTGACACATGTTGGAATTTGCACCCAATGGGAGAGAGGTCTAGAGTTAATTCCTTAGTACCTTATAAGAATAACAATTAGCATACTAAATGCATGAATACTAAATTTAAAGAAAAATCTTTAAACAAACTAAATGTACTTCAAGTAATTAAATTTAACTTTGTTATGAGAAAATATCATTTCCATAGCTATAACTGATACTGAATGCATGTATCTATCTTATACAAGAAAATTATGTCCCAGCTTGAATAAACAAGGAGAATCCAAACATATGCTGTTCAAAAAGACATACTTTAAATAGAAAGACACATAGGTGGAAAAAAAATTTAGAAGATTCTATGAAATTTAAAACTAAATTTAAAACTAAAACAACTAGTATTGGTGCTAGACAAAACAGATTTTCTTTTATTAGAGCTTTTTAAACACAGTGGTTGGGTTCATCCTGAAGATGAAGCAGATTTTAACAAAAACAACTTTCATCTTTGTATAAATAAAAATTTCATAATGCTGAAAGCAGCAATTCACATGGAACTCATAAAATCTGAAATATATGTACAACTAAAAATGTTGCTTTAAAATGTATACAGCAAAAAGTTAAAAATGGATTAATAATTAAATCTGCAAATATTGCTGGGTAATGAAGCATTAGCTTCATTCTGTGTAGTCCTTGTTTTTTTTTTTTTTTTTTTTTTTCATTCTTTGTTTTTTTGTACTAGGAACTGAACCACGGCATGCTTTACCATGGAGGTACAAACTCAGGCATTTTATTTTATTTTATTTTTAATTTTTTAAGACAGGGTCTTGCTAATGCACACAGACTGGCCTCAAACTTTGCATTTGCCTGATTCATTCTGCCCAGTCATTGGAATCATATGACCATGCCCTGCACTCAGAGTAGTTGATAGAACCAATTAGACAAAATGTGTGTGTGTGTGTGTGTGTATGTGTGTGTGTGTGTGTATCTGTGTGTGTATGTGTGTGTGTATATATATGAGATGCATCAATCAAAATGCAGGACATTTAGAAAAATATAAAAATTCAATCTGATTTACAAATATTGCTTAGGATAGAGACATCAGCTTCACTTGGAGAACCTGTTAAAACCTAGTAGGCTGAGTATATACAAATGTATCTACATTTCTGTCTGTATCTACACATATATATCAGACCAAAGAATTCACAAAACTTTTCCTTTTTTATTAGTGTCCATGAAACAAAAAGATAGACAATCTTCTGGACCATTGATTCCAAAGACTGAAATCATACAGTTTAGGTTCTCTTATACAGCAATATTAAATAGATAACAATATCTAGAAGAAGATATTTAGAAAATATTTGATATTAAGCACCCAATTTTAATTAATTTAATTTCAATAAAAATAAGAGGGGAAGCTGTAATGTTATTAAAACAAACAAATAATAGTACATGTGTAATATCAATTTTAGTCTAATTGTGCTACTACAAAAAATACTGTAGACTAGGTCAGATAAATAAACAACATAGATATATTTAATACAATTATCAAAACTAAAAAAGTTCAAAATGAAGGAAGCAGCATGTGATTCATCTTCACATGGTAGAAGCTGGAGGGGCAAGAGAGCAAATGTAGAAGGAAGCTTCTTTTATTAGGACCTTACTCTAATGTATAAGGAAGAACTCTCATAACCTAATCATCTCTTTTTTTTTAAAAAAAAATCATTTTAAGTAGTTATACATGACAGTAGAATGAATTCTGACAGATTGTACACAATGTAGCACAGCTTCTTCTTTCCCTGGCTTTACATGCTGCAGAGTCACACCAGTAGTGTAAACATACATGTATATAGTGTAATATTGTCCATCTCTTGCCACCATCTTTCCCATCCCCATAACTCCTCTTCTCCCCTCATTCCCCTCGGCACAATCCAAACTTCCTTAACTTCTTCCTTTCCAATCTTCCCCATTATGTATCAGTATCTGCTTATCAGAGAAAACATTCAACTTTGGGTTTTGGGGTTTGGCTTATTTCTAGCTCCATCAATTTATATGCAAATTCTGTAATTTCATTCTTCTTTAAGGCTGAGAAATATTCCATTGTGTGTATGTTCCACTTTCTTTATCCATTCATCTTTTGAAGGGCATCCAGGTTGGTTCTATAGTTTAGCTATTGTAAATTGAGCTGTTGTAAACATTGATTTGGCTGCCACTTTGTAGTATGCTGGTTTTAAGTCCTCTGGGTATAAAACAGGAGTGGGATAACTGGGTCAAAGGCTGGTTCCATTCCATGTTTTCTGAAGAATCTCCATGCTGCTTTTCAAATCATCTCTTAAAGGCCCCACTGGTAGCTAGGCATGGTGGCACATGCCTGTAACTGAGGCAGATCTGAGGAAGAGACAGGAGGATTGCAAGTTCAAATCAACCTCAGCAACAGCAAGGTGCTAAGAAACTCAGGGAGACCATGTCTCTAATAAAATACAAAATTGGGCTGGGGATGTGACTCAGTGGTTGAGTACCCCTGAGTTCAATCCCTGATAGCCCCTCCAAAAAATAATAAATAAAAAGGTTCAATTGGCAATACTGAAATTTTGAAGAGATCACAAATAATAGCAACATCAAATTTTTCAAAATAATTTTAAAAGTTATTGGAAAGAAACCTATAAAATTAATCACAAATATTAGCAAACAAGAAAAGCCTTAAATCACTACTTTCATTTTGCCCTGAAAAGTTAGAAAGAAATAAATGGATTTGTTTGTCTGGATTGGATCCTCGACCTGTACAAAGCCAATAATGGAAAAAGAGGTAAATATCAAATTGTGTCTGGGGTTAAGCTAATAAAAATATTAGGTTATTTGTATTTTCTTATGTATTTTATCTAGTCTACAATATTTTGTTATAGTAGCACAAATTGATCAAAGTTGTATCATTTGTTTGAAAAACATTACATGTTCTTTTCTTGAAACATGAACTATGTTCATAGTGCCAGGATTTTATGAGATATTAATGTAAAAAAATTCTTGAAATCTGCAAATAAACTCTACATACTTTCTTTGTAATGTTTTTTATAAATGTGAAATGATTCCACAATGAAGACAGAAACAGAAATAGAAACAGGGATGGAGAGAAACAGAGACTAAGATAGACTCCTCCATGCCATAATGGAAATATAAATTAAAATAAGTTTTAGAAAATAAATACAATAAAACAGATCAGAAGTTACAAATATAGAAAAAAATATACAATTTAAACATTCACATACTGCATGATCAGATCTTTGAGGATATTTTGAAAATTTGACACATAGCATTATTAATAAAAAATCCTATACATGCAAATCTATGATAAACTTTAACTTATACATTAGACACTGTAAGATATTGTAAAAATAACAAATAATAAAATGGAACAAAAATTATATACCTACATGGTAATAAAAGTTATATAAATTTGGTTTGTTTTAATGTTTTCTGAAGTATCTCATTTTTATCTGAGTTGTAATGATGAGAGAAGAGACAATTCCCATGCCGTATGATGTGCAGCAAGTGATCGAGGCATTGTGACATTGAATTAGATCACTATGGAAGGATTTCCTCATTCCTCAACAGTTGATCTGATGATCTAGTAACCAAGTTGACCACTAAGTGAGTAATAGGCATGTAGTAATTTGCAGCATGAATGTGATGGACAAAGTTATGGGAGAGTGTGAAATTCACAATGCTACTCAGAAAAACAATTTTAATTTGTGAAGTTTTCAATTTTGGAAATTTCTATTGACTCTTTTCTGAATGCTGTTAACAGTGTATAACTATCCATGAAAAGCAATCCCACGAGTAAAAAAGGACAATGACACCAAACTTAGGAAAAAATTAAACTAAACTAATAGGATTAAGAAATGGGGAATATTACTACCAAAGCTATCATCATCAAAATGATAATATTATTCTTCATGGTCAACAAATTTAACACCCATAGGTGAAAGAGGCAAAACCTTTGCAAATGGCTGTAATCCAGAGTTGTACAGCTGACATCAAACATATTTTTTTTTGTTTTCCCACCTTGTTAACTACATTTATAACAAAGTTAATAACTTTGATTTAACTTTTAAATGTTAAATAAATTAATCACAAACCTCCCTTCATACTCCAACGCATATTATTTCAATGGTGAATACTTAAAAAACTTAATGTTACATATGGTCCTTCAGAAAATAGGGGGAATATAAGATGCTTCCCAGAATATTTTATCACATTTTCATATGTTTAATATCAAAACTAGATAAAAATATCAATTTTTTGATAGTGAAAATTTAAAAATTTAGTAAGAAATCACCTTTTAAAACCTAGAAAATAACTCCAATATTATATCTGATTAGAATATGTTTGTATTGAAAAGACTGTATTTACATGAATACTGTCATAAAATTTTGTGGGCTAGAAAATTATGCAAAATTTGAAGATTTGTCTTATTAATACATTCATATGATTTTTCATATTCCTGTATATTTAAATAAATAAAATCTATGTAATTGGATATTTAACCGGGTTTGCTATACTTTATGATTTGGTGGAAACACCTATGAGACTTCAGCAAAACACAAATAAATAATTATATTAAGGCAAATAATTTTCAGAAAAGTATTTTGTGAGCACTGTGTTTTTGAACAAAATTAATCCAAATATTAATTTTGTTTTCCAAATATTTCAGGAAAAGAAAGTTCTAAGTTCTCCAATTCACTCTATTTAATTTGTTAATTTCCTAAATTTAGGTATCATTATTTTTTTCAATGTAATTCATATGTATATTAAAGTCAAAATATAAGTGGAAAGTATCAGGCATCGATTTTGCAGCTTCTCATTTATTAAGTATACAAAAAGAGAGAAACTTTACGAATTATCATAATGAAAAGTGCTTCAATTATAAATTTCTATTTAGAGCATTTTTATTTATAGTTTTAGTTAATACTCAATAAAAATGTATCAGTGAAAGCCAGATGCATTCACATTACAAATTTAATTAGATTATGAATTATTTATTAAAATAGCAGTTATCATTTTAACTCTGAATCTAATGAAGGCATAAGTTTTTTTTTTTTCAAATTTTAAGGCAATTACTTTATGAGATTTACTTTTGGTATAAACTCATAAATTAGACCATTCCAGTTAAAAAAAATTATTTCCCAACTTTATATTTACTTAAGTATACCTCTTATTTTCTCATAAAACATTTAGGTTAATAGATATATATTTTAATTCTGGCTTATGTAAAAGATATCTTTGTTAAAATATTTAGTACTGGGCTGGGGGTGTGGCTCAAGTGGTAGTGCTGTCCCTGGCATGCACGGGGATCTGGGTTCAATCCTCAGCAACACATAAAAATAAAAATTAAGATGTGTCCACTGAAAACTAATAAATAAATATTAAAAAATTCTCTCTCTCTTAAAAAAATTATTTAGCACTGCTTTCAAAAACTATAATTGAATTATGCATAACAGCATTATTCCATTTTCCACCAACACAATTTCAGAGCATAATTCAATTTAATATAATCAGATTCTTCTTTCTTATACATTCCCATAAAATAAGAAAAAACGTTAAGTAAACAATATTAAAAAGTCTAGTGTATTGTTACTTAACTGATGGATTCAATTTTAAATAACATGAATGGAATAAAAATTTGTTTTGAAATTCAAATAAGACAGTTTAAAAATAATAAATAAATAGGAGTAACAGCTAGCATTTTATCATTAATGGAAATATTATTTCAACAGTTTTTCATAGTTAAAACTTCTTCAAATTAAGAGCATTTAGGATGATCTAAACATCTTACAAAATCAGTAACACAAACCAATAACAACTGATAATCAAGTTTGATACTGTGATTTTAGAATCAAGCTCATATACTTGATTGAGTTCATATACAATCAAGCTCACATACATTTCCTCTCTGCCCCAAAGTTAACCCTCCCATTACTCATTGGCTAAACCACTATCAAGTTTAAAAATGATTTAGGATCAGGCCTGGGCCTATAGCTCAGTGGCAGAACACTGGCCTACCATGTGTGACGTACTGGGGTTGATCCCTAGTACCACATATAAATAAACAAACAAAATAATGATATGCTGTCCATCTGCAAAGACAAAAAAAATTTTAAAAATTAAAAATGGTTCAGCCTGGAGAAAGAGTTTCTGGCAACTTTGCTTTGATAGTAAAGAGCAAATTGTGCTTAAGATAAACTCTGTTACCATTTTATAATTACTTTTAGACTCTGGCTTCCAAATTTATTGGAGAGCAAATGTCTCTTCTTTATGGTACTAACCATGAACTAACTTTAAAATTTATTTTTATTTGTGTTCTTTTTAGTTATACATGACAGGAGAATCTATTTTGACATATTTATTTAAACACATAATATATTTTTTTCTAATTATGATCCAAGTCTTATGGATGTACAGAATGTTGAGATTCACTGTTATATTCATTTTATGTACATAGGAAAGTTGTGTCATATTTTTAATAACTTTTTGTGGAAACCTTTGAAAGTGGTACAGATGTTTTACCAGCAAAACACACATTGAAGTATTATTCAGTGTTTAAAAAGAAGACTTGGGGCTGGTGTTATGGTTCAGCAGTACAGTGCTTGCCTTGCATGTGCAAGCCCCTGAGTTCAATCCTCAGCACCACATATAAATAAATAAAATAAAGTTGTTAAAAAAATAAAATAAAAAGAAGCTTTAACATTTGTGACAACAGGGATGAAGCTAGAGACATCATTACCAGTTTAAAAGGTCAGCCATTTCCTTTTGCACTTTTTGCCATACATTGACTATTGATATAGCTATATATGTAGCATATTACTTTGCACTTTTTCTTATGTTCCACACACATGTATGTCTATAGTTATAGAAATGTCATATGAGTTTATTTCAGTAGCATTATAGTAACTACAGATACTAAGATGTGTAATTCTCATTAGTTCATTTCAAATTGATTTCACCTATATGGTTTCTTTGATTTTCTATACATACTTGAGAATTAGCTTCAATTTCTAAAAGTAAAGAAACAAAAATATTTTGAGCAGTAATGCTGGTTTCTAAACCCATTGTTATTTATCAGTTGTCAAAGCATCCTATTTCATAATGTAACCTCACAAATACCTTACCTTAAAAGTGATATAATTAAGTCAAACCTAAATTATTATATTCTTTTTCTGTTGAATAAAAAAGTTCAAAGACAAAATATGTAACTGTCATTATCTGCTGTCTATATGAAGAATACATGATAATAAAAAAGATTTTACATATATTTTATCTTAACAATAAATTTTGAATTCTGATGACTTTCCTATCATATACTCCTATATTACTTTTATCATTTATATTTAGTGTAAAGGGATATGATTGTTATTTTAAATGTGAAACATAAGAAGTATACAAATTAAGACATGAATGAGTAGTCCTAGGCCAACATCTCAAAGATTATCACTTGTCATTTATCAATATTGTAGTGTATTGTTTTCCAAAAACTACCATAGCAATGACTATAGGTCTATGAACCTTTTTAGATCTATTCACTTTCAAATCAAGTGTCTGAATCTATTTCCTTTCCCTCAAATCTAGGGGAAGGAGCTTTGTGATTTTTCTGTGCAATATGTGTAACAGACATAACATTATATAACTATTGGCCTATGATAGTCAAGGGATTATATCTTTTCCTCTTTTTTCCCTCTTTGATCAATAATAGACACCATGCAAGGAAGAAGCCCTATTCCTATATCTAGGTCCATTGTAGGTTTTTGAGTAAGTCTCATTTGAGACCTCATCTGCCAGCTAGCATCAAGTGCTGCCAAATGAAAAACTGAGTCTTCAGATTCTCCAGGCTTAGATTCCATAAATTTCCCTTAGGGAACGACCCTAAGTTAAGTACCATCTGTATTTCTGATCCATAGAATCCATGAGCATAATAGATGATTATATTATGTCACTGTATTTTGGAGCAATTAGTAACTCAAAGTCATTGGAGTAATTGCATTTCTATATAACTTTTGATGAAAAGCAAAGGGGCCAATATGTTGATCAAACACCTTTGATCAGAATAACCATATCAGTAGAGTAATGAAAATGTTAGTGCAGTGTTTCCTACTGAAAGAAAAACTCAAGTAAAAACTAAAGTTTTTTTGTCGAATTAAAAAGGAAGAAAAAATATGGTTTTAAAAAATATGCTTTCAAAGTATGAGGAAATTTAAAGATTTGGTTGATAACATTCTTACCCTCATATCTCTAATGAAAATGCATATGCTATGAATATGAAACTTATTTTGCAGTAAAAAAATGTATGCATACTGTTATATTATATCAGCATTTAAAAAGGCTTTATATGTGTATATGATGCTACCATATGAATTATAAAGAAAGCATATTGGCAATGGCACTTTGGGGGTTCTTTTTGGATGACTAACTTTAATGTGTCTCCTAAAAATCCAAAGGTCTTCAATTACATAAATTTGTTTCTCACAATAGATATCTCCTCTTTGAATCATTTTAAGAATAGTTTGTAAATTTCTTAAAATATATTTTTCGTTATCCAGATTTACATTTATGTTTCAAAACTGCTAGTGAAAAAATATTCCAGTTTTCCTTGATTTTTAACTAAAGGAGATGTGACTATAACAAGACTTCAGTTACATATGGACACACAAATACATTTCTTATCCAAACAATTATATACACTTTAGATTTTAAAATGAATTATAGTCCAATGTCCATCAATTCATAGTAATGAAATTATATGATTAAATTATATGACTTGGAGAAAAAAAACTCAAGAAGAGAAAAAATTAAATAACTTTGAAATAATAAGTTATGGGTTTTATATAAAACTAATTAATATTATAAATAAACTCAGCAAAGACGAAAACAAGAACATATTGTTTATAGATTTTTCTTACACATCATATGCTTTCAATTATGTCAGATGTTTCCAAAATTATAGAAATAAATAACACTGAAGTATTGTTCGGAAAACAATTATATTTGGAGTGAAATGCAGAAAATTTACATTAGAAATGTGTTAAGTTTATTTCTATGTATAGAAATATGAGGGAGTGATTTTATAGGAAGAACTAATGGCATTTCTTTATGGAGTATGAAAACACTAAGAATTTTGCTGAAGTTACTGATCTCAGATTTTTACCTTTTTTGAAAGAATAAAAATTATTAATTTTCATGCCTATCATTGTAAATAAGAGGGTTGAATTGTATTTCAAATGCACTCCAATAAACTGAAGATATCAAGAAAATTAATTTGTACAATCAATGTTTAATTATATCAGTCTGGTAAAACCTTAAACTTATTATTTATTTTAAAACAAAGTATAAAATAATGCATTATTTTTATTAACTGCATCGCTTAGATCATAATGAACTCTTGCATTTCACATCTAATGAGTCTTGATTTGCATGTCTTCATTTCACTCTTTGTTTTTGTCTTCTAGAACTGTCTCCCCTTCTATTCTACTGTGTTCATTTCTTCTCTGGGTTTCTCGCTGTTCCTTTCAGATTCCATGATTTTCCTGTATTTCATCCACTTCTTAAATGTTAAAACTCCTAAAATTGTTGAAATTCGATGAAATATTTGTCAAGTGAATCAGCAGTTCATCTGGATTTAATTCATGTCTTGTCTCCTTTACTACATTATTAGCTAGAAGAATTAATGGTGGAGAACATATTAAAATCTGTCACATGTGATTTTCACATTCAGTTTGCAATAACCAATTTTAATCATTAGAATGGATTATTATTACCAACCTTCATTTATTTTCTATGATAAATGTACAGATCCATACATGTCACAGTGTGATTTTTCAAATGCCTCTCATTTGAACAGATATAGTGTATTCCTCTGCTGCCTTGATATATGGCGTAGCATGATGAGTTGTTTGGTCAAATTATGCAATACGAGTCAATATTTTGAATGTATTCCTAAACTTTTGTTTACCATTTTATTTTTCACTAATCCACCATGATTGGAAAGTCGGAAAAAAATGCACATATAGAGTAGATCTGAGCCTCAAGTTTAGACTGGAGGCAAGCCTGCGTAAGTAACTAAAACCATAGTTCAACTTTAGATATGCTTAAAAGAGGATTTTTAAAAAATTTATCGTGTTAGGTTATAAAGTGAATCATTTTGCAAGACATTCACAATAAAAATAAGTATTGCAAGTAATAAATACTAATTCTATGATCTCAATATGTTATTATTTGAACATGCAAAACAAATGGCACTATAGTCCTTCTCCAGGACCCATGTTCCTTTTCTAACAAGTTACTCTCCTCTATTTCAGTGTATCCAGCATTATTTAATAAAAAGCAATCCTTCATTTTTATTAAAAAATCAGGGAAGAAATAATATACAGATTCATATTTGTTTTTGCTTAAAGATATTTTCCTAACACATTAGTCCTTTCTTACCAGCACTATCAGAAAGGGAAATAATTATAAAAGTCAGTGAAATTAATATGATCTAACTTTCCTGTGTACATTTTGATTATACCACAGTGAATCTCACCAACATGTACATCCAAAAACACTAATTTAAAAAAAAAACCTATAAGTAAATAGCGGAAAGGTCATTAGAATAGAGGGTAAGGAATGCAGGATGGGAGGAAGAAAAGGGAAGGGGAAATACTGAGCACTGAGTTAGAACAAATTATATTCCATGCTTGTATAATTAATTATACCATAATATATTCTACTATCATGCATAACTTAAAAGAATCAATAAAAAGAGAACTTTAAGAAAGCCAGATTCACATTGATAGAGAAAGTTCCAAAATTTTATCATATGTCCAATTCTTGCCTAAGCATTGATATTTGCCAGTACTATAGACACATAAAGCACTTGAATTTCCTTCCTTTTAATGTATCCTTGTTGTATTCACTGCATCAAATGGCACTCCACCAATCAAACTAGATAACTTATAGACAACCTCAAATTCTAATAATTGTCAACACGTACTAATTTGACATACCATTGTTACTTAAACTCACCATTTTTCTCTCAGAAATGTTTATATTTTACCCGATTCTTCCAATACATCATTTCTGTATACAATGTTATAGCATCTAACAACAGGAATGCCCCATATAGTATAAAATATGATTATTTTTCAAACATTTCAAGCATCAGTATTAAGTCACAGAAATTTACTTGCAAATACTATAGTAGAGATGAACAACCTGAGGCCCAGAAATATGTAGTTACCCATGTACACATGTTTTGCCCATGGCAGAAACAAAATTTGATCAGAACTTCTTTGGTTTAATCCATCCAATATTACTTCTCTTTGAAATTAAAATTACAAATAAATTGTATCACTCCTCTCTTATAAAATTTTCTATGGAACTCCATATTACTGTTGAAATAAAGTAGACTTCATAACTTAATGTAGAAGATTGTGATTTTAGTTTTCCACTTCCCTTTCAAATTCACTTCACAATTTTCTCAGGGCTGCACTTAGTAGGTATACAGAGCAAGCCTATGTTGTTTCAGGTTTTCTACATTTTTCTCTTTGTGAGACTTAAACAATTTGCCTCTTACTTTTGTTTTGTTGAATGTGTCCATGCTTTCCTCAGGATTTAGCCCTAAACTGAATCAAGTCCTGAATTCAAGAGATTTTGAATCAGGAAGTTAACTGGGTTAGAAAATCTACCTCCAGACTCCTCAACTTTATTATATATTTAATATTTCCTGGTGAGGCTGGTTGTTCTTCCTGTTTCTGCTGTTAGGGTTTGAGTTATTTTATTATTATCATTTTATTATTTTTATTATTATTATTATTATTATTATTATTATTATTATTATTATTATTATTATTATTTTAGTTATAGGTGGACACAGCACATTTATTTAATTTATTTATTTTTATGTGGTGCCAAGGATCAAACCCTGTGTTTCACACATGCCAGGAGAGCACTCTATCACTGAGCCAATACTCCAGACTGGCTTTGAGCTATTTGAATTGGGAATTTTGACATCATCTTTGTATCGCCAGATCTTTAAAAATATTATTTTGAAATCATTTTGATATTTTATGCTGTATAAACACAGTAAGACAATAAAAATTCTTACTTAAGTATGAACAATAATGTTACAAATTTTAACTTGCAATATCACTGTCATCTTCAGTGTTTTATTTTCTGGTAGGGTGAGGGGATGAATGGGGAATAGCTATACACATGAGTGTGGTCATCAATATTACAAAAGCCTCACTCTCAAAGGTGCTTTTGTTAGGGAAAAAAAAAAAAAAAAAAATATATATATATATATATATATATATATATATATATATATATCTCAAATGGACATTGGAAAGTAATGTATGACTTTTAAATAGAAGAGAGAAGCAGAATAAAAGGGGTTGGAAAATATAGTGATACACAGTGCAACTTTTGATATATTGAAATAAAGTTTTTTTCCCCTCTGGTTTCTGTATATTTCAGGCTTTTGAAAAGGAGGGCATAATATGAATTAATTTATACCAGATCTTTCAAAGAGATTTTTGAGGATATGTCACAGCAAGAGGTAAATAACTGACCCTGTATATTCCTCTTTGCCTTGAAAGGAAGATAAAATAACTGTAATATCTCCATTTTCTTGTAGTTCTAAAATAACCAAAGTTATATGGACAGATTTTTCCACAAACTATTCATGTTAAACACAAGTCAATAACTGGCCCCACCAACTTTTCTATTGCTTACATGAAATTACAATGACAATTCCATATCATTTCCAACTAAAAAATTAATAAATGGTCAAGGACTATTTTGAGAAAGAGCCCCTGTTCTTCAGAAAGTAAAAATCACACACGCACACACACACACACACACACACACACACACACACGCATGAATTGCTCTGCCTGTATCTAGGACTAAGTATTTTTCTGTTTGCTCATTGATGAACACCTGTATGAGACTTCTATTATCTAAATCTCAAAGGGCATGTGCTTCATCACCCACAAATATGCAGTAGGTATTTAAAAAAGGGAGTTCTATGCATGCTCTCAGGGTCCACTGAACATGTAGATTGACAAGATAGTGATTTCCCTTTTATGTGTTTATAAAGTGGAACTAACACTGAATCAAATTTATCTGCTAAGATTTACATGGGAAGAAAGGTGACTTTTCATTGTTTTCTGGAAGTAAGTTCAGATTTTCTTTTGATCCCCAATTTGCCTGAGCAAATAATTTTATTTCAATTTAGTATACTCAGATCTAGTGATATGATTAATATTGCCATCATTGTCTAATTCACAGTTTAATCACTTACGGAAGTGCAGGTTGTCATCCCTTATTTGTTTCCAGTTCATGAGATCCTTTTTAACAGTACAGAGTGCTTCATGGTCACCCCAGTATAGCTGGTGTACATAATTTCTTTGGATACCTCCAGCTGTTGAAGTATGTCTTTTCTTTCTGCAAAGGGCAAGGGGCTTGCTAAAGATGTTCTCGACATTTAGTAAATGTAGTTCTATACTTAATCCCTTGGATCTTCTCTTTTTGTTTTCTGTCCCTGTAGCCAGCAGATGTTATGCTTTGCTGGTTTGTGCCTGTGCTACCTCCCTTCACCCTTTTACCCTTTTCCTAAAGAACTTTACTGCAGCCAACTGTGCAACAGCAAAGACTTCCACTTCTCCTGTTACAGAAGCTCTTTTTCCATTCTCTCAGGCAACCATTGGCTTATTAAGTCACTTTATGTTCTCCAGAAAGGTCAAGAAATTCTAGGTGATTCCCTCCACTATACTGGGGTGTGCAGTGTCCATAAAGCTCTTCACGGGATGATCCCACAGAGCCCATTTCACTGCTATTGTTTCTGGAGCATACTGGATATTAGGTTTTCTGTGAATTTCAAAAGTGAATATTAAAAAAAACTATTTCCAGCTATAATTGTAATCAGAAGAAATAAAAAATTCTGCTACTCAGTTTTCCCACCAAAATCCAAGCTATTTGCATGTTGAGGTATGATGCATGTGATTGTGTTGTATTACTTGTCATAGGGATATGATATAAGAAATTCAGGCTAGCCTTTGGTTAATATGGAATTAATCTAACATATATTATCCAGGTGAGCCCAATCTAATCATATGAGTCATTTAAAAGCAAAGTCTAATTTATGGTAGAAAGGAGAGTTCTGAGGCATGTGAAGACTGGCAGTATTACTTCTGGATTAAAGGTGTATGGGGCATGTAACAGGGTCCATGATCACTTAGAAGCTTTGAGCAGTACCCAGTGAACAGGAAGAAAGTAAAAAGAGACCCCAGTCTTACAACCAAATCCCAACAACTTGGATGAGCTTGGAGGAATTTCCTTCCCAGAGATTCTAGAGAATATCCCCAACTTGACAACACTTTGATTTCAGCCTTGACATAGAAGTTGAGAATCCTGTTAAGCCTGTTCAAACCTCTGGGCTATAGAACTGTAAAGCAATGAAAAATAATTTATCTGCCTTTCTTAGACTTGTATTGTTTGAGTAGTTAGATTTGTACTAATTGTTACACAGTGATAGAAAACTAATAGGTTAAGATTTCCATTGAGGAAATTTCCTAAAATAGTAAGCCATGCTGAAGACCAAAGAATCAAGGCAATAGAGAGAGAAAGCTGAGCAAAACTCAAGGATTTCTCTGAGTAAAACTAATGGGATTCTTCATGTATTGCTGCAAACAAGAAGACCATAGATAAAAATTTTCAGTTTCAAAATTACCTGGAAGAAAGATTGTATTCAATGTAACTAAAATTTTCCTTAAAAAGGAAGACATTTTCAATATGTTTTTGCTAGTAAACATATAAAATAAACCCAGAGAGTTGTTTTTTTTTTTATTTTTTTGAAGAAGTGATTAGATTATAAAGACTTTGCCCACATTGTGGCAATATGATGGATGGTTTCTGAAAATCAAATTTTCCTATATTAAATTTTCTTTATTTTGTACTTTACACCTGAACTGAATTTAGTTCTGATAGTGTACAATGACATTTGCTTCACTCAGTATCAAATTCAGACAGGATAATACAAAACAAATTCTTCAAAATAATTGCAAAGGTATATATATATATATATATATATATATATATATATATATATATATATATATATATATTGTGTAATCCAATCATATGATATTGTTTAAAAGTATAACATTTTCCTAGACTTTTCTTCTGCTTAATTGGTCTGGCTAAAATTAAAGAATGATATTGAATAGAAGTGGTGAGTCTGAACACCTTATTTCCTTACTGATATGAAAGAAAATACTTTTGATTTTTCCCATTAAGTATGATGCTGACATGAGTTTGTCACATATAGCCTTTATTATGTTGATGTAAGTTCTTCTGTCTCTAATTTATTCAGGGTTATGAATGATTGTTAAATTTTGTCCAAGACTTTTTCTGTAGATATTGAATCTCTTTTCAAGTTATGAAATCATGTCTTCTGCTCAGTCAATATTAACTATGAGAAAAGTGTAAAAGGGATCTAAATAGAAAAGAAAGAAGTAAAATTATCCCTATTTGCATATGATAATTTCTATATTTAGAAGACTCTAAAGGGCCCACCAGAAGACTTCTGGAACTCACAAACATATTCAGCAATTTGACAAGATATAAACAACACAGACAAATCAATAGTTAATAGCCTTTGGTTAATATGGAATTAATCTAACATATATTATCCAGGTGAGCCCAATCTAATCATATGAGCCCAATCTAATCATATGTCAGCAATTAATTCAATTTGAAAGAAATTTAGTAAAGAATTCTAGTAACAATTGGATAAAAAGAAGAAAAGAATAGGAATAAACCTCACCCAGGAGGTGAAAGACTTCTACAATGAAAATTATAAAACATTGAAGAAATAAATTGAATAAGATACTAGAAGATAAAAAACTCTATATTTGTGGTTAGGAAGAAATAGTAACCTCAAAAGAACCAAAAATGATCTACTGATTCAGGGGAATCCCTATTGCTATTCTACTGACTTTCATCACAGAACTATAACAATAATATAAGATTCATATGGAAGAACAAAATACAAACTTAAAAGACAATACCAAGGAAAGGAACTCTGCTGCAAGCACCACATAACATGATTTAAAATTATACTACAAAGCCATAGTTCCCCCAAAGCATGGTACTGTCATACAATCAGATGCACAAATCAAGGTAATAGAATAGAAAGTACAGAGACAAACCCACACAGCTACAATCATCTGAAACTTGATGAAGCAACCAAAAAATACACTGCAGAAAAGAAAACTTTGAAAAATGGGGCTGCAAAACTGGACACTCATACATAGAAAAATAAAACTAGATCTGTACCTCTCACTCTGCACAAAAGTCAACTAAAAATAAATCAAAGACTTAAATATAAAACCTGACACTTCATAATGTCAAAAAGGAAGAAGCAGAGCAACTGTTCAATATATAGGTGGAGACAATGACTTTCTATAAATCAGGAAGTAGCACCAAGATTGGTAACAGGAATTGTACTAAATTAAAAATCCCCTGTACAGCAAAGGAAAGAATTAGGAAGTTAGAGACAGCCTATAGAATAAGAGAAAATTGTTTCCAATTCTTTTTCTATCAGATGATTAATATCCAGAATGTATAAGGAATTAAAAAATCTCAACATGAAAACAAAACAGAACAAAACAAAAATAACCCATTGAGTAAAGGGGAAAATTAACTATAAAGTCAGTTCTTAAAATAAGTAGCACAAATCTCCAATAGTTCTGTAAAAATTATTCAACAACTTTAGCCATCAGGGAATTGGAAATCCAAATTACACAGTGATTTCATCTCACTCATCATATGGAAATTATCAATTATACTGTTAACAATAAATGCTGGTGAAGATGCAGGGGAAAAGGAACTCTTATATATTGTTGATTGGAATGTAAATTAGCACAACTGAGCATAGGGATTCCTCATAAACTAAAAGTGACCTATCACAAGATCCAGCTATATTGCCCATATTCATAGGAAAGAATTCCATCCTCATTTTTTATTTAAAAGAATTAAAGTCAGCATATTTTTAGAAACATGAATACCCATGTTATTACAGCACAATTAACCAAAGTCAAGTTTTGGAATTAGCCTAGCTATCTGTCAACAGATGAACAGGTAAAAATGGCATTTTTACACAATGGATGTTTATTCAGCTATACAGAGGAAAGAAACCATGTCCTTTACAGGAAAATACATGAAATTTGAGAGCATTATAAAAAAAAGAAACCACACTAAAAAAATGAACATCATGTTTTTGCTTATATGCAAAAACTAGAAAGAAAAAAAGGGAACAAAAAAATGGGATGTCACAAAAATAAAGGGGGAGGTATTGAAGCAAAACTTTCAAATTACATAGTATGCATGTTCAAATATGTCACAATTAAACTCACCAGTGTATTTTTAATATGCTCCAATAAATAATTTTGGCTATAGTTATAGTCTTTTGTGAATCTACTTACATAGAATATAATTAAATGCATAGACTTCAAATGTGCACAAATAATAGCCTATACATGAAACAAAAAAATACAAAAGTGAAATAAATAATGAGAAAATAGAAAACGACCATTTTTAATTATTTCAACAAAACCAATGACTTTCATTACATTTTCTTAAAGTTTCAATAAGTTGATAATAATTTTACGCAATGAATTGTAAATATGATACAAAAAAGAGACACACAGACTGCCTTAACATCTTTACATTCATGTCTCACAATCACAGGCAATAGTAGAACTCTCAGATGGTGCTCATTGTCTCCCTTCTTCCTCTGATAGTCATGGCAACCAGAGAACCAGGATTTTACATTCCTGAGGTTAGACCTTCCCAGAGAGAATCTGTCAGGAACTGTGCTGCCAGCAGTGCCTCTGGAAATGTCTTATTAGTGCTGAGAGCTTCAGTATACTACCTGGGTGAAATATTATTTTATTTTTTTAAAAAAATAATATGATCCTATTGTGAAAAACTTTTTTACTTGCCTCATACAGATCTTCTATTTTTAGAAACTCAATCACTTTTAAATGGAAAAAAAAAATGAAATCATTCTAGATTTGTGAAAGAGCAGTGTTCTAATGACTTCTTGGATGTGCTATTCCTTAACAAATTCATCCCTCCTTCATTGCAAGCAAGGCAAACTTTATCTAATATTATTTGTCATTTAAAAATATTTCAGTCTCATACTAACATACAGTTGGATGGCATGGGTTTATTATTTTTTTGTGTTTACTTGATATTAGCAGTCAGATTCAAGTTAAAGCTTTTACTTTGTTTCTTAGATATTGTGTTCATCATGACTTTATGACCTGAAGGCTATTTTAGAAATATGTACTTTTCAAAATACCATAAAAGGAGAAACATTCAGATTTTTGAGTGTTCTGAAATGTTTATACATTTAATCTTCCACTAATTCATATATAGAATGTTATGTGTTGTAAACCAAATGCCAGTGCCAGAAGGGAAACCCCTTCTTATAAACATGACCCTGACCCACAAAGATAACAGTTTTATCAGAGAAGATGGAAGTAATGAAGCAACTACAAAGCATCATAAAAGTTATAACAGATTACAATACAAAATTCTCTAATGTCCCAAAGAGAAGGTTGCTGTAACATCAAAAATACTACAGAAATATCAACTCAAAATAAAATGTAGTTCATCCAAAATCATCAATTCAGCCTATATTTGAATAACAACAAATTATTGTGTGTGTTCTGAGAGACTAATATGATTATTACATATGATTATTACCATGATAGAGTACTTCATGATCCTTCTAAAAATTCTTATTCTTTCTTTACATAATTGATTTCTACAAATAGTTAAATTGCAGTTTTGACATATATTACCTTTTACTCTATTTTTTCTATGAGAAAACCTAGTATTTACCAATTTCTAAGTGAATATCTGTATCCAGGCATCATCAGTCTCAGCAACAATAGGATTAGTCTTGCTCAATATTTTTTCTCACATTAATCTCAATTACCTTTATGCTTCCTTCCATAGTTCAAATACATTTCTTCTATGTCGTCAAAGAAAATATTTTCAGTGGAATTGTAGTTTTTAGATGGCAGATAATAAGTCATAATTGTGATATTTTCAAAACTAACTTACATATTTATACAAAGTATGTCTACATCTCAAGAATAATTTCTATTATTAAATATCGTATTGTAAAGAAAATTAGGCAACTTAGAGCTCTTTACAAGGTTTGATACTGACATGTAAGAATAAATACTGTTTTTACTGTGGTTATTTAAAATTATGCACTACACAAACACACACACAATTATACTGTTTTTACTGTGGTTATTTAAAATTCTGCACTACACAAACACACACACACACACACAATTTCCTTAATTTTTTGTGATATGTTGTAAAATGTGTTTCAGTACTTGAAATCTTTCCTCTAGCTAGCCTCTTGAGATAACATCATAATCTACAAAAACAGTAATGACAAAGTCAGTTTGTAGAAATTTGGGGAATTTATTATCTTGCTGAGGAAGGAACATTCTCTATAGAGAGTGATTTGATTTCTGAAACATTCCCCAGTGGAGTACAAATCAAATAAAACCCTACTTTCTAGGGTATCCTATTAGAAAAATTTTCAATACATATAGGTCTTGGAATTTAATAGTCTGCATGGTCGTCATAGAAAGAATATTTGGAGATGATAGTGTATCTAACATTTATATACAGTGAGTTTTAGTTTTTTATTAGAAACAGATTATATGCAAGATGACCATTAGAAATTAGCTTCAAATTCTTAAAATAGTAATATAAACCATGACCTCAAAATTTAAGGCATGTATCCCAGAAGGCTTGAAGAATAATCCATTGTGATTTCTTGGCAGGAGCAATATATTAGAAGGTTTCATAAATATGCATGTGTGTACATGTTTTTTAAACCATATAAATAAACTCATATTTCATGTTTATTTTGTCTGTTCATTACAATGTTAAAAACCAAGGTATCTGTTCTGATTTCTTTTTTTACTCAAATACTTTTGATATATAAATTATTATTCTATCAAAATTATTTTATTACTCTATCTCAACTAATAATTCTAGAATCAAGAATTATTTATAATTTTGCAAAGACATCTTTGTTATGTAAATCTACCACATTTAGCTTGTGGTAGGAAAGGAATATCTATCTCAAATTTAATGGTTATACTTTAAGAGAAATTTCATAGGTTTACAGTGAGAAATACTGGATACTAATGAAATTGTCATTATATACCTATGTCAACTTCGGAAAGAATCTTTACCATTATAAGTATGAGTTTTCTTGAAATTAAAATAAAATAATTTGATTTGCTTGACTAGATTAAATCAGAGTTTTCTTCTAATTCTAAATTTAGATAGTAAACATGTATATAAATCCCTGCAATGCATTCATATTTTAAGCCAAAAATTCATCAGTTATAAATGTTTATTTTAGATTTTATGCTTCATCTTGCAACAAACCTAAAGGGACACAATAAAAGAATGTTTCTTCTCTTCACAAACCTCTTAATTGAGCTGTTAAATGTTTACATGCTTAATTTCATCAATCAGACATTTAGAATGAAATGAAAGCCAACCCTCCAGAAAATTTTACTTCCCAGGTGGTGTTAGGATGTAATGTGCTGGAAGTAATATAAATTACAGATATAAGAACCAATGAATTTGGCAATGCCATTTACAGACAAAACTAAAATTAAACAATTCTTTCAGATAAAATTTATCATGTGGTATATATGACTAATTCAAAAATCAAATATCTTATGTATAAGGAATGGAAATTGTAAATGTTAATGCATATTCTTTTTTTAGAATCAATGTGAAAGATATTTTTTTTAAATAAAAACATTTTAAAACAAACTATTAAAGTATCCAATGTACATCTATACATACATAAATATAGGAAGGTATGTTTTGGGATTTCTAAAATGATCTTTTCTAGCAAAAGAGAAAAAATAATTTCCAATGTGAATGAGATATTATCTAAATAGGAGTCAATTTTCAAAATAAGAATTATAATAACTAGAAAGAGCTTTTCATTTTATTCAAGACCAGAACACAGAAAACATATAACTTATAAAAATAAAATTGAAATAAAATTGCTCATATTTTACTACAATGTTTTATAGGTTTATTTACTTTTATTATGTAAACATAACCATAAACATTTGAAAAGTAAAAATTACACAGGATATGTTTTAAAAACATGGTACATCTGAGTAGTTCTTTAAAAAACATATACTACTGTTTAATAAACTACTGAAATATTATCTCTTAACTGAAAATAATCTCACTTTATCATTTGTTACCTTCTTCATCTTGAGACTCTGTGACTCATTGATTGATTTCAACATCTATTGGCTTCATGAGTGAATGTTTAAATACATCTTTCAAGAAATAGCATATTCAATGTTGGACTTGTGTTCATTTTTAGGTAAGGTAGATGATATTAAAGAGCAGATTAATCTCTGTTCTTCAATGCTTAGAGTAGTTAAATTACCTATATGCCAGTGAATTTTAAGTGAAATGCTTAATCCTGAATATTTTTGTTGACAGATACTTTTTTTATATTAAATACTTAATATAAATATTTAGAACGAGTTTCCCTTTAACTTACTGTTCAAATGACATAAAATGTTATTTCACTTTCTAATTTCATTTTAATAAGATAAAATCTCTTTCTTAAATGCATATTTGTATGTTAATATATACATACAGTAATATAATTATGTTTTAATGAAAATATATGCAATGTGTATATATTTATATGTATATATTTATAGGTACATGCTTCATTAGAGCTAGTTCAGATTTTAATTTTATGAGCACCAAATTGGCACTTCATGATTCAGATAGTTTTTAAATAGTAACAGATTGTTTTGGGACTTCATTTGCTTAAGTAGAGAACTTAGGTTATTTAAGTACAAAACTACAGAGACTGGACAAGATATTTAAGCCAATGTTTGGATATATATGGTTGATGCATTCAGCTCAGTTTCATACCAAAAACATTTGAATGAACTAGTTTCAAAATTCCATTCCATTTCTATTTTTTAAGTTAATAAATTAAATATAGTTATTAAAGTAACAATTAGTAGCACATACCTAATGAATTAAAAGGAAAATTTTGTGGCATTTGTTGGTTTAATGACAGCAGGGAGGATTCAGCACTTTAAGAAAGTCAGATCTGCCTCTGAAAAACTTATGCCAAGTACAAACAGAGGTTCAAATATCATGTCTACACCTTTCAAATCTTTAGTCCAAATAGTAAGGTGCTAAGTAAAAGATGTTCTATTCCTCTATCAATAGACATTTATCTCAAAACAACTTACCAGCAATGTCTGAGTCTAGAATTCTTAGGCTCCTAGGAGTTGTACAACATGTATGTTAGCACCAGAAGAATGACCCCTTTCCCCTGGTTTGTGTATTATACTTTTCTCACCTCTGGGTTTAGCACAAAATGTGTGTATGATACCTTGATGTTCTTATGTATCTTCTCTTTATAGCAACCCTCATCTCCTACAGATGTCACACATGGACAATGCTCAGGATTTTGTGTACTCCCTCAAATTAAGGCTGGTACCATACAGGGAAAGCAGTGTACTAGTTTGTTTGATCTAAGATAACAAAAGTACCACACTTTAGAGAAGCTTAAGCAACAGATTTTTTTAAACCAAACTTCAGAAGTTCAAGTCTGAGATTAAGGTGTATCAGTGAGGTCAGCTCAATCAGAGGGCTATGGTGAAGGATCCATTGCCAGTCTCTTTCAGAGCTCCATGTGGAATGCTGGAGACCTTTATGCATTCTCCTGTATGGTATTTACCTACAAATTTCTCCAATCTCATAAGGTAATTATATCCACTTGTGTAGAACCCACCCTAATGTCCATGATTCTCTCTGAATAGGCATAACATCTAAATGTCACATTCTGAGGTATCGATGGCTAGAATTTCAATTTAAGAATTTTTGGGGAACATAATTTAAATAATATCATCCAAAAATACAGGGAATGGAGTGGAGCATAGGCTAAGTGCCCACAGCATCTTTTGACCCTGCAGACACTGTTTCACTTGGATGTGTGAAACTCACAGAACTTCAGAGTCTCCATGAAATTTCAGAGCTATCAGCACCTGTCACCCAAGTTAAAACTTGGGGTAGATTATATTAATTTCACTTAAAATTTTTAAGTTCAAATTGAAGATATTACCATATTTGTTGAATTCTAGCATATTAGTTTATAGTTACGTCATCATGTTTTACAGATAAGTACTTAAATTTTACAACTTAGAATTCTAAATAGCAAAGTTAGTTTAATTCTTTTGCAATTCTCTGGTAAAATGTGATACTTAGTTTATTAAGATATTTTTATGACATTTTACTAATATTTAATGTGACAAGAAAAAAAGCATGTCAACATTTTTATTAAGTACATTACATAAATGTGTTTGATTTGTAGGAATTGAAATACTTTTAATTATTTGATTAAGATATAATCAAAATTTATATCATGTTTTTTATTTTTCTTCATGAAGTAAGAATGATGCTCTATTTTCAAAGACCATCAGATGATCAAAATCTATCTCTTACTAAATCCATGAAGTCACAATTCCTATATCCCCACCTATAATAAGTTCCCAATATGGCCCTAATCTTCTGATCTGACATAGTCTTCCATTGCTACATAATTATAGACATATAGCTATGATAATATCATCAGCAAATGATCCATCTAATGAAAGCTTCCTTTGAATGTTGATCTATTCAACCTAACAAAATCAACTATCAATTTAGATTGCTGCTGTTATTTATTGATTTATTATTGCATTGTAAGAATTATTTTAAAACTGATGTATGGAAAAGAGAAAAGATGATAAGAACAAAAAAATATGAAGTAGCAGGTTCATTAGGGGAAGTAAAGAGAGAGGTGATATAAAAATATCTAAATAAACTAAGTATCATCAATTCAAGATAAAGGATTGAGTCTATAGAAGACAGAAAAGAAGAAAAGAAAGATGAAGGGGGAAAGATCATAGAACTACCTTATAGTTTTAATGAATTTTCATCAATCTAATTGTAGTACTTTAAGCAAATGTCATCTTTCAGATGCACAGGTCTGCCTTAGTGTGTATATATATATATATATTTATAAATAAATATATATATATATATATATATATATATATATATATATATATATATATTATGCATAGCCACTAACTCAATGCAGCATTTGTCAGATGTACCTATGGTGTGAATGTGTAGGTGGATTTCAAAGCACAGCAGAAGAAAGCAATAATCAATTATTCATTGCATGATAGGAAATTTGAAAAGTGTGTTTTCCTAATTGCTTTGTCCTTTTACTTAATATAGCTTACTCCCTTATTTTCTAATTTACTTTAAGGGAAAAAAAAGAAAGAAATCCCCACCTCAGTTTTCTTACTTTGTTCTTCCATATAGCTTTGACATTTAAATGTTGGACTAGCCCATTGTACCATCATCAGAAATTTTAATTTTTCACATTCACATTCTAGGAAACACCATCCAGTGTGTGTACAGCATATGATACAACTGTCTGCAGGATCATAGCAATGTACATCTAGCCTGGCCTCTGATTATGAACTTGTACTTTCTTTACAACTTATACCACAAATGGTTACTTCAAACACAAAGGAATCTCTCTCCTTTACTTATTGCTAGACAATAATGGGACACCTGTATCATTCTTCTAAATAATCAGTGGAGGAATTTTGCTTCTAATTAGGGCAGAATAACTGATTCTGCAGTTACATTTTAATAATAAATAACCATAAAGCTAAATAAAAGTATTCAAGTAAGTATCAAAGAACAGAGAAGCATGGGTCTTCCTTGAAAGCAGGCAAAAGACAGTAGAAAATCATGAATTCTGAGAAAGGGAAAGTTGATAAGTCCCTTAGCCACTTGGGTACTCTTCTTGGGGACAGTTTTTACTATAGCCAGTAAGATAGATTTCCAATGGAGTCAGAAATTCTACAAAATAAAAGAAGCACACGGGATGTTGTAGACTTTGAAACAACAATGCAATTTGTGTTGAAGGGCAGTAAAAAAGAGATCTGGGAAAGGAAATGTAAGAAATATTGCAAATGCTGAGAATTGGACTGTGTGCATTTCAGGAAGTTCAACTTCAATGAAAGTTCACTAGAAGGCAGTTTTTAGGAACTTAAGTAAAGAAGAAACTCAGAAAAGCTGATTGAGTAACCAAGATTGTTTGGAGAGATTGTTAACACATGAATAAACACAGCAGGTACAGAAGAGAGACATCTGTAAAGCCCTACCATGAACCAATGAAGCTTCAGTAAAACCAACTCCTGTCCAACACAACTATCACTGGAAGAGTGATTTTGGGAGTGTGAGGCCCCCAATCCAGAGATAACCGGGCTGTTTGAGCTTTCCATAGGCTCAGTATACTACAGAAAATGACCTCACCTAACAAGTTCAAGAATAAGTCAATCCCAAATAACCAAAGGCTGAATGAATGTTTTCTCTGATATGTGGGTGCTAATTCACAATAACGGGGCCAGGCTATAGAAGAGTAAAGGTACTTTGGATTAGAGAGAGGTGAAAGTATATGGGATATGGTAATAGAAAAGATGATAGAATGAATCATTTATTATGATTCTATGTGCATATATGACTACATGACTGGTATAACTCTACATCATGTACAACCAGAAGAATGAAAGTTATACTCCATTTATGTATGATATGTCAGAATGCACTCTACTGTCGAATATAACTAAATGAAACAACAACAAAAATCTTGAAAAAAAATGTTAATTAGCAAAAAGAAAACAAAAAGAAACAAAGAAATACTGAAATGTTGACCAGAACAAGAATCAATTTTTTTTACAGAAGCATTATTTAAATTATCTACAATACCATATGCAATAGCTATAATGCAGTTTAAACTAATAACAATGGCTACAAGCAAGAAGAATCTAATGAGATATGATCATTAAATACAAAGTAATATTATGGATGGGATTACAGAACAGAAAGATAACATTGATAAAACATGAGGAAATCTAAATAGCATAGTGACTTTAGAAAAATAATGAATCAGTATTGGCTGATAAATTATGACAAATGTACTATGCTAATATAATATGGTAATTATTAAGATACTAAATGTACACTTGAAAAAAATCTCTCAACTATGTTGTAAATTTTCTATAGATATAAAACTATTCCAAAATAAAAGTTCAATGTAAAATAGTAACACATGAAAATAAGAAACTAAATGTGACTCAACTTCAAAAAAAAAAAACACTGTATTATAGATATCTGATACTCAGAATAAAATTAAAATGTGCTACTATAAATGGATTAAAGTAATGTCTACAAACATGTTTAAAAACTAAATGTCAATAATCTCAATAGCAATAAATGAATAGTTTAAATAGAAGGGAAGGGATTTCATCCAAGAAATTCAAGCTATATATGAAAACATTAAATGGAAATCCAAGAAGTAAAAATTATATTCATTGAAATGAAAATTTAATTGAATTGCGTTAAAATCATATTGGAGATTGTAACATTAGACAGAATTTAAGAATCAATGAATCTGAAGAGAAATTAATAAAAAAAGTTCTAATCTTAAAAATATGTTTTAAGAAAGGAAGAAAAATGAACATAGGCACAAAGTGTTATTAAAAACTATTACACATTTTCATGGATATTATTAGAATCCCAAATGAAGTGGAAAGTAAAAAATATGGAGTTGAAATATATTTGAGGAAATTTTTGTTAAATACCTCAATTTTAATGAAAAACAGTAATACAAATATTTTAAAAAAACTTATTAATTGTGATAAAATCATATCTAGGCACTTCATAGTTAACCTGGTGTAAAAAGGTAAGGAAAAAAATTAAAAGTAAACAAAGGAGAAAATAATTAATTCTGATCAGAAATAATGTTGACCAGAATACAATGGTATAAAGTTTGGAAAGTGCTAAGACATAAAAAAACAAAATGTCAATGAATAATATTTATAGCTAAATGTGCTTTTCAAAATTAACAGTAAAAAAAAAAAACATTTTCCAATAAAAAAAAGATTGGTTATAAACTCAATTCAAAATACCTAAACTGTGAGCCAACCTAGATTTCCTTCAATAGATGAATGAATAAAGAAAATGTTGTATACATATTCAATGGAATATTACTCAATGTTTATACCAGCACAATTCACAATAGCTAAACTGTGAGACCAACCTAGATTTCCTTCAATAGATGAATGGATAAAAAAAATGTGGCTTACATACATGGTGGGACATTGTTCAGCAATAAAAGAGAATAAAATCATGAAATTTGCAGGTAAATGGTTTGAGTTAGAGAAGATAATGCTAAGTTAAGTTAGCCAACCCCCCTAAAAATAAATACCAAATGTTTTCTTTTATATAAGCAGGCTGATTCATAGTGGGACAGGGAGAAAGAGCTTCTGAGGAATAGGCTAACTCTAAATAGGGAAGAGGGGTTGGAGTGAAAGGGAGAGGGGATGGGGTTATTAATGATGTAACGATAATTTTTATCCAAAGTACTGGTATAGAGACACGAATTGGTATGAATATACTGTGTATACAGCCAGAGATATGAAAAATTGTGCTCTATATATGTAATAAGAATTGTAATGCTGTCATTTATATAAAAATAAGAAGAATGAAATTATGACATTTAATTCTGATCAGAAACAATATTGTCCAGAACACAATGGTATAAAGTTGGGAAAGTGCAAAACATAAAAACAAAATGTCAATGAATAATATTTTTAAATGAATGGAGTTGGAGGATACCATGGTAAGTGAAATAAGCCAATCCCCAAAACCAAAGACCAAATGTTTTCTGATATGTGGATGCTAATTCACAATAAGGAGGGGGGTGGCACGAGGGAAGAATAGAGTCACCTTAGACAAAGTAGAGTGGAATGAAGGGAGGGAAGGGGAGAGGAGGCAATGTGGGGATAGGAAGGATAATAGAATGAAAAAAAGACATTATCACATTATGTATGTATATGACTACATGTCCTATGTGATTCTACAACATGTACATTCAGAAAAATGTGAAATCATACCCCATCTATGTATGATATATCAAAGTGCATAAATGTATTTTACTGTCATATATAACTAACTAAAATAAATTTAAAATATTTTTAAAACCCCACAGTCTTTTGATAGATGGAAAAAATAGACTCATTAAAAAAGTTGGTAGAACTTATTATAACCCCATGTACACCCCAAGGAATACTAAATGATATTGGTCAGGATGAAAGCATATACATGTAGATATAAACAATTTTATTATGGCATATAATATTATTAGGAAGCATATACTCTATATTAGGAAATAAATATTCTAGGAAATAAAAACTCTCTCACAAAAGCACCAAGGGTGAACAACAATAAACAAATTATATTGTTTTTCAGAAACAGGGTTTTCCCAGTAAAAACTAGGTATTTTGATATGGGAACTGTAAAATATGTATTGTAAAATAAATTTGGCAAATTTGAAGTTGTATATGAAAATGTTGAGAATTAAATGTGAATTGTAAAATATAAATTGATAACAATGTTAACAAAATAATATTTGATAAATAAAGAATATATCCTGGGGTTGCGGATGTGGCTCAATTGGTAGTACATTCGCCTGTCTTGCATGTGGCCCGGGTTGGATTCTCAGCACCACATACAGAAAACAAAGATGTTGTGTCTGCCGAAAACTAAAAAATAAATATTAAAATTCTCTCTCTCTCTCTCTCTCTCTCTCTCTCTCTCTCTCTCAAGTCTCTCTTTAAACAAAACAAGAATATTTCCTGATAAGCCTCAAAAACCTGTGAACAATATAATTAAAATAAGTTTCCAAAAGAAAGAAAATTAAGTTGCATATAAAAGAAAATATTTAATTAATGCAAAGAAATAATAAGCAGCAAAGACACACACACAAAAAAAAACAGAAAGGAGATATATACACACATACAGACACACATATAATAGCAAGATGGTAGACAAATCTAATCATGTTAATGATTTCCTTAAATATAAAACCTAAATACATTAATCAATGAAATTTTCAAACCTGATTAGAGAGAAAAACTGAATAATGTTATCTAAAAGACATACTTTCAATATAAGGGAAAAAAGACTAAAAGAAAAATGCAAATTGTAAGCATAAATTATCAAATCAAAGATGTCTCATGTTCTGTGCTTTTCTTTCTTTAAATGTCAATAGTCTAAATTACTTCTTGCATAGTAAAAATGTATTTGGGTACCAGTTCACTTTTCGGTGTTTGTCTATGCTTATTCTTATGGTTTTTATTTTTTGGTATCAGGAATTAAACCCAGGGCCTCTTAATGATTGAGCCACATTCCTGCCCAACCGCATTTGTTTTTCCTTGTTTTGTGACAGGGTCACCCTAGATTTCTTATAGCCTTGCTAAATTGCTGAGGCTGCCTTTATGATTTTGAACTTGGAATCCTCCTGCCTCAGCTTCCTGAGTTGCTACGATTCCAGGTGTGCATGCTACACCCCTCCAGGAAGCCATTATAATTTAATAACAAAATAAAAAACTAAGTGACTTGTTATCATTGAAGCTACTTGTTATGAAAACAAGCTGAAAGATCAAGTAAGATACTACAAGGCTGTATAACTAACAGAGTCTAAGATAGTGTTGCATATTGTATTGCTTTTAGAAATCTAGGTGTTCAGCAAGAACGAAAAAAAAAAAAACATTTTGAATTTGTAACAAAAGTACCATGGTATACAGCTTGCTTTTCAGAATAATGTTGGAAATTGCTCAAAACTTGATTTTTTCCCTTTTAAAATGAAGTAAAATCCTTTGTGATTAGAATGAACCAGATAGAAATTAGAAGGCTTTGCAGTTGTCAGGTAGAATGAACACAATTCCTGATGGAGAAATTAAGTGACAGCAGCCACCTGTTGTTCATTACATTACCAGTGGATACCCAATGAATGACAATCATTGCAATCCTGAACCTGCATTGTTATTAAGAAGAATGAAGAATGACTCATGAAGCTCTTAGCAGTAATGATGCTTGTCCCAGAAGATGAGAGAAAAAGCTAAGCAGCTGTAAGATGTTCTGTTTGATGAGGAGGATTATGATTAAAGAAGGAGCACATCAGGGCTTTTATAAACCTGATAGGGGGATTACTTGAACTATAGAAAATAATGAAGTGTTACCCATCATAATACCACTACTAGTTTATTAATTGGGACTTGGGAGGGATTACTAAAATCAATACTCACACAATCTATTTTGAGTTAAATAATATTCTGAATCAAGTTTTAGTTTTTAAATTAAATCTACAACATTAGGTGATAATGAAATGTGATTCACAAACTATGAATAAATATGAACATCTCATAAATTGTGACCACAGTAGAGTTGTGCACGAATTACACTGTAATCTTCATTTGATGGTCATTTAATGAATTTAACATCATTTAATGGTCATTTGATCCTCATTTAATGGATTATATGTCAAATACAGAGATAAGGAAAGGAGTCATGAAATTCTGATTCAGTCAATAAAAGTAAATTTTAACAGTGTTTTTAAAACATATATGCAGACAGTATAAATTCAATATTCATGCTCTCAAAACAATGAATCTGAAAGTTCTCAAATTTTACATATATGTGTATGTTCCTTCATTGAACATGTAAGACAAGTTCTCAATTGTTAAATCCAAGTGTCACTGAAATAAATATTATGGTCATAGCATAATTCTGTAAAAGAAAAAGGACTTGTATGGTCTTATAATAATATTATGCAATGAAATAGACTTCATAGAACTAACTTTCCTTTGTTTTAAAGAAAGTTATATATGAGGGAGAAAGGGGTAATATAGATTCCTGTTAAGATGGTTAAGATTCTCCCAGCTTCCATTTCAAATGTCTAAACAATGATGATCTTCTAAAATAAACTGGCGACTGAAACACAATCTTCAGACAAAAAATGAATATTTTTACTACAAATCCGTTTCTAATCAGTAATTTTATTATTGTGGTTAATTGTCAATCCTAAATTTGAAAGTAAGGATATCAACAGGTTGATCAATGTAAATGGCTAGATAATTAAACTCACACTATCAAGATTCTCCAGATATTTCAAAAACTAGAAAAAAGTAGAATATCTAAAAAAAAAAAGGTTTTTGAATTTATGTGAGTTAAGTATTTTCATGTTTACATCCTACATCTTAAGTGTACTTGTTAAAACTGACAGTGAAATAATTTTACTGTACTCATGCAAATACAAATTGCTGTTTGTAAAATATGTGACAAAAGATGAAAGAAATTATATATCAGAAATTACAAAATTGAAAAAAATAATAAAGATAATAACTTTCATGTGTGCTTTTTCTTTCTTTCTTTCTTTTTTGAGGGGGTTACCAGGGGTTGAACTCAGGGGCACTCAACCATTGAGCAATATCCCAGCCCTATTTTGTATTTTATTTAGAGATAGGGTCTCACTGCATTTTTTTTTTGTTGTTGTTGTTTGTTTGTTTTTGTTTTTGTTTTTTGGTCAGGCTGGCTTGATCTCGCCATCCTCCTGCCTCAGTCTTCCCAGCCACTGGGATTACGATCCTGTGCCACCTCACCTGGCAAGAACATTAATGTTTTTGAGATGTGATCTCTTAATCATTACCATGTAGACTGAAGAGTCAACTCATTTTGAATTCTACTTAAATTTTCAGTTTTTTTAAACATTACTTTGTTCATTTCATCACAACATAATAATTAGCTCGTTGGCATTTTTCAGTTTAATACACAGCTATGGTAAGTCATACATTCCCAAAACAATTATACTTTTGTTCTTTCTTCCTATACATAGTGTGATTAAATTCCCTAGTGACTCTCTAGTTTAAAAGATGCAGAAATAATGCCTACTTTTATTTTATTCCCAAATGTAGTTATTTAAAACTGTAATATTCTGTGTCTTATGTCAAAAATGATTTTTTAACACAATCCGAGGTCATAATATGTTAAAGTCTGTAAACAAGTCAAGTTGGCGCCTGGCATTTTGCCAGAGGGAGTGGTTTGTGAAGTAACGCCAGGGAGCCATTAAGTGTGGATATTCCTTATTGGTTGACTGCTGTACCTAGTTTATGTTAATTAAGATAAGCTGTGTGTAATGTATATATACCCCTCCTGTCCTACAATAAACGGCTCCCACTCCTGCTGTATCAATCTACACAAGTTGTTTGTCACCCCCGGTTACTTTGCTGCAGGTGGACTGCGGCAATAATATAAAAAAGAATGAAAATGGTGTTGGTGGTAGGTCACATGGTAAAGGAATTGTGCTAAGAAGATCATTTTTTTTACTTCAGAGGCTCAATGCAAGTCAACCATCTCTGTCATTTTATGCATTTATTGAATTTCATCATTGGCTTTTTCATATATATTGTAATCCATTTTCCTATAATACTAGATAGGATATGTAAATTCTCTGAACTCTGTCAGATTTATAGATCATTACTAAAAGTGATCTAAATGCATTGTTAGCATTTATACAATGCATTTATTGATTACCACAAGCTTTAAATCAGGATATAATTGAACAAATAGCTCCCACTGATATTTCACAAGTTCCATGTATACTAGCATTTTACAGTGTACAATCACTATGAGGAATTGTTAATGAACAAGCCTGAAAAGCAAACATCATAAACATGAGTTATATTTCTTTCACTAAAGTAGGAAAATAATTTGTTACTGATAACTATTGTTTTATTTTTATCTGCTTTTGGTGTTTGCTTGCTTTAAAAAGAATTTTAAGTGCAAGTACAGTTTTAAAATAGTTTCAACAAAGTCTTTATAAATAAGATGAAATTCAAGGGGGAAATATATATGTGATAAGATCATCTCTAATTTGTGATATAAAATTCTGATAAATGCCCTCTTCATACTTTTGTCCCACTGTTAGAAACATTCATGTTTTATTCATTTTCATTTGAATCTTTAAGAACATCATAAGAGACTGCTTATGTTTTTTATTTTCTAATTTTGAGACAATCAGCAATGGACATTCTCATATAAATGATTCTAATATAATCACAGTGTCTTCAATGAACAATGCACTTAAATTGAATTCACCATTATCTCCAACAGTTAAGAACTTTCATACTACATTGGTTTTATGACTTTTCTAAAAAATTTTAAATCTTTTCAATTAAGCTGACACAAGTGAAAGCATGAATTTTTCATTAAAGCATTATGAATGAATTTCATTTTCCTTTGCTTCTTAGAAAATATAAGGCATTCTATGTCATAGTTTCTAAAGTTACCAAAATGTATCAGATTTCTGAATAAATATGCATATACAGCTTCTATATGTGAGAATAAGATTACTTGAAATGTGAGCATCTCATGTGATGTATTATCCAGACTTGTTCGAAAACAAATGTTCAATTCCTATTTTATTTTATGTTACATAATTTTACAGTTACGTTACATTTTACATAGAATTTTAGTGTAACAGTTCTCATACAGCTAATTCTCTTTTCATGTTCTAGTTAATTATTTTTTAATGATGCATGATAAGCAAAGGTATTTTTAAAACATGTTCCCATCTACCTTATTTCCAAAGGCTCTTCTCCATTTACTGCCAGTATGATATACCTTATGCCTGCTGAGAATTTTTCTCTTAAGAATCCAATATTTCAAATCAAATTTGGGGAAACACTGGTCAAGTTAAATACTTATATGGTTTCAAAATAATAAATTGTTTATTAAACAAAGTGATAACGAGGAAAAAGTTGTCCAATTTAATTCCTCTCAGGTTTATTTGTTGAACTTAGTGACTCAGAGCAGGCCCAAATCACAATTTCTGACAGCTGGGGCTTTTGAGAAGCTACTCTGAAATACCAAATCCAAGAAGGTTTTGATTTTGATATTCATATATTTTCCCTGAGGAATAAGGTCACTTTCTAAATCATGAAAAAAAACTGTATAAATTAAATTTTCTAGGAAAAATTTTAAAAAAATAAAAACTTAAATAGGATTATATTTCCCAAACCTGAAAAATGAAAAAAAAAATAGAATACTCTGTGCAGCTGATATGGTAGATCAGATCTGGCAGTAATCTGACTGACTCTCAACATTATGATAAATCATACCTTAATCTCTTCAACCAGGAGCCTCATTTACATCTGTTCTAATTAAATGTCATTTCTTGTTTATGCAGATCACACAAGATGGTTTGGATACTTTTTTTGTTAGTGACCACTTATCATTTAGAAACAGAATTGGAATGCTTTGATACACCAAGCCAGGATTAGTCTTCCTACTGTTTATGTGTAAAGATAGACTGATCATTTATTCTATTATAAAGGACTGACAGAACAAAGCTTTCTTTGATAATCAAGCTGCACAGTCTTTGGGGGATGAATACATACTGAGACTTGCAATGAAAGAAAAAGAGTCAATCTCAATGTATCTAAAATAGGGAAAAGAGGGTTAACAAAACAATTAATTTCAGAAATTGTTGAAATGCATGTTAGTACAATAAATTTACCATTTTACATATGTATTTATAAATTTTTAAAATAAAATAGTACATGGTGAATTCCTTCCAAAAATAAAGAAAATGCTTTGCAAGTAATTTGCTTAAATTTGGTTAGATATAATGCCAAAAATAGCTGTTCAAATAAATCTAACCAAAAGTAATAAAAATCTACATATAGATTAAATTCTTCATTGTGTTATCATTAGCAATTTCAGTGACAGGGTCATTCAATTAAATACTTGGATAAAATATTTAATCAGAAACTTGTATACACAGGGTTGTTATATAAATAATAAACTAAATACAAAAAAAGTTCAAAAACTAAGTCCATGATGTGACTATTAGTTTCACTTGGGCTGAATTGCAATGCTAATTGGTTAATAATGTGTACATATTGCCTATCATTTAAAATAATTAAAGATATATATATATATATATATATATATATATATATATATATATATATGGTATACTATGCACCACCTTCTATATATAAATAGAAATATTTTTAAGTTGGGAGTTAAAAATCTCAAACATAAGGTAAAATTTCATGTTTTCAAAACAAAGGACATAGGAAGTCCCATTACTTTTACCTAATCTCAATTACTTTTAAAACTTTAAATATTATCCACCACTAAATATGTTCACATATTATGTTTTCATGTAAAATATATGGAACAATGGAGATGGGGAGATTATTGTAAGTGCTAAAATAGCTACTTCTGTAGCTGACACCTACAGACACCTATATTCCATGTTCTCACTTAGCTTTCTGACAACAACCAAGCTGGATGACCTTTTTGAAGAAGAAACATGAATTTTTATTGTTATAGGATCTAAGTCCTTTTTAGCCTTGCATTAACTGGTCTACATGGATTTTCAATTATACTATGTACTTTCAATATTATACTATCATGCAGATGCATTTATTTCTGGCCACTTGGTTCCTCAGTCTTTCCCAGATATGGAAGGCACAACCTGTTCACTCTGTTATTAAAGTCATATTTACTAAGAGGAGATTGTGTCATATTCTTCTCATAGTTCTCATGACCATACCTGCTATCTTGGGGGAAGATATCACCTTTTGCTGGCCACTGGATTAAAGTATATATCATGTGAATGAGTTAGACTGCTCCATTTGTAGTATTTTATACTCTTTTCAGTACTATAGTTTTGTCTTCAATAGCGATTTGTTAGGGTCTGTAAAAAGTCAAGATGGCGCCTGGCATTTTGCCAGGGGGTGTGGTTTGTGAAGTAACGCCAGGGAGCCATTAAATGTGGAGATTCCTTATTGGTTGACTGCTGTATCTAGTTTATGTTAATTAAGATAAGCTGTGTGGAATGTATATATGCCCCTCCTGTCCTACAGTAAAGGGCTCCCACTCTTGCTGTATCAATGTACACAAGTTGCTCCTCACCCACCAGTTATTTTGCTGCAGCCAAACTGCAGCAGCTATTCCATATTTCTATTAGGTAACTGCTTCTGGTTGATATGGAACATGCTAAATTATTAAATTCATGGGCTTGAAAACATTGCTGTGATTCAAAAGCAACTTGTTGAGGTATGTTTTACATAAAGTAAAATGTACATCTATGACATCGTCTTTTGATCAATTTGGTATGTGTATGTACTCAGAAACCATTACCAAAATGGATAAAATGGTGTTCAACACCATGATTCCTTGCAGCCTTATGCCCCTTTCCTTATGCTGCTTTCCATCCCACACTCATCAGGCAACTACTAATCTGCTCTTTTATTGTTTACTTACTTAGTCTATTTATTTCAGGATGGAGAACAAATTTGGTTGCTGTTGTCTCATTTTGGTCAGAATAAGCTTTACCTATCTTAAGCTCTAAAATTATCTCCCAGAATAAAATAATATTGAGTTGAGAAACATGGCAAGAGATATGATTAATGGCAAGTCTATAATTAGACATGCTTTACTCAGAGTATATATCTGTGCTTATTAGAGAAAGAATCAATTACATTTTAAGACATAAAAATGTCATTAACTACCAGTAGGTGTCCAGTTGGTTGCTCCATGGTAATTGTGTTATACCTGGGTTACAGAATTGGCGTGTAATGGTAGAAAGTTTTCCACTCATCAGTGCAGTATTAATGAGATAAACCTTAGAGAAAAGTCTACATATTGGGCCTCAAGATCTTTCACTATGGTTGTCCCCTAGCAAGCATATCATTAGACATAAAGAGTTCTATATACTGTACCTACATAGAGATAGGCACCACTATTATTTTATCTATTTAGATATCATTGCCACATTAATTATTCAATTTTACTTTTTTTTTTGATTCTTGGTTAAGTTAATAAACATCTTAGACATTGCCTCAGTATCCATACCTGAGTATATCCATACCTCAGGTTAACTTGTTTCCACAAAGAGTATACAAAATGTTTTAGCCAATTATGTGGATTTTGGAAAAACAATTATAATCACTAAAGCATGGGAGCAGCCAAAGTAGTAGCCCCAAGGATCTAAGTAATTTCTGAGAATCTGCTCTTTTGATGCAGCAGCCAAACACTGGACTTGGAATATTATGCTGACCTGTCTTTAAACAAGGACACTTAAAAGAGATTTCCCATGGGGACTAAGGTATAGGTTGTAAGAAAAATGGTGAAGTAATTGAGTAGGTACCAAAAGAGTCTCAACGTCTTGCCTATGCATATCACTTATGCCCTAATGACCAATGTTGACTAAATCAGAGTTAGAATATAAACTATATATATTTAAACCCAGTTTTGAAAGCATTAAGTACATGTAATTTTATACTTGTTTACTGTGTCTTAACCACTATGTTTATGTGGACTGATTTGAGAGGACTGTTAGCAAGCTAAATTCCAGCATTCATCCAAAACCCTACTGCTTTGAACTATTCTTCTTCAAATATATATTATTAGAGACTCCATTCAGAATTTTTCCATGCACAAAACTTCTAATATCATTTGATATGGTGGATTAAAAATCTGGAAATTTGCACCACAGCTTAATCCTCAGGTAGATATCTTTTGCACTGAGACCCAATCAAAATTGGAAGTCTTATGGACTGTCTGATAAATGGGTTAAACAGCATAGCCAAATTTGGTATATACATTGTCTATCAAATACAAGGAGACATAACAAAAATTTTGCCTATTTTATTGAGGGAGTCTCTTATCTAAACAGAACACCCCAAACATCTTTTGTATTATATGATAGACCTTCTTCTCAATTGTACTATAACAAAGAAAAAGAAAATTAATATAATCTTGCAGGCATACACCAAACACAATCTTCGCCATACATCAATCATGTTATTTCCTTACTGATAGGAACATTTAAAAGTAGCTTTGTTGTATTTTCCAGGGTTTGCATTCTTCCAATAAAGACAACACATCTAAAACAGCTGCTGTGGTTTTCATTACTAACTTAGAAAGACATCTTACTATCATAGAAAATCTCTATGACTTATGTGGATGTGTTACGGATTAAAAGACTTAACTGGACATATATTCAACTGTGCATTCCTCAAAGCTTTGATAGTAATAGTAATCTCTAAAGTTTAACAGAGGATACAACACAACTCTAGTTCCTTTTTAAGATTAAGGAAGTTTCAGGAGCTTCAACCTAGCCTTTTCTATTTTTTACAATTTCTTTCTGTAGTGTCCCTGAATATGCTAATATACTAATGTGTGCCTTGTACATGTTGCCTAGATATCTGTTCTTGTTTCCTTTTATGGGATAGAGGAAAAAATTCTGAGATCAGCAGTCACAACAGTTACATCAGGACTTTGGTTAAGAATTCATCTATGACTATTCTATCTTTTGGACCACTATTGCATATTGGAATTTTGACAATCAACAAAAGCTGAGAAAGTATATATGGAACCCTCAATTTTTATTACTTATTATCTAAATTATTGCAGTTTTTAGGATATTTCAGTGAAAGTCTCCTAACATATTAAAATCACTCTGCCCATAGCTTTGAAATACTGAGTCAGGATTTATGGGAAGCTTCAATGCTGGAGTCTACCTTTAAGGTACTATGCTTATCTTATGTGGAAAAAATCCAAACATCATTTTTGAAAGTTGTTTGCTGCAATATTTTCCAAGAACCTTTATATAAATATTGCTACAACTGAATTACATAAAAATAGTTGGAATTTACTGCCTTCAAATTTGGAAACTAGATGTGCAAATCAAGATATCAGCAGAGTTGGTTTCAAGATATCAGCTCTTGGTACTCTGATAGAGAATCTGCCCATGCCTCTCTCCTAGCTTCTAGTGATTGCTATAGATCCTTGATATTCTATGGCTTACAGCCAAATCACTCCTATATCTTCCTCCATCATCACATGACCTTTTCCTCTAGGACTCTGCTGTCATTGTGTGTTTTTAAATCCTTTACCTCACAAGTACAATGATCATTTTATTTAGGTCTTACTCTAATGTGAGTATAACCTCATCATAACTTGATTACTTTGAAGATAAAATGCTATTTTAAAATAAGGTCACATTTGTAGATATTTAAGTTTGTACTTCAATACATCTTTTGGAGCATTTTAACTCAATCCACAAGTGATGTATTGAAACCACATTGCAAAAGATAACACCATGTTTGATAGTACAACAGAAGGCAGACTGACAAATGAGATGGATCAAGATGGGTATTTTAGTTGGCTTTCCATCATTGGGGAAAATACCTGAGAAAATCAATGTACACAAGGAAGGATTTATTTGTATTCACAACTTAAGAAGCTTTTCTCTGAACTCAAAGATAGAAATCATGGTGGTAAGTAGTAGCTGAGGAAAGCTTCTTACCTCATGGTAGTTATGAAGAAGGGTAAGAAAAAGAAAGAGTGCAGGGAAAAGAAATGTCCTTCCCTGGCATGCTTCCAGGGACCTATTTCCTCTAGTCAAATCCCACCTCCTAGAGTTCCCACTACATTCCAGGAGTTCATTTAACTATAAATGGGTTAATGCATTGATTAAGTCAGAGCCTTCAGATCTGTTTAAACATTTCCTAAAAGCTTCACCATTGAAAACTGCTGCAATGGCCACCAAATTATCAACATTTTAGAATTTGAGGGACATGCCCAATTTAAACCATAACATTCTTCTTCTGGTTCCAAAGAATTATGTCCATCTAATAATGTGAAATGCATTTAGTCTGTCTCTAAAAGACCCCATATCTTAATGGTTTCAGAACTTCTTAAAAGCCTAAACCCAGAGTATTCTCTGGTACTCAAAGAAACTTTTTGCGATGATCTCCTATCAAAATTCAAATGAAAGTTACACACCTCCAATATGCATTGACATAGAGTAAATATGCACATTCCAAAAGAGAGGAAGAGGGGCATAGATAAAAATAATGGGACCAAAGCAAGATATTTACCTAGAAGAACAGAGCATAAATCCCACAGTTACAAGTATGGCATACAGAGCATGTGATTGTGAGATGTTGGACCTCAAAGGGTGGAGACACTCCTGACTGTATAGTCTTGCTGATTTTAGTCCACATGGCCTCTCTTTGACTCATCTTCTTATTGTCTGCAGATTTCCTTAGCAGAAATTCCATGTTATTGGTACACCTACCTTCTTGTGGTCTCCATTGAAGCTATTGCTCCAATCCTAAAACTTTATATATTGCTATCTCAGGGGCTACAGACATTTCTGGCCTCTCAGGCCTCCCTCAAAATTTTGGAAAAAAACCTCCTTATGCTCATAACTATTGCATTGTTTATGCCTTCAAAGCCAGGACTAGGTGAATTATGTCAAGGTTGGTTGTCAGAAAGAGTAGTAAAATAGGCCTACTAGAAGCATGGCTACAGTGTCTCTTAGTACCTGTGTGGCTAAGAATGGCGAAAAATATATATATATATATATTTCAAAAACATCTTCTTAGTTGGGCCTCTGCAAAAAAATTGCCCCTGGAACTGTGTTCTTACAGAAAAGTCTTCAAATAAGTTGACACTTTTATACCTTTGAACCTGTGATGAGCAGTATCTGGCCAATTCTTGAGATTCTCTCATGGCATCTTTCCTGTTTTCCTGAAGCAACCTACTTAGTTTCTCTTCAGTAGCATTATTCTCATCAGCAGCAGAACTTTTTGGCCCCAATTTTGCAATCATTTTGCTGGACAAACTAGAATATTTTTTTTTCTACATGTCTTCATTTTTCGTACTTCTGATTCTCCCTATAAACCTGATGATAAAGTCCTCCAAAATAGTCATTCCACTGTTGAAATATTGTGCTGTCTTGAAATTTACTCTGTCCTATTAATTTGCCACCTTTAAATTCAGCCTTACACAATGTCTCATGACATGGAATATATACATATATATTCCATGTCATAAAGTTTTTTGCCACAATTTAGCATGTGTGGATGTTGGGAGTTGCGACTGAATTATGGGTCTTGATTTATGACAGAGTTCAAGTTCAAGAAAATTATTCAATGTCTTGAACACTGCCCTGTGACAGAGGTAATGCCTTTATTGGAAATTCTGAGTTTGAAGGCATCCATTTGAGATTACCCAGTTGCTATTGTTGCCCTGTTCTATAGGAGGTTTTGTGCCAGCCATGGAGCTACTTAGTTATAGACCTTGAGGTTCAGTTACCAACTGCTTGGGATAGAAATGTATGGTCACAAACTGATAATCATAATTGGGCTGCTCATCTCATGGCCTTGGTTCTGCTTACTTTTAAGAAATTTTCTCACAATAAATCCTTTTGATGTTTATAACTATATAGTAAATATGCTGAGTTTGTTGTGTGTCACTACCTCCTCATCAAGGAGTAGTCAACAACCAAGACCCAGCTTGATCCCTATTTGTGTGTCTGTTGGTCTTTTCTGTATTTTCTCACTGCCTTGTAGGGGAACCTGAATTAACACCTGTGCAGGAACTCTAGTTCAATTCCCAGTAGTACCCACATTCCCATAGGATCCTAACTTTCTATGAACATTGTGTTATATTTCTGTAAGCATTCTGGTCTTACAAGATCACACCAGAATCATCTGTTATGTTTTGCTGACATTTTAAGGCTTCTCTAGACTGTGTCTCCAAAAATTTCCATTTTTTCCAAAAAATACTCCCAAAGGTACACAAGTAAGATCATATCAATGACCTCTCTTATTGATATATTTTTTTGTTTGTGTATAAAAATCTTCTTGCCTGATGTTTGGAGATGTTCCCTTTTCACAATCCATAAACACCAGCAGAGATACTTCAAAATATTCCAATGCCTATAGTGATGAAAGGATGGGACTGTTTTAGGAATGGTTACGTAACACAATGCAAATTCATTGGTGTTTTCAATTATTTCATCAAGAGCGCTGGCTACATTTTCTGAGAACATATATTAAGAGAATCCTAAAAGTTTGAAATGGCAGAAACCTGCATGGTCCCTGGATCACTCAGGACTAAAATAAAGCAAACAGATAATAAATAAATAATTTTGTCATTCTTTAAACAAAGTCACCCAAGTACGAAGTCCCCAAAATTCAGAATTTTGTTAGAGTCTTTATATATTTAATCCAATATAGAAATCAACTTATTTGGATTTAAACAATAAACACAAAATAAATTTTTATTAGGGTTTAGATTTTTGATGAGCTTCCCTGAATTGTTAACATTAACATTTCTGAGCTAAACAACAGAATCGAAAGAAAATAATAAGATGCATGAAACTATATTAAATATAATAGCAAATTTTACATCAGTATTTTTCTTCTTTAAAGCCTTTGATCATTAAGTACAATCATAGAGAATGAGAGGTATTTCATGGTGGAGCAGAAGAAGAAATAGTAGCTTTATGCACAAACAACAATCCTTTTTTGTGTATTTTAATACATAACACTAAAATTAACACATGGGTAAATGCATGTGTGTGTCTCTGTGTGTCTGCAATTTGAGTTTCTAAATGAAATGTTCATTTTCTGAATGATTGGATTAGTTGCTGTTTGTATGTCTATCTACCTATCTATATGATGTTTACTATAATAGTTATTACATATAAACGAAAGCAAAATTGGATATAAATGGCAATGATATTTAAATATATATATATATATATATATATATATATACATAATTTACATCTAGGATATTTATGTAGTTAATATTTTCTACGCTTTATAGATAATGGTGGTTTACCAAGGTTAGGCAATTTCCCTAAGTTCATTTTAATGATCACATCCAATTTTTCTGTTTGTGAACAATTACTCCAATGAATGCAAACTGATTTTAAATAATATCTCTGATGGCACATCCCTTTACCCAAATTCAGTCACTTTCCCTTCAACCCAATTTTAGGAATAGTTTGTGCTCCAGAGAAATCAATCAACTATACATTCAAAATACAAAAATAATGAGTTGCTCTAGTAACTAATTTATTGGTACCTATTTTCAGGGCTGTTGAACTCCAGAAATCCCTCTGTATTGTTGGAAGGTGTTGATAAACTCCTCATTCTGGTAATAACAATAATTTAGTTTGGCTGTTGTTTCTAATTATGTTATCTCATTATTGCTTCGGACTAACTTCAAGTATTTTGTTTATAGGAATAGCAATAATCCTCAAATTATGCCACAGTCTGTACTCCTAACCAATACATAGCTTTTTGACTTTTTGAAAACAATTAGCAATAATTTAAGTAAAAACATCTTTTTTTGATACTCCTCATTTTTATATGATGAGATATCATGCTAAAAATATTATTGATATGTGGCCACAAATAAATAAAACTTAGAAATGTGACTTCTGTTAAAATTACCTTAAGAGTGTTAAAATACATGAAATGAAACACTGCATCATATCTTACAAGTAAATTAGGTAGGCACTCAAAGGAATGATTTTTTTCTTTTTATTGGTTTCTCAAGACAATCTAATCAATGATCTTGACATATCATACATTTGATTCAAATGGGGTATGAATTCTTATTTTTCCATGTGTACAGATTGTAGGATCACATTGGTTACACAGCCACATTTATACATACAGCAATACTAGTGTCTGTTGTAGTCTGCTGCCCTTTCTATCCCCCCTCCCTTCCCCTCCCCTCCCACCACCTCTCTCTACCCAATCTACTGTGACATATTTCTCTCTCTTTTTTTCTTCCCCCTCACACCATCATATATGTAATTTTGTATAATAATGAGGGTCTCTTTCCATCTTCCATGCAATTCCCCTTCTCCCTCCCATTTGCTCCCACCTCTCGTCCCTGCTTAGTGGTAATCTTCTTCTCATGCTCTTCCTCCCTACTCTGTTTTGAGTCACCCCCATTATACCAAAGAACTCATTCGGCATTTGTTTTTTAGTGATTGGCTAACTTCACTTAGCATAATCTGCTCTAATGCCATCCATTTCCCTGCAAATGCCATGATTTTTGTTATTTTTTCGTGCTGAGTAATATTCCATTGTGTATAAATGCCACATTTTTTTAATCTATTCATCTATTGAAAGGCATCTAGGTTGTTTCCACAGTCTAGCTACTGTGAATTGTGCTGCGATAAACATTGATGTATCTGTGTCCCTGTAGTATGCTCTTTTTAGGTCTTTTGGGTATAGTCCAAGAAGGGGAATAGCTGGGTCAAATGGTGGTTCCATTCCCAGCTTTCCAAGGAATCTGCATACTGCTTTCCAAATTATACTACCTATCAATATCACTTTTTTAAAATTCATGATTCATTCAAACTGTGAAGCTCTTCTCCTTATTTGGTCTATTTTTTATGGATGCATGATATTTGTGAATGTTTATAAAAATCTTTGAATCTACACACTATCTGCATTTTATTAATTAAGAATCCTCTTATTTATTATGCTCAGTCCCCCACCTTTTTAAGAACAAGCTGAGAAGGTTAAACACTGAAGTCCCTACCAGTGCTAACATGCATGTATATATTAGTTAATACACAGGTAGAGGCCATACTCATTCACAGCTAATGAAGTAAAAATGAAATGCTCTATTTAAAAATTTATGTCACTAGAGACTTGAGATTGTAAAGCAGCAGGATTGCAAGTTCAAGGCCAATCTTAGTAACTTACGGACACCGTGTCTCAAAATAAAACTAAAATCATTAAAATGATTGGGGTGTTGCTCAGTACCCCTAGGTTCAACCCCAAGTATCAAAACCAATAATTAAATAAATAAATAAGAAAAATAAAAGTAATGAAAGAAATAAGAAATAAAGAAAAAATGTCATATATCAAATTAAGTTTCAATAGTTTTAGTTGCAACAGATCTCATAGCATTCAAATAAAATGGAACTATTCCTATTAAAACAATCTTAGAATATACAATATATTCAAATTTATTAATCTGTATTAAATTGAATATAATATCATGGCATGCAGAAGAAAAGAAAAAAATAGTATTTTAATTGTCTTAATATTTTCATTGAAAAATTAACATACCTAAGGTCTTTCAATTTCCTTGTGTATTAATTATCTAGCCTAAGTCTATTTTTAGATCCTAGAAAGTATAATCCAATTTTATATTTCTTGATATCATGAACTGATGCACTGCCAATATCACATTATATTTTTAGTTATTGGTTTTGTTTATTTATTTATTTTAATAATTTTTCTAACTTTATTTTATTTATTTATATTTAGATGGTATTGAAGATCAATCCCAGGGCCTAGCATGTGCTAGGCGAGCACTCTGCCGCTGAGCCACAACTCCAGCCCCTATCACAGTAATATTGTGGGAGTGATTTTTTGACAAAAAACAAAAATATTTTTAAAAAAACTTATTTTAATGATGTATGTATTCAAATCTTATCAAAATATACTTTAATAATCTGACTATAAAAATGGAATACATTAATTAAATTTATTTAGGGAAAGTTATAATATAGATTGAAAAATTTCTGTCCTATGCTAAATGAAGTAAAGAAACACTTTATATTGAGCATATCATACAAGTATGTATACTAAAGTGGTATGTATCATTTTTTGATGCCTTTATAAAAAATTGGGAAGTTTTCAAAAACCATTAAATTTGTGATATCTCTAATGATCTCATATTTGATTCAGTGTTTCTACAAAATTCTCATATACATGTTTGGGTTCTTTGTTCCATTTATGTGTTGTATTTTAACAAACATTGCATTGGAACCAAATCATATGCTAAAGCTACAATCTCAATTTCTATATTTGGTTCTGTCACTTTTCTTTCCATGGCTAACAATTATTTTGAGATCACTGCTGAAATAATCTACGTTTTTTTTTCCTTTAGCATAACCCTTATACCCTTCAATATGTAAAGGCAAATTTTGCTAAGTTTTGTTATACATAGATGCTAGTAGTTAATTGAAACAAACAAACAAAAAACCCAAAGGCAAGCCCAAATTTGAAGTATCAGTTTCAGTTTAACAAAACTTGAATTTATGAATATAAAAACACAGTTTATTATATGAAATATGTGCATATCTAACAAAAGATATCAATTCGGAGATGAAAAACTACATAAAGTTAATTTCAGCAAGAAACCTAGTGAATCTAAGATTTCTCATCTTTGATAAATTATCACCCTTTTGAGATGATCAAGTTTCTCATTTTCCATGATCCCCCACCTTGACATCTGCTCACCCTGTCCTGCATTGAGCCCTAATCTTCACAGGGTACTTTCTGGGGACAAGAAAACTGTACACCCCTGATGTTTCCTTTTAACCATTATCCATACACTGACCACCACCCCACTTCTTGGTTACAAATTCCAACTTGTTTTACTGTATTTGAAGTTCATCCCAATCTCTTTCCTCCATTGCAAAATTTTATTGCAGTGGTCCTATACCTACCTAAATAGTCTCACTGAAAAATGCCTTCCTTACTACAAGTATCATAAATACTTCTATCTTCAACATCTATAAATATATTTATTTTTGCCTAGTGTTTACTGTGAAATTACCATTTGTAGTCATGGTAGACCATTGAATAGCAAAAGGTAGTTTAGTCAAGACCACATTACCCCTTGAGAATTATAGAAAAGATAGCACACTCTTAAAAAGCAAACACTAAAAGTGGTTGAAAATATCACAGACTTATGAAGGCAGGAATCATTTGGGTGTACAATATCAAGGGGAAAAGAGAAGCATGCAGAATTGAAACCAGAATTTGGAAAAAAACTTTTTATATAAAGCATTTGGTAATCTAGAAATTCATGATTTAAAAGCCAAAGTGTACATTAGAATAGAAGACAGATGTTTTTGTTCAGGAATAACAGGAACAAAAAAGAAGCTGTAAATAAGGGAGTAAGATTTCATATAAATGACAAAAATCAGAAAACTTTATAGTACAAAAAAAGAAGAAACAGTGGCCAAGAGATTAAATGTAGCTTCCAATTATTCTATTTCTGTAAATATAACAACCCTTCTCAAGAAAATAAATTATATTCAAAGGAAGAAATCACTAGTTCTAAACAACTTTTCATATCACACATTTTTATTTTAATCAAACAGTAATAAAATTATTAAAATATCTATGCCTTTAAAACACAATTGTGACTTAAAGAGAAAAAAATCAGGCAATAGAAATCATTCACAGGTATAAACATAGGCTCTATCACATATGAAATTTAAAGTACATAAATATAGATATATATTGGGCTGAGGATGTGGCTCAAGTGGTAGCGCGCTTGCCTGGCATGCGTGTGGCCCGGGTTTAATTCTCAGTACCACATACAAACAAAAATGTTGTGTCCACCGAAAACTTAAAAACTTAAAAGTAAATATTAAAAAATTATCTCTCTCTCTTTAAAAAATAGATAGATATATATGTACTTAATATAAGGTATATATATATATATATATATATATATATATATATGTATATATATATATATGGAATAACAAGGATAAATATATATATTAATGAAAATATCAGAGAACTGAAAAGAAATAAAACCTAAAAATGAGTTAAAGATTAACTAAGAAAAAAGTAGAACATTAAAAAATTGCACACTGAACACAAAAAAGAGTTTTGTAAAATATGTAACAGCAGCATGGAATTCATAATGTTCGTGTAAAAAATCAGCACAAATGTAATGTAGTAAGATAGGACTATTTGTCTTACTGTCAATATTTTGGTTGTTATATTATACAATAATATTTCCAAACCTTGCCATCAGAGGAAACTAGGGAAAATACACCCAGGATGTCTCCTTTAATTCTATCAACTGTGTGATTATTTGCAATGTTGTAGTAACATTTCATTTTAATAAAGAAGAACACACACAAAAAAAATATGTTGAACATGATTGCAGAATTAATTACTCTTTTCCAACACATATAGATTTATTAAAAATAGAGATTTGTTAAGTTTATATTATAATGTCATGTAATAAAAACAGGTTTTGGTTAAATATAGATAGCATCTGTAAAATCTCTGTTTTATAAAAGAAAAATAGGAGAGACCTTATTTATTTCTTATAACTTCCCTCCACTCTCCTAATCTGCAACATATTTCAAATGTTATTGTTTCATTTTAAGTTAGATGACTTTAATTTTTCTTCTAGATATAGACATATGTCTCTATTTGGATCAGTGCTTCAAAAGTATGATTCCAATTATGACTTCTATGGAGCTTTCATAAGACAGTACAAAACTATGGTTTTGGTATTTCCTTTTATTTTCCTTTCATTTCCATGCTTCATTGAGGAGAAAGGCTAACATCTTAAGTGTGAAGCTGAAGCTATAGAGATGAGATCAAAGAGGTTGAAGCACCTGTCACCTGACATTGAGATCTAGAGCTATATTGCCTGCCTAATTTACTGGAGAGGGAAAACATAAAACTTACATCTTGTCTACAGTGCAATTATTACATTTTTAGAGATAAACTTTACTTTACTCATATAAAATTTCCTGCCTAGAAGTAGAATCCTGCCAATAATAAAACTGACAGGTAGACATTGGTTTAGCAGGTGGTAAAGAGACAGAATTTACAGTTGGATAACTGTAAAATACACAGATTCTGTATTTTTCCTGTAATGGAGTAATAAATAATCAGTCAGATTGTCACCTGAAATACCATGAAAATCAGTTGATATCACATGCAATATTCAAAAGATATGAAAACTTAAAGACTCAATTGAGGGTGGTTCTGTGTTGACAATTTCTTGTTCTTTTCAAAATGTAAAAAAAAAAAGGCTTGAAAATATATTTATTCCCAGAATTCTCTCAGCTTTGTAGATTTGGAGAAGAGAAAAGCAATTGTGGGGAATTTCTCAAAATATGCAATCAATGTAATCATCAAACTATTCTCTTGAAAATTATGAATTTACATTTAGAATTCAGAATGAAGGTGCTGATTTGTATGCAAATCATTTTTCCATCTGGTGGTGTGGTAGACTAAATAGTATCCAAAATTATTTTTAACAAGTAATTCAAAATCCTTATTTCTACTACTGCAATCTATTAAACTCCTACTTCAATTTGAATAAAATTGGAAACAGATTTACCCAGATTTGTCTGAGAAAGATCCATGCAAGCCAACTCTTTGATATTTACCTACTTAGAAGAATGTAGAGGTTTCACCAGAAGATATAAAAAGCTGATTAAAAAAATCAGCAAAGTAACAGGACACAAAACCCACATACATGACCAACAGATTTTATATATGTCAAAAAAGAATAAGTGGGAACAAAATATCAGGAGAAAAATTCTATTCACCATGCTCTTTTTTAAAAAAGCCTAGGAATAAATTTAACAAAGAAGACCAAAGAACTCTCTACAAAGAAAATTATACATAGATAGATAGATAGATAGATAGATAGATAGATAGATCACTAAAATATGGGAAGAACTCCAATGCTCATCAATAGGCAGATGTAATTTTTAAAAAGGAACATTTACCAAAATTAAAATACAAATTCAATGCAATATTCATGAAAATACCAAAGATAATCATCATGGAAATAGAAAAATATGAAAAAAATCATATTGAAAAACAAAAGATCCCAAACATCAAAGAAATTCTGAGTAAAAAGAGCAAATATAAATACATCACAATACTATATTTCAAATTATATGAGAGAACCATGATAACAAAAATGGCATAATGCCATCACAAAATTAGACACATAGGCAAAAGGAACAGAGCAAGAATCAAATGGCACAGCATTAAAATGAAGAGTTTCTACACAGTAAAGGACAAAATGGCATACAGAGACAGCCTACAGATGGGAGACAATCTTTGTCAGCTACTCACTGCAGAGGACTAGAGTCCAGAATTTATAAAGAACTCCAAAACTCTGCTGAGTGCATGCCTGTAATCCCAGCAGCTCAGGAGATTCAGGCAGGAGGATTGTAAATTCAAAGCCAGCCTCAGCAACTATGAGGGGTCCAAAACCAATTCAGCAAGACCCTGTCTCTAAATAAAATATAAAAAGGGGCTGGGGATGTAGATCACTGGTTAAGCACCATTGGGTTCAATCTGAGCTTAAAAAAAAAAAAAACTCTACTCTCAAAGAACAAGTAATCAATGAGCAAGAAAATGGAACAAACACTTTTCATATTAAGCCCAAATGGCCAACAATCACATGAAAAATTGTTCAACATATTGAGCTATTGGCAATTAAAAACCATACTGAGATTCCGTCTACTTCAGTGAAAATGGCAAACTACAAATGTAAAAAAAAAAAAAAAGGTAAATGCTGGTAAGGATGTAGATATGAAGAATTTTTTTACACACTGTTAGTGAGTATGTAAATTAGTACAACCACTATGGAAATCAGTGTGGATTTTTCTCAGAAAGTAAAAAAAAAATTGAAATAACATGTGATTTAGCAATAACATTCCTGTTGTTTATCCAAAAGAGTTAAACACAGCAACCTTTAGAGATTCATCCATAATCATTTTATTTCAGCACCACTCAAAAGAACCAAGCTATGGGGGTTTGGGGGCAGGAAAAACGGTGGAATGAGATGGACATCATTGCCCTAAGTACATGTATGAAGACACAAATGGTGTGACTCTAATTTGTGTAGAACCAGAGATATGAAAAATTGTGTTCTCATATGTGTAATATTATAATGCATTCTTCTGTCATATGTAACAAATCAGAAAAAAATGAAAAAAGTACAAAGCTATGGTATTAGCCTTGGTGTCAGTGAACACATGTATGAATAAAGAGAATGTGATATAGCTAGACAATGTTTTATTCTGTCATATAAAAGAACAAAATTATGTAATTTGCAGAAATTGATGGAACTGGAGAGTATCATGCTAAACAAAGTCAGTTAAACCCAGAATGACAAGTACCATATGTTTTCTCTCATATCTGGAAAGTAATGGGAAAGAGGACTGGGAAAAAAAGACATTATAAAAAATTATTTTTAAAAAGACATTATAGTAGAAGACCGATTGGGGTGGAAGGGGAGAATAAGTAGGAGGAAAAGGAAAGCATAAGATTAGTTCCTGGGAAATGAAAGTGATATCTTATAAGCATGCATCAATATGCCATCATGAAACTCATCATTTAATATAATTGCTATGTATTAATAAAATAAAAATTAATATAAAATCTGTACTATAAATATTAATAATTAAAATATGTATCTATATAATAAAATTGATAAATAAATATCCTTATTATAATAAGAATAATAAATAAATAAATAAAAATCCTTACTCTTCTGAATTCCAACAAAAATTCAAACTTTGTTGAAAACATAAAAACTCGGTATTAATAAGAGTGGTCGATTGAAATATTGTTTAATAGGAACAAAAAATTTTGTATGATTTTTTTCATGAAGTTTTAATCCGGAGACATTTTAATTTTTCTATTTCAATTTTTGCTTATGACAAATTATTTTCTTATAAAACCTTAAAAATGCAGTGTTAAAAATCAAGTAAGGGTGACAAGCATATGAGTCAAGCCTAATTTTCAAAAAATAAGACTTAACACATTGGAGATTACTAATAGACACCAATTAAATAAAATAATTAGTTATTATTATAATTTTCAACAGTCTGACAACTTTAACCATGATAAATATATAGAGAAAGGTTAAAAATATTGCACATAATTTTTATACAGAAACTAGAATATATGCAATGGAGTGCATATTTTTTCATTTTGATAACCAATTTAAGAATTCAAGTCTGTTTCTTTGAATTAAAAAGTGAAACTTTCAAAAATTGACAATGATTGAAGTAAGTTTATCATCTTATTTTAAAAAATGAAATTATCATATGAAATATAGGCAAAAAGTAAGTTCTCTGACATTGAATCTCTACTGGAAGTGATGACATTACAAATTCAAGTTCCTAGTTCCTTCCTTCTTTTATGTGAATGAGGTTGCACAGAAAATATGTAAATATAACCTCAGCATCTCATTTCCACACATATCCTAGTTTCCTAAAAAACTCTGCAATATTTTAAAATGGATAAAACATTAACTCAATAAAATAATGTTTTTCACCCTACAAATTTTAATTTATACTTTATTAATGTCCTACCCCTAGGGTCCAATTATGGTCTTTTTTTGAATAAAATGAAACATAACTTACAGTGAAATAAGGCAGTGATTGAAGGAAAAGAGGGTCACAGGGAAATTATGCAAGTCCAATAGGCTCTCCTCTACATTCTTGAAAAGAATAGAAGTCTAGCAATGGAGATGGGAGATAAGAGCTGAAGTGGGGACATTTGATTTGAGGTATAATCTGTAGAATGTGTGATTCTGGTGAAAAATTAAATAAATTTATTTGTCTGAAAGAATGATAAGTTCTGAGAAATGTTCTGTGAATTACAGACTAGCTCCATGCTTCATTTACCCCAAAATAAAATAATACAGAAAATTGAGGAAATGTTCAATTTTTCTTGGATAAAACATGTTGCATGGGTTGGGAATGTGGCTTGGCTCAAGAGGTAGCGCACTCACCAGGCATGTGCAGGGTGCTGGGTTCAATCCTCAGCACCACATAAAAGTAAAATAATGATGTAGTGTCCATCAAAAACAAAAAAATAAATTAATATTAAAAAATTCTCTCTCTCTATTAAAAAAAAACATGTTGTATCTATGTCTCTAGTATTAAAACTTGATTTTTTTTTGGATTGACCTGTATATACCATCAGATAAGACATATTATATGCCAATTAGAGAAGCATGCATTGCTTTACTAAAGTTTAAAAGAAAGGACTGATGAACAAATATTTCTTTTTTTAGTCAAGGTTCTGGCTTGACTTAACTGCCCTTAATTTATCTTAAGATTCATGTTAGGTACCTATAATTTCTTTTTCTTCTAAGTTTTTTTCCCTATCAATCCATATTACAAATATCCATGTTCACAAGTATTTGAGCTCTCAAGTAATTCATATAACTGCACTTTTCCAGAGTAAAACCACCACTGGAGGCTTATAAACAGAAGTCCATGACAGAAAGAGTGATCCAGGGTTTAGCCTAAGTCTTACTGTTTTGTGTAGTCAGTAAAGTACATATAAATCATAAGATATTATACACTTTAAAGAAAAGAATACCACTTCATCTAGTTTTACTTTAGAAAATACTAGATGTCTTAACCAGAACAATCAAACAATAGAAAGAAATAAAATATATCCAAGTTGGGAAAAAAAAAGACTAATGTCACTGTTTTTAGGTGGCATGCTCTTATGAGAAAACTTCAAGATTTCACCAAAAAAATATTAGAACTAATTAGTTAACTCATAAAAATTAACATAACAATCAGTATTATCATTACATGTGAATAATGAATAGTGGGAGTTATTGTCAAATATTCACATGTATCTAGGAATGTTAGGTCGGATTCATTCCAATGCTCTTCTCTTTTCCTTTCCCCTTCATCTCCTTCATGTAGTCTACAGATGTTTCTTCTATTTTCATAACTTTTTATTTTAAAGAAATGGCATGAATTTTTCACGGTTATGAAGACTATGTTCAACAATCCATGTGCCATTTTTTATAGTTTCTAGCGAGAAATAGAAAGAGAATACATTCTATCTTTTTTGTCTTATCAAAGCTAATAATTCCATCATGGATGCTCTGACCTCATGACCTAATCTACTGATAAATGCTTCTTGCAGATCCCCTCTCCAAATACTACCACATTTAAAATTAAGACTTCAATATATAAATTTTGGGAAAAACCAATATCCATTTCATAATATATTCCATTTTCTGTATTCATTTGGTCTATATGTCTTATAATTAAATTTTAAAAGATGTGTGCATCACTCTACATTCTTTTACAATAATTAAGATATAATAGACTGAAATACATTTAAATATCAACTTTATTTATAGATAAAAATATGTAAGCATTCATTTACTGTACATCAATCCTCCATTTCTATGCCCATACTCACACTGTCAGTCAATTGTTTCAAAATTCTAACATGGCTTTTAAATTGAATTTTCCTACTAGAGTCTAAATTAATAGAGAAGAATAAATATACACAAAAACCTGTTCTGAAATTTATCCTTTGCACAATGTCATTTAATTCTTTGCAGATCTTATATAGGAAAAAAATTGAGAAGAAAACCCCCAAATAAAAATGTGTTACCACTGAATAAATTACATGAAAACAATATTTGATAGAATGGTACACTTGCATATCAGGTCTTGTAATATCTCCTTGAAGCACAGTTTCTCATCAGACCAGTGTAGGATGGGATGAACCTCCACAGGATCGTGAATGCTGAATGGAAACACAGGGTTCATGGCTATTGTATGTGTTGAAGAATCTTTTATTTATTCTACAATGGAATGTTAAAACATATTGTTAATAATCTTTTTAAAAGGTGGATTTTACTTTTCTAGAGTTCAGTGTCTGTTGAAAAAGATGAATAAAAACTATGTAGAATAAACACAAAAAACAGACCTAACATAAAGGATGCAAAAATTCAGAATCATACAAATAAATGGTGATTTAGCATCTAAAAAGGAAACTTTTAAAATCAGTGTCAAAGTTTTAATAAATTGTGATAATTGGAATAATTTAAAAGGATGAGATGATGTCTGTATTACACTATTAAGATAAATTCAATACAAAGTAATTTTATATTGAAAACATGAAAAATACATTTGTCCAAAAACAGTGTTTACTATCCTGCCATTAAGAAAAAGTAATTAATTCATGATTTAAAAAAATAACAAGATTCAAAATGGGTAAATTTACCAAATTTCGACTTTTTGGTAACATACATATTAGTGTTAAAAATTATGTAGTTTTCATTATTCTGACAAAAACTCATTTTGAAAATACATTAATAAGAAAATTCTTTAATAACTTAATATGATAATTTATAACTAATTCCTCAAATATAGCATATGTTTTATATATATTACATATAATTAATGAAAATTTCTCTAGTGTGATCTGGAAGTATATTTAGGAATATAAAGTTAAACAAATATTTGAAAAGCAAATTAGTTTGGCTTAATCATATATTTATTTACTCATTGTTATTATTATATATATTTTTGGTACCAAGGATTGAGCCCAGGAGCACTTAAACTGAGCCACATCCCCAGCCCTTTATATGTTTTATTTTGAGATAGAATCTAAGTGACTTAGGGCCTCACTAAGTTGCTGAGGCTGCCTTTAAACTTGTGATCCAGCTGCCTCAGCCTCCTGAGTCACCGGGATTAAAGCACTATGCCCAGTGTATTTAATAAGATTTTAAACATTAAACATATATCTTCATAACATTTATAGAATAAATTAGTTCAAATTTAAATTTTTAGATATAACAAATTCTAAATGACCCCAAATCTGAGGTAATCAACACATGATAAAGTATTCTGCTGGAAATGTAAGTATGCTCTGTTATCAATTTAAAAAAAAAAGGATTATGAATTGCTAAATAAGAGTATCATTGTAACTGCAGTATGAAATTAGATGTCAATATTTTTTTAAACTTTTATAAATTTATTTAATCATGGTAAACACAATTAGAAGAAACCACTAAAAAAGTGTTTATACAATATCATTTTTATTTGTCAATAATTAGATATATTTAATCAATAATTTATACTCAATTTTATTGTTTCTAAAATATAAGTATTTAAAAGTTGCATAAATAGACAATAAATATCCTATACAATGGTTTTACTTTGCAGAAAATCCAGTGGAAATTTTATTACTACAGGTGAGTAATATCAACTTCAAGTCACTAATATACCCTATTTAACGTATAGAAGATCTCACATTTGATATTTTGACTGAATTCTGATCATATAAGTTATGCTAGTACCTTTTTTAATTTTTATTTTTTGTGCTGTAAATTTTATAGAGAGAAGGAACTCCTTCAAGTTGGAGAAAATTTTTTCCCATAAATAAGATATGGACTACCCCAATGAAGTCATTCATATCTTTGGAAATATTGATAGTAAAAAAGTCACCTTTTAAGGTCTGGGGCTGTGGCTCAGCAGTACAGTGATCACCTGGCACATACTATACTACCTGCCTACAGTGCCAAGGGGCAGGATAAGAAAGAATTTTGGAATATAAGTAAACTCATCATTCAGGAATCTCCCTGGTGTGCCAAGGTAATGCAACAACAAATGGCAATTCTAAAATTTGATGGTTTTTTAGATCTATTAGTTGATAAATATCAATAGATGCTTAATATTCAAATTAAGTTATAAAACACTTGCTTGTGTATAATTTGCATCTGCTTCTGGGCATGGAAAGAGAAAAACACTTCTTGGGCATAACAAACAGCAAATAAAGATATGTTCAATTGTTTTGTGGATATGAATTTTCAGTTGCAATCTTTTGGAAATCAAAATATTTGTGTACCATAAAAAAATGAAAATTTTGGTTCACAAATAGGGAGAGATGGCAATGTCTCCAGGAATATTTGTTTGTCACCACGAGGTTTAATGTGCTTTTGTAATCTAGTCTATAAAAGTCAGAATGATGGCACTCTTTCTATGATGCACAAAAGAGCTAACCAAAATAAGAAATAATGGGGTTCAAATATTGAGACAATCAATGTTGAAAAATGTTAATCATTTTTAAGAAATAGTTATTTTCCATAAACATTATTCTAATAATGTAAGATTGTTTAAAGATAGATTATGTGAATTTTTTTCAATAATAGAAGAATTTATTTATTTGTTTATTTTTAAGTTAATGGTGATTAAAAACAGCAGTGCTCTACAACTGAGCTACATACCAGCATTCTTATTTTGTATTTTCAGATAGGGTCTAACTAATTTTCAAAGGCTGGCCTCAAACTAAGTCCCCTTTCTGGGACTACAGATACACACTACTCTGCCTTGGTAAAAGAATGTAATATATATATATATATATATATATATATATATATATATATATATATATATATCTGTAAATTTTATATAGAGAAGCAACTCCTTCAAGTTGAAGAAAAATTTTTAAATATATATATATATATATATATATATATATATATATATTAAATACATATGTTTAAAAAGGAATATTTTAGTAAGTATGACATCTTATATTTTTTGTTAAAATTATCTTATTTAACTCTACAAACAGTATTCCTAATTTACCTATAGAAACATAGGAAGGGACTAAAAAACTTATGATCATTAAAACCAAGAGGAATCAAGCTATAGTAGGAATCTGAGAGGAATATGTGTATCACAATTCTGAGAGAAATTGTTGGGAAGAATAAAAGATACTTAACAACACTTTGCAGACAGAAACATAAATAACTTTCCCAACATGACATAGATGGGAAAACTATTTAGCATTTTCCCACTATCTGTCTTTATTTTTTATACAGATATCAAAAATTGAAGAATAAACATAAATTTATAAATTTATTTGTTAGTATAAAAAGAATATTTCATATACCAGCTCTCATGTAGTTTTTTAATTTCAGAACTAACTGGAAGAAATCTCACTTGAAGAAATTAAGTCAGTAAAATTGAAATTTATAGGCAGTTGAGATCAGAGTGTTCAACTGCACTGATATTCATTGTCTGGTGTTTGTGAAGGAATGTGGTCCCCATGAGTTAACATCTTTTTATAGGTTCACAGCTTGGAGAGTGCGAAGTAATGAATGTCAGAAATCAATGCAGTGGGGTTGAAGAAAACAAAACAAAACAGTATCTCTACCACTAAATTTATACTGCTTGAGAATCTACTAGAGGACTGACGTGTGTACATTAACAGCTGGCCATGGTAGCTGATGGATTCAATGAGTGAACTCAAATATACAGTTTTACAAGCATATGGAGAATCCTAGTGCTGTGATATAGTAGTTTATGAAGGTGGAGAGAAGGTATATTTTTAGAATTTAAATTTTTAAAATTCCAGTTTAAATCACTAATACAAAATGGGACATATTACAAATATCTATGTGTCTATGAAGAATTTAGAATATGTTGAAAATTCTATTATTTAATATTTTCCATTCACTCAAATTTATAAAATATTCAGTGAATTAAGAAAATGTCCTATAAACTAAGGCACAGATAAACACTTCATAATAATTGTTGGATATATTGACATAACCTACAACACACTGGCATGAATCAATGTGGACCTAATTAATGGGATTCAATGTATTTGTAGAAGGTAAGTGTAGTATATTGAATCATACACTTGTTTTAAAATTTACATTCAAATGTGTTCTGAAAGAGGTAGCAGAAAGTTGAGTGGTACCTGGAATACAACATAAAATAACTGAAATGTAGTTTGAGAGATACTTATAGGTAATTATAGCCTAGTGTGATATGTTAAACTAAAGGTAAGAGAATGTTTTTAATATTTCCTATTCTTATGAATACCGCCAACAAAAATTGAGCAGTTAATATTCTTTCTTTTCACTCTCTTGTTATATGTTAACACATCAGTATCTATCAAGTTCTACATTTTTAAGATGGCAATTATCAAGGAATGGGTTTTGAAAAGAATGCTGGAGGAGATAGAAAAATCTTCAAGTTTTAATCTAAGATACCCCTGAAGATGATACATTTTATTTTAGAGAGTAAAATGGTGTGGGGTTCATGTAGGCAGGCAATACAGCTAATGAAGCAGGTTTTATGATACTATATCACAAAATATATCTTCTTTGCCTCTTCAATATATTGCCCTCCCTCTTGTAGACATCCACTAGAAGAGTAGTAAAATTTTTACAGTTGATGTACCTACACTGATGTATCATAATCACTTAAATCCATGGTTTATATTAGGATTCACTCCTGATGTTGTTTATTCTATGGATTTTAACAAATGTACAATGGCACTTGTCATAGTTATAGTATCATGAATAGTATCTTCACTGTCTTAAGAATACTTTGTGCTTTACCTATTAATTTCCATTCATCCTAACTTCTGGGAAGCACTGATTTTCTTACTGTATCCATATTTTTCCATTGTCAGAATTTAGTTGAAATCACACAGTACATGACTTTCTGAGGTTACCTGATTTCGTTTAATAATATAAACTTTCCTTCATGCTTTATCCTGGTTCAATATCTCTTTTTTTTATGGTGCTCAATAATATTCCATTGCCGGAATGTGTCAAAGTATTTATCTATTTATCTGCTGAAGGACAACAGGTTGCTTTTTTCATTATTTTGTTCAAAGACACTATGAAGTTTTGTCTTCAAGTATTTGAGTAAGCATAATTTTTAATTGCTTTAGGTAAATAACAATCAGTATTTTTGGGATCCTATGGTATGAATATATTTACTTTTATAAAAAGCTAGTGAACTACCATTCAGCCTGACTGTACTATTTTGTACCCCATCTTCCTTGAATGAACTTCTGTTGCTAAATTCTTTGCTACCGTTGTCACTAGTTTTCTGGATGTGGGACCATTGTTATTAATGTCTGGTAGTATCTCATTGCTGAGTTACTTTACATTTCCCTGATGATTTATGATTTGGATAATCTTCTTCTATGATTATTTTTATCTTTATATTTTATTTACTGAGATGTTTATAAAGGTCTTCAGCTCATTTATTCAGGTTCTTTTTTTGTTGTCTGTTCTCTTTTAGTTACATTTTTCTTTTATATTATGATAATATTTTTAGGTATGTTTAACAAATATTTCCTACCAGCCTACAATTTGTCTTATAATCTCAACGTTTTATTTTTTCATAGCAGTTTTTATTCAATGAATTCCAGCTCTTTGTTTTCTCCTTTCATTAAGAATAAGTCATGCCTTTTTAAATGCATCTAAAATACATTTTCATACCAGTAGGTTTTTCTCCTAAGTGATCTTCAAGAAAAAAATTGCATTTACATTAAATATGTGATCCACTTTGAGGTGATTGTGTGAAAGATGTAAAGATCTGTGTCTAATTTCATTTTTTTTTTTTTTTTGGTGCAGATGTCCATTTGCTCCAGTGCCATTCATTTAAAATAACATATTTTCTCCACTTTGCTCTTTTGTTAAAGATCTGTTGATTGTATTAACTTGGACTTAATTGCAGGCTTTCTATTCTTTCCTGTAATACACTTTCCTATTTCACCAGTATCATTCTGTCTTGGATAAAGGCTAATCATGACTCAACAAAGTAATAGAGCTAACATATTTTAAAAGTTTCATATTTTATTAAAAAATGATCAATGCTATTTTGTATCTGATTAAATTTTTATTTTACCAGTACAATAATAATGATAGAGTGTGTAATCCTCTACTTGCCAACAGAAGTAAAGAACAAAACTGAATGGGGAAAATAAATAATTCCAAAAATAAACATGAAAAAAGGCAAGTAGAAGCGGAACAAATCAGAGATTAAAATTTTCTATAAAATGGACTCCAAGTATATGAATATTCATGATAAATTGAAATAGACTTTATTCTCCATTTATAAGAACTAATCAAACAAACAAACAAACAAAGAGGTAGACAGATTCAATATAGAGAACACACTTGTGGGGTATGGTGGCACATGCTATAAACCCTGTGATTTGAGATGCTAAGGGACAAGGATCACAAGTTCAAAGCCAACAAAGGCTCATGTGTGAGATAATGCAATGAAGTTTAGAAGTGAAATGGTTGAGCTATGAGTATCAATATCCTAATAGGGATTAACTAGGTAGTTAGGGTGTGGCCAGAGAAGGTGGATCCCTTAGGCCTGACTTTGAATCACTCTTCTCTGAGATGTTTTTCTCCTCCATATATTTCTGCTATGATGTCCCACCATACCTGAGCCCAGGGCAATAGAGCTGTCTGTGGACTGAGACCTCTGAAGTTGTGAGCCCCAATATAAACTTTTCCTCCTCTAAAATTGTTTTAGTCAGGTCTTTTGGTCACAGCAATGAGAAAGCTGACTAAAACAATTCAGATGGGAAAGTGTTTATTAAGTTAATTGCTATTAAATGACTTTAGTTATATTTATCAACTTTGCAAAACAATTAATAAGTTAATCTTCTTGAAACCATTTTAATAAAATTAAATTGATTCTGATTATTTAATTGCAATAAACATGTCACTTTAGATTTCAAATTATTTACCACTCTATCCTATAAACCTAGATACCTCCTCTCCATATCTTGGTATTTTATAATTAAAAAAATAAAATCTACTTGAAGGCACTAGAGAGTTAACAATATATGAAAGATGGACTAGGGCAGGTTCTGATGAAGGATAGAGAACCGTGGAATTGAACCAGTACTGACATCCACTGACATCCCCTGGACTGGGAAATGGGAGGCTTAGCAGTGCTCTTGGCAGCCTTGTGGAACCCCGTGGAAAAGAGGATTATAATATCAGAACTATGAAAAACGTTCCCAGACATGATGAAGTTATTTCAGAAATGCAGTTATGATTTAACATTTTAAAATTTTGTCAAAAATAATTCACTAGTTTCACAGAATAAGGAGAAAAATGATGACAAGCAAAGTAGATGCAGGAATACCTCAGGTAAATGAGCAATTAGATCATGATTATAAATTAACATTAAAAATATTGTAAGTACAGTAGAAAAAATTAACTTTCTTAATCTAGTCAAGAGCATATACAAATATATATATATATATATATGAAAGACGGCTGGGGTTGTAGCTCAGTAGCAGAGCACTTGCCTAGCATGTATGAGGCACTGGGTTTAATCCTCAGCACCACATTAAAAAATAAATTAAATAAGGCATGGTGTCCATGTACAACTATAAAAAGATTTTAAAAAAGGAAAGATTGAAAAGTTGTACTAATATTTAATCAAATATGACACTTCAAATACCAGCAAAATATCTTTGAGCTAGAAAAATGTGTGAGCAATGAAGTACAAGACTTCCTTAAAAAAATAAAATATTACTGTGATATGTATTTTAAAAATTTAGCATATAGATTATAAGACACTATTTTAAATACTGTAACCCTTTGAATGCTGTCTTTAGAGAATTTTTTTAAAAAGTAAGTTTCATAGATAAATTCACCTCAGGATTAAAATGTTATCCATAACAATTCAACAATTTGCCAATAGTAAAGTTTCATATGGTGAGAGAGGTTTGGCATAATATTTTGACTGATTTACATAATTTATGAAGAAAAACTCTACCATCTTGCATTTCATCTGCTAAAATTAGCGTTAAAAATGAATGTTTTCAATGCTCTCTAAAGATCTGCATAAATGAGACTATTGCTTTAAGCCCTTTTGGATAAGTGTCATGCTGGAAATATTTTGTTTGAGGGCATAAATAAATTTAAATGCAAATTGTTTTGTGATTATTTAATGTGCATTTTACTTTATTTCATGATTAAAAGTTAAGACTGGAAAACCTCCTCCTGGAAAGAGATTTTTCAGTAAAAGCTGATCTTAAATTCTCACTTCTTGGTATCTGTTTTTAAAAAATGCCTTATGATCTGACTATTCTCTGAAACTATAAGCCAATTACAATATTACATATTCTATACAATATTGTTGGATAAATCATTGATATATTTTATGTCACTTATTTGTAATAGTAAATATTTGTAATGTGTCACATAAAATTTTGATTTTATGATGCCAGACTGAAGATATCCTTTTGAAATAAACATTTTTTATTGACTTTATTTAATATTTATAAGCAGTATCACAATATTTTTGAACTTTGGAAAGTATCTCCATATAGTTTCTAACTATAATATATAACAGGCATTGCGCACTTTACTTCATGTCTATTTTATAGGGAAAAAAAGTCTAGAAGTTAATTATGTTTTTGATTCACATACTTGATAGATTTGGGGGAATTATTTCAAGATTGCATAAAGAGTAATTTAATACTTAGTCTTAATCCGGAGGAATTTCTCAACTTATGTGCAGAGGTGTGTATTTATCCTGGAATACAAATTCTGTGATTTAATTCACTGTTCTGTTGATTAGAATAGATAGTTTAATAAATATTCATTCTTTTCATTTTTACTATGCCATTACCATAAAAATACTAATATTTCCTGTGTGATAATAAAAGAGAAGTGAGTAACCATCACATTGAAGTTTCACAAGAAACAAAAGTATAGAAAATTTGATAGAACTCAACCAAAAGCAATGTCAATTGAGTTTTAAATATATTCCTTATCACAATGACATTTTTAAAATTTTGTTATTATTTTTAAGGTGCAAATAATTTTCCTATGTGGAAATATTTCAAAAGATACAACCAGTTTACTTGTGGACAATAAATTCAAACACATAAATGAATTCATATTTTATATGTATATGCTTTATTTTTGTTTTCCTAATCATATTAAAATTGAAAAAGTTTAATAATCAAAATATTTCCTTTTATTTTGTATTATTATTAAGGAAATTTCAAAGAAAGATACTTCATTTTCATGGACAGTTTGCTGCCAAAAAAAAAGATGTTTTCAAATTCTGTGTTATAGCAAGTAATACTTGAATTATTATAGCTAGTTGTAGGGGGAGGAAGGTTGTACATGAAAGAACCTTCATTTGTAACATTTGAATGTTATTATTTTCCTCTTTTTGTAGCTCAGTGTAACTTTAATGTTACCACTTTGTACAAGCTTCAAATTCATATTCCCATAGCTGATTGCTAATGATAAGCAATGCATTTAGTTTCTAAGTTTTAAAGGTGCATGGCATGGTAGACATGCAGAGCACTAACTTAATCTACATTTCATAAAAAACAGCACCATATCTAATAAACTATGAGATATTCTTTTATTTCCTGAGATATGACTACCAAGATTAAGACTCATGCCTGTATATTATAGTAAAACATAGCAATACATTCTTTTTGATGTGATTCTGTAAGAAATTCAATATATATGATTCTAATATTCTTAGAAGAATTTAGGGTTTTCAAGCATCCATGGCCTAAGTTCCTGTGAAGTACTTTTTTTCATAAAATGAAATATATATAAACTTCAAAAAATTCAAATGATGGCAGGGATTTTATAGTAAATCCATGAGACACAATGTCAAATTTTCTCAAAGTGTTGCCATCTCTACTTTTTGCTGCATATTCATCATAAAAGGATTTGGGGAATTCATATCATTATCTATCATTTTATTTAACTTCTTGGATGTATATCTAAACCTGGAGATTAGAGTTTAAGAAAAATGTATATTTCATCTCAGTATTTTTAAAGCAAGAAAGTTATGAGATTTGATCTAAATGTTTTTAAAAAATAATGTTCATGACAATAATTAAGAAAAAAATAGCATTTACAAATAAATTCTAAAGAAAAATTTGCAAAAATAATAGAATTATGAAGTGTCCATCTTTGAAAAGTATGTCCACTATCTTAGTAGAAAGATACATATTTTTATAATACAACATCTTCACCAGAACAGTAAGAAAGGCAAAAAATGAAAAATTTTACTGGGTATATTTTCTGTGAGATGAATACATGCAGTTTTTTGGTGAAAGAATTCAATTGCCTAAAGATTTATGAGACATACAGCAATGTAAGAGGATCTCTGAAGACCCACCAATAATAATACATTCATAAATCTAGATTATGACATTCTTTGGGGACTTTTTTTACAAAAAAAAAATCAGGTGAAGAGCCAGAAAACTTAATAGCACCAGCTCCATCTTTAAACCATTTGAAAACCATAATAATGCTTTATCTATATGGATTGTTTTATCACATTGATAGTATGAAAATAAATCTAGATAATATTCACTGAGGGAAATATATAAGGCATTTTTAAAGCTCACTTCTATTTTTCTTTTAAATAATGGTTTAAATCATCACTGTATTCTGAATTCACTTCTTTAAAAAAGGAAGTTCTAAATGGTTTGAATTTTCAAGAAACCAATTACTACAAATTTTAAGTTCTCAAGTGCAATTAATCTTTCCTGAGAAATCTGTTTGTTGAAAATAATCTTCAAATATTCAGTAAAATAAGCATCTTACCTCCTTGTTCATATGCTCATAGTGATTACTAAATTAAATAAGATGTGATGATTTGAAGTACCCATATTGTCAATATCCACAAATTTTTACACTAATTACAGTTATTCCTAGGTTTATATTTTTTCTGGTGACAGTTGTCTACTTTCCCCATTGCTACTGCTGCTAATGTATCAACTACTGTTCCCATAGTAGCTCAACCATATCAAGCTTTGCCTGACAGTTTAGAGTGCTTAACTCAAAACATTATTCCAAAGAACTTCATTTCCTATGCACAACTCCTGAGTCAAGTCGTTTTAATTTTTGTACTTTTTCAAACAGATGATGCAAAGTGAAAAATTTAATGACACTCTCAAAATAATGTATTTAACAAATTCTTTATCTACTTAGAATTTCATGCCCATGCCTATGCCTTACACTGAAGTACTAGCCTAGAGTCCTACAAATTAAAACATTGTTTTACCTTATGGAGGAAAGCAGCATATTGGAAATGTGACCATCCTCATAGAACAGAAGCATGAGACAGGCTGCTTGGTTCACATGCCAATGATCATATCTATTTCCTTTCCTGACATGATATTCAATTACAAATGAGATTAAAGCAATTATGAAGTGTGGACAGTGAACATTTTAGAATTACTTGCAGTCAATAGAAGTGTTTAGAACAAGTCATTAATACTACACCACTCTGTCTAAAGTAAGAGCTAATGTATTTTGAATAAATCATATAAAAACTACCTGTCACATCTGACAGAGTCCACATGGACATTTTATGTTAATGTCTGATAATATGACTCAATTTATATTTTTATGTATCCCAATGTTCCAGGAAATATTAATTGGAAATCACTTAGTGAAGAAATTTAACTTTTTAGGGAAAAAAAAAGAGAAAATGGTTTCTTAAATTTTGTGTATTTATCGTCTCAATTTATTGAAAATTGTTCTTCACCTTAGCATATAAATCTTAAAAAAACAAAGATGTATATGCTAAATAAATATTTAATACACAGTATTTATGGCTTACCTGGGAGAAAGTTGGAAAAAAAACCCTACCAGATCCACTAATGTTTCAAATCAGTATCTACAATTCTAAAAATTTCTGCCTTGACATGTTAAATTAATCTTCTACAAAGTCTCAAAACAGAGATCAAACAATTTAAAAGTAGTTTTTGTCAATTTTCATTTCAGTGTTTTTGTCATGGCAGAAAACATCATTTTCCTAATATGTTAATATGTGAAATCTAATTCTTTATTGTTAAACTAGAATATTTCACTAATTCTAAGATATGTGCTTTTCATGTGAAATTTACTAACTTTAATATATGACTTCTGAGAAATCATTATGTAGTACCTCAAATTTCAGGATTTTCTTTTTCTTTATGCTACATCAAATAATTTTATATCCTGCAAAGTATGATACATAAGATATGATAATATATTTTGTGTTTAGCTCAGTTGTAGAGCACAATGCTGTGACCTAGCATTCAATCCTCAGCATCATAAAGTGATTTCTATATGTAATGATATCTATATGTAAAAACATTTACTATGGACATGATTTTTCTACTTGGAAAATAAATAAAATCAAACTGTAAATGCTCTCTTTAGAATACATTTTTTCAATGAAGTATACTGACAAACACAAACCTCAATATTCTATGCCAAATATGCCCATAGACTAAATGAATAGAATTCTGAAGGACAGGAGTTTATCTATTCATTATCTATATAAATATGATATATAAAATTTAAAAGGATGTATATTTGTAATTAATAGTTAAAACTTCACTTATGCAGCACATTTTATATCATTAATTTAAAATATGATATCATTAAATCATTCAAAACAGTGGAAATATAAAATATTTACAACAGTGATTTAGTGAAACCCCCCTTGATGATATACATGCTTTTTATTTGGGAGGTTTTGAGTTGGTTTCAATCCTAGCACACAGCAGCCCAACTTCACTTCATCTTTTGTCAACATTCAGACAAGGGATTTGTTTGGTCTCTTTCAGAATAACTTCTATTCAATGACCTCTCCCCCATTTTCCATGCCCTTTCCATAGGCTTTTGTTTATTAAATAATAATAATAAACAAATTGCACAATTTAAGTTATATAAGGGGAAGGAATACCTTAATATTTATTGTTTACTTTTATCATAATTGTCATACTTATTGGATTTTACTGTCTCTTTAAAATATATTTTCCAATTTTGCCACAAGTTATAATCATATGATTTTCAGTTAGCTTTTTCATCAAGAGCAACAACAAGAGCAATGTAGCATCCTTTTCCCACATTCTTGCCAATATTTATTGTTGCTTGTATTCTTGATAATTTCCATTTGGACTGGAGTGAGATTAAATCTTAGAATAATTTTGATTTGCATTTCACTAATTTCTAGAAATGTTGCTCATTTTTTCAGAGTTGTTGATTGATTGCATTTCTACTTCTGTAAAGTGTCTGTTCAGTTCCTTAGCCCATTTATTGATTGGGTTATTTGATTTTTTTTGATGTTAAGTTTTTTGAGCTCTTTCTATATCCTGGAGATTAGTACTCTATCTGAGATGCATTCTGTACAGATTTTCTCCCATTCTGTAGGCTCTCTTTTCACATTATTGATTGTTTTCTTTGCTGAGAAGAAGCTTTTTAGTTTAAATCCATCCCATTGGTTGATTCTTCTGGTGGTACTTCAAATTGGTGCAACCACTACGGAAAGCAGTATGGAGTTTCCTTAGAAATCTTGGGATGGGACCACCATTTGACCCTGCCAGCTCTTTTGTCATTTTATACACAAAGTACATAAAATCAGAATAGTACAGTAATGTAGCCACATCAATGTTTATAGCAGTTCAACTCACAATAGCTAAAATATGGAACCAATGTAGGTGCCCTTCAATAGATGAATGGATAAAGAAACCATGATACATGAGCAAAATGGAATATTACTCAGTCTTAAAGAAGAATGAAGTTATGTCATTTGCTGGTAGATGGATGGAATGGGTGAATATCATGTTAAGTGATATAAGTCAATTCCGAAAACCAATGGCCGAATGTTTCCTCTGACATGCAAATGCTAATTCATAATATGAGATGGAGAGGCTAGGGAAGAATAGAGGTACTTTGATTCAGGCATCCGGGTAAGAAAGGAGGGTAGGAGATATGGGGGTAGGAAGAATAGCATAAAGAATCAAACATTAATACCCATGTGCATATATGAGTATGTGACCAGGGTGACATACATCTTGTACAACCAGAAGAATGAGAAGTTATACTCCATTTATGAATGATGTGTGAAAATGCATTCTACTGTCATATGTAGCTAATTAGAACATAAAAATAAATAAATTTCAAAAATTGATTATTAAGAATTTGAGTTAGTGCCCTTTAAAATGTAACAGTTTTTCATTCTTAGGTATAGCTAATACTTATATACATTTTTATGGTAAAATGTGGTGTTTTGATAGATGTATGTGTTGTGGGATAATTAAATCAAGCTAATTAATATAAAAAACAAGAACAATGTGCCAGAGGCATAGTTTATGTTAGCTCATGGTTTTAATCATGCTTTAGTGTAGTAGTTAGAAAACCCAAACAGTCAAGACAGAAAAACTATGTAATTGACAACTTACAAATAGATTAAAAAATTTTAGTAAATATGCACAAATAATTCTTATTTAGCTGAAAAATAATGTCATGTGATTTATTATGAATTAAACAGGAGAACATTATGTTGAATTTAGTAAACCAGGCACAGAATGACAAGCACAACTTTATCTCACTCATATGTGAAAGTTGAAAAATATATAGAAGTTTAATATAGAATAGTAGTTATCAGAGCAAGGAAAGAATAAGGAGGATGGAAGGAGAGGAAGTCAACCAACGGGTACTAAGTTCCTGGTATGCTATTGCATGCTTATGTGACTGCTGATGGCAATAATGCATGGTACATTTTAGCAGGCTAGAAGAAAGGAATTTTAAAGTTTCCACTATAAACACACTATAAACGTTTATGAAAATAGATGCATTCAACCTTATTTAAGTATTGCACAACACTACATATGTTGAAATGTCACCTGTTACCCAGTTAATATTTATAATTTTAGGAGTCACTGAAAATAAATTGAACTTAAATATAAATAAATCAATGCATAATGGCTTGATATATTGGAATCTAAGTTATTTTTCATTCTTTAACTTAAAAAGCAGTTATTTACAAGTTGTTAAAAACAACAGGCCAGGGAATATTTCTTCTAGGGGCAGAGAGCCCTACATTAAGTTCATGTGCCATGTGGTCTCCATCACAACTATTCAACTATACTGCCACAGCATAAAAGCATCCATGGAACATTGAAAAACACATGGTTTTGTAAATGTTTCAACAAAACTTATTTATGAAAATAGATAGCAACCTTACAGACCATAATGTGCCAAGTTCTGAAAAAGACAATTATCACTTAGGTCATTTAGTTTGACAAAAAAAAAAATGGAATGATGTTTTAACTGTTTGTTTCTTCCTAAAGCCCAACTATTTTTAGGAACAGTGCCATTTACCTACCACTTTAGTAAAATATTTGTTTTCATTTTCTCTTAATCCATTTCTTAAAAGAAATTTCTGAAATCTAAAATGATAACTATGTAATTCCAGTTCTGTTTTGTAATGTCATGCCTGTGAAATCTATAACTCCTTCTAAAATTTGATTCCTAACTTGCAAAATTGCTTTACTTACTTTACTTATTATATATAATCTCATGAGAACCTAAGTTTAATAAAATCCAAACTTAACTCAGCATCTATTTCACTCTCTTCTTCTCCAAGTGATAATTACAGGAATGATAGCTACATTTGTCTCTTGCCCAATTGAGAAACACGACTCTATAGATTTTCTCCTCCTCTTGAGCTATTCCACTCATAAAAGAAAAAAAAAAAGCTCTTCTAATTCTGTTTGCAAAATGCTTAGCTCCTTTTGTCCTTATTTCCCCAGTAATTTTTTTCCAGTTAATTGATTTATAAACTTTCTACCCATCTCTTTCTTATCTTTACTATTTTTTTCTCCCTCAAAACCACCCCTTGCACTGCTACCTGTGCACACATGGTCAGAACACTAATTTTAATAGTTTATACTTGTTTCTATTTACTTCTATGCTTTACAAGATGAAAATCAAATTTATTCACTGTGAACAAAATGCTGTAATGACCTGTGGGGAATTTGAATAACTCTCCAATTCATCACTCCAACCCCACCCCATCTCTTTCAGGTTCTTTTCTGACTTCCTTCTTGCAATGCACACTGGAAAATAATGGTCATTTAATGCACTTGCCAGCCTTCTCATTTTTCTGTGCACATGTTAATTTGATAATCCTAGTTCAGTTATACTTCTTTAGATATTCACTTAAATACTTTCCATGACTTGATAGAAGTTTTAACTAGTCTGAGATATCTTTCTTATTATTTTTTATCTATTTATATAACTGCATATTTTAATCCCTATAGAATTAAACTGTTTCTCAGTAGAAAGCTACATTCTTGAAGATGAAACACTGCCTTTCATCAACAACCCCTTAGTATGTAACGCAATATTAGAATTATAATACAAGGATAGAAAGAATTTTAATGGTTAAATTAAATAAAGGATAAGTGAAAGATGCCAATATGAGAGAATGACTTCTAATTCTTTATCACAAGTTTAGAATGCAAAGATTCTTTATATTTCCTGTACCTTTTTTTAAATCAATGTTTAATCTGTTTAAAGTTTCTACCCTTGATCTCAGTTTCCCTATTTTAAAACAGATAAATATATTAACTTCATAGTGTGGTATGTATATCAAAACATTATTTCTGTTTTTTCATGGAAGGAAAATTAAACATAATTCAATGTACTTTATTCATCTGAAACATATATTGCAAATTACCTCAGTTTGTAAGAAAAATATAACAGCATAAATTTTAAGGCAATAATTAATATTAGATAATTGTTAAATCCCTAAAGATAATTTGAATATGTCTCAGGAATTCATATATTTATATTCATATTTCATTTCTGTATATTTCATAAATGAATAAAGTAATGTACACATAGACACAATTATTTAAGAAGTGGAATCTATTACTTTTTAAATTGATTTTCTTTTTGGCTATCCTGAAAAGTAAATTATAGATACAAACATTTATATATATGCATATATACATATATCCATAAATATGTACATTACATCCATATATTTCACATATCTATCTGATATAGTTAATGCAGCTGGAACATCTTTGAAGTCAGATTTTTAAACTATTATTGTGTGTTTGTGTTAATGATGAAATTTCTCCTTAAAAATTATTTTATTCAAAGATCAATATGGAACTATCTATTTCAAAAAAGTTAAATATGCTTTATGAAATGGAGGTGAGGAGCTTGCAAGTAATCTGATGAAAGCACAGTTTGCATCTTAATTGTTAACCATCATGTGCATCTAGAAGAAATTAACTAAAAAATAACCCCTAAATGACAGAAAGATCAATAGAGGGAAGGGAGCCAGGAATGGGGAGAAGAAAGGTGAAGGAGAAGTACTTGGGACTGAATTACAAAAAAGACATATTTCATGCTTGAAAAATTATGTCTAAATAGATTCTACTGTTGTGTATAACTAAAAAGAACCAATTACAAAAGAAGGAACAAATCCAAATGCTGTTCAAATATCTGTATTTTTAAATAAATTTGCAGAACTGCACATTTATGTCCCTAGTGTCTATCCTGTTCTTCTTTCATATTGTTTTATATTTTGTAAATTCATGAGTAAATTGTGTGAACAACATATTTCTTATTGATTTAGGATGGTTTGAGTTGAATTAGATGTCTTAGAATTATATGAAAAATATAAGAGTCTGATATTTTTAAAATTTTCCTCATTAAAAATTTACATTCATGGCTGGGGTTGTGGCTCACTGGCAGAGTGCTTGCTTAGTATATGTGAAGCACTGGGTTCAATTCTCAGCACCACACCTCAATAAATAAAATAAAGGTCCATTGACAATTAAAATTTTTTTTAAAAAAACTTACATTCAATATTACTGTTTAAGAGGGACAAACTAATTTTTCTATGACAATGTTTATATATTTCTAATAATCATGAGAGACATTTGTGATTGAATATTTTATCATACCAAAAGAAATAAAATTAAAATAATGATAAATGCAATATTTATTGTCAAGAAGCATGTAATATTTTTCTTAAGAAGTAAACAAACATATTATACACATTATATTGTGTTTTTTTCCTCTAAATAATGAATGGTTTTAAGATAGAGGATATTTGGACAGATTTGGACAGAGAATGGAGATCAGTAGTGGTTTGCCTTTTGTGCCTGAGTCCCTCAGTTTTATCTGTAGCAATACAAAAAACAACAACAACAAAAAAAAAATTCAACTAATACTCCTGAAAATAATCCAGTACCATTTTATTTTTATGTCTATATGTTGAATAATTAAACCCCATAAAATTTTACCTAAATGTTGATAATTTCATGCCTAGTTTGAAAGCATTATTATCTTCATAATGAAAACAGTCAGTATTATATTTTTTAAATATTTATTTTTTATTATAATTACACATAATAGTAGTACTCATTATGACATATTCATACAAGCACATAACAAATTGGATGACTTTTCTTCCCCAGAACCTCTCCTTTTTCTTTCTTTCACCTTCCCCCAAAATTCATTCTTCAACACTAGAAACCTAATTTTTCCCTTCTATGCTTTCCTCCTGTTTTCTCTCCAACTTTCATAGAGAAAACATATGGCCCTTAATAGTTTCTCAGAGTGTCTTATTTTGTTTAGCATGATGCACTTTAGCTCCATCCATTTTCCTGAAAATTACATATTTTTGGTTTGCTCCTGGAACTTGTTTATAGCTTAAGAAAACTTCATTGAATGTATTTTTCACATTTTATTCATTCATCTATTTTTGGGCACATAGGTTGATTACATAAATTGCATATTGTAAATTATGTTGCTATAAAAATGTCTATCATGCAACAGTGTAGTATGGTGACATCATTTTTTTGGGATAAATATTGAGGAGTGCTATAGTTGGATCATATGATGATTTCATTCCTAGTCTTTTTAAAAAACTCAATATAGATTTTCATATTTGTATAGTTACAATACCACAACCAGTAAACAAAAATTCCTTTGCTCCATATTCCTGTATACACTTTTTGTCATTTTATTCTTGTTAATGGAGATTCTCAGTAGAGTGAGAAGAAATCTCAGTACAGTTTTGATTTGCATTTTCTCATGGGTTACAAAAGCCAATATTTTGGGGGTCTGGGGTTGTAGCTCAGCAGTAGAGTGCTCGCATAACACGTGCAAGTACCTGGGTTGGATCCTCAGCACCACATTTAAATAAATAAATAAATAAATAAAGAAAGAAAGAAAGAAAGAAAGAAAGAAAGAAAGAAAGAAAGAAAGAAAGGCATTGTGTCCAACTACACCTAAAAAATAAATATTTTTTTAAATGCCAATTTTTTAAATTATTTTTCATAATTTACATTTCTTCTTTTGAGAAATGTCTGCTCAGTTAATTTGCCTATTTACTTATTAGGTTATTTGTTTTGGGTACTGTTTTTTGAATTCTTTTTAAAAAAATATCCATTTATCTAAGTGTAGTTGCACACAATGCCTTTATTTTATTTATGTATTTTTATCTGGTGCTGAAGATCCAACCCAGAGCCTCACACATGCCAGGCGAGCACTCTACCACTAAGCCCCAGCCCCAGCCCTGAGTTTTTCATATATTCTGAATATTACTCCTCTGTCAGAAAGTTATAAGAAAAAAATTATCCTAATTTTTAGGCTATTTATGATCTGGTTTCCCTTGCTGTTCAGAAGCTTTCTAATTTTCCTACCTTCCCATTTATTAATTCTTGAATTATTTTGTGAGCCGCAGGATTCCTAATGAGGAAGTCATTTCTTTAACCTATATGTTGGAGTATTGGCCCTATAGTTTCTAGAAACACCTAGAATAAAGTTCTGTTAAACACTATATCTTTGTTCTGTTTTGAATTGATATTTCTGCATGATGAGAAAGAAAAATCTAGTTTTATTCTTCTATATAAAGACATCCAGTTTTCTCAAAACCATTCATTATGAAGGCTATACTTTCTCAAATGTATGTCTTTTATGCCTTATCAAGTATCAGATGACTATGTGTCGGTTAATTTAGGTAGACTAGAATTTATAAAATTATTGATAAGTAGAGAAAAATCACTAATTATTTATTTCCACATTTATTTGTAGACAAAAATTTAGTGGGGATGTATTTTTGAAAAATGTAGTGTGAAATATATAATGTGTATACACATATAATGAAAGTGTTATCAAACAAAATTTAAAGATATTGTAACCCAGATGTGTTATTTATATAAAATATGTATCTATGCATGCATATATTTATTTATTTAAATAGAGTTCACATAATATTAAACTTTTTAATGTGTTACATAAACCATTATAAACATATATTCTGAATGTTACAAATACATCATTTTCTCTGCTCATTTAACCAGAAGAACGTGAAAAATCTTAACTTTTTTATTTATTTGCTTTGTGTATATATGTAAATATGCATTTTTGCATTTATTGTTAATTTCATATGTACATGTTCTTAGAAAATATATTACTCTTTATATATATATTTTTCCCTAGAATGTAGATTACTTTACACACACACACACACACACACACACACACACACACATATATATATATATATATATATATATATATATATATATATACACATATATAAAACTTTATTTTATAACTGGATTAATAAAGGAGATCATAGGGTTAATATATTATTTTTGAACTTCCTTTTACATTTTCTATGATTTTTAGAAGATTTATCAATGTGAATATTTAGATTCAAGATGAATCCATCTCACTGCTCTAATGAATTTCATTTTGTTTAGGTCTTATATTTAAAAATAAATATTTAATCTTTAATCATACTTAATAAATATTTATATTTAATTATATAAATATGGATCATATTTAAATTATTTACAGATTTTTTTGGCATTAAATTAATGCCAATACAAGTCATCTTTGTAATCTGTGGAGTAATCTGTATAAGCTAAATTGTGTGCATATTTAGTAAATTTATAAGGAGTATATTTCTATGCATGGAATAGTTGAGCACAAGATCATTACTGATGACAAAAAAGTGTTGCAGGTTGTCACATTGATAACATTTTATGAGCAGCTTATGCTCTCTCTGTTTCATCTTCATGGTTATGGAATACATGTATTTTAAAATATAGATTCACTTTGCAATGTGAATGGAAGTTCACAGATCATTGGTTATCATGTTTACAAATTCAATGAACTTTACCAGTAATAAAAATAAAATAACATCATTTATTGTCATTCTTCTGTAATCTTGCATAATTATATAATATAAATTAAAATTGGTAGTTTCCTAATTATAGTTTTAATCTATTTTTTGTCATTCTATTTGGACTCAATGAATGTGAATGAGGCAAATCATTATTTGTTTTTTCCCCTCTCATAAGAATGACTTTATGTTCCTGCACCAGGTAAGGATATGTTAATTCATCTTATCCCACTGATATGCAATACAACTATAGTTATTTCTAAATTTGTTTCTTAATTTTTTGCAGGTCTGTTTTTTTTGTTGCATGCTTGCATTCACCACCTCTTTTCCCATTAATTTAATCTTCAGTACCTTCCAATACAATGTTATTATTTTGGGCATAAAGAGAAAGTAATAGCTTAATTCCTCAGTATTTTATATTAATATCACACTCTATAATAAACAAAAATAATGAGTTTGTTTGCTATAGAGTCTAGCTAATAATGTCTAGCAATACTGCTGCAATCTCATAAGTTCTAATAGGTTTTCTTCTTCTCTTTCTTCCTTAAAAAACTTATTATTAGTGAATAAAATGAACTTTGTTTCTCTTTCCTGTTTGTGTGAATTTTATTTATTTTTCTTATCCAATGTAAAAACTGGGAAATCATATATATTGTGAAAACATTGATAATACCTTATATTTGATTTTAAACAAAATGATTACACCATTCTTTACTAAGTTAGCTATTAATTTTTGAAAGTATCCATTACAAGAGGCTCCTACCCCCATTCCCAGATGGCTAAATATATGATAAACGATGTATTTTGAAATTTATCAACATTTAAAAACTGTTCCTTTTTTATTTTTTTTTTAAATTTAATCAACAGACATGGTGAATTGTGCTTATAATTACTCAGTGAAAAAGAGAAAAAAAAGAAACTTTCTCTCTTCATGTTACTATATGCAACCTTCCTACCATTTTGTTTAAAAATAAATTAAATTTTTTAGATGTTTTGGATATTAAGTTATTTTTATTTCACAAAATGTTTTGAAATGTTCTCTTCTATATAAAGTATCAAATGACTTTTTATATTTGAAATAAAGAAATTTTTAAGGTAGAAATTTTTGTTGAAAATTCCTAATTTCTAATCTTTGTTCATGTGTGTGTTTGTATTTGCTGATTTGTAAGAGTAGGGTTCTGCTGAGAGCCACAGCCAAGTTGAAATGGCCCCTGGCATTTTGCTAATAGTATTCATTGACAGGTGAGGCATTACTATCCACCTTGACTGCTACTTTGGAGTTCTTGTGCTACTTTGGAGTTCTCGTGGGGATTCCTGGGGATTCCTGGAGAGTTCCCAATGGTTGGGGAAGTGCAGGAGGAGGGATTGAGGGAAGAAATATTTCCAGCTGCTGGTTCCTGGATGAGCCGCATGGGATTTGGGAGAATTCCCTGGGAGCATGTGTGAAGTGTTTTGGTGGAGTTAAAAAATAAAGTTTGTTCCTGCTTCAGTGGATTGTGGTTTGTGCCCAGCCAGACTGCGGCATTTGGCGGCCCATGCGGGGAACACCTGAATCTTGGGGGTAAGTGAAATTGCTCTCCACTAAGGGAAGGTGAGAGAGTGGGTGACCATTTCAAAAAACAATGTATTCTTGTTTTGATTTGTTTTGTTTTTGTTTCAACCTGCCTATCCCTAGAACTTTCTCAGGCAAACTGGGAAAAATTGTTGGCTCAAGGTTTGAAGTTGTTCGCCCCTGAGGAAGAGATAGAAATAGACCACAAATGCACATGTCAATAAAATAGAAAAATTGATACAATGATTTTTTGTTCCGTTTTTGTTTCATTCTGTTTTGATTTTGTTTTGTGTTATCTTATTGTGTTGCGTTATCTTTATAGTAGATTAGAAATTAGTAAAAAACAAACTGAAAGAGTGTTAAGTAAATTGTTAGAGGTTCAGACCATGGAGAAAGACATTTTAGATCAAGTAAAAGAGAAGGTCTCTCAAGCTAGTCAGACAGAGGAAGAAAATTTAAAGGAAGAAAGCTTAGAGGAGAAACAGCTATTAGGGAAAAAGCTACAATGGGAGGCTGCTACTAACACCGTTCGATCACCAGAGGGCGTAATTCAACCAACAGCTCCACCTATGGAGACACCTGAGTCTCCCTCAACCCCCGTAGCTGATAGATGGGATCCTGAGACAGGGCCTCAAAGATTAGCATGCCCTGTACTTGAGTAGGCAGGAGGGCAGCAAATTCACTGTGCTTTAGATTTCAAAACTGTAAGCATGGTCGAATCCATTACCAACTTGGACATGACACTAGCAGATTGGGCTAGCATGTGTAAATCTGTGCTAAATGAAGGACAATATTTGTTATGGAAGGTTGCCAATGAGGAATTTTGCATGGAGACGGCTAGGCGAAATGCAGCAGCCGGTTACCCTCGAAGAAATCTAGATATGTTGTTAGGAAAAAGACCTTATAAGGATCAACGGCAACAAATTGAATATGATCCTGCTATATATGCACAAAATGCTGCAGATGCAGTTAGGGCATGGAAGACTTTACAAGGACATGAAGATTTACAAGGTCAATTATCTAAGGTAATACAGGGAGCTAATGAACCTTACACTGAATTTGTAGATAGGCTTATTCAAAAAGCTAGCAGAGTTTTTGGGGATACAGAACAAGCAATGCCACTAATTAAACAACTGGTTTATGACCAAAAAATCGTTGGTGCATAGAGGTCATTAAACCATGGAAACATGGAGATTTAAAAAACATATATTAAATTTTGTAGAGACATTAATGAACAAAAGCAAGTCATGGCAGCTGCAGTACAACAGGCTTTAGATGTCAGGGCAAAAACATGCTACAATTATGAACAAACAGGACATTTTAAAAGGAGTTGCCCCATAGGAGGAGGGTTTAACAAAGGTAGGTATCACAGGAGTAGAATACCGGGTATTTGCCGTAGAGGGAGACATTGGGCTAATGAATGCATTCTTAACCCACCATAGAGGGTACTCCATTATCAAAACATGGGCAAGGACCAGGTGTTTACTCACGATACCGTGGAGAAAGGCATCGGGCTTCATTACCAAAAAACGGACAGGGGGGCCCAATGCTCCAGGGCCCATGACCAAAAATATACGGGGCACTGGAGGAACCGAGAAACACCATGGAGGAACCCAGCAACACCATCAGGGTAGTGCCCAGGACACATTATCCATCAGATCTCTCATCAGACGAACCATAGGGAGCACAGAGTTGGACATCTGTGATCTGTGCCTCTGCCATAGCAGTACTAACTCCAGAGATGGGAGTTCAAATCATTCCCACAGGAGTAAAAGGACCTCTTCCCCAAGGAAGAGTAGGCTTATTGTTAGGACACAGTTTTTCTACTTTAAAAGGACTTAAGATAAGTCCTGGGGTAATTTATCCCGATTATGAAGGTGAAATAAAAATTTTAGCTAGTTCTCCAAAGGGTATATCAGTAATTTCACCAGGAGATAGAATAGCACAGTTATTAATAATACCCAGCATACATGATAAATTTTCCAGTAGTAGTATAGAAAGAGGTTCCAAGGGATAGGCTCCACAAGTGTAGATTGGGCAATGCTGTCTTTAAATTTAGATTCTCGCCAAATGCTAAAACTAAATATTCAAGGACATGAATTTAATGGGCTACTGGACACAGGTGCAGACTTTAGCATCATATCTCCTCAAGAATGGCCAAAACATTAGCCATTACAACAAGCCACTCAAATGCTTCGTGGCCTAGGAGTGGCAACTAATCCCCAGAGAGGTGCAATGGTATTAGATTGGAAGGATTCTGAAGGATGTGAAGGAACAATACAGCCATATGTATTGGATCATCTTCCTATAAATTTATTGGGACAAGATGTCCTAGATCAATTAGGTTTGAAATTAATAAATAACATCAAGGGGCTGGGGATGTGGCTCAAGTGGTAGCGCACTCACCTGGCATGCGTGCGGCCCAGGTTAGATCCTCAGCACCACATACAAACAAAGATGCTGTGTCCGTCCAAAATTAAAAAAAAATAAATATTAAAAAAAAATTCGCCTTCTCTCTCTCTCTCTCTCTCTCTCTTTCTCTCCCTCCCTCTCTCCCTCCCTCTCCTCTCTCTTAAAAAAAAATAATATCAATCCAAATGCGCCCACTATTAGGGCTAGACAAGGTTTCAGGAAAGGAAAAAGATTAGGAGAACAAGAACAAGGTATAGCAGCACCAATTCAAATAGATCAAGGAATAAATAGACATGGATTGGATTTTCAGAAGGGGTCACTGAGGCAATAAAAATTGCTTGGAAATCAGAAAGACCAGTATGGGTTCCTCAGTGCCCCTGACTAAAGAAAAGATACAAGCAGCCCATGACCTGGTCAAACAACAATTATCGGAGGGACATACACAACCTTCAGTATCTCCCTGTATCTCCCTATAATACTCCCATTTTTGTCATTAAAAAGAAATCTGGTAAATGGAGATTATTGCAAGATTTAAGAGCCATTAATAATGTGATGGTTATTATGGGACCTGCTCAATCAGGGATTCCTCAATTGTCTGCTTTGACAAAAACCTGGTATATTTTAGCAATAGATATTAAAGATTGTTTTTTTTTTCAATTCCAATTAATCCTGAGGACAGTCCACATTTTGCATTTACTATCCCTGCACTGAATCATGAAGATCCGGATCAGAGATATGAATGGAAAGTGCTCCCTGAAGGGATGGCTAACAGCCCCACTATGTGTCAAATTTATGTTAACAAAGCAATACAGCCACGTAGAAATCAAAATCCTGAACTACAAATATTTCACTATATTTTGGATGATGTATTATTAGCACATAAAGATAAAAACACATTGCTAGAATGATATGCCACACTTACAAATTTAGTAAAAAATTATAATCTAGAGATAGCAATAGATAAAGTACAATTAAATTTTCCAATTAATTATTTAGGAGTTCTATTATCCTCAACCATGGTCCGTCCACCAAAAATTCAAATATGAGTAGATCAACTCAAATCACTTAATGACTTTCAAAAGTTATTGGGAGACATAAATTGGATAAGGCCTTATCTAGGCATACCAACAGGAGAGTTGGGACCTTTATTTGATATCCTAAAAGGTCCATCAGATCCAAATTCACCCCACATGTTAACACCTGAAACAAGAAAGGCATTAAAAATTATTGAAACATATATGGAAAATATGCATTTGGATAGAATTGATATGTTTACCTTTATTATTTATTGTAATACCAACAAAAAATATTCCTACAGGAGTATTTTGGGAAGAAGGTCCATTATTGTGAATACATTTATCTTATTCTCCTAACACTATCCTTACTAGGTATCCTGAGGCTGTAGGACAATTAATACTCAATGGAATAAAAGCAGCAAAGGGAATGTTTGGAATTTCTCCCAGTAAAATTATTACTCCATATTCTATGGATCAAATTGATGAGTTAGCTAATGAGTTAAATACTTGGGCTATAATCATGTGTAAATCTAATGTTTCATTTGATAATCACTTACCATCTCATCATTTATTGTCTTTTGGTCTTCACATCCTGTAGTTTTTCCAAAAATGACAATAAAAACACCTATCATGAATGCTCCAAATGTATTCACTGATGGGTCAAATAATGGTACAGCAGCAGTAGTTACACCTGATCAAACTTTTACATTTTTAGTACCCAAACAATCAGCTCAAAAGGTAGAGCTTAATGCAGTATTACAAGCTTTTGTGATGTTTAAAGATTCTGTATTCAATTTATTTTCTGACAGTCAGTATATAGTTAATGCTATAGTATCCCTTGAAGACGCTGGTAGGATTTCTTTTTCCTCTACTGTTTTCTCTTTGTTTTCCACTATACAAAGTCTAATCTGAGACAGAAAAGATCCATTCTTTATAGGACATTTCAGAGCACATACATTATTGCGTGGAGCCCTTAGTTTGGGCAATTATTTAGCAGATAAAACCACACACGACATACATATTTTCTCTACATGACATACATATTTTCTCTACACTAGAACAAGCTACAAATTTTCATAAAAGGTTCCATGTCAATCCTAATACTTTACTAAAGTGTTTTAAAATAACTAAGGAACAAGCTAGACAAATAATAAAACGATGTCAAAATTGTGTGACCTTTTTACCACAAGTTAATCTTGGAGTCAATCCTAGAGGATTGATACCTGACCATATTTGACAGATGGATGTCACACACTTGCCAGAATTTGGAAAATTCAAATATTTGCATGTTACAGTTGATACTTCTTCCGGATTTTTGATGGGCTCCCTTCATGCCGGAGAAAAAACTAAAGATATTATAGCTCATTGCTTACAAAATTTTGCCATTGTGGGCATTCCAAAATAGTTAAAAACAGATAATGGTCCTGGCTATACCTCTACCTCTTTTAAACAATTTTGCTCATCATTTGGCATTACTCACATAACAGGAATCCCATACAATCCACAGGGACAAGGCATAGTTGAAAGAGCTCATCAAACTATTAAAATGTACTTATTAAAGCAAAAAGAGGGAATTGGAAAAGGGTATATATTCCCCAAAGATAAACTTAAAATAATCCTATTTACTCTAAACTTTTTAAATTTGGATTCATCAGAGCTTAGTGCTGCGGAAAGGCATATGTGTCCAAAAAATGTATATAAGGCTAAGGTACTTTGGAAAAATATTCTAACAGGACAATGGAAAGGTCCTGACCCAGTGATTGTCAGGAGTCAGGAGTCCTGTTTGTGTGTTTCCACAGGGAGAACAACAGTCGATTTGAATTCCAGAGAGACTAACCAAAGAGATTTCTACAGATCAAAAAGAAGATGATTTGACTCAAATCCATAACAGCTGATATCCAGAGCTCTACCTTGGCTATTCTTACATTTGTGACAGTGATTAACCAGGATGCTTTTTTCAATATCTATTTTATTATTGCCTTTTCCCACATCATAAAGTTCTATTTTATTTTTTGAGCTCATACAGACCTAGGTTAATGTTTTTCTGATCAGTTTTATTTTTTGACTGTGGAGTTTTAAACAATGCAATGGAGATTTCACCTGTGTAAAGCTACAAGGCCTTTACTATTGTCTTATGTGTTGTACGTTTGTGTGCACACTTGTGTTTTGAGTTGTATGTCTGTGTGTGCGTATGTCAATATATCATATATGAGGAGCGCTCATGAAAAAATGGATCTGAATTTTTTTTTTATACACATGATTTAAATGGTTTAATTTAATTTGGGTAAACAGCTGTTGAGGATTGTTTTAATATGTGAACAAATAAGAAGGTTAACAGATCTGTTTGTTTACTTCCACCTTTCCTTTTCATTATATTTAATTATTCTTTTCAGGATTAGGTAAATTGTTCAGAAAATTGTTTTCTTAGTACCTGTTGGAATGTTACATAATTTTTTTTTAGCCATCATTGCCAGAATTCCTATCTTCATTCCAGTGCTGGTGAAGATAAGATAAAACCAAACTATAGCTTCTTTGATAGCTATCACAGTAAACTGTATAAACTGATGCATCAATGAATATAACTCAACAAGTAATGCTCAATCAAGGAGTCAATTTACTTTGGGAGGAAATGGACATATTGATAGATTCCTCTGCTTTGAACTGCTTGTAGAACTTGCCTGGACTATGTATCACTTGTGTATATTGTGAACTATCTGTTGGTGCAGCGAATTGTGGTAATGCTGGCGTTTCTTTGCTGATGGTGTCACCGGAGGTACATTTTTTCAAAGGAGCCGTCAGTTGGCTTAGTGTCATGGCATTTCTGTATCCTCCTCCCTTCTGCTAGTGATGGTCTAAAATTTGGGGGCCAACAGAGGTGAGGCAAAGAACCTCATCCCCCACTGGCACCAAGGCCAAATTTGGGGGCCAACAGAGGTGAGGCCAAGAACCTCATCCCCCCACTGGTGCAAAGGCCTATCCACAAGTATAGCTGTATGCTGGACTGGTAGTCAGTGACGGGTATGATGCAATTGCAGTGGTACCAACTTAAGACAGAAGGCTGATGCCAAGAGGCCAGCTCATCCAATGACAGGTAAGGAGCATTTATTGTATTGGACAACCTAACAGGCATGGTCCCTAAGCCACATTGCTTGTGGTTTAATTAAACAGAAGGGGGGAGATGCTGAGAGCCACAGCCTAGTCAAAATGACCCCTGGCATTTTGCCAATAGTATTGATTGACAGGCGAGGCATTACTCTCCACCTTGGCTGTTACTTTGGCGTTCTCGTGGGGATTCCCGGAGAGTTCCCATTGGTTGGGGAAGTGCAGGAGGAGGGATTTCCAGAGGAGATATTTCCAGCTGCTGGTTCCTGGATGAGCCACATGGGATTCAGGAGAATTCCCCTGGAGCGTGTGTGAAGGGTTTTGGTGGAGTTAAAAAATAAAGTTTGTTCCTGCTTCAGTGGCTCGTGGTTTGTGCCCAGCCAAACTGTGGCAGGGTTCTATGGACATATTAAGCTTATTCCATATTTTTATCATTAGTTAATATTTTTATTGACTTGTTCAATCTTTTTTTGGTAGAATCGATTAACCAATAGCAGGTACCAATTTTTTTTACGACCTTAAATATTATTGTTTTCAACATTTCTTCTTTTGTTTTTATTCTCAGACTATATGACCATATACAAATATGGATGAGTTGCCTAATTATTTTCATGAGATTTTTGTTTTATCTTTAAGTCAGTAAAGATCTTGGATAAAACACTTTAGAGAATGGTTTTTTAGAAGAATTTTTTTTTTTAAATTTTTAAATAACTCTGGGTTTACATAATTTATTTGCAATTTTATCTAATTTTATTCTGTTGTCGTCAGAGATCTGTAGAATTTCAATCATTTTGTATTTCGGGGTTGTATTTTGTTTTTCTATTGAAATTTCTATGGAAATTTGGAGGAAAAATATTTGCTTTGTAATTGCTAGGGTGTTGATTTTTTTATTAATGTAATTGAGTGCAAGCTCATAAAATTGTTGCTCTAATTCAGGTATATTATCTTGATTCTTTACTTTCTTATTCTAGCAGTTGTGCAGAGAGATAGTTCCTGCTATTATTCTGCATTGTCTTTTCTCCTACATTTTGCATCATGAATTTTAAAGTTTAATTACTAGTTCCATATATATGGAAAATTATAATCTCTTCTGAATAATTGAACTTCTCCATCATTGTACCAAACGCAACAAAGGCCATCCTCTGTCCCTCTATAACTGCGCACACCCAGTTTTGTTAACCCTGTAGCCCTTCTGCAGAATCCTGTTTTTTGAGCAAAATACCTGCTGAGTAACCCAATGCTCATTCATTATATTTACTCTACAGTTTTTTCGTTGTTGTTGTTAATCAGCAGAGTACCACATCACATTTCCTTGTCTCTTCCGTTGTCATTATTTTCTATTCTTACCCTAGTACCCTGGGTCTGAAACTACCAGTTAAATGAATGGAGCTTGAATCCTTAACCACCTTCTCCTTTCATAGACAACAAGTCAATATATAAAGCACTTAGAAGAGTCCATGGCATAATGTAAGTGCTATAAGCATAAGCATTTGTCGAGAAATTAGTATTGCTTGTTGCCCAGGTATATTTCTGTGGCATTTTTAAATGACATTGTAACAAGTTAATGTGCAGATTTTTTTGTAATTTAGATTTTCCTTCTACTTTTTGTATGTGTGTTTCAAGTAAATCTCTTTTGTAAAGGCCATTTACATGATTTCACTTTTTTTTGTTATTTTGTAATCTTATTAACAGATTTTCTTTCTTTTATTTGGGGAATTTAGTTTGATTACTTTTTAAAGTATTCATTCTTCTATGGATCTATATATCTAAGTACACACAAACACACATAATTTATTGCCTTCTTTTAAATATACTGAGTTTTGATAAATTATTCCATTATCTTTTTCCCCCAATATTAAGTATTGAATCCAGGAGCACATTATCACTGTGCTAAATCCTTAGCTTCCCCCGCCCACACCTCTATTTTGTTTGTTTTTTTGTTTTTGAGATTGGGTCATGCCAAGTTGTCAAGGCTAGACTACAACTTGAGATACTCCTGCCTCAGCCTTCCTGGTTTCTGGAATTATAGGTAGGTGCCTCTGTGCCTGGGCTCCTATTTATCTTTATCAGTTCAGTATTTATACTGTTTCTTTTTTAATATTATTGCTGATATTACATAAATTCTGATAAATATAATCTAATCAAAAATACTCCTAATTCTGTACAATAAAACTAACTACATTAGAACACTCTGGTTTGAATAATAGGTGTTCGCCCAAAGCTCCTGTATGAATGTAGGAATGTTTCCTGGTAAAGTGTTGGATTGGTAGAGCTGTAACAATAAATTCATTCTAGCGTGAATGACTGGGTGTTAATATAGGCAGGTGGGGCATGGCTAGCGGTGGTGTGTCACTGCAGATGTGCCCTGGAAGGACTCATCTTTCTTGAATCCCCTTTGTTCCCTCCCTTTTCTGTCTCTGTTTTCTAACCCTCCGTGATCTGAGTCGCTTTCTGCTGTGTGGTCTTTCCCCATGACATGCTTCCTCACCTTAAGTCCAGAGCAAGTGAGTCAATCATCTGTTGACTGACCTCAGACATAGTCCTACATAAAGTTTTCCTCTTTTAAGTTGCTCTTATCAGATATTTTTGGTACCAGCAATTAAAAACCTAATTAAGACATATATTTACATCTTATTAATAGCTTTGAAACTTATATTTTTCCAGTATATTTAAAAATATGTTCATTTTATATATAGTGTTAATGCTATTAATAATTATATTACAGTTCAATTTAAAAATATATTCTCTGCATATTTAAGTCTATTTGTATTCCTGAATCATCTCTCTTTTTAGAAAAAAAAACTGTATTTATTTTTGTCAAATATGTTTTAAAAGTTTGGCTTGTGGGGGCTGGGGTTGTGGGTCAATGGCAGAGCAATTTCCTAGCACCTGCAAGGCACTGGGTTCAATCCTCAGCACCATTTAAAATAAATAAATAATTACAACTACAACTAAAAAATACATTTAAATTTTTTTATGTATGTGAATGTGTGTGTGTCCCTGTGTATTAGTGTGATGATATGTTGCTTATAATGTCTTTCTGATCTTGTTTTAATAAAAAATTACATGCATAAAATATGTATAGAAATGTCATATTTTAATGTTTTTAAAATCTTGATTTAATTATGATACATTAAAAAATGACCTCTCAAATTTCTGAAATTACTTTTCAAATCTAATATCAGACCTTTCCTCATTTGAAATTTTGTGCAGCATTTTTTTTTCTTCTTTCAAATTACTCAGTGTAATTACTATTTTTCAGTTTACTACTTTTTTTGCAATTATGGTATTACTTATTCGTTCAGTGCTTTCAACTGAATTGCCACATTCAGTCCTGAAGTTTAGGAAAAAAATATGTATCAATGTACAAACTTACTTTTAATACTTAGGGGTAAAAACGTAGTGTTTTTCAATGGAAAATAGCAACTGACATGAAAATGGAAAATTAAAAGAAACAAATTCTCATAAAGATACCTGATTATTAAAATGTAGGCTTATATTTCCTGATTTAGGATGTTATTCTTCATAATAGTTTTTTATTGTAAGGTTTCGCTGTAAGAAATGTCCACTAAAATATGGAACCAGAGATAAATGACATAATAAATGGCACAGTCATCTGTGGTCAAGTTTCATACATCACCATGACCTTACACTTAATATTCTTTTTCTTCTCACCTATGCATTTTATCAACTGAACACACCCTACTTTTGACAATATTGAGTTTGTTGATATTCTCTGAAGTTCCTTCCATTCTACTTTATCTGATCACTATTAAGTCATCTTCCTCGGTCCAATTTAAATATGTCTTCCCTGTGAAGGGATTCCTGCAGACATTTTAGTTACCTGAGCTCTTGTTCTCTTGATGTAGTTCTACTATTCTATCAATTTTTTACAGAATAAATAAAAATTATATAAATATGATGTTACATATTATTTACCTTCTTTTAAAATAGAAAAAAGATCTATTTAATTTTTATATTTAGAGATAACATGTCATAATATAATTGTGAGATTTAGTAGAAATATGTATAGCAAGTAGATAATCTACAATTGGTTGAGTTTTAACAACCCACCTGAACACTTCATTAGTCACATTTTTGTTGTGGGTGTCTACTTCACAAGCACTCTTCAAATCTTGGTGATTGAGGAAATCCCAAACTTGATATATGTTTTTGATATTTCAGAGACTAAGTGTATCATAGTCTGACTCTCAAAATGTGCTACAGGAGGAATATTACTTCTTATGACATTAATACCTAAGAACATATGTGCTGGATTTGATTGTGAAGATTATGTCTTGAGAATGTGTATAATTTTTGTATATTGTCATAAAACATAGCTCTATAGTGAAGGGCATGATGCAGAAATTGTTTGGCATAATTTGGAAGAAATAGAAAATAAATAAATTTGTTCTAAGATACTATAAGTTTCATCTTATGAATCCATCATATGTTGAATGGCTTCTTTATCAAATATAAAGATTGAAACTGGGGTTGTAGCACAGCAGTAGATGGCTTGTATAGCATATACAAGGCATTGGGTTCATTCCTCAGCACCACATAAAAATAAAATTTAAAATGCCCAATTACAACAAAAAAATATATTAAAAATAAATAAAGCCTGAGAACCTTCTCTTGGTATGTTGTTAAAATTGTCATATTCCGAATGCATAATGCATTCATTTATCTTTTCTCTCTTTATCAATTTGAAACAAAACACTAACTTATATTACAATTGAGTTAGCATGATTAAGTATTCACAATTCCATGAGTATTGTTAATAGTACACAGTAATTACATTTTTAATTTCAAATATATTTTTGGAACTATATTCTTGTAGAACAAACAATATGCAGTAGATATTATATATGCAAACCTTGAAATAGAATATCACATGAAACCAACTATATTATTCCATAAACATGGAAGATTCCTGATTATAGTGCCTTCAAGACTCTAAAGTAGTTAGATGGTTTTAATATACTACTAATTTACCCAATTTTTAATTCTCTTGATTTTGGTCTCTAAACAATCTGATTTCAGTAGCCAATCTGTACTCATACTAATTTAATCAATTTCTAATACTTTTAATTTTTTAGAGTAACATAGTAAATATGACATACGTAAATATGAAAATGGGAAAAATATTAACATTGAATATGGAAGTTAAACTTTGGAATTAGCACCTTCTAGAGCCAAAACAATAGTGTATGTGTGTGTTTGTGTGTGCATGCATGTACATGTCTACAAATAGAAAGTGTTCATTGTAAGGAACTAGCTATACTACATGGGAGCTAGATGTATCAAGACCTATTGTTGTCAAGATGAAGAGCAATCCAATAAACCACTCATAACTTCCAGTTCACATGCTAAAGCATAAGACTCAGAATAATTGATCATATATTTCTAATCTGAGGCCAGGAGTTTTGAAATTCAGGAGTAGCTAATATTTCTGTTTTAGTTCAAAGTAAGGAAAAAATAATTTTCCATTTCAAAGGCAGTCAGGTAGGAGTATTTTTTTTTAATTAATGTACCCAGCTTGTTGGCTGTGAATCACCCTCAATCTACTTTGTTCAATCTATAGATTCAATTGTTAGTCGCATCAAGAACCACCCCCCAGACACATCTAGAATAATTCTTATCTAAATATCTGGGTATCCTGTGACCCAGTCCAGTGGACACATAAAAACAACTATCACTATTGTGTAGTAATAAAATTTAAATGATGCATATTAGCATGTATATGTGTTCTTCTTGATTAGAAATAAGTAAATAAGTCTCTTTTAGAATATCAAACTAGTGAGAAGAGAGGAGAACAAAATCTGCATATATCAATTAGGTATTTTGGATACAAACAAATGATATATTCTATGATTAACATCAGCAAAACGAATTTTCTGGAAGATTACCTACATTTCATGAGAACTTAAGGCAAAACTGGTCAAATAATCCTAAGAAAAGGGCAGGCACTGAGTGAAGCCCAAGACCCACACCAAGATGCAGCAAGTCATAGACATGACTGTATATGGCCATAGGAAAAAGGAAGAATACCTCCCCTCCCCAAATGTAGCTAGATCTTGAGACTGATGACAACATGATCAAAAACAGTTGAGGAAGTTTATTACTCACATATGGAGACATCTGAGATCAAAAAAAAAAAAAAAACTCCCCAAAACTGAACTAAATGCTGGGCACAGTGGTGCACACCTGTAATCCGTGGGCTTGGGAGGCTGAGGCAGAAGGACTGCAAGTTCAGTCAGCAATTTAGTGAATCCCTAAACAAACAAAAAAAAAAGGATAAGGATGAGACTCAGTGGGTTAAGCACCTAAGCACCCCTGGGTTCAATCCCCAGTACCAAACATACAAACAAACAAGACAAAACCTGATGTAAAAACAACTTAAGAAGGCTGGGGATTTAGCTCAGTTGGCACAGTGCTTGCCTTGCATGCATAAGGCTCAGAGTTCAATCCCCAGGACTAAAAAAAAAAAAAAAAACCTAAAAGTTTGAAAATGCAAAGATAGGAGACTGAATTCTTTTTTTTTGTGTGTGTGTGTGTTTTGAGGCAGGTTTGAAGAAGTATGACTTGTGGCAATGCAGCACCCAGGTTTTATTATCCATTTGCCCAGATGCCAGGTAAAAGAAAAGTGGTAGAGTTGAAGCTAAATAGCTGTCAGCAGTCAAACAACATAATGATGCATTTCATATATTAAATTTGATTAAAATTCATGTGAGAACTCAAAAAAAGTACGGTCCCTGGGATTGGCCATGATGTGTTCACATATCTGAACTAGCATCCAGAGAATTGCACCTACATTTACTTATTCATGTGGCAAATACTCAGGTAACTCCCACATGCAACACAGTGCCCTCATCCTCACAATCCAACTCCCTGACCATGGTCCAGAATCATAATAACTGAGGTGCACAACTCAGTGTGGCTGACAAAATGACACAAGAGCCCCTTTCCAGCTCCATTATTATTTGTAAAAGTTAAGTGTTTAAAGTGTCCTGTGTTTTTTCTATTCTTCATTAATCCTTTGGTGATGGTTAATTCTTAATCAGTGTTGATAGATTCCGTTTTACTAGAAGTTCTGTCATAAAAAAGAACAGCAAATTTATGAAGGGTTTCTTTCTACCTTCAGACATGGTAAACCTATTTATAAATGATCAAACCTAGAATATGACCATTTTAAAAGTGTTCTCATGAAAGTGAAAGTGTTTACTTATTCAAACAGTATTGTATTAATTATGAATTTCAGCTAACTTGTGTTATTACATATAGCGCACTACTTAAAGATACTCAGTTTTTCCCTTCATCCTCTTGTTAAGCAAGGGATGCTATCTAGGAAATTGTACTTTTTAATTTTCATTTTTTTGGTACTCTACCACTGAAGAGCTAAATCACTGTTTCTTCTTTATTTATTTAACTTTTTACTTTTGAGACAAGATTTTCCTAAATTGCTGAGGCTGGCCTTAAACTTGTCATCTTCCTGTTTCAGCCTCAGGAGTTACTGGTATTACAGACATGCACCACCACACTTGGATTCTCTCTTCTTCTAACATAGCCCTATGGTGTAATGATTTCCTTTGCAGTGTTACTCTTACCTCTTGGTTAATATGTTTGCTTGTGAAGTGAGAGTATGTGTGTTGTGTGTGTGCACCTAAGCATTATTTAAGACAGGAAATCATTGACTTCTTTCTGGTTTGTTTTTTTTGCTATTTGAAATAGGCAATAACTAAACAGCATGACAATTTATAAATCCTAAGAGTCCATGAATGGCAAACAATCTCTTATCCGTGAATAAACAATATTGACTTAAAACATTAAATGTATCAATTTATTTGGAAACTGAAGTACTGGATGGATGTGAAAACTGACAGAAACAATACATAAAACATTAATATGTTTTAAGGATCAGGCTAAAGAAAAAAAGTATTTTCACAACAGATGTGTACTTCATTTTAAGATTTAAACATGCAAAATTTTGTACCAATTTAAGAAAACACTGTTAGATTTTTATTTGTGATATATTCTATTATAAATATCTTACTGAAATTTTAATAAATATACCTTATTTTTCTAATTAATGACTTGTTTTTAGTTAATGGTCATTTTCAATGAGCAATTCATTAAGAGTTATAGAGTATTCAGCTGCAATTTCTTCACATATTATATTGCATTTCTCTTTTGTCAAGGTTTACCTACAACTCAGCATAGATTTCTATAGAGACATTGTCTTAGTAAATAATGTATACATTGAATATGAGCATGATATTAAAGTGACTCTAGAGAATGTTTATGTTGACTCAGCAATCTTATTTTGGTCACTCAGTTATGTAGAAAGACAGCAACTATTGGAATATGTGGATATGTTATTAATATAATCTGGCATTTTCTAAAACCCAAAGTTGGTTTACTAAAACATAACAGTAAATATGTTTATAAAATAATGAATGTACATTGTAATGTTTTGAGCAACCAATAAAAAATAAAATAAAATAAAGTAAAAAAATACTGAATGTATTTTTTATGATAGTGTATTAGAATGTTTCCAGATCATAAAAAAATATTTTGGAAATTTTCTCAAGATTTTATACCTTGCAGCCTGTTTGCCCTACAACATTGTAGGACATATCACAAGCACCACAAATATGAACTCATGGTAAATGTGGTTTCCCTCCCCTTCGCACATGATTCTATTTCATATTTTAAAGTAAAAATTGGATTTTCACAAAGAAAAGCTCATTTATTTTACTACTGAAATGTAGTCCATTTCGTAAGTTGGTATTGTGAAAATGTTAAACAACAAAAAAGAAATATTTTTGACAGTTTTTTCCTAACAGATATTAGAAAGAAACCACATATACCAAAAAAAAAAAAAAATTGTAAACTAGCCTCTTTACACACATGAACACACATACACAATTTTATTCCTATACACTGTTGTTCTTTTTTACTATTATATAATTTATTATGGTACTTAATAAAATAGAATTTAAGTAATATAAATAGAAATGATTGATTAAGTTACCTAACAAATTGTGAATTTTTTATGACCCATTAAAAGATATCTACTATATAAAACAATGTAGTAAAAACCAGAAGGGACTCATTTTGAGGAAAAAATAATGTCATATCTTTGCGTGAAATTTTGTGTGCACAAATAAGAAAAAATTACCAGATTTTTACTTGATATTGAAAATTAAATTCATATATTCTATATATTCTAGATACTATATTTAAATGAATTTATTTTTATTTAAATCTAAAATTCACTAGAAGAAAATCTAAGAATTAAGTTATTAAATGAGTGTCCATGTGTAAAAAGAAAGAAAACTTGAGAAGAGTTCTGAGTTCAGTATTGATCTTCTGGCTGTGTGAAAGCCCTTTGAATGGTTTTGGGACCCTTACTCCCTTAGCAAACATAGACATTAGGAAATAAGTATGGCTCTGGCCCAGATAAGATAGATCTGAACTTGAAGATAGAGTCAGCTTTCACATATTTTTAGAGTGCACAATGTAAGGATTCTAGCAATACCTTACTAATTTCAGTAACAGCAGATGTAGAACGTTTGTTGTTAGCACCCCACACTGATACTAATCACAGAGGCCACATGTACAATTGATTCAAGTTGTTCTGGAAACAGCAGAGAAATAATATAAACATTGTCATATAGTGGCAAACAATATTTCTTTAAGAACACACATTGAAACTTCTAGAGATATCCCCAAAAGATGTCTGTGTGTGTGTGTGTGTGTGTGTGTGTGTGTGTGTGTGTTTGTCTGTATTTTGTATGTTTGTATGTATGTTTCAGGTTAAATGAATATTTTGCGATACTACATGAGGGTCTGTGACAGTGCAGTTAAGAACTATGACATTAATCAATATAAACCAATTTTAAAATATCAGCTAGAGGGTGCATGGAAACATTGCTCACGAATAGGAAATTGATCTGATTAAATTTTTACTTGAAAAAGAAATGTTGTTTTAACTGTAAAGCAATCATGTTCAACAATAAGGAGAAAAGATGTGATTTCCTCACACATTTAAAAAACCTTAGTTTTCACTGTATACCTGGCACTTAGTTACCCAACCTTGAATGGTTGTTATTGTAAAATTTAAAAGTCATAACGTAATTTGTCTCTGGATTCTATAAGCTCTTTTATTTTGAAATATAGGAAAACAAACAGATACACCATAGTTGATATAAGTTTTATTAAGATTCAACTATTAAATGCTTTTTTATTATTGGAGTTCTATTGTTTGACTAAGTTAGGAGCTCAAAATCCATTCAATAAACTAGACAAATTGGAAAAACAGTGTGGCCACAGTCTCATGGGATTATGTGACCCAAGTCTGGGATTTCAGGAAAGATCTCCTCCAGCAATGACTTTTGAGATGAAATCACATGAATAATAATCATTTTTACAAGAAATATTATACTCAAGGCAAAGAGACTCCCTCTTGAGAAACTCAAAGATAAATAAAGTTTGCAGAAGAGAAGAAAGAAAGAAAGTAAGAATAGGTAACAAAAAAGAAGCAGATTGAGCCTTTGAGGCCATATTGACAATGGTCTTTATCATGAAAGCAAACATCAACCCTTAGAGGATTTAAGTGTGTGTGAGTGTGTGTGTGTGTGTAATGCAACAAGTATATTACATATTATCCATTATAAATTTCTTAGGCATCTCCTTAGCTTCTGTGAAACATACATTTGAAAAATTATTCTGAGAGTAAATAAAAATTTTTGTGTGAGTACCAAAATTTCAAAAACAAATCACACAGACACTATACAAAAGGTAAGCTATATGAGAATGATTCCATTTTTAAAATATTAACAGATCAACATAAGTTGCCGCAGTCTGGCTGGACACAAAATCATGAGCCACTCACAGCTTTGTAGATTCAAACAGCAATTCTTTATTCCCGATCTCACACTGGCCCTCTCCAAACACGTTCTGGGGAAATCCACGTTCTCTGCCCAAATCCACCTCCTCTGCCTCCCCAAAACTCTCTGAATCCCAGGAGAGACTCAAGGGGAACTCAGGCAGCAGGAATAATCTTAAACCTGGAACCGCCCTAAACCCGGATCCGCCCTGGTCCTTGAGCAAGGTCACCTTACATGCAATGTTACTGCAAAATGTCCTATTTCCACGAGTCCTTCCACTAAGCAACTTGGGGTACACTGGCAAGGAAATTGTCATACCTACTTGGCTAATGGCTCCCAGCATCTCCTCCGTTCTGATTAATTAAACAACAAGTAATGTGGCTTAAGGACCGTGCCTGGTAGGTTGTCCAATTCAACATATGGTTCTTACCCGTCATTGGAAAACTGACCTTTAGGCGTCAGCCTCCTGTCTTAGGTTGATAACACTGCAATTGGATCATACCCGTCACTGACTACCAGTCCAGCATATAGCCATACTTGTGGATAGGTCTATGCACCAGTGGGGGAGTGAGGTTCTTTGCCTCACCTCTGTTGGCCCCCAAATTTGGCCTTGGTGCCAGTGGGGGAGTGAGGTTAATGTGTCTTAAGGACCATGCCTGGTAGGTTGTCCATTTCAACATATGGTTCTTACCCATCATCGGAAAACTGACCTTTAGGCATCAGCCTCCTGTCTTAGGTTGATACCACTGCAATTGGATCATACCCGTCACTGACTACCGGTCCAGCATATAGCTATTGGCCCCCAAATTTTAGACCATCACTAGCAGAAGGGAGGAGGATACAGAAATGCCACGACACCAAGCCAATTGACGGCTCCTTTGGAAAAATTGCATCACTGGTGACACCATCAGCAAAGATATGCCAGCACTACCACAATTCGCTGCACCAAATGATAGTTACATAGTCCAGGCAAGTTCTGCAAGCAGTTCAAAGTGGAGGAATCTATCAATATGTCCATTTCCTCCCAAAGTCCGTTTCCTCCCAACGTAAGTTGACTCCTTGATTGAGCATTACTTGTTGAGTTATATTCATTGATGCATCAGTTTATACAGTTTACTGTGATAGCTATCATAGAAGCTGTAGTTTGGTTTTATCTTTGTCTTCACCGGCACTGGGATGAAGATAGGAATTCTGGCAATGATGCTAAAGAGACATTATCCTGAAAAGAATTATTAAATATAATGAAAAGGAAAGGTGAAAGTAAACAAACAGATCTGTTAACCTCCTTTAAAAACAATCCTTAACACCTGTTTACCTAATTTAAATTAAGCCATTTAAATCACGTGAATAAAAAAAATAATTCGGATCCATTTTTTCATGAGCACTCCTCATATATGATATATGGACATATGCACACACAGACATACAACACAAAACACAAATGTGCACACAAACATAAAACACATAAGACAATAGTAAGGGCCTTGTAGCTTCACCTAGGTGAAATCTCCATTGCAATGTTTAAAAACTCCAGTTAAAAAATAAAACTGATCAAAAAAACATTAACATAGATTTGTATGAGCTCAAAAATAAAAATAGAAACTTATGATGTGGAAAAATGCAATAATAAATTAGATATTGAAAAAAGCACCCTGGTTAATCACTGTCGCAGATGTAAGAATAGCCAAGCTGGAGCTCTGAATATCAGCTGTTATGGATTTGAGTCAAATCATCTTCTTTTTGATCTGTAGAAATTGTTTTAGTTAATCTCTCTGGAATCCAAATCAGCTGCTGTTTTTCCTGTGGAAAAACACAAACAGAACCCCGACTCCAGACAATCACTGGGTCAGGACCTTTTCATTGTCCTGTTAGAATATCTTTCCAAAGTACTTTAGGCTTATGTACATTTTTTGGATACATATGTCTTTCCGCAGAACTAAGTCCTGATGAATCCAAATTTTAAAAGTTTAGAGTAAAAAGCGTTATTTTAAGTTTAACTTTGCGGGATATATACCCTTTTCCAATTCCCTCTTTTTGTTTAATAAGTATGTCTGTATCTAATAGTTGTCTTAGCTTTTTGTATTTTCTATTTGAAATACCTTTACTTGATATTTTCAACCATTTTCTATCTTATTTCCATCTTTTAGTTTTTTTTTCCCCGCCTAAGGTTTGTACATTCACCCTTAGTTGATTTTTTTCCTCCTAGTTTTCTTTTGTTTCCTATTTTGAGGGTTTAAAATTCTTGTCTTTCTACATCTTTTCTTTTTTTAACTTTCTATACTTTTGTCTTTTAAGTTTTTCATTTCAAATTTTTAATCTTCTTAATCTAAATATCTTTTATCCTATTATCTTCCCATTTTCATGTTTTTTTTTCGTCATGAAGGCATCTTAACCACCTTCTATTTAACCTTTTAAAGCCTTCCAATTATCATCTATACTGTACTTTTTCACCACCTACAGCTTCGCTCTTTTAAATGAGGCTTAGATTCTGTTTAAATCGCTTAATGTTAGTTTACATGGCTGCCCTTCAATCAAAGGCCTTTTTTACTCCATTTAGAAGCTTTGTCTCAATCTGCCATGTACAAATACTTTTTTCTTCTTTTTTCCTTTCTCAAGCTTTTAAAGTAAGTCTAGTTTCCTAAAAATCTATTTAAATGGCATTTTACAACTTTTTACTTTACCACACAGAGATTATCTCATCTAGAAACATTTCTTTTTCTTTTAACCTTCCATATTATAATATTTTTTCATATCTTCAATCTTTTAGTATCTCTTTTTTAACTGTTAACCCTTTTTAAAATTTCACATTCTGAAACAACTCTTATAAAATTTCTGATTTAGACAAATCACTCCACTTTAATAATACTTTCATGTTTTTTTTTTTATGGTACTATAATACTATAATTGAAACCCAACTGAAACTTATACTCTTTGTATATAAATTACACCTGATAGAATCTTAACACTTAGTAACCTTGTTTCAGCAAAGACACAGACCAAAGCAATATTAAACCTTTTTTTCCATTTACCAATTTATGAAAACACACATAATGTTTAAATATATTACCTTATGGGACTTAATAAGTAAAGATTAATTGATTTCATATTTAGTGGTTGATATTTTAACACTTTAGTTTTGTAAATTAATTAGAACTTTGGAGAAACCAAATGTAGACAAATGTAGTAAACAGAACTAGCCATCTCTTTCTTGTTGAAGAAAAATCCTTCTACAGGATACCATGGTGGTCCCATTGATATATTTAATAACTCGTCTTTAAAAGCCATGGGCTACATTTTTGTATTGTATCAACATATGCCCTAACTGTTCTTGGTCTTACTGGGGTTCCTCCTTTCTCTAATAATTTCTCTTCCTTGGAGGTAAACAATTTTAAACCTTGAGTCAACCATTTTCCCCAGTTTGCCTGAGAAAGTTCTAGAAACAGGTAACTTGAAATAAAAACAAAATAAATCAGAACAAGAACACATTGTTTTTTGAAATGCTCACCCATTCTTTCGCTCTCCTTCAGGGGCGAGCAATTTCACTTACCCCCAAGCTTCTGGCATTCTGCGTACGAGCCACCAAATGCCGCAGTCTGGCTGGGCACAAAATCACGAGCCACTCACAGCTTTGTAGATTCAAACAGCAATTCTTTATTCCAGATCTCACACCGGCCCTCTCCAAACACGTTCTGGGGAAATCCACGTTCTCTGCCCAAATCCACCTCCTCTGCCTCCCCAAAACTCTCTGAATCCCAGGAGAGACTCAAGGGGAACTCAGGCAGCAGGAATAATCTTAAACCTGGAACCGCCCTAAACCCGGATCCGCCCTGGTCCTTGAGCAAGGTCACGTTACATGCAATGTTACTGCAAAATGTCCTATTTCCATGAGTCCTTCCACTAAGCAACTTGGGGTACTCTGGCAAGAAAATTGTCATACCTACTTGGCTAATAGCTCCCAGCAATAAGTAAAGATAAAGACATAATGTAAAACATTATAAAATGTATCTAATATTGTTCTCAGAAGAATTTCACATAAAATGCTATGTATTTTCTTACTGCTTGTGAGAATTTTATTGCAAATTATATTAAAATTAATTATTAAGATTGTCAAGTTTATTTTAACAGTATCTATACAACAAGTTTGATTTAATGGCTACTTACATTTTAAGAAAAATCTAAAACTCATAGTAGGGATTTAATGTATGTCAGCTATTATTTTATCAATTTAAAATTAAAATAGTTCAAAGGATCCTAGATTTGTTGGTGAAATTATTTCTTACACATAAACATATGAAAAGAAAATGTTGCAAATTTGTTATCATTTTTTGTTATTTTTTCCTCATGTTTAAACAAAACTTCTGAAATATTTACTTCATAGGTCTATTGTTTTAATATACCCTACATTCACAATTTAAAAATGTGCACTTTAACTACAAAATGTAGCAATTTGTAAGTCATTTTAATCTTCAGTATAAATATCTTATAAGTTGCCAAAATATATATGAGGCTGTTATTGCATTTCATGTGAAATCATGCATATTTAATAACATTCCTTTTAATATTACAAAAATGCTATAAGACTACAGCATGCAGACTGTGTTTAAATCATATTATGGCTACTATATAGAAAATGAATAAAAAGGGAAAGTATTTAAATAAATCTGTCAAGTTAATAGCATTTATACATTATAACATTTACTTTTCCTTTTTAGTGATCTGAATTGGAGATTTCTGATAATTTTAAATTATAAAATTACACTGATTTAATTTTTGTTTAAGAAAACATTGTCAGAATTTTTAGAAAACTATCTTAGATGTTTCATTATTTTAAGTGCTCTATGAAATATATTTTTAAACAGAGCATTCCTTCAAGGCAAGTATTCGGTATTTATAGTTATCTATTTCTGCCTAACAAAGTGTCTTATAACTTAGTTGCATAAAATAAATATTTCATTCTTGCACATGGTTCTGTGGACCACTAAGTCAGTTCTTCTGAGCTGCCTGTCTCTGTTCCATGCATTGATAATATGACAACTCCAGTAGCTCTCAAGACCTACTTTTAAGTTTACTACCCCATATGACTGGTAGATATTTGTTAGGTTAACTCTCCTAGGAGCCAAGCACAAAGTTCAGTTCTCAGAGTCTTAGGCCACACATTGGGTTCAAAGAAAACATGTTTACCATCACTTCAATAAAGTTAGATGGAAAAGTAATTGTGAAAAACAGAAAAGGAGCTTTAATTTGTGCAACTACTCTGGGAAGACAGGGAGGACCCATCTCCTTAGCCCTGTCTTCCAGGGGCTGACAATGACATAGATGTTTCATGGAAAGGAGAATGAGGGCAATGTTTGGAGTTTTTCATAGTCAGAGGGAGGGTCTGCAAAGCTGCCGAGGCATGTAATCTTGGTGAGGCATGGTCTGGCAGATCAGTGTTTCATGATGTGCCAGGCAGGGACATGTCATGAAGAGAATGCTGTTGCATTGGTGATAGTTCTGAGCAGTGTTACAAGATGCTTATCAAACTTTGTTCCTGGAATTGAAGATGTCTTCAGAAGAGAACGGTTGGGATGTCTCAGAAAAAAAGAGGGGAAAAACAAAAGCAAATTAGAAAAGCAAGAGGAGTCAAAATAGGGTCAGTTCAGGGAATGGGACCATCCTTCACAGTTTAGGAGTTGCTCCTGCAGCATGGTGTTTGAAATCTAAGGGACATATCTGGGCCTGTAACATAGTGGAGAGTTACGTACACCGTATGCTGCAGGAGCAGTCAAAGTCTCTGCTCAGATTTAGGGGGACATGAACTCTCAAATCTACACCACTTTTATCCATAAGTACTAAATGTTTTCAGATGAAAATCCATGGTGATCTTCAGTTTTTTAAAATAGGTATGTGGATATATCCTAAAAATAAACTATAACAAAATAAATTGCTCTCGTGGACAATGGATGGGATAAAACTGAACTCCCGTCTAGAATTATGGTTTTAGGTTTCAAAAACTCAAGTGTCCATTTATATTGTTCATAACTCATTACTGTATGTTTTGAGATTAAGGCTCAGGCATAACTGCAATCTCATCACTGGAATTCCTTTGAAAGGTGTAGGTTTTTTCTCAACTAATAGTAATGTTGCAGATACATAAGGCAGAATATAGACAGAGTATATAAGGCAAAAGCTGAGTTTAGAGTCACCATATACATGGTATGATCAGAGATCTGTATAGATTTTGTCAGCCAAGAAGATGAAATAAGTAGTGTTTTGGAAGGGGAAATGGGGAAAAAAAGAAAAGAAAATAGATGTCCAATGGGGAATTAAGAATAGAATTAACACAGGGCATATTGACACACACCTATCATGCCAAGACTTGGGCGGCTGGGGCAAGAGGATTGCAGCTTCAAGGCGAGCACTGGAAATTTAGCAAGACCCCATCTTGAAAAATAATATAAATTAAATAGAAAGGCTGGGAATATTGTTTAGTGTTGGAGATTCAATCCCTAGTTTAAGGGTTAAAAATAAAGAATTAAAGAAAGAATGTGGTTACCACTGTGGGTGACTGGAACTTATAACCTTACTGAGAAAATTTTGCAAGACAGTTCAGAATGTACATCTAAGAGTTACTTCCTGCCTCACAGGACAGTTAGTGGTGTATTTATACAACTACTATCAGTAGTTGTTGGTTAAAGGATCCTCCAAGGGAAACTATTTCCCTGGCGTTTCCTGTATAATTTTGGATGGAAAAGTAAAGTACTGAAATTAGAGAAAGCTTCAGGCAAAGAAGCCAGATGTTTGCAGTCATAAGAAAATGCAGAATGCACTGAGTCCTTCAAATGAGGACACATGCTTGAGGACTATTCAACACCTGCTACAAATCCATGAGAAAAAAGAGAATGCTGTATCTATGTTTTAAAATATATATTGAAGAGTTATTTCATGCTGCAGATATATACCCTGTGAGAGTATAAATATGTTAATAGGTTTCAGCAACATAATTTATAATAAATTTTAATAACTTCATGTTTAAATAAAAATAATCATGAGTATTAGAAATACATTCAAAATTTAATGTCATACATTATGATAAATTCTCTGGACTTTCTACATGTTTAATATAGAAAGAATTTAATCTAATTAAAAATTTTAGTAATGCTTTTAGCAATTTTTTCAAATGTTTAAAAGGAATTCTTGAATATATATATGTACATATACAGTATACAGTATGAAATACATATTAGATATCTAGTATCTAATACTTTTAATTGATTCATATGTAAGTGTACATATATATATCATTACTTAAATAATAAAAGCCTCTTTATCAATGTCTTTGATATTCCTAACACAATGTGCTAATACAGATATATCATCAAAAATTAAACATATGTAATAATAAAAATATTAAATATGATTTTCTAATTTATCACTAATAATAATGAAATATACATGGATTGCCATCAAAGTACATTTGTACTATTTGTTTGCTTTCAAAGTTTTTAATCCAAAACAGAACTTATACACTTCAGTTTAATGTATTTTGGTTATTTAAATGTTTTACCCAATTATAGTTTTACTTAAATAGACTTTATTGATTGTCTTGCAATTTTAAATCATCTAAAATAAGTATTGTCTTCTGATACAATGTTATTTAATAAACATTTTAAAATACTAAGTAAGTACTTTATGTTTTTGTGAACCGGTTCTTTTACTTCTCTCAGAATTTTTTTTCTATCCTTACATAAAAGGATATATTGTTACAGAAGATTCTTCCAGCCTTCATTAAAATTCTGTGGAATCAAAATGTATTAGGACTAAATCAGCAGTCATGGTTTGTATGCTTAATAATCATTTCACTGGGTTTATTTTTCAATATCCCAAGGGTATTAATCTTTTGAAAACTCTCTTGCAATTGAGATGATCCCTTTCTAAAATGTTTCTTCATTCCCAATAGTACAATATTATAAGTACTAGTTCTACTTTCATGAAGTATCAACTAATTTGCAATCACAGCAGATCTTAAGCTTTCTTCCTTCAAAATGTCTTAACCTGCCAGGGGTTATATTCATTAAATTAATGTTTGCTGAGAGAATTAATTCTCTTACAGCTTTGTTAACTTCTGTTTTGCCAAAAATCTCTCTGAACAGTATGTCATAATTTTATCCTGGTGTGTGTGTGTGTGTCTGTTTCCTGACATCTAATAATAAGTCAGGGAAAACTATTTCAGGAGATGTTTTGTCAACCTTTTAAAATCCAAAATTTTCAGAAAATAATTTGAAAATATTTTTATTATGGAGCTAAATTGAAAAAACCAAAAAGATTTATGACAATACTTAATATTCTTGAATCATGAGAAAAATGTGACATTTACAACTTTATGGGATAGATGATATTTATAATGGGTTTGAGATAAGAACACAGATTTTTTTTTTTTTAAATGGCTTTCTCATTTACCTTAGGAAATAGGATAATTCATTTAAAATATATGTGCTTCAGTTTTTTAGTGAGTAAAACTGCTTTAAAAACATATACACAACTTTCTTATTGTGTATATATGTTTGCAACATGTTACACTTAAGGGACACTTGTTAGTCTAGGATGTACATATTAATAAATTGATCATTGGCAAGAATAAATAGTTAGTTCAGAAATATGTAAATGGAAAATGATTCATGTAGATATGGTAAAAATTAAATTGACATCAGGACTAAAAATATTGTAATTACTTGTATCTTAAAATGGATAAAGGAAAACAAATTAAATCAGATCTCAAATATTTTGATATTGCTCTTCTGTCAAAAGATGCAGGTAGAGATTAAATATAAATATCACTTTTTCCCCATTTCATTTGTTTGGTATTTCTTCTCTATTATTCAACATTATTACTTTTTTTATTTTTGGTTTTATATCCTTTATGAATGAATTGAAAGAAGAGAATTTGCCTTCTTCATACCATGTACGATATTTCTACACTATTAACACTGTGTTTTTGATAGTTTAGAAATTAAACAAAAACATTTCTTTATCAATTGAAGATTCTCTAATCAGCATAATTGAATTAGAACCTAGGAAAAATAAAATACTAATAATAATGATGATAATAATAAGTAGGCCATATGTAATGATATATTATGTGGAAACTAGAAGTCAAAGAGCATACCTAAAATGGATCAATTAGGGATATAAGATGTGTATACATAACGGACAATTTATATAAAAACCATAACACTGGACACAGTGTGGGGTATCTAAATGGGTGCTGGATGCTAATAGTTATTAAAGCAATAACTTCCCATCACATGGGAAGAATTGCTCCCGGACACGGGGAGGCAAGTCTCAAATGAAATAAACATGAGTATTAATACCGTGAGTAAAACTACTTTTATAGACTAAGATCATCAGAAAATATGCCTGAAAGAAAATGTAATAGAAAAGAGTACCTGTGAAATTTTTAAATTTAAATTTTAAGATTACAAGTTTAATTATAAAACTGAAGTTGGTATCCTCTTATCCAAGTTTTTGATTTGTGTTATTTGTTTGCTACTTCTTAGGTATAAAATATCTGGTTGATTTTATAAGCTGTTTCAGGCATAATTATTGAAAAATTAGAGAATAGATAATATCAACTATAAAATGCTATGTTATTATTGACTGGATGGATGATCCAGATTTCTAGTAAGCAGTTTGTGAGTTCCAGGGAGTTGCATAGATTTTAGTAAGCTAGATTTGAGAGCTTTGCTAAGAAGGGAATTTAGTTACTGGTGTCTGGCTGTTCTTCACATTGGTATGGATTTGTGATTTATTTAATTTCTGAACTGAAAAGTACAAAAACAGAGAATTGAATAACTTTCTATTATACATAGCATACCACTTGCTGCACAAAGAACAAGGGGCAGTCTCTGTAAAAGGTGACAAAAGAAATGTTAGGCTGGTAACTCATGATGAACACTACAATGGAGAAAACTTTTGTTTATGTGGAGACAAAGACTTTAATTAATCCAATCATTAAATTATGGTATGTTTTCTTATTTTAAATTCTTATGTTTTCTTATTTTAATATAAACTATTATTTTTTTAAATTTCCATCATCTTTATCACTACTATTAACAATAGAATATATACTCTTAATTTTAACCATGCCAATATATATCCTCATATGTTGACATCAAGGGGTTATTCCATTTTCAGGATATTTTTGGTCCTATAAAGGTAAAATTTTCTGTAAATATTAACATTTATTTCACTAGTTAGTAAATATATAAATAATCTCCCAATTTAAATCAAGCATGAACAAGCCTGTAACCCCTAAGGCAGGAGGATCACAAGTTAAAAGTAAACCTCAGAAATTTAGTTAGGCCACAAGGAACTTAGTGAGACACTTTCTCAAAACTTAATATTTTTTCTTTTAAAAAAGGTTTAGGATGTGGCTCAGTAGTTAAGTGCCCCTGGGTTCTAACTCTGGTACCAAAACCACCCCTGAAATGTTAATAATATCCCAATATAGTGAGTTTGGTCCAATATTTCTGACAGTTGTTTTATGATAGAAATTCAATTGACTTTCACTAGTATTTTATAATTGAGTCTCTTTCACTAAATTAGTCACTATTTAAACAATTGATCCTCTGAACAACCATATATTAAAAGTTCATTAAAACAATGTTTTATAAAATATTTAGTTCAGTAAAATGCAAGATTATTAACTTCTAATATGTATGTAATATGTCCTCTCAGGAAGCATAAAAAGTTATATAACAAAGTACAATATTGTTTTTATCCAAGTAATGTTAAATTTTTTCCCTTTCTTAACCATGTGTTCAATAATGAATATGGATTTAAATAAACAAATAAAAATAATTGTTATGTAATAAAGCATTATTTCAATAAAAATGCATTTGGATACCTCTGAAACATCAATGACAAAATAACTAAATATCACGTGTCTTGTTTCTATATACAGGAAGTCAAACAATAGGGTAACTGGAGAAGATCCTTCAGTAATTGTCTCACCATAGTGGATACCAGTTGAAATAGCTATTTATATTTATACTTTAAGCCACTTTCACTTGGCTTTAAAAAGCCACTGAGAGGTCTTAGTGCCTGATTTTAGTGTAATAAAATTAAAAGATGCTTTGAAGAAGGCAGGAGGGTAAGATTCACTGGAATCATCATTCCCCTAACTCCATTGCACATGGACATTATCTATGTGGGGGAAAGAGGGAATTTAATCTATACCTGTGTTAATCAGTCACCTTCCTGTTACTGTTACAAAATTCCTGAAGTAGTCAACTTAAAAAGATAAGTTTATTTTGGCTCATAGTTTTAGAAGATTCAGTTCATGAATGATTGACCCTGTCATTTTGATCCTATAGTGATCATGTGTGTATGATAATCTCATGCACAGATATGAAAGAGAAAAAGAAGGAACTGAGATTGTAATATCATTTGCAAACATATTCCTCCAGTGATCTAATTTCCTTTCGCATGGCCTCCCCTCTTAAAAGACTCTACCACCTCCATTACTGTCATAGGCTGGTGACCACTACTTTTATAGATGGACCTTTGGATGATATTTATGAAAAACATACCAAGACCTTCAACTTGAAACTCAATACCAGGAATAATATGTCAAAATTCTGTGTTGGACAAAAAACAATAACCCCATCTTGGAGACAATAACTACAAACTGAGCCCCAGGAACGACATTAGCTGTTTGTCTTTACCAACATTTCCAAACTTCAGGCAGCAGAGGTGAGTGTAAGAATCCATTTCAGGGTTGCAGTGCATGAAACCTGAAACAAGACTTTTCTTTGGAGCTCAGAGCTTGTTCTTCGTTGTGAGAACTGTCACCAGGCAGAAACCAAAAGCTCTCTACCCAAGTCAGATCTCACAGATCATGCTTCTATACATTCCCTAGCATCAGGCAGGCAGAGACTAAAATGCATGTGGGGCACACTTGATTTTCTCCCTGCAACATTGCCAACATTATTGTGGGTTTGAAACAAACTACTCTTAGGACTGTTCTGATCCCTACAATTGTGAAACAGAGATGGAAACCAGCTTAGCATCAGCCTTAGAGGCTAAGCTACCCATTTCCCAACCTTAAGTATCATAGCTATCTGCAGACTCTGGCTTGCAAATGGAGTACACAGAACTGCTTTGAGAATGTCTAAAGATTTGTGCCCAAGTAGGATGGACTTGTGTTTGAGTCAGCACCACTGCCAGGTATGGCATGGGTTTGGGTGCTTCTCTGAAACTGTGTAAGTGCTTGTGACCATAGAAATTAGGCAGGTCCCAGGTTAGCATCAACACCAGCAGCTAAGGGCAGCCTTCAACAATATACCCAATTGATTACTATCCATTTCACTAGGGTTAGAAAAAGGTAGTAAGCACAGAATGTTCTCTGGTACTTAAGTGTTAGGCTGGTGAAACCTAACTCGAAGAGTACCCTAATGCTTCCATTTTCCAGGCCTCTGTGTGGCAAAAGGGGGAAAGAAAAAAAATAGATTCATATGCCAGAAGGAGACACACTGCCCCAGACTTCTATTACAGCCAGCATCATCTGTATTTGGCTGGAATAATCTTACTATTTCAGAAATGAGCAGTGCATAATAGTGTGGGCCATGTTTTTAGCCCAAACCAGTGTTGGTCTTTGCAATATGTAATCCCAAGAATTGACACAACTTTGTTGGCATTGGTGGTCACAGACATGATGTAGTTATTAAACCTGATCCCTCCATAGTGATTTTGCCCAATGTTAGGCAGAGTCCTGCAATGCCTGTCCATAAAGGAGAATTGTTGGCCTTCTTTTGCTCTAGAGAAAGAATCAGGGGGAGAAATGGAGAGGGAAAAGGTCATCAATGGTTTCTAAATTATTGTAACACAAGAGTAAGAAATCCTGATGTGGTATGGCACAGTAGAGTGAGCATATAATACAGTCATGTACTTCACATTTAAAAATCTAAAATAAAATATTTGAATATTTTCACAATAAAGGAATGATAAATATTTGAAGAAGTTTATGTAAATCAAGTTAAATTTGATTTACATATTTCAGAAGGTATACAAAAATCCACATAGTAGGCCATTAAAATGTATTTTTATGCATCAGTTAAAACAAATTAAAATTTTAAAACCTGAATGATATTTAATATTCTAAAAATTAAAATTATTCTTAGAATTTTCTATGGATTGATTTTTGTTTTATCCTAAATTTGTCTGCTGATAACCTAATCCCCAATGTGATCATAATCATTGGTGTGGCTTTTGAGAGGTCATTAGGTTTAGATGAGGTCCCAGTGATAAAATCAGAGTTCTTATGATAAAAGGAAGGTCTTTTCTCTCTCTCTCCCTCTCTCTCTCTCTCTCTCTCTCCCTCCCTCCCTCCCTCCCCCTTCCCTCTCTCTCATGTGAGAATACAGAAGAAAGGTGGTAATTACAAATAAAAAAGAAAACCCTCAGCAGGAATAAGGAACCAAAAGTGCTGGCACCTTGATCTTGTATTTTTCCATCCTCAAAATCTGTAAAATATAAGTGTCCTCAGTTTCATCTGCACAGTATATTTTTGATATTTCAGCCTAACTAATATTGCTTTCACAGGTATTTCATGATACTTCTTTGAAAGTGAAAATATTTATAGACAGAGCACCCCCTACGTTGCTAATGTACTTTCATGATTTCTGTCTTTTGTTTTCTCTCTTGTTCATACATAGCCTTTAAAGTAATCAAGTAATGTGACAAAAAAAATACCAATGCAGTGCATAATCCAGTAGATAGGAATGAATTTCCTGTGTGATTTTAGATTCTTTTAAAGAAAACTGAAATTTGCTGATGCAGCAAAGTGTAATACAAATCACAAAAATTCACCTGTTCTGACTCCTAGATCAGTTATTTTACAAAATTACTCTAGGGTATCAAGGCCTTCTTTTACAGGAAAGTAATTCATATTTGAATCTTTTGGCTATAAGCATAATTGAGTAAAAGGAAAATGTGAATTAGAAGCATGGGCATTTTGTATCATTTAGCTAGATAACTATTAACATATTTTAGTGAATGTCTAAGCAACAGAAGGTCATTCAAAGGCTATGATTTTATAGAATTTGTCTATGAGAACATAGTGTTTTAAAGATAAATGACCTCTGTAAATGTTTGTAGAAAAGACTAATAGTATATATATTGTGTTAGGTGTGATCACTCTGCATCATATTCAATGAACTTAATAAAGCATATATAAATTGCCATTTTAAAAATATTGTGCTTATTCATAAAGTTCTTTAAACTCATTTATACTACCTACACAAGACATATTGTCATTAAGTTGGGGGATCCAGTTGGACACTATTGGATTTAAAAATTGTCTTAAGTTGGTCATGGTGGTACACACCTTTAATTCCGCAGTTCAGGAAATAAGGCAGGAGGATTTCAAGTTCAAAGGCGGCCTCAGCAATTTAGTGAGGCCCTATTCAACTTAGTAAGACCACTATCCCAAAAATATACTGAAGTAAAATGGCTGAGAAAGTGGCTCACTGGTAAGAGCCCCTGCGCTTAATCCCCAGTACCAAAATAGATAGATGATAGATAAATAGATAGATAGATAGATAGATAGATAGATAGATAGATAGATAGATAAGTCTTAAGAAAATTCTATGGACACATAGAGAATAATTGAGGCTATTACAAGGCTACATAACAATTAATAAAATTATTTTTATAATCAAAAGTAGAACTGAATGTGGTGTTGTCTAATTATGTTGAAGCAATCCATCTTTTATCTACTACAGAATATATTAAATGTCTAATTTTATTGTAAAAAAATAATATCACTAGATAAAAAATCTCAATAAACATTTTTGAGAAAAATAAAATGAAAAAATATTATAACATTTAAACTACTAGAGTTCAAATGAAAATATAAAATGTCAATTAAAATGATTTTCCTATATGTATCCTAGAAACAATCAATTGTTTAAAAAAAATCAAAAATGCCATGTTAATAAAAACAATGAATAAAATGTGTAAGATGATGAGATTAGATCATTCCATCATCATGCATGAAACTGTCTTCATTTGAATGAAAAGATTATGTAAGAGGTAACAACTTATTATTGGATAAAAATGAAAGACAGATTTACATTACTCAAATTAATCTTCCCCCAAACTAGGGAGGTAAGTATGGAGGTGTATCTAGAGAAAAAAAAAAGGAAAAAAGAAAATCAGAGATCTTCACTTTGGATTATAATATAAAATTTGTCTCAGAAAAACCCAGTGACATACAGAAAGCCCCCCTGTGCCAGGCCAATAGTCATGGACTGAGTTTCTAGACTGGCCTCTTTGCTAGTTGAGAAGTTTAGGTAAGTTCTGGCCTACATTACCATAGGCTAATAAGAGTTGCCTGAGGTCAGAATAAATTGCATGTCTTCAGATCTCAGTGGCTTGGAATCCAGACTGGCATACCACCAGCTTCAGCAACTAAGGAATTCGAGTCTGATATATAATTTGACATGTTGAACCCAAGCCTAGAAAGCTGCTTAGCCCTGTAATTGCTGTAATGGTCATGAGATTGAAGACTGCAATAGAAAATCTGCCTACATGCATCTATAGGATTACTCTCCATGTCCCATATGAAGCCAAAATGCAAAAGCTAGAAAAAAAAAATCTCTAATCCACAGGCATTGATGCATACCCACAACAATTAGGAATAAGAAGGGAAATATTATAGTATCAATGGGCAAACAAAGATGCCAGTGATTGACCCTAAAGAGATGAAAATATAAGATCTGTCAAAGAATTTATATTTATTTTTAAAAGACTCATCAAATTGTCTAGAAACAGACAGAAACAGAGCAGAAAATTTTTGACAGAGAGACTGAAATAATAAAAAAACAAATTAATAATTCCTGAAGCTAAAAAATATAATGTAGAAAAATAAAAGTACAGTAAAAAAAATATTAGCCAAATTGATCAAGTGGAAGAAATAACCAGTAAAATAAAATAAATTTTTTTTGGAAATGTATAGACAGAGAAGAAAATATAAAATGAAAAGGAATTAAAAAATCCAAGATTTATGGGACAATACCAAAAGAGCAAATATACGAATCACTGCTATTTAAGTGAGAACAGAGAATATTAAATGAAGAGAAAGATTGCTTTTTAAAAGTGCTGTAAATTTTCAAAACTGGTTCAACATATAAATATCCAAGAAGTGGAAATTCAAAGATTTCCCATTTAATTGAATCCAAATAAAACTATCTTGTAAGAAATTATAATCAAACTGTTAAGATTTAAAAAAATCTTAAAATAAGCTAAAGAAAATATGTAAATAACAAAAAATAAAGTTCTGTACCTAGCAATAGAATTCCCAGTAAAAATTTACAGTCAGCAAAAAGGGAGTTGCATGACTTTTTCAAGGTGATGAAGCATAAAACAAACAAACAAATAAAAACACTTAGAAAGAGATTCTGCCTACCAAGGGTGTCTTCCAAAAATGAGGAAATTTAAAAAACTAATTAAATAAAGTTTTCTCAGACTACCAAAGCAGAGGGAGTTCATCACTGCCACAACTGTCTTACAACTATTAAAGGGAGTTTTTCAAGCTGAAAGAGAAGAATTTGAACAAGCAACACAGTAATATTTAGAAGTATAACTCTCACTGGTAAAAGTAAATACACAAAGTAAGAATAATCTAACAATATGATTTTGTTGTGAAAATAACTTATACATGAAGTATAATAGTAAAATAATGATTACAATAATTTTAAGTTACATGGAATATAAAAAGTAAAAACTCTGATAAAATTTAAATGAGATGGCTTTGCTTTTTTCTTTGCATCCAAATTTACTTTTTGTAAGTTCCATTTACAAAACAAAAATCAATAATAGATACACTAAAAATAAAAATTAAAAAATAGCAATTCAAAACATACTACTTGAAAAAAAAAATCACAGCACCACAAAGGAAGACAATAAAAAGAAAGAGCTACCAAAAGTAAAGAATAATTAATAATGGTAGTAGAAAATACCTACATACAAATTACCTTGACTATAAATGGATTAAATTCTAACAATTAAATAATATAGAATGGCTGAATGGATGTATCAATTTTTAAAAAATCCAAAAATCCAAACATATATGCTGCATATAAGAGACCCACTTTACCTGTAAGAAAAAAGATGGAAAGTGAACAGATGGAAAATGATATTCTATGCAAATGTTTAGCAAATTATAGTACAATTATCTATTCTTCTGGCAGAAAAAGTAGATTTTTACATCAAAAGTACAAAAACAAAGAAAAAAGATTTAAATTAAGAAAAGAAAGACAGCAATTATAAGTATATACGCTTTGAGTTTTAAAGTACTTAAATAAGTAAAGTACTATAGACCCTAAGCAACATAGTAAGACTCTCTTAAAAAAAATGGGAAGGGTTAAAATTGTGGCATAGTTGTAAAGCACCCCTGGATTCAAACCCCAGAACCAAAAACAAATAAATAAACTAAATAAATATACTACAGATATAGAGAAATAGACAGACAATATAATAACAACAAGGGACTTTAATACCACTTTCAATGTCCAAGATATTTAGCTGCATACCAAAAAGATAATGCAAATGAATGCTCAAAAATCAGGATAAGGGAGAGAGCTTCTTTGTTCAGAAGAGAGTAATTCAAGCCGGGCACATTAACATAGACCTGTAATCCCAGCTATACAGGTGTAAAAAAGGACAGAGAATTGCAAATTGGATGCCAACCTGGAATACTTAGGAGACCCTATCTCATAGAATAAAAAAAGGAAATGGGCAGGGGGTGTAGCTCAGTGGTAGAGTACTTGCCTATCACATAGAAAGCTAAACTCCCAGTAGGGTAAAAAAGAAAAGAAGTTTTGTGTAAATATTAGTAGTTAATATTTATATGCAAAGTCATTCCAGTCTAGTAAAAACAACATCTTGATTATTCAAAGGCTTTACCAATTTTATTTAAAAATTTATATGAAAAAGCAGATCCATGAAAGAAGAGCCCAAATCAAACTTGCTAATGGATTTTACTCTTTGCTTTATTAAGCAGAAAACATATCTATGTTAATTTTTTAAACAAATTTCATCATTCTGTATATGAATCTTTTATTTTTTAAAAAAGTAATGTCTGAGGAAATATTTAACATTTCTTCTTACTATATATAATTTCATATTTTCAATAACTATACATTATATCTAAGTGATAGTGATATTGGTGTTATTGTGCAAACATATAACATGTAATTTTAATTCACATTAGCTGATTATAGAAAACAATTACTTGTATAGAAATATACATACACACACATGTAATTACACTTTAAATATTCATCACAATACAATGTTAGCATAAAATGAGATAACTACATATAAGTGTTTAATTTTTATATCAATCTTTATGTTTTAAAGTGTAGAAAATTAATCTCATTATAACTACTAAGACTTGGCTTCACAAAGCTTGATATCAAATCTTACAAATAAGCAATTACTTAATAAATTTAATTTTAAAAGTTTAAACTAATATTCATTTATGACTATGGCTCCTATATTTTCAACTTCTACCTTATAAATGAAAGTGATGACTGATTTTGTATGCCAAAATAGGCTGTAGTGAAATTGTTTTCCATGTATCTTACGGATTGATTTTAATTGAAAAACATATTGATTTTCTGTCTACCATGTATTGCATAGTCCCTGACTTTATTTCCATTGACTTAAATTTTTATGGTGGCATAAGGTCAATCACCTTTGATACAATTCTGCAGCCAAAATGTCAGTAAGAGATCAAAAAATAGTGTCCTTTCCACTCTTGAATGTACACACATTCTACAAAATAAGTACCTGAATAAATACAATAGTAACATACATGAAAAATATGGACTAGAAATTAGTATTGTATATATTGTACCTAAGGATTGGAACAAAAATCACCAGGGGACCCCATCTCATGGTTCCCTCTATGGCCCTAATTAGTTCTTTCACTTGATGTTTCTCACCGTTTAGTACTGCCAGTTTCAGACTGTCTTTAGAAATAGTTGATTTTAGCATCAAATACAAAACATTGTAGCCCTTTTTCACTCTAGAAGAATTTACAAAGTTATAATGGTAACACCCATGTAATAATGCAATTGAGGGACACTTGGTCCCAAATTTCTTGGCATTTCAAAGAAAGACTAGAAAGAAAGCAATGAAATCTAGCATAATTAACAAGAGGATAGATTTATTTTTTAACCAATTGTTAAAACCTTAAATGTTTTAATTTTCATTTATTTTCCCAGAAATTATGTAATATCTTACATTGTAAAAAGTCAATTAACTGCTCACAGGACTTCATTTTTCTCTGAAATCACAAAAGGTACCTTAATAGCAATTGAACTGGAAGTTGTTTATCACTAATGAGCTATCAGACTCTTAGTGAATTTAATTTTTAGATTACTAATAATTAATGTCAGTATAATTTGCTAACATAGGACTTACAAGTACACAACACTACTGTTAAAGCCACCATCAATATTTGGGATACACTTAACCTCAAAAACTATTCTTTATTTCTCAGAAATTAAGTATGCAAGTTGGGAAAATTGTTTCACAATGTGATCATCCATCAAACATCATTGTGTACTCCTTCAATATATACAATGTTTAGTTGGCCAATATATCTGATAATTTATTATATCTCCAAAATATTTAAATTAATATTTTTATTTTTACATTCTTTTTGCTAAATTTGGCAACCCCCCCTACTATGGTTGCTACTACTTTTCCAACTACTGTAAATATAGTTAGTTTAATATGTGCCCTATCCTTTTTTTAAAGTATTATATATGAATTACTACAATCTTCATTGAATCTCCATGGGGTGGATGTTATTATTATGACCTTTTGGCCAACAAGAAAAGTAAAGCAAAACAGGTTATATCACATGCAAATGGCTCACAGAGCAAGTGAATGGTATGTCTGTCTTCAAATTCAGTCTTTCTAAATTCAGAGCCCACATTATTATGATCTACAGTTAGAGCCTATAAGATATTTGTCAAGGTTAAAACACAGAATTCCATTCTATAGAAGATGTTTCATTCAAGTGTGATTAGATTCAGTACTATGAGAAACATTGTATGAGCCAGGGAATTTTAGCAGGCTGCCAATATGGAGATTTGATAGGGAATGAAAGAAGATTTGGTAGCCTGGGTGATTAACAGCACAAAGGCAGAGTTGTCTCATTTCCATTAAGAGAAGAAAGCCTATTTTCAAAGAGTTTTTAATCACTTATTTTTTCCTGTTTCTTAAAAAGTTTTAGCTCAAACTAAACATGAATATAAAGCCTCTGTTTTAATCAACCACCTATTGCAATTAAAAGCCAATTGCCAATATATTTCTAGGTAGGGCAGTACTAACATGACACAGATTTCAAGATACTTTTTTTGTATTTGTAGGACAGTTTTATGGTTTCACAGTCACTTCCCCATGTGGAACTTGATGGCATCAGTCTTCAAGAATAACGCTATTGAGGTTGTGTACTACTTGTAATGAATGTGAACTCTAAATTAGGTCATTTCTACAAGAAAGAACTAAGGTGGAAAGATTCATTAACCCAGCCCATAACTCTAAGGAATTAATTAACATAAGTATGTTGAATAAAAGTATATAAATACAGAAAAACATCAAGTCCTCTTGAACACTTTATGGAATATATTGAATGTCCCCTAATGGTGAATTTAGAGTTCATTAGAATTTCATTGTTTTCTGGCTTTTCTTTTTATTTTTTGTACCTGTATTTACTATAGTGACAGCTGTTTCTTGTTGATCTTCCTTTGGCTTATGCTTCTGGATTCACTCCTGGTACATGGTCACACATCCCTAGTTTTCAGGAAGCTTAATTCCTGATCTCTGGCATCAGCCTCCACATTAATTCAGATCCTGCTATAGGTTCCCAGCAGGGCTTCATTCTCCATCATTTCAAATCAGCTTATATCTATTCAGACGAGTCATTCCAGTCAATTACCCAGTTATAGACATGGAATCTACTCCTGGTTGGCCCCGTGGATTATAGCACATGCAAATCCTCTTCTAGTCAAAATCCAAATTCAGAGTTCTGCTTTCACTCCAGGACTGGATTTTTGCCCTAACAACCATCTGTATGACTGAGACCTTAACATTCTTTCTAGTGCCTTGTAGTTCTGTGACAGATAGTTAATACATTACAATGTCTCAGATAAACAGACTGGAACACCTGAACTAATTCTACCATATCCAATTTCAAAGAATTATAATTATTTAGATATCAACAGAGGCGCAAAGAAATTTTGTAACACCATTAAATAATAGAAATTTGACCCTTCATTATGTCTCTTAATTATCCTCATTCTCATATTTCAAAAAAGGGTTACAATCAAATCATCGTATCTCTAGCCAAAATTTATTCCCCCAGTAATCTGTCTTTTATTGCATTTAAATATAAGGAAGCTTAATAAGTGTTTTCTTTCAGGCATTTATTTCCACCTCATTTCTTCTTCTCATACTTTATTGTCTTTGTCTTTTTTCTTTTATTTTTAAAGTTCTGGTGCAAAATTTTAAGGATAATGTTCAAAATGTACATTTATGTTTAATCCTTAAGTATAGAGAAAAATGCTACCTTTAAATAAAATAACATTTTCTTATTTTTTTTATTATCAAGGAATACATTTTCCCCCAGCTTTATTGCTTTTTTTCATGTTTTTTTTCCCTCCAATTTTAACCTTACTGATGATGTTTACAGTAGATTTTGAATAATTTAACAACTTTTCTTACTCAGTTCCCCTATGGTTTGCTTTATAGACTACTCCATATTCCACAGTTTTGATAAACATGTTCATGAACTGCCTATGTTTATACTGAGAGTTGCCATTTTAGAACTTAATTGCTTTAAAGATTTTTCACTGTTGTCCAAATAAACATGTTATTTACCACCTTCATTCAAACACATAATGAAATTTATTATACAGAATGCCCAGAAAGAGACATTTTCTGAAATATTGGGAATGACCTCTTCTTTCCATGTAGGTCCTGAATCACATAAACCAGATATTGCTGAAATCTGAGAGATGTGTAATTTCATTCTGTTTGCTTTGCTATGAAATATAGAACCACTGGTGTCATGAAATCGAAGAAGGATAAAAATGAAGGTCTTAACTGATAGAAGCATGTGCAGTTTATATTAGATTAAGAGGGATGGAAACAGATCTGTAGCTTTTGAAGTACATGAAAAACTACAGTAGCACTGCAGATCCTGGCAGGTCAGGGGTGTAAATGGAAATAAATACTTTAGGGACAGACTGTTCAAGACTCATATTGAGAACCTGTGTGTCGCATATTTCCAGAAAATCAATTTATTTTCAGTAACTTGGGAGTGCTATGGTTTATGAAATATAGTTATAGTTCAACTGTCAGCACAAAGCAAGATTTCAAAGTGAGTTCACCAATGTTGTTTTGTTCCTTTTGGAGAAAAACACTAGATATTTTACTTTACTGTGCACTTTTTCGTTTTTCACCTAAATGTGCCTGAGAAAGTGTCTGAGTTGATATGTTAATTTCTATACAAATTAAAATAATTTGGGTCCATATGTGAACTTGTTCATATGATTGATATGAGTCATCAGTGAACGTGTCAAACTGAATACAATATTTTGACAAAGCAAGCTAAAAACAATTTATTATTTGTCATTGACTAATAAACCAAAGTAAAACTGCCTATGGAGCATATCAACCTGCAGATACCTTGGAGTGTAGTAAACAAATAGTAACTTTCCATTATAGATTGATATCCCCTTGAAGTAAGTTAAAGTCAAGTTATAGATATCATGACATGTCTCCTTCAATTCTTAATAAGCACAGTGGCAATGGGAAACATTTGTCAAGCTCTTTTAATTGTAATGTTGAAAAAAATCCAGTTCCTAGAATTATGTATAGTATTCTTTTTAATAATGATTAAACGAGTGTCAGAGTCTCATTAAATCAAGCTTCTATTTATTATTTCATCACTTTTCATTCTGAGAATGTATCTTTATAAATTGCTTGAATGTGTGCAGAATCTTATAACTGATGAAGCCCATTTCAAGAAAAATCACTTTTCTATGAATAATAGAACTTGGATTTACATTTCACCTAGGGGTGTCTGAATACATTTGTTTTTTCCTGCACCTGGAATAACACTAATCAAATAAACTCTTACTGACATCTCAAGGTCTAGGTACAATACAAGACATGTTCATTTTTTTTAAACTTTTGGACTTTGGGGGAAATAAAAACATAAATTAATATATAGGAATGATGTTGTAGATGAACAGAAACATTGTGTCTTTTATAAAGTGCAATTTTTACCTATATACTCTTCTTGAAAAATCTTTCTTGCCACAAAAATTATCTTATTCTGTAATAAATAAAGGCAGATTTTATCTGAGGTAGAAAATATCTTTGCTAAGTTCGTGAACAGTGGCAGTCATGTATTTGAAAGCCTTTAACCTTGTTCTCAAGCAGATCTTGGCCAGAAAACAGCACTGCATATTTCATACCTTCTGTTGCCACAAAAAGTTTATGTTGCTCTGTAGACCTTATTCCAAACATAGAATATAACAACAGATTTAATCATGAAAAGAGAGAAAGACAGCAACGGAATCCTGAAGTGCGGTGAGGAGAAGTGAGAGTATCATATATTGCTCAGAAAATATTTAATATTTAAAATATTTAATCTCACATTGAATATAGATTGAATTACACGTACTTTTATAGGGCTTATTAGACAAAATGAAACCAAAGAGTGTATATATACTTTTTCAAAGGACAGAAATCTGGGCAATCATAAATGTCTTTTTTTTTTTTTGATGGTGCCAGCAAGTCTCTAGACCACTGTTTCCTAGTCAGCTGATAAAGGATACATGCTGTTGGCACATGCCTCTTTCTCTGATGGCTCAGAGGTAACATAAAATGCACTCAACTGAGGGACTGGTGATAACCATCCCTCAATAGTTTCGCTATGAGTAAAATGGGCAACAATAATAAAAATTAAGAAATCCTCTCTATTTTTCAGAATACTACATTCTGTTCTCTGATGTTGTAGGATTTGTAGATGTCAGAGGTATTTTATTTTATTTTATTTTTTTATTTCTAAAGAGTAATTTCCCCAAATATGATGGTCTGTGTCAAAGGGAAATGGACCAACAGCAGTGGGCAATGTCATTGTTATATCCATCCTATGTATTAGAAATTGTATTTTTACCATTAATGAGTTCTAACATATTTTAATAATTTATTAGCCCTTATTTCTTTCACTTCCTTCCTTCTCTCCCTCTCTCTCGTCTGCTTCTTTCTTTCTTTCAATTACATTCAGGTCATAATCCTTTAGAGGCCTGGGGGCAGAAAAGAGGTTCACTTACATTGCAGTTTGTCCATTCTTTTTCTATGGACATCTTCACCTGTAATCTCTATTACATCTGATCAGTTCTCATCTCTGCAGATCATTTGTGCTACCAGTCCCACAACATGGAACTTTGTTTTGGATTCACTGATACAGCAACCAACCTCAGTCCTCCATACTGTTCTACTCTGCAAGTTCTGTAGCAGCAGGATGTACCTGGCTTTCTGAAATCTCCAGTTTGTTCATCTGCACCAAAGCCAATGAGCAGTATTTCCTAAGTGTTTAATTCCAAGTTCTCTCCATATTGCATGTGGTTTATATTCATGAAATTTTTTTGTTTGATACTCTTTGAGATTCCCTGATTGAAAGCTCATATCTATAGTGGGAATTCATTGACAGAATCATACAATCTGAACTCTTTAAGCAGAAGGGCAGATGTACAGTGAGTAATTTTAGCAAGACACACTGCTACATTTAATGTTGACTGATTTTATTAGGAAAGGAATAAAACTGTATTAGATAGGCAAATAAAAACATATACAATTTCCACCTCTTTGGCTAGCTGACATGTATTCATGTACTTCTCTTATAAAAAATACACTCAGGAACTCTCCAAAGGAAAACCTAAAATCATAGGTGATTAAAACATTGAGACTGTGGACCAAGCCCTACAGGGAATGTAGATCATTTTTCATTGATCTAATATGATTCCTTAAGAACTTCCAGTTTAAAATCACTGAGAGACATGTTATTTCTTAAAAAAAGTATACAGTGAAGAAAAAGAGTAATTTTATTAAAGTTGCATTCTGATAAGAAGATAAAAAGAAGCTGAAGTAATCACTAATTTCATGACACATACATTCCTCTGGCTAGAAATCATCCAGTAAATGGAGAATATTAGTCCATCTGGCTATTATAGCTCATTTCCTATGGAGAATTTCCATGGCCATTTTTACTCCATATTTTATGGGTTTACCATCTAGAAAAAAATCATTCATGCTCATTATCCACATTTAAAACAATTAGGGAGACTCCCTTTCCTGGGATGCACAGTGTTTGTGCAAGATGTTATTTATGACATTTCTTATCTTCCTATTTGACTACCTCTATCAAGTAACTTTCATCTTCATGGATCAAGGATAGTTGCTCTATACCCAAGAATTGAAGGCAAAAAGAAAACAAGGCCAATGAATCATGAAAGACCCCTCTTTCTGATATTTTGCACATTCATTTGTGAAGGACAGCCATAAACAAAGACTTCCATCATAAATACATTGAACAGAATTCTGTCACATGAACATTAGTATATACTTGGGAATATATACCATATGGGCTTCTTATGAATAAAAACAGGAAAGTGATAGAGAGAGACATCTATCAACATTAGCTACTCTTCTCAAATTTTCAAATGGAGCACACACACTTCCTTTTAATATCTCTAAGATGAGAGAGAGGGAGAGAGAAATAGAGAGTGCACACAAAAAATCTTGACAATAAACACAAAACATTTCTCCATTGACTAGATTTTACAGTAATTGCTAGTGATAATGTGAAGCAATTGTGGTGTTAGGTTCTGATATAAACTATACAATCTGTCTAAAACCAAGCTGTTTGTTTAAGGCTGTACAGAAAGTAGAGTTACCAACACCAAGCAGAGTTCAATATCTAGTATTCATGAATTTTGAGAACAAAAAATCACATTTGTTTGAACAAGATCCATGAACAAAACCAAAAGCAGAAAAAAACTGGTGGAACAAAAGAATTATTTTGTCGTGATTGTAAATAACCATAAAACCATTCCCAGAAATATGTAGAAAAAAATTACAAACAAGAAAGATAAGATTTTACACTGAATTATGGGGCTGTAAAGCAAAATTGCATCAAAGTTAAATAGACAAGGAAGTTTTAATTTGAGACTTTTGCCAAAGTGCAGAGGGCAGAACTCAGATCTCAGTTACCCTGAAACAAAGGACTGGGAAGATTCAAAGAGCTGGGGTTAAAGCATCATAGACCTGTTTGTTAATTAGATTTACTCAAAATAAAAGAAAAAATTATCATATCCTCAAAACAAAACATAATCGCATAAGGTGGTAAATTTGCTAGATACCCACTTAAATTGGTCTCTAAACGTCTTGCAGACACTGGGAGAGAAGGGCTCTATCTTTATTTATGACTGCATTGCAGAGGCATCACTTCAAGTTTCTTGGGAAAGACATTCCTGCTTGTGAATCTGGCCAGAGGCTTTTAAACAGATTACATCTGTAAGGGTTTCACAGAATTTGTGATTATAAGTTTTCTAGAACAAGTCTTTCAGAAAATGAAGCTCTAGGTTCAGGAATAAGCTTGTATGGATTTTTTTTTTTACTGAAAAGAGCATTTTGAAGATAAAAGTCAGAGGGACAGAAAAACAAAACAATTACATTCATTCAACGAATTCCAGAAAGAGGCAAACTCATATTCAAGGAAGCAATATAAAAAAGTAAAAAAACAATCTTTAAATAAACATATTTGAAGTATCAGAAAACATTTAGAAAAGTATGCTGGTCCTGGAAAATAAAGCAAATTGTTTAGAGGTAAGATAGAAATATTGAAAATGAAAATATACCTGGTATTACATGGAGAGTCAAAAGAATGGACCAGGAATTTCTGAAAAACCTATTTGATTTAGAAAATATCTCTGAAGAAATAGGACAGAATTTGGAAAAGATTAATAATGAAATATAATATGTGTGAAAAGGGTTTAGGGATGTGAACAATTAATCATGAAGTGAAAGCCTACATAGAATAGCAAGGTAAGGTGATAAATTTTCTAAGAAAAAATGGTAGTTATTATCCAACACAGAGGTCAGTAATGAATCTATAGATTGAAAACCCCCACTAATGGAACACATAGGAAGGAAAAAAATATCAAGTCTAAATATCATGGCATAAATGCAAGATATACATAAAGAAAAACTTTCCAATGATAATAGAGAAAAGGCAGATAGCCTGCAGTACAAAGACAATTACATCCACATCATTCCCTTAATAGGAGCAATGCAGAACAAAGGAAAATGGAATAAAGCAATCTAAATGTGGAAGAAAAGTTCATCTAAGAATGTGGCATGTAACTTTTTTTCAAAGCCTGTATGTTATTTATTAGTTCATTTTAGTTATACATATTATTGTGGGCTATATTGACATAATAATACAATTATGGTCTAACCTCTGCCTTTAAAAATGTATGTCTAACTACCTATTTTTAGGATGTAGCAATCCTATTATCTGTCCTATATTTCCTGGGATGTTAGGAAATCAATCCTTCAACTCCAGGTGATGGAAATCAAATTATCTAAGGCAATCATATGAGAGTCACTTTTCAAAGGATTGTATTAACTATGAGCCTATTATGTAATTTTCATTCATGTTTCATGATTGGAGGTCATCTATGAGTGTTCCAGAACTATTTATTACTCTTAAAAAGCTAAATCAAAGTCTCAATTCCTATTTTAGAATAGTTGTTGATGGGTAAGGATATGTTCCTTGAGGCACTTACAGAAATTTCTTGAAGATAAAGGAAGACACAATCCCAACATCAACCCTATGCCATTATGGAAGGAACATGAAGCAATACTGGTTATTTTTAAAAATCTTCACTGACTATTCAACTTGGAAATTGAATATTCACTGATTATTCAAACTTGGAAATTCCCTGAGAGTAAGTTTGTTTAATAACCATTCTACCTATTGAAGCAATCATTAGTTTTCATTTGTATGCTTCTTAAAGAGCCTAAATCATACAAATAAGTAGAGTTAAAATTTAAGGACTCACAGTAAATCAATTGCTTCATCAAGAAAATAGAAAAATTTAAAAATTATGGTGAGAACATTCATGTAAGTTGAGCTAAAATAAATGCAATAAAAATATCTGCAATAATGTCCAGCTTATTATGATAATTATCTCAATTGACTGGATTTAAATCTTGGTCTCTGACAATCTTTTATTAGTATTTTGTAGAATAAATATATGGTGTTTTTAAGATCAAAATCTTATATTAAAAAAAACATGAATGGGCTTATTATTAAATAGCATTTTTAGAGTTAATGGTGGAAAATATTTCAAATTATAATGATAAATCATAGATGGTATTGTTATCTTAATATTTACCCAAGTCACCTAAATCATTGCCTGAGGTTTCCTTATATTTTGAAAATTGCTGTACAACTTTCTTGCCTTTTCCAAACTTTTTGTTAGTATATAATTTCATGATTATTATTTTTAAGATGAATAAAACACTCATAGAAGAAAAAAATATTTACTCAGCAAAATATCTCAGCAACTCTCAGTAGAATTTTGAAAAACAACATTGCATTTTCCAAAATAAAGATAAAAATATGCCTTTAATAAGGACTGCCAATGTTCCCACAAAAGGAATAATTTTCTTCCCAATTTTATCTTCATCTCTTTGGAAGCCTTCTGTTTAGTTACAATTTTAAACACATCTTTCAAAATACCATTGCCAACAAGCTGATATAAATTTAGCATTCATTTAGTTAACCTTTCTTTCTTTTTTTTTTAAAGAGAGAGTGGGGGAGGGAGAAAGAGAGAGAGAGAGAATTTTTTAATATTTATATTTTGGTTCTCGGCGGACACAGCATCTTTGTTTGTATGTGGGGCTGAGGATCGAACCCGGGCCGCACGCATGCCAGGTGAGCGCACTACCGCTTGAGCCACATCCCCAGCCCCTAGTTAACCTTTCTTTAATAAGAATTTTATTTGAAGTTCTGTGTTTCTATCTATTCTTGTTCTCTTCATATAAAATGTAAAAGCTTTCAAAAAGTTTTCTTTTGAATGTAGAGAGCTGCATTTCCATTTGTATGAAAGGAATTGAAAATATAGATGACATCAGTTACAATGAAGGTCATACTAAAAGGGTGTTTTAATGTAGGAGTTGGGCCTTGCTGGGAAAACTACACCAAATTGATAGATAAAAGAAGGACATGAACAGCCCTTCCCTGGGCCCATTGACAATTGACAACAGCATATTCCTGTCTAAGAGGAGCCCACACAGACTATGTTAATGCAGACAGAGGGGCAAGACACCATAATCAGATGCAGTAGGTGGAAACAAATATGCTTGAAAAGTGTGAATTTATTTAAAACGACAGACAACTCAAGTTACACTTTTTTAGAAAAGTGCATATTTTAAAAAAATCATTTCAAGACAAACCAATTACCATATTCTGTGAGGTTTAGAATTCATCATAAAATGAAAATGTGTTAAAAACTGTCAATTACTTTTTCTACTGGTAATATTTTTGAATGATTGCTTTTGGATTCTATCAATTAATTTTTAGTTTTTCTTTTTAATTATTTCAAATAAATAACTTACATGGGAAATATGGGATGGAGAAATTAATCATACCCAAGTATGCAAAGTGTTACAAGCTATAGTGCTGTAAGTTAATGCTGTCAAAGAGGAGAGGTAATTTATAAGTATATATTTAATATGTGTATAATGTGAATGCATTAGTTTCTCAATGCTGCTGTAACAAGATACCATAAACTTAAAGGCTTAAAACAGCACAGACTTATTGACTTATAGTTCCAAGTATCAGAAATATGAATTAGAATTTTAACAGACTCCAATGAAGATGTCATTTGGGTTGTGGTTGGTCTGGGGATCTCAGGAAACTATGGTTTTCCTCTCCCTTTTCAGAGGCTGGTATTTTCATTCCTTGGCTGTAGTTCCATACACTCTGACTTCTACTTCTCTCTTTACTCTATCTCATCACCATCTCTCTACTTTAGATCCTCCTTCTACCTTTTACAAAGATTCTTCTTATTAGGTTAGGTTCTTGTAGATAATAGAAAGTAATCTTCCCAACTTCTCATTTTTTCATTAAATCTTTTCTACAATGAACTTTTTGCTAGGTAAGGTAACATAATCACTGGTTCCAGGGACAAGAACATAGACAACTTCAGTTTGGTGATGTGAGCTTGTCTGCCAAGGTGAACTATGTGGTACCACATCAAATACCTAAAAATTACCCTTGCTTTTTAATACTAGAATATCTCATTTTCTCACTTAAAATAGTTCATCATTCCATGAGTTCTAGTGTCCACATGTATAGAAAAGTGTATATCACTATTAAAATATTCTTCTAACAAAATTGTAGTGTCAAATATTGTAAGTAAATAAATAAAATACCTTAGTAATATTTTGAGATTGTATGCAGATTTTAAATATTAGACAAATCTTCAGGGATAAGTCTATGATGTCCTAAAAAATGTGGTTAATATGAAATCTCTTCTTAGCTTTAAAAAGCCACTTAGGCAAGATTTACACACTAGTAATACTGTGTACTTCAATTTCTCTTTCACATACAAACCTACACACACACGCGCGCACACACACACACCCACACACACTTGCACATAAAATTATGTTATAAAATCCTATTTTTTACTTTATAAATGTGTCACTTTCATACAAAACATGAAATTATAGTGAAAAATCACATTCATTTAAAGAACATTTTTTAATATTATTTAATATTAAATCCATGTTCACATGGATTTGCTTTATTTTTAGTGTGTATTTAAAAAAATTATGCCAGTACTATCAGACCTTAAATACTTAAATTTTGGGCCATACTTTTCTACATATATTTAAAAGGAATATGATACTACTATGCACTCAAAAACTAGACAAATCATGCTTAATTAAATTATATTCTATTAATTATTTATATCTCTCATTAATATGAATGTGATGAATATAATTGCACTTTTTTTCTATCTAAGAATTATTTTATGGATGTGAAATTAGAAATAAATTCTTAAAAATGTTTTTTTTTAACAGGAGTTAATTGAAATTTATTAGTGGAATAACATAACCTGCCTGAATATATTATAGATAATTAAATAACATAAGAGAAATTATACAGTTATGGAAGATGAAAGCTAAAAACATGATATAAGTGCTTGTATTTTAGTTTGTTTTTATTGTTTTCTTATTAGTTTTCTAAAATTATATCATGATGTGTTTGTGATTTTTGAACATATCAAGAAAATATGAGGTTCAGAAATTATATGGAAAAAGAAAATGAAGATTAAATGCATATATATATATATATATATATATATATATATATATATATATATATATATATATAATTAGTATTGGGCAGTAATTGTCATTGACTTGGCTAAATAGTCTAATTTCAGCTATCATGAAAGAAAAGGTAACTGTGAATAAATGGATATGTTTATTTGCTTAAGTGTAGTACTTATTATGCATATCAAAATACTTTGCTATGCATCTCAAACATGTACAGTTTTTATGGATGAGATCTTTAAAAGGATAGAAATTCAGAGAATAGTTCTCAATATCCCAAATGGCAAATTTTTTATCTGCTGTGTATTTAAATTGGAGTGATGATGTATACAAATTATATAAACTCATGTTCATGGTCATGAATATCTACCATATGTTTACTTAATGCCATCTTTTATTTTGTTCTTGTTTTTTTTTGTTGTTGTTGTTTTTGGCACCAGGGATTGATCCTAGGGACAATTAACTACTGAGTCACATCCCTAGCTCTATTTATGTATTGACTGGGCCTCCTAAGTTACTGAAGCTGACTTTGAACTCGGGATTTTTCTGTCTCCTGGGCCACTGGGATCACAGGTATGGGCCACCACGCCTGGCTCATCCTTTATTTTTACGAACTTGCTACATTTTACTTGAGACTGATAGTTTCTGCTGAAAGACTTAATAAAGAAGGGCAGCCCTAAAGCAAATGCTCATGCACACACACAATGATAAATGATCAAAGTGTCAACATGAACAATAGTACTCATCACCACAAATACCACCACAAATACCATATAATATGAATATACTGATTTTTCATATCTACTCAAACAGAAAAGGCATAAAACACACACAGTTCTCTCAGTTACCCAGAAAATTATCTGTGACTCACAGTGATTGAACAAGCTCTTTCTTCAAAGATCAAGTATTTACTCTCAAACCAAAAGTTTTCCAGTATACATTAAAATAATAAACAGAAACAATACAATAGAGACATATAATTTTATAGACTCTCCTGGTTATTAACTTGGAAATAAATGTAGATATTGCACAAAATCCTACTCTTCCCATGTTCATCATTAATGCAAATTTCTACAACTATGTGACTTGGTTATAAAAGTGTCCCTCCCTTTATTTATAGAGATAATAGTTGGAACATCCAAGATAAAGTACATTTGAAATATTACTAAAGGGGGGGGGGAAACTGTGATATATCTAGAATGAGAAAGAATCTTTAAAGGATAGGTAAACTTAGAGGAAAATCTCTCACCAAGTACACTATTTTGCATAAAAATAGCTTCAATGAAAACAAAATAATTGATAGTTAACCATGTGGCATTTTAAATAAATAAAACAAGGAAAATATTTTTCACAATGTAGAGAAGATTTGACATATATGTCATACACTAACTCTAAAGTAAATGAAAGTGAAATGTTTAACAATGAATGGAACAATTTTAGAATTTGGGTCCCTTATGAAAATTGGCCATACCTCTGTGGAAACAATAATGTTTTTTTTTCTTAAAATAAATAATAATTAAAATAACATATGGAAAATTTATTTCATCTTCTTCAGTTTTTACTTTCCATTCTTTATCTTTCCACATCCATGTTTATATTTGTAACATACATCTTCTTTGGCCCTAATTAACTGTTGATTTTCATTATTGTTCAATAGTTGTTATTTAGCTCTATGGTAGAAAATAATGACTACAGTATAAAGTTTTAAAATAGAATATTTAAATCTATGTGAAGTTTTAATAATGTGTGATACAATAGAAATTGAGTATGCACATGTTAAAAAAAAAAAAAAAAAAACAACATGTTATTTTGTCCTTACAATTGTTTCCAATTTTATTCCTCCTTCAGACTTCCATAGCAGACATAGCAAACTAACACTCATTTTTTCCCGTTTATATTGTATTTATATTTGGACATGTGTAAGAGAAATCAATAAGGTGATGTATTAGAGTCATTTAGAAAAGAATTTTATATATTTTGATAGTTAAACAAAACAAAAGAACAACAACAGAAAACAGGTTTTGTTGTCCCTACACTTGTCTGTATGAGTTTTCAGATAAAACTGCAATGGGCATCTCGAAATTAGGATTTAAAAATCATAAACAAAATCCTGAAATAACTTCAGAATTAAATTGTGCCAACAATCTGACAGACTATCCATATCTTTTTAAATAGACAAAATAAAACCTTTAGTATTTTATTCTGAGATATATATATATATATACACACACACACATACATATATATTTTAAAATTTTATTTATAATCAGATTATGTGATTGCAGTTACATATTTGTGCAACATATTCCTATGTTGTAATGTATTTTATAAATATATATCATATATTGTTGCTTCTATATGAACAAAATAAAATCAATAAAATCTGTTAATAGGAGTGAAAACAGTCTTAGAAATGTTCAATTTGATGGGTAAAAAACCCCACTATCCTCACAATAAGTAGAACAGTCCATTATTTTCAGTTATAATGAATACTTGTAAAAAATTTGCTGTAATATGCTTCGTATAACTCTCCATGTTTGATATTCTATCAATGAAATAGAACATGCAATGTCTTGTCTAAAATTATGAGCCTTATTTGTATCTAGATTTTGCTAAATGGATAGAGAAATTCTTGTTGACAGTTCAGTCATTTTTCATTGCACATCATAGATAAGTGAAAGATATAATTGTGAAATTTATATTTTAAAAAATCATGGAATAATCCACTCCAATTTTCATATTTATTATTCTTTTTCAAGGACTGGCCTAGGCATAATCACATGAATACTTTGGAATCAAAAGTAATGTGGAATGTCTGTGCACTATCCTATGTGAGAAATGTTCATTCTGAAAAATGGTAGGAGTTATGAGACATGTAATTCTCCCTGCCCTTCCCCTGCTTTGGGGGAGCTCTCCAACCAGGATATCAACCTTAGATTTATGGTAGCTATTTCAAAATCATGAGAGAAATTCTTAGGAATAGATTAATTTTTCAAGGATCGCTTAAAGGCCTACCTCTTGGAGGAGGAATCAGGGACCCTTTCACTACCAACCACTCATTAGGGAATCACAAAACCAGACTCAACTGTTCCTCAAGCAGAGAGTTTATTTTCTAAATTTTAATCAAGCTAGTGTTATTCACAGTTTCTTTTACTGTAGACAGAAATAATCCTTTCTCATACATGTTTTATTTATTCATTTATTTGTCTTCATTTTTATTTCTCCTATAATACAATAAGCTTAAACATTAGTAACAGAAACTTTAGAACGAGTATGATACTATTTTTATATTTCCTCAGTCATGTGATTCCTAATATAAATGCTCTGTGAAAGTATACGTTGGTGATTTTAAAATAAAAATTCACTCATGAATTCATGATTTCATTTAATCTTATCTGATTTATTCTGTTTTATAACATACATAAACTCCAAGTACATATAGTCATTGTAGACTATTCTGATTCTTGCATACTGCTACATGCTAAGAAATGTAGTTTTAATTGAAATATCATTTTAAAAACTATTTTTCGAGGAGTTTCTGATGAATAGCAAAACTGAACAGACAGTACAGCATTCCTGTATACCTCTGGCATCCACACCTGCAAAACATCTCTCAAAATCTACATTCCTCCCAAAAGTTGTACATTTGTTACTATTAATGAACCTATGTTTATTGTCACATTACATCATTATCATTCAGTCTATAGTTTAACATTGGCACTCACTCTTGGTGTTGTATATCCAATGGGTTTTGATAAACACATATTGATATGTAACCATCATTGTAGCACAGAAAATAGATTCACTAACCTAAAAATCCTCTGCTTATTCATGCTTATTTCCCTTCTAACCCCAGGCAAATATTTATTTAGTTTTACTGTTTCTGTTATTTCGCCTTTTCTAGAAGGTCATACACTTGGAATTATATAGTATATAATCTTTTCAAATGGACTTCCTACTCTCAGTAATTTACATTTAAGTTTCCTCCAGAATTTCATGATGTTATGCATCATATCTTTTAGTGCTCAAGAATATTTCATTTTTTGGATGTAACACAGTTTATTTGTTCATTCTTCTACTGAAGGACATCTTGGTTGTTTCTGCCTTTAGAATTACTAAGCTTCGATAAACATCCTTGTCAAGATTTGACATAAACAGAACCCTTGAATTTATTTGGGTAAATTTCAAAAGACATAACTGCCGGGATATGCTTAGCCTTGTAATAAACTGCCCAACTGTTTTCCAAAGGAACTGTAGTACTTTGCATTCTAACCAGTAAAGAATGAAAGTCCTGTTGCTCCACATTCTTGTCATCAGTAGATGATGTTTTGTTTTGCATTTTTGGATATTCTGCTAAATACATAGTGGTATATGTTGCTTCAATTTGTGTTTCCCTAATGACATAGACTATTCAACATTTTTCCATGTATTTATGGCCATCTGCTTGTCATTTTTGGTGAATTGTTTGTTGTAGTTTTTTTTCCATTTTTATTAGAGTTGTTTCCTATTGTTGAATTGTGGGAGTTCTTTATATATTTATGATAGAAGGAAGTCATTTATGAAATCTGTCTTTTGAAAATATTTCATCTAAATGTAGATTTTCTTTTTCTCATTTTCTAAATATTGTCTTTTGAAGAGCAGCAGGTTTTTTGGCAATTTTTCTTTTTTTCCTCCTTTTTTCTTATTCATTGAGCATGTCTTCAGTGTTTTATTTTAAATGTCACCATAGCCATGGTCTCTTGGATTTCTCCTCTATTATCTTCTAGTTGTTGTTATATGTTTTTATTGTGTGTGTGTGTGTGTGTGTGTGTGTGTGTGTGTGTTTGTGTATGTGTGTGTGTGTTTCACATTTAGGTCTATTATACATTTGGAAATATTTATCTGAGGGTATATTCTTGCCAAGATTTACTTTTTACATATGTATGTCCAAGTATTACAGCATTATTTACTGACAAGATTGTCATTCTTCCTTGTATGTCTTTAAACCCTTTGTCAATGATTAACTGGTTATGTTAGTGTGTGCCTATTTTTAAGCTATTATACAATTTTTAATGAATTTCTATAATCTGTCTACTATTTTAAAAAGTGTGATCATTTTTATTTAATACTAATTTTCATTTATTAATTATGGAATTATAATATGTGTTGTATGAAATATTTATAACATTTACAATTTATAAAAAAAATTTTGTTATAACTTCTACATTGAAATTTTCAAATTGTTGCTTCTCAAAGTTGTACAAAATACACAGTTTTATTTATTCTTGTTGCTAAACTCCATGTAAACATCGGTAGTTAAAATACCATTAATATTATAACTATTTAGCAAGAGTAAAATCAAATTCATTGCTTGTATATTAATGTGGTACAAAATTCAGCATTTGGGGCAAAATTCTGAAAAAGAAATAGAAAAAGGGGGAATTTTATAAATAGTTGACCACATGCTCAAGAAATTCTGTGTTAAGAATAAAACAATACACTTCATCATAACAAAAAATAATTGGGGCAGATGGAATGACATAGTGAAAAGAAATAGCTATATGAAAAACAAATTGATAGAAGGATCACACTTCTCTTTCTCTCCTAATTATTAACCCATTCATATAGTTTTGCTTATGAAAATAATTAACAAATATATCATGACTTGAATTTTCTATTTCATCAGAAATGTGTAGCAATTATCTATTAAAAGAAGGAGAAATTAATGTAATTCAAATACGCAGATGTAAAGTTTATTAGAATTAATACATCTCATTTTAGATGGAAAAGGGATGGGGAACAGAAAAATATATGAATGTATAAACAAGCATATTAACACAATTACAATGAAATACTATATTATAATTCATGTTTATATTATTGGTTAGATGATGAAATATATTTTGTATAAAAACAATTAAGAAAGATAGTTATATAAAAATGAATTGAATGCAGTTTTAGAACCAGGGATATGATATAAAACTTAAAAAAAAAGTTTCAGCCAAGATAAAATATAAATTCAGTTTTTTTTATTTCTGTTACATACAGTATACCTCTACTTCTAGTACTTTATTTTCAATTACTAATTTTTAATAAAAATTTTAATTTGTCTCCTTTGAAAAAATGATTACTATAAATTTAATATGATCTTAAGTAGAAAATATTTAAAAGACTACACTTTCTTATAAGCCCAGGAATTTTTCCTAAAATCTTTATATTTTAATGAAAGTTGATGAAACAACTATTTATTCATGATGAACTTATTGTACAACAAATTTTGAAATGCCTACTACAAGAACTCTAGTAGTCTTATAAATGATGAGCAGATTAGAATTATTTAATTTAATCCATGTTTTAATGATTCTTATTTGATTACTTAAATTATGGAACTATAAGTGGGGGTGATAATTAATTAGGGTATTCAAAGCCATATATATATGTCAAGCAACTCTATTGAGGAGAGTGGCAGAAGGAGATATTTTCTATTTCTCCTGGTCAGTCACATAAAATTTAGGGGAAAACTCCAGTTTCTTTCTTGCCACATGCTCAATTGGGGCCAGATTTTGTGGTCAGAGTCCAGCCTGGGTCATATACATTCACATGGTTGGAATGACAGTGCTTTTCCTGGCTGAAGAAATTTCTCAAAAAACATTGTGGAGAGTGAGTCTGTTTATCAGATAAAAAGATAACTACACAATACATTGCATATCAGTTAAAGAGTTTTGTTTTTATCTTAATATTAATATTCAGTTCATCTCATTTTATGAAATATATCATTAAGGTGCTGAATGCCTTGAGATGAGATTTTTGTATAACTAAGAAACATTAAAAAGAATGAATAGATGAAAAATGACAGAAATCACCCAAAATGACATTGAAACTCTGTATTCTGACAGTCTTAATTTCTTACAAATTATTCTAAGCCACATTTTTTTCTTTGCTATCACTGTATTTATACACTATTATGTTGTAAAAAGCTAGAAAAAGTTGTAAAACAAAAGACTATTTAATTTTTGCACTGACAAAAATCCAAAGGAAGCTCTCACATTGCCTTCTCATGAAATTTGCTTCTCAGGCAATATTTTTAAGATTGGCACTTTTTTTTTTCCTTTTTAACATGCTTGCGGCAATCATTTCATTTGAATATGTTTCAGATAACAGAAGATACTATAAAACAGATTGTATTTTTCACACTTTTGGCTACATATACATATGAATATCTTACTTCTTCCTAAAATAAAACCCCATCCTTCTCTAGTATCTTTAAGATTCTGTAGTGTATTACCATTTCATAGCAAGGAAGTTCATTTCAAGATTAAATACTGCACTTAAAACACTAGAAAAGTCATGAAAAATGTAACGCAGTCTTAAATTTTAAACATATTTCTATAAATGAATGTGGTTATGAGCACATTGCATTTACAAGCTTGCAGCACAACTTCAGTTATTTTAAATATATTAGAATGTATTTAAATTACAGTGTTTCATTGTTTTGAATATGAACCTATTATATAAAGGGAAATAAGGTAACCTTAGTACTTTTGTTACTGTAAAAGTCTTCTAAATGTAACCACTATCACTAATTATTGTTGAAGTATCATTACAAACATCCCTCTGTCACCTCATATGTCTTCCTGAGGGAGATCCTCTAAGAAATGATCCATAAAAACAGATTTAAAAGTGGTGTCAACAATAGAACATATAAACCACTATAGTCATATTTGCATAGTAAACATGTTGAAATAAACCAGATGGTCTCCTTTCCCTTCTTGAAGGTTAAATTGAGTGCATATTTACTTTCCCTTTAATTACAACATTTATCTTACAGGTAAACTTTTAACCAAGGCATTGCTGCATAATTCACAAATAATTTGTTTAGATCAATGCATACATTTTTTAAAAAATGAAAGTAACCTAGTATTTGGATAACAAATGATGCTAGGAATTGCATCCATCTTACACCTGTAAATTTTTATTTTTTTTAATTATTTTTAGTTGTAGATGAGCAACATATCTTTATTTTATTTGTTTATTTTTTACATGGTGCTAGGTGTTCAACCCAGTGCCTCACACATGCTAGACAAGCATTCTGTCACTGAATTACAGTCCCAGCCCATAAATTATTTTTTAATGCAGTTGATGTAAAGTTGTATGATGTTTTTCCCTTAGCTCTCTTGGTTATTGAGTCCTGAAAACCTTGAACCACTTTTTCTTCCTCAGAGGTATACACCCTGCTTTTGGCCTCACTTGTAAAATATAGATGAAACAGTTAAGACCCAGATTGCTTGAGTATCATACACCGTTATGTGCAGGAACTAAGCTACTGAGTCACACTTTAAAAGAACTGGATTTAGAAAAATTAAGTGCTTGGGAAATTTAAAAGTATATGCATTAGTCATTTTGACCTATGTTTGACTAAAATATAAAATCTATGTCAGATATCAAATATTGAATATTGAAAATTTACAATGTGGTGTTTTCCCATTCTGTATTTTTCCTATCAATATAAGCGGAAAAATCTGTTATCTACTGAGCCCTCCTAAGATGTATGAACAACTGTTAATGTTTTCTTATCCTTATTTACACATAAGCCTGTGGAAATTGGCCCAAATCTAGAAGATAATTTCAATTAATAGATGTTAAAACATTTTAATAATCCTTAGGCAAATTTGAAAATACACCTATTCAATGGGTATATAACAAACTTATCTGAAAAAAATACATGAGGAAAAAAAGGCAACCCATTCAGACAGGGCAACATTTATATTCACTTCCATATGTGATCATTAATTTTCCTGAACAGGGAAGAGTTCACCTAGAAGAGTGGCTGGGAAGAGCTGCTTTGAAGAGGCTGAACTTAGTGGGTCTTTCTAAAAACAGACATCTCTCAATGCTCTAAAAATTTAGGCACATAGTTTTGCGTGTGCATTTGCGTGTACACAAATGCATGCATTTGGGCAGAGGGTACATGTGTGTGTGTCAAGGATGGAACAAAGGGCATTCTCATGCATTGTATTCATTAAAATGGATCTAGGTTCAACTTGCCAAGATTTTAAAAATTGAAATCCTTTCGTTCTCTTAATAAGGTTATTCAAGGAGTTAAAAGTGAGGCAAAACTTTTAAAAATTTTTAAAAATTTCCTAAGTAAAGAATATCAGACAGGAAATAAAGGATTTTTTTTAGAAATGCAAGTACTTTCTGTATTAGTAAGGTTGAATCAAATGTTGTCTGTAGTAACATGGTCACAGGGCTCCAGTTGATTTGGCTTTATCCCACTGCAATAAGAAAGAAAGTATATACGCATACATATATATATATGATATATAATGTTTACATGTAACTATATATTTGCCTGTCCTTGATTTTGTTTGTGTTCATGCATGAAAATATATATTCACATTTGCCTTATTAATCTTAATTTGTCTTTCTCTGTCTCTTGTGCCTCTAACACACTTACACATAAATTCAAATGATATATATCTGTATTTATATCTATCTATGTACATCTTCTGAGATAGTGCTTTTTTACAATGATTAAATCTCTAAAACTACTAGAAATCATGTGTTCCATTTGTCACATTTCCAAAAAAAAAAAAATAAATAAATAAATCCCAGGAATGATTGACTAAAATGAGTTAGAGAATATACCACTTTATGGAATTAAAACCTTAGCAATTACTGTCCAGGAGTTAATAAATATCTAAGATATGTGATTCCTTTCTCCTAACTGAATTTAAAATTCATTCCCAAGAATCAAGTCCTCTGTTAACAACAAATTCAGTTTTTTTATATATACGGATATTTACACCTGATATAACTCTTAAAAATATTTGGCCTTCTTTAACTACATAAAATATTTAGATATATAAATTTGATTTCAGGTGATCATCCAGCTTTATAATAAATAATTCTCTGTTGCCAAAATTTTAGGAGGAACATTAATATGATGCATATTTTTTTTGTTGAATTTGGAGTTAGGATAACTGAAAAAGTTTTACATCTGTAGCATACTTTTGCTATGTTCCTGCTTACTTCTTAGTTTCAGTTGCATCGAAAGTAAACATAATATTATGGGCATTATTTAAGAAGATATTAGTATTTCCTCTGACCAGATCATACCAATATACTTGGGGAGTTAATTATCATAGTTATCCTACTGCTGTTTTTACTGTCATGATATCTTCCCGAGGGTTTAATACCTCTAGTATGTATGTTAATCAATCATGGCTATCATCTAAAGAATGTTTTGTCAGAATTCATCTTCCTCTATGTTCAGCTAAATATTTTGAAACATTTTTAACTCATTTAAAGTGGGAAAAATGCCATGATCATCACCCTAAAACAGTAGTCAAATATCAAAATATCACTATAGTGGATTGGAGTCCTGATCATTCTAAATTTATAGAAAGTTGGTCAAATTGTACTTTAAGATGGCATCGACATAAGAGGACAATAAATGCTTGGGGTAATGAGACAATTAAAGTGCAACATTATGCTTTGGTCCCTCCAATGTTACAGTATATAAGGCTTTCCAATATTCAAGGGGATATATGGAAATTATGGGCAGTATCTGGGAAACTCACTGTGTGGACTGGAAATTTCACGTTAGATGTATCCCATTCCTCTCCTTTTGAAGTACATCTACATAATAATCTGATTTATTTTGCTTCTGCATGTGTTAAATTCCCTTATTCTCTTATGATTGGACACTGGGAATGAAATGTAACTTGGGGAACAATATCATCTTACTCAATGTGTAAATAGAACTAATTGGAAATTAATAGAAATTAATAATTATTCTTTAGTTATTGTTAAAGCTCGTGGAGAATTGTGGGTGCCTGTTAATTTGACTCGTCCTTGGTCTGATTCATTGTCTGTTACTCATTTGTACAATACTGTTCAAGTTTTGTTACATCGCTCTTGAGGATTAATAGGAATAGTTATAGCTTCAATCCCTGCAGTTGCTTCTGTAACTGCCACTGCTGCAGTAGCTGGCATTGCTTTACATCAAGGCATTCAAACTGCGGATTTCGTGAGAACATGGCATCAAGATGCTCATTTATTGTGGCAACAACAAAAGGACTTAGACTCTCAATTGGCTACAGATGTGACCAATTTACAACATACTGTTTCCTGGCTTAGCGATCAAGTGACTATCTTGGTTACCAGAAGTGTACTAAAGTGTGACTGGAATTCTTCTCATATTTGTGTGACTCCTGTGCCATATAATACCAGTGATTCTTGGGAAACTGTTAGAAGACGGTTAAATGGACATCAAAATTTAACTTTAAAAATTATGAATTTGGAAAAGATTATTATGAACACCTTTAGTAAGACATTACCTGAACTAACAGGATCTAACATTTTACAAATATTGTCTTCAAGTATTGCTAATTTAAATCCTTTTAAGTCATTTTTCTACCTTGTTGTCAACTTCTTTAGGTAACACTGTAATAATTTTTGCTTTGTGTTTTGTTTTGTACATAGTCTTCCAACGCTGAAAAAAGCAAAGGCAACTGAAACATGAAACCTCTCTTTTCGCTTCTGATATGGCTCTTTTACATAAAACAAAAGGAGGGAAATGTAGAGAATCAGATGTGACTGTGTTACTATTACTGTCCTTGATGGAGTCTGCCTGCAAACAGGATATTCTGTCAAGGTATAGATAGGTAACAGTGGACATGCTTGAAAACGAGGTGTCTGCTGTCCTTGGGAGGACTTGCCTGCAAACAGGATGTTCTGCCAAGTGGCCTAGGAGGGCGCTGAGAAAAATTTTATTATCTGTTCTTAACAAAGAGCACAGCTCAACATACTCCGGGCCGAAAGTAGATTAGCCATGAGAAGCGGGTCACTTCTGATTAAAAAGTAAAACTTCTGTATGCTATGTTTAATTAGCTGAAAGACCTGATTTATTGATGTTGGAAGGCTGCCTTCTTTGTTCACAATACTATAAAAAGATTGCTTGTACACAATAAAGGACTTTTCTTTCTGCTGCTGCTTCGCTTGCTATGCTTCTTCTTCTCTCTTTTCCCATGCTGACCTGCAAGTGAATTACTGCTACAAGAATCAATGTTGTGTAAAGTATCATAATTAGACTAAGATATTCTGCAAATCTCTGGAAGGAGTTTTGGAAGAAGCATTAAGTGCACAGAAGGTAAATTTGTATTCATAATAAGCATTTACTCTGATAAGAAGAAATCAAACAATATTTGCCCCAAAATTCTACAATACAATGGAATCAACCTTCTGCAGTGTACATGCTTGATCACTTCAAGAGTACCACAAATAGCCCAGACAGGTGTGGGATATCCAGTTCATTTAATATTGGCTACCTTTTTGTCTGTTTCAGCTAACCAAGCCTTTAATATCTTAGAACTCTTTCAAACTCCTTGAGTTACAACATTAAATCCACAATCTCTAAGTGGAACCTTATTTAAATATTTAGCCTGACTCACATTTATGTTCTTTCTACAACTATCTCACAGTCTTAATATTCTTTACACTTATTTCCAAGATTCCTGTTTGCATAAATTACAAATTTCTAGTAGTTCTCTTGGAGTGTAGCACATCTCTTGATGGGTTGTACTTGGTGTCTCTTACTTTACTGGGATTTGAATCTAATAACAAGTTTAGAAGCAAAAAGTGGTGGCTGGTGATTCTTGAGGAGAATTAGCAGTGTCTTGCAAGGCAACAGCTCCAGGGGTGGTCATTTGAATTTAGTCAGGCAATGCATGGTTAATCTCAATGATGATAGAGATGCTGCCGCTACTGCTACAGAAGACACATCCCAATTTAGGGGTCCATTGTCCCAATCCTTATCAGTGTCTTTGTCCATGTCTCCATGCTATCTTTCAGAATCTCTTTTTTTCCTCATTAATGCTCTAGCTTTTTTTTTTTTTTTTTGGTACTGGAGATTGAACCCAGGGGTGCTTACCCACTGAGACACATCCCCAGCCCTCTTTTTTTTGATATTTTATTTTGAGACAAGTTCTTTCTAAGTTGCTAGGGGCTTCTCTAAGTTACTGAGGCTTGCTTTGAACTTGCGGTCATCCTGAGCCACTGGGATTTGTCTCAACCTCCTGAGCCACTGTGATTTTAGGTGTGTGACATTGTGCCATGCTCTAAGCTTTAACATAGATACTCTGTCAGGCTGAGAAGTCAACTTGCCTTCTAATTCAGGTAACAGATGGATGAGATTCTGGGTTTGGTTTTCAACAATCTCAGTGCTATTAACTATAGGAGATAAGAACCTGTTTGGGAGCAGATATGAATGCTTTCAGGCCATTTACACAGTGTTTTTGTAGGGAATTTGAATTTGAACTCATCCTTTTCTTTCCTCGCATTGACAAAAACATTCAGAGCAAACAGCAAATCTCATTAGATTTGTTAGTTGAGGGGAAAATGTTCAAAGGTATGAGTAGGAAAAGCCAATAGAAAATGCCTCTTTCGGGATCTGGTTAGGACACAGTCATCACATTTTACTTATTTCTATTGTCACATCTTTACTACTGGAAATACATTTGTAGCATCTTAAACCTAACCATATTAAAGAGCCCTTTCCAGAAACCCTGGCCCAATTTTGAAAACTCATCTTATGAGTCTGTTCCTCTAAAACCACTCCTGGTACCAAAATCTATCACTCAGGTTTCCCTGGAAAAGCAACCACAAGCAATAGAATGTGTATGCAGATATAGAGAGGTTTATTTTAAGGAATTAGCTCAAGCCATTATGGAGATTGTTGTTATGGTTTGTATGTGAGGTGTCCCCCAAAGCTCACCTGTGAGACAATGTGAGAGGATTCAGAGGGCTAATGATTGGATTGTTAGAATCTTAACCCCATCAGTGAATTCATCACCTGGTGAGATTAATTTAGTGGTAGTTAAAAGAAGGTTGGATGTGGTTGAAGGAGATAGGGCATTGGGGGCATGGCTTTGGGATATATGTTTTTTCTATCTGGCAAGTGCAGACCTCTCTGTTTCCTTTGCCACACTCTTCCTCCATGATGTCCAGCCTCACTTGGAGCCCAGAGGAATGGAGTCCACTGTATATGGATTCAGACCTCTTTAACTGTGAGCCCTTAAGTAAAGTTTTCCTCCTCTACAGTTGTTCATTTTGGGTCTTTTAGTCACAGCAATAAAAAAGCTGACTAAAACAGTTGGCAAATCTGAAATCTGAATGGGCTAGCTGATAGGTTAGGCACCCAGCAAAGACTTAGGAAAGACCTAAGGGAAGCCATCTGCTGAGGGAATTCAGGGCTTTGTTATATTCTGGCACTCAACTGGATAGATGAGACCCACTCATCTGGAGCAGAGCAATCCATTATACTCACAGTCCACAGACTTATTAAGTGCTAATCTCATCAAATAGCCTTTTAGAAACTTCCAGAGAAATGTTTGATCAAATAATTGAGCACTATGGTCCAAACAAATTAACACATAAAGATACCATCAATCCTTACATTATATATAGGACTAAATAGTATAATATATGCTATATATAGGAAGTATATAATATCTTTATTTCTTATTTTATGACAACTTTCATTTTATTATAATAAATATTTCTAGCATTTAATAGGGAGAAATGATTTTTAAATAAGTGCTTAAATTGTCCTTTCACTCTTTTTTTTCCCTTTTCTCCCCAAGATAGTGACAGGAAAGGCAATTTTCTCATTGTATACAAAGGCTTTAGCATATGTACTAGTTTTTTTTTTGAGAGAGAGAGAGAGAGAGAGAGAGAGAGAGAGAGAGAGAGAGAGAGAGAGAATTTTTCAATATTTTTTAGTTCTCAGTGGACAAAACATCTTTATTTTATTTTTATGTGGTGCTGAGGATTGAACCCAGAGCCCTGCGCATGCCATGTGAGCACACTGCCGCTTGAGCCACATTCCCAGACCATGTATTAGTTTTTTTTTTTGTGTGTGTGTGTGTGTAATAACAAATAGCTATCAATCTCATTGCTTAGAAAAACAATATTTCTTCCTGCAGGACTGCGGCAGGTATATGCTCAGTTGAACTGCACAATTTCATTCATCCTAGGTTGAAGAAGCACCTGCTCTCTGGGATGGAATACTGTTATTGAAGGGAGCCCAAGAAGGACAAGTGTACTCTGTTGCCTCTAAAATTGTTTATTTCCACTGAGTACTCTCCACATTCTGTTGAAAAAAACAGAGTCAATGTGGCGGGTGTGTGCAAAGAGGCACACATTTTCTACCCTATTGCAAAGCATTGGAGAGTCCCATAGGAAAGGCAAAGAACAGCAATATGAAGTTCAGAGAGAAGATAAGAATTGTGAAGAATAATCCAGTCCAACAATGTCACCACAAAAGGGCATTTTACCCAGAACTATAACATGGGACTGAGTGGGAGTCTTATCAAATCTTGCAATTCACCCAGTTTCCCTACTGAAAAAATAATATTATTTCACACCAATTCATGGTGAAAGCATAGTATCATGGCAATGAGACTTTTTCATATAAAATAAATTTGATGGGATATTATTGGAATCTGAGGTAAAGTCACATAATTATAAAAATATTATCCATAATAGTTGTCTTAGCTTTTTTGCTACTGTGACTAAAGAATCTGACCAGAACAACTGTACAGGAAGAAAGGTTTATTTGAGGGCTCACAGTTTCAGAGGTCTGAATCCATAGACAGTGGACTCCATTCCTCCAGGCTCCAAGTGAGGCTGGACATCATGGAGGAAGAGTGTGGCAAAAGGGATATTGTGTCCATCTTTTGGGGTTGGAATGACAAAACGTTAGGCACTTTCAAATATATATATAATATACATACAAATCCATAAATATTGCAGAATTCTATTGGAACAATCCAAAGAATTGATTTAGAAACTTTGATTTGCCCTGTCTAGCATATTAATTTACTCATTTATATTATCATATCAAATAAACTGCTGTATCTGCAGCAGTTTCTTGGTTCCTTACTAGGTAGTTGACAGCATATTTTTTTAAAAAGCATACAAAATTGGTGCTGGGGATGTGGCTCAAGCCAGTAGCATGCTCGCCTGGCATGCGTGCGGCCTAGGTTCGATCCTCAGCACCACATACAGACAAAGATGCTGTGTCCGCTGAAAACTAAAAAATAAATATTAAAATTCTCTCTCTCTCTCTCTCTCTCTCTCTCTCTCTCTCTCTCTCTTAAAAAAAGCATACAAAATTAAAATAAACATATTATTGGAGAAATAAGGTATTGAATGACAGTTATGGGCCTGTGTTTTTTGTTTTTTGGTTTTTTTAGAGAGAGAGAGAGAAGAAATTTTTTTTTAATATTTATTTTTCAGTTTTCGGTGGACACAACATCTTTATTTGTATGTGGTGCTGTGGATCGAACCCAGTGCCGCTCGCAGGCAAGCATGCTACTGATTGAGCCACATCCCCAGCCCTGTGCCTGTGTTTAATACAAGAAATTCTTTTGTCTACTTTTGAAAATTTCTTAAAATATTCATAATAATAATAGTAACTTTAGTGTTCATATATACATTTTATATTTTCTATCATACATTTTATTTTTTATCAATCAATAAGTTATATTTATTCCAATGTTTTGTAAACCTAATAACATATCACCACAGTGTATACAGTAACATTTCATCAAATAAATCAAAGTAAAAATTTAACTCATGTTTAATCCTAGAAAGTTATAATTAACAAGTAGAATATGCATCAAACACAAGTTATAGATAACTATATAATGAAAACAAATATTAAAAAATAGAAAATAAGCATTCAAAAAGATAGAATAAAACCTTTAAACTTTAAAATGAATAAATGTATTTTTATTTGTTCTTTTTTAGATATACATAACAGTAAAGTGTATTTTGATGTATTATACATACATGAAGTATAATTTATTCTACACAGAATGGTATCATACACTTTGAATGGCTTTATTATATTGTGTAAAACGCTATTAAAAATGAACTTACATGTGTCTGTTCAAAATAATGTAAGTTTGTAGTATTCCTGCAAAGGAAGAAAAAGTGAATTTATTTTATTGGTTACAAATCAGTATACATAGTTATCATTTGAAGGAAAAGCTTCCATTAACTTTTCTTTTACCAGCAAGTAAAATAATTTCCTGTAGGAAGAATTCAATTAAGAATTGTAAAGCATGAAGAGCTTCATAATTCAGTAAAGAAGCCTATTTTTGTCCATTTATGTTCTAGGAATCAGCATTACTTGTCAAGATTCAGCAACTATTCTTCCGAGTATAAGTCCTCTCTCACTTTTATGGCAAGACATGGAGAAATCTAGAATGAAAGAGGGCACTTATAAAGCCAAAATGCTATATTTCTGGTTATTGTATTTCTGTGTATGCACCAGCCCTTGAGACTGATATTTTTGAAAATATAGTGAGAAAATATAATATAAGATGTACCTTCTTCACACATTTTTAAGCATATGGTATTGTTAACGTCAAGCATGTATTGTATAGCGGATCTCAAGAATGTGTTCTTATTTTATAACTGAAACCTTATACCCCTTGAACAAAAATTCCCCATCTCCTTCTTACTCTAGTCACTAGCAATTTCCATTCTACTTTCTGGGACTGTGCTTTGACATTTTAGGTACCTCATATAAGCACCTCATCAGATGCTGTCATTATTACCACATTTTTGGAAATGCGAATTCAGGGAAAAAAAAAACCCTGCAATTTATAAATTAATAATTTTCTGTGTCTTTTTTTTAAAAATTGGGGATTAAACCCAGGGTTGCTATATCTCTAAGCTATGTTCCTTGACCTTTTATTTATTTATTTTAAATTTTGAGACAGTTTCTCACTGAGTTGCTTAGTGCCTCATGAAGTTTCTGAGGCTTGCTTTGAACTTGGAATCCATCTGTGTCAGTCCACTGAGTCACTGGGATTACAGGTGTGCAACACAATGACCAGCAGACTACTTAAAAAATTCAGTGTTAATCATACACAACCCTTCAGGTTCAACTTAACTCATATTTTAAGTCCCTTTTCATATATTGTCATTCATGGTGCTCTGACAATTGCAGATGGTATAAAAATGAACTCAGCAAATTCTTTTAGATCTGTACCCTAGATCAGTGCAATTTAGGTGCATTCTTCTCTCTCTCTCTGTTTTTTTTTTTTTTTTTTGGTATCGGAGATTGAACTCTGGTTCACTTGGCTACTGAGTCACATCCCCAGCCTATTTTCTATTTTATTTAGAGCCAGGTTCTCACTGAGTTGCTTAGTGCCTAGCTGAGTTGCTGAGGGTGGCTTTTGAACTAGCCATCCTCCTGCCTAAGCCTCCCCAGCTGCTGGAAATATAGGCATGCACCACTCTGCCCAGCTTAACTATTTATTTCTATACAGAAATATTATAACAAAATTAATGAATTTAAACAACCCACTTTTATTAATCACATAGTTTCTGTGAGTTCAAACTTAGGGCACATTTTAGTTTTGTCCTCTGCTTCAAGGTCTCATAGGATGACACCAAGTATCAACCTGTATTACAGTCTCATTTGAGGTTCAACTAGCAAAGACTGGCTTTCAGGTTTACATAGCTGATGGCAACCAACAATCCTATGGAATGCTTGACTGAGGAACCTAGTTGCTTTCTAGGTGTTGAATTGAAACACATTTTGGATGTGGTCTTTTGTACAAGATAGCTCAACAGCATGGCACCTTGATTCTTCAAGACAACAAGAGAATCTTCTAGCTACATAAGTGATGATACATTAAAAAATCATTAATACATCAATCCAATTAATCATCACATGCATCTTTTCACATTTGCTGTCTGCTATGGCCCTATAGGGTCTATCTTAGATCTCATTCACATTCAAAAGAAGCAGTTCACACAAGGGTATGAACACTCTGCAATGGGTCTCATGGGAAACCCTCTGGAGATTGCATGCCATAACTACATTATATGGTCCATGTCCTTTCTGATACTTTACTTCTAGTGTTTTCTATGTTTTGCTTTTTCATTTCTGCACCTGTAATAATATATCCACATCTTTCTCATCAAGAAGCATCCTCTGCCCAATATAACATCATAAATACTAAATAAGTTATTGAAACCTACCAACAGATAATTGGGCATTTAAATAAAGATAAGAATTTTATGAGTTTACTCGTAGATCTACCACTTGTCTATCACTACACAGAGAAGAAAAGTGCTGATAGATTGTAGGAGAAATCTGTTTTCTAAGTTAGTTTTTAATCTTCTCACAATGGTTGATAAAATCAAGTTTATGCAAGTGTAACATAAGCAATTTTATATCAGAGACCATATCCTATATACAAACTTCATAGAGGCACATAATTTCTTACGCAACAATAATTCAAAAATATGTATGATTGATGGGTCAAGTCGAGTAGCTCATGAATGTACACAGAATGCTAAATTACTTTTAACCAAGCAATTTCATGTGATTTTGTAATATAATCTGCATAAAGACTATTTTAGGAAGATGAATATTTTAAGAGTAGCTTAATGGCTACTAACCCAACATGATAAAAATTGCTTTTGACATAAAGAAATGCAGTACTCTGAAAATATTTTTTGCTGAATAAATGAATTCTTTAAATTAAATTTAGCATCAACTTTCCCCTTATTTCTTCTATGGTAATTTGCAGCAGAGTTTATTAGTTATTTTAAATTGATGCTGAAACTTAATCTAAGAAGAGAGAATCATACATCAGAATATAACATAATGACACATAATATGGGCTTGGTAATAAAAAAGCAAATCCTTTCAACGGCAAAAAACATCACATTTAATAGCATTTACTCTAAAGGAAAAGTATGGCTTCCAGACAAATTACTAACACTTCTATATTGAACAGTGGCATGCATTCATTAGTGGTTGCCAAAAGATACTTATGCTTATGTTCAGCATTGAACTTCTTATTATGTAAAACTCCATATTTTTAATCACTCAGCATATATTTACTAACAATTATTTGCCCACTTCAGTACATGAGTCAAATATTTGATATATAAAATTGTTAATAGATTAAATTTAATATAGTTTTTAGATCTGTGAAAAGTAGGCTATATGATTAAAATGATTTTTACATGGTTAGATACCAAAATGAAATTCTTATAATAGTAATACTTCATTTGAATTGGTTTATAAATGTCATGTTAGCTATAAGGCAATGAATTGTGTAATGGATTGTAGAAAGCTTTTTCCTAGTCATGAACTGCACTTCAGAGGTGAAGTTTCAAAGTCATATAAACTTTTTATCAGACTAAGATTAGTAAAAGTTTATAATAACTTAAGTAGTTTTTCAGCTTATGCTTATTTTTCATTATTAAATACATGCATTTCAAAACACATGATTTTTTTTTTTTATGTAAACAGGACCTAGTTTTCGGTTATGTGGATATTTACATGTGTTTTTATTTTAATGTATACACAAGAAAAATAACTTTCAAGATCTGGTATGAGTACATTGATAGTTTAAAAATAGAATATTAATTTATTAACTGATGTCATTTAGTAACTAAACTAAGTTTGTAGACAATTGCCATGTTTAAGATGACATGCTACACTCTTGAGCTAATACAATAATGAATATAATGTTTATTTATCCTATCACAACTTAAAGTGAGATCTAATTTGAATAAATAAATGCACATAGATATACAACAGAGGCTTGGAGACTACATTCGTATTAGTGTACAAAACATTGCTTTAAGAATTAATAAAACAATATACATTTTTTAGTTGCAAAGTCAAGAAAATATTTCGAGGAAAAAAGGATTTGTGCTGCACCCAGAAATTTCTAGTTTTAATACTAAAATACAATAAAATATAAATTAACTTCGAAGAGAAATATGTACATGAACAACCTTTCAGAGGAAATTAAATTTGAGAGTTATGTCCTTTTTTATTTAATATTATAATTTTTGGTTGTAGTGGGACACAATACCTTTGTTTTATTTTGTTTATTTTTATGTGGTGCTGAGGATCGAACCCAGGGTTTAACATATGCCAGAAGAGTGCTCTACTGCTGAGCCACAGTCCCAGCCCTTTCATCTTGTTTTTCAGTCTTCCTTGTATCCACACACTTGGACTCACAGGCAACTTTGAAGTTCTTCCTACTCATTGGCATCCATTATATTTTGACTTTGGCTTTCTGCCTTGACTAATTTTCACTAGATTTATTCTATGTAATCAAGCTATGCTGTTAGGGGAACATGCTGGGGTTATGCTGCTTATCTTATAGGAGAATATGAGACAAATAAAGCAATCACAAAAGACTAACAGAGGGCTGGGGCTGGGGCTTAGCAGTAGCACACTTGCCTGCCATGTGTGAGGTACTGGGTTCAATTCTCAACACTGCATATAAATGAATAAAATAATGTTCAATCATACAAAAAAATTAAGAAAGAAATACTAACAGAGTCACACAGAGCAAACACACAAAGACTCCTTGAGACATATAGAGACCTATGCTAGCCACCCAAACCACCCAAACTGCTTCTAAGAACAGCTTTCTCTAAGCTGACTAGTAAGCATATTTATGACTCCACCTATGATTCTGGAGCTGCTCAACTGACAGCAGCCTATGAAAGTTTATAATTGGAAATAAGTGACTGCCACTTAGTTCAGGTGTCATTTGATGCACACGATAGGCAAAAGACTTTAAAAAGGAAAAGAGAATATAGCTAAAACAGAAAAAAACAATGATAAGGCATTGCCACAAGTGGTGAAGAAACAGGTTAAGGAGGCCAAAAAATGTTGATCATTATAATCTAGTTTTGAAATACTGGGTAAAATTAAAAATCCAATATTTTAAATGTTGAAAATATGTATAATATAAATATAAAAAAGTGTTTTAGGTAGAATATTAGGATATTTAGATGTTTATTTGCATATTATAAAGTACTACAAGGAGGATACATTCAGAATAAAACTAACCAGTTTGAAAATTAAATTAAGAAATACAAAAATTAAAATATTTTTCATTAGGTAGACTGTTTAATGAGTAAAATACCTTCAATTCAGTCACAGTATGTGATCCTACATTGAATTCAAAGTATTATCAGTTTCACAAAGTTTCCATGTAAAGACCTACAACTTATGTAAAGAAGACCTCTTTAGTTTAAAAAAATCCATTTAAGCATAGAACATTATTCTCTGGCAGTCTGATTTCTTTACATCTCAAGAGAGTGTTATGTATATTAAAATGTTAGATATAGCTTTTGACAAAAGGACTGAAATCAAATACATAGAAAAGTTTAAGTTTTTAGAAAGATTTGTTGGAAAAGTTCTCTCTCTCTCTCTCTCTCTCTCTCTCTAGATATAGATATAGATATAGATATAGATAGATAGATAGATAGATAGATGGGAAAGTGATAAAATATAAAATGTCTTTCAGGGTTTGGACATTTTAGAAGTTGAAAGTAGGCTATGAACGCAAGAGACATATTTTTTCAATATTCTTTTTTATGGGCAGCCAGTGAAGACAATATAAAAGGAAAGACATTCTGAGAGCAGATGCAGAACCCACTGAGGACAATGGACAGAGAGAGAACTCAGTGAGAAAAATTAGGGCCTACTTAAAGAGAAACCCTATTTGCATGGTGGAGCAACTGCAAGCATTACTCCAACAGAAAGATTTGAGAATGACTAAGAACCAATGGGAAGGGAGGGCTCGCAACTAGCTAATTGGGTCCATAAGTGGCCTGGGAACAGGCATCATATTAGAATATGGTGTAGTTGATAACATCTGGATTTGGAGTCTTGTGATATAATTGGGTGAGTATACTGTGTTTCCTGGGGGCAAGTACATTTAACACATAGTTGGTACATAACTAAATTATTGGGTCTAAGTTTTTCCTTATATACTTCCTTGGTGAAGTACATTTCCCCTCTTGACTTGAAATGCCATCACTATGAGGTAAAATAAAAAGCAGTCTGGGGCTTAGGTTGTGGCTCCGCGGTAGAGCCCTTGCTTCACATGTTCGAGACCTTGTGTTCCGTCCTCAGTACCACATAAAAACAAATAAATAAAATAAAGGTATTGTGTCCAACTACAGCTAAAATATAAATATTCAAAAAAAGCAGTCTGCCTAATCCTGCAGTTATTGAAGACACTGGAGGCAAGTGTAGCCTCTTCCACAAATGTTCTTAGGGAAACTGAAACTTACATGCAAAATTCAATCCTATCATATGCCATGCACAAAAGTGAAGTAAAATAAAAATGAATGAATAACTTAATCATAAAAACTAAAACTATATAAATCCCAGAAGAACACAGGAGAGAAACTTTTTAATGTTGGTCTTGGCAATTTTTTTATACAAATCAATGATGCAGGCAATGAAAGTAAACATAGACAAGTGGTATTGCATCAAAATAAAAAGCTTCCACAAAACAAAGAAACAGACAAAAATAATAAAAATGCTACATACAGAATAATAGAAAGTATTTGTAAGTCATGTTTGATAAGGGTCAATATACAAAATATATACAGAACACCTACAACTCAATAGCAACAAAGAACTAAATGAGTTTTAAGATAGGCAAAGAAATATCTTAATATCTGAGTCCTACATATTTGCAATGTCTTTGTTATTTCATGCTCCAGCAGTGGCCCTTCTCCTGGGCATTCTGTGGAACTTCAGGTTCTAGTTGAAGCCCCAAAGTGGCAACAATTCCTAAGAAGCTATAGTTATCTAATTATCACTTTACCACTGCCTTAAGCTTTCTGCTGAATGCCTTTTATAAGTAGGCCCTCTCTGTCAGCAAGTTTTTGTTCAGAATTACAACCATAAAAATCAGAAATCAAAGATACATAGAATAGGGATAAAAAACTGAAATTATCTTCAAAGGTGAAATATGACTTATTTTCTACCACAAAAATAGTAGTTTGACCAAATAGATAATAACATGGAATTGGGAGCAATAGATGCTCAGTTTGAATTTTTGGCTTCTGCATTTACCTATTGAATATCCTTAGAGAAGATATTTGGTTTCCTGTGCCTCACATCTCTTAATTTGAAAGCAGGTGAAATAATGATAAAGTATAACTAACTGGTATTTTTGCAAATTAATTGAATTTAAATATGTAAAGCATTTAGCTAAATGTCTGACATATGATACTCAGGCTGGTACATACTATTGGAAAGTCATGAGATATGGAGATAAATGAGTGGTTTGTCTCATGACACTATAATTTATTTTTATTTTTATATTTTGGTAATGGATTTATTAAACCCGGGTGTACTTTATTTCTAATTCACATTTTCAAACTTTTTATTGTTTTGTTTTGAGACAAGGTTTCACTAAGTTGATGAGTGCCTTTCTAAGATACTGAGGTTGGCCTCTAACTTAAGATCATCCTACTTTAGCCTCATCAGTCCCTGAGATTTCAGGAATATACCATTGCACTTAGCCAATGAACTGCAAGTTTTTTCTTTCTTTCTTTCTTTCTTTCTTTCTTTCTTTCTTTCTTTCTTTCTTTCTTTGTTTTGCTTTGGTTTTGTTTGGTTTTAGGTACTGGGGATTGAACTCAGGAACACTCAACCACTGAGTGACATCTCCACCCCTATTTTGTATTTTATTTATAGACAAGGTGTCACTGAGTTGATTAGTGCCTCACTTTTGCTAAGGCTGGTTTTGAGCTCTCAACCTCCCTGCATTAGCCTCCTGAGCTGCTGGGATTACAGGCATGCACCACTCCACCTGGCTACACTGCAGTTTTTGATTCATCTTTCTTTTCCTTGAGAAGATAAGATCTCCAAGAGTATGATCTTTAACTTATTAGAAAGACTTTACTCCAAGATTCAATGCATTGATTGACACATTGTGGATAACTTCAGTTTTTGATAATTGTTTTTTGTTTGTTTGCATTTCAAGAATTTAAAAAGTGAAGAAGATTGTCATTATGTAGAGAAATAGAGTGGAATCCATGCCTAAACTTAGCATATTCATGAACACTGTTTTATGTACACAATATGTCAAATTTCTTATATAACTTTGGACAAATGTTAATAATTACTAATGTATTTATTTATCATTTATCTGTCTGCCTATCTGTTCATCTATATGTTCATTTATCTTCTATGTTCATGGGTATGTGTTCTTAGGTTGATGATTAAAACTCCTTTTGTTTCATTCCAGATCATCATTAAAAGTGAAATGAAGAAGGGATTTTGCTAGGTGGTAGAATGATGGAATTCCATGCATGAAGTTTTAGGTTCTATTCTCTTCCAGCACCACTATAAATAAATAAATAGATAGATAAACAAACAAACAAATAAATAAATATCAAAAATCATTAAAATTACCTGTCGTTTAGTTCAGAGATTAAAGAAAGTGAGAAAAAAAATGAGGAAAACTACAAAAAAATTAAAATCTTGAAAATAGCAGTGTTTAAATTAATAAAGAATAATCATAAATATAGTTTTGTTCATTATATACTCTATAAAATATTCTATGAACACTATATACTGATTGCCTCATGCATTGCCTCTTTGGCCAAAAGCACTTACTTCTATGGATTTTGGCATTTCTCCCAGGAAAATCTATTCCAAATTTTCACAAAGTGTTTATTGATAAAGTCAAGTAAAGGACAAACTATGAATTAATTTTCCACAAAACAAATTCAATTATTTTACAGGGAAGACTTAGAATGTTATATATGAGCTTAATATTTCTCAAAGAAACAGTTTTTATTTCAGCTGTCCCATAGTAAAATATACAATGTATACTTTGAGAAAATACTTTGTACTTAAGCACTGTTGCTATAATTAGGGAAACATAATAGAATACCTAGAAATAAAGCTTTGTTCTTTCTTCAAAACCATTGGCAGGTTCAGTATAAACATGATAGGGAAAAATCATGAAAACCAACCTATACCTTTCAAAACACTGAATTTAACATATTTCTGTATAAAATAGGAGTCATTGTTTCCTAGAACTACAGAAAAATCATATCAAGCATATGTTTATTTTTGAAAGTGGTTGCAAATATAGTTATAAATAATATATATATATATGCCGCAGTCTCTGGCTGGGCACAAATCACGAGTCTCCACACAGCTTGTAGATTCAAACAGCAATTCTTTATTCCCGAACTCACACCGGCCGTCTACAAACACGTTCTGGGGGAATCCACTACTCTGCCCAAATCCACACTCTGCCCAAATCCACTACTCTGCCCAAATCCACCCACATGGGCTTCTGTCTCCCAAAATATACTGTCTGACCCTAAGCACTCAAGAGGAACTCAGCAGCAGGATACGCTCTATTCTAAAGGGGGAACACCCTAATCTCCTATTATGCTAAACTGCCCTATTCTAAAGGGGGAACACCCTACTCTCCTATTATGCTAAACCGCCCTGGTCCTTGAGCAAGGTCACCTTTCAGAAGTCCTTCCACTAGACAGCATGGGAGTAAGCTGGCAAGGAGATTGTCATACCTACTTGGCTGATGGCTCCCAGCATCTCCCCCCTTCTGATTAATTAAACAACAAGTAAAGTGGCTTAAGGACCGTGCCTGGTAGGTTGTCCAGTTCAACATATGGCTCTTACCCGTCATTGGAAAACTGACCTTTAGGCGTCAGCCTCCTGTCTTAGGTTGATACCACTGCAGCTGGATCATACCCATCACTGACTACCCGTCCAGCATACAGCCATACTTGTGGATAGGTCTATGCACCAGTGGGGGGGTGAGGTTCTTTGCCTCACCTCTGTTGGCCCCCAAATTTGGCCTTGGTGCCAGTGGGGGAGTGAGGTTAATGTGGCTTAAGGACCGTGCCTGGTAGGTTGTCCAATTCAACATATGGTTCTTACCCGTCATCGGAAAACTGACCTTTAGGCAACTGACCTTTAGGCGTCAGCCTCCTGTCTTAGGTTGGTACCACTGCAATTGGATCATACCCGTCACTGACTACCGGTCCAGCATATAGCCATTGGCCTCCAAATTTAGACCATCACTAGCAGAAGGGAGGAGGATACAGAAATGCCACGACACCAAGCCAATTGACAGTTCCTTTGGAAAAATTGCATCATTGGTGACATCTTCAGCAAAGATATGCCAGCATTACCACAATTAACATGTGGTGCGCTGGCAAGGAAATAAAAATTGCATCACTGGTGACACCATCAGCAAATATATGCCAGCATTACCACAATTAGCTGCACTAAACGATAGTTATATAGTCCAGGCAAGTTCTGCAAGCGGTTCAAAGTGGAGGAATCTATCAATATGTCCATCTCCTCCCAAAGTCTGTTTCCTCCCAAAGTAAGTTGGTTTCTTGATTGAGCATACTTGTTGAGTTATATTCATTGGGATGAAGATAGGAATTCTGGCAATGATGCTAAAAAGACATTATCCTGAAAAGAATTATTAAATATAATGAAAAGGAAAGGTGAAAGTAAACAAACAGATCTGTTAACCTCCTTAAAAAATAATCCTTAACAGCTGTTTACCTGATTTAAATTAGTAAACAAGCAGATCTGTTAACCACCTTTAAAAACAATCCTTAACAGCCGTTTACCTAATTTAAATTAAGCCATTTAAATCTCTTGAATAAAAAAAAATAATTCGGATCCATTTTCTCATGAGCGCTCCTCATATATGAAATACGCACACACAGACATACAACACAAAACACAAATGTGCAAACAAACGTACAACACATAAGATAATAATAAAGGCCTTGTAGCTTTACCTAGGTGAAATCTCCATTGTAATGTTTAAAAACTCCACAGTCAAAAAATAAAACTGATCAAAAACAAAACAAAAAAAAACATTAACCTAGGTTTGTCTGAGCTCAAAAAATAAAAATAGAACCTTATGATGTGGAAAAATGCAATAATAAGATAGATCCTGGTTAATCACAGTCGCAGATGTAAGAATGGCCAAGCTGGAGTTTTGGATATCAGCTATTATGGATTTGAGTCAAATCATCTTCTTTTCGATCTGTAGAAATCGTTTTAGTTAGTCTTTCTGGAATCCAAATCGGTTGCTGTTCTCCTGTGGAAAAACAAACAGAACCCCGACTCCAGAAAATCACTGGGTCAGGATCTTTCCATTGTCCTGTTAGAATATCTTTCCAAAGTACTTTAGTCCTATGTACATTTTTTGGATACATATGTATTTCTGTAGCACTAAGTCCTGATGAATCCAAATTTAAAAAGTTTAGAGTAAAAAGGGTTATTTTAAGTTTATCTTTGGGGGATATATACCCCTTTCCAATTTTTAAGATTAACTAGGCTTTGAATCACGCAATCTTTCCTCCATCATGAAGGCATCTTAACCACCTTCAAATTAACCTTTTAAAGCCTTCCAATTATCATCTATACTGTACTTTTAAATGTACTTTTTCACCACCTACAGCTTTACTCTTTTAAATGAGGCTTAGATTCTGTTTAAATCACTTTAATGTTAGTTTACATGGCTGCCCTTCAACCAAAGGCCTTTTTTACTCCATTAAGAAGCTTTGTCTCAATATGCCATGTACAAATACCTTTTTTTCTTTCTTTCTTTCTCAAGCTTTTGAACTAAGTTTAGTTTCCTCAAAATCTTTTTAAATCTGTTTTACTTTACCACTCAGATATTATCTCATCTAGAAACATTTCTTTTTCTTTTAACCTTCCATATTAAAATATATTTTCACATCTTGAATCTTTTTATATCTCTTTTTAAGCCGTTAACCCTTTTTATAAATTTACATTCTGAAATAACCCTTATAAAATTACTGATCTAGACAAATTACTCCACTTAAATAAGATGAAATACTTTCATGTTTTTTATGGTACTATAATACTATAATTGAAACCCAACTGAAACTTCTTATACTCTTTGTATATAAATTACACATGATAGAATCTTAACACTTAGTAACCTTGTTTCAGCAAAGACATAGACCAAAGCAATATTAAACATTTTTCCATTCACCAATTTATGAAAACACACATAATGATTAAATATATTACCTTATGGAACTTAATAAGTAAAGAGTACTTGATTTCATATTTAGTGGTTGATATTTTTAACACTTTAGTTTTGTAAATTAATTAGAACTTTGTAGAAACCAAGATCTTAGACAAATGTAGTAAACAGAACTAGCCATCTCTTTCTTGTTGAAGAAAAATCCTTCTACAGGATACCATGATGGTCCCATTGATATATTTAATAACTTGTCTTTAAAAAGCCATGGGCTACATTTTTGTATAGTATCAACATATGCCCTAATTTTTCTTGGTCTTACTGGGGTGCCTTTTTTCTCTAACAATTTCTCTTCCTCGGAGGTGAACAACTTAAAACCTTGAGTCAACCATTTTCCCCAGTTTGCCTGAGAAAGTTCTAGGAACAGGCAACTTGAAATAAAAACAAAATAAATTAGAACAAGAACTCATTGTTTTTTGAAATGCTCACCCATTCTTTCGCTCTCCTTCAGGAGCGAGTAATTTCACTTACCCCCAAGCTTCAGGCATTCCGCGTACGAGCCACCAAATGCCGCAGTCTCTGGCTGGGCACAAATCACGAGTCTCCACACAGCTTGTAGATTCAAACAGCAATTCTTTATTCCCGAACTCACACCAGCCATCTACAAACACGTTCTGGGGGAATCCACTACTCTGCCCAAATCCACACTCTGCCCAAATCCACTACTCTGCCCAAATCCACCCACATGGGCTTCTGTCTCCCAAAATATACTGTCTGACCCTAAGCACTCAAGAGGAACTCAGCAGCAGGATACACGCTATTCTAAAGGGGGAACACCCTAATCTCCTATTATGCTAAACTGCCCTATTCTAAAGGGGGAACACCCTACTCTCCTATTATGCTAAACCACCCTGGTCCTTGAGCAAGGTCACCTTTCAGAAGTCCTTCCACTAGACAGCATAGGAGTAAGCTGGCAAGGAGATTGTCATACCTACTTGGCTGATGGCTCCCAGCAAATATGTATGTATATTAAATATATAAATAAAATGTGTTATTTTTTTCATTAAAATTTTATCAGTATTGAACTCCTGTTTTAACCTGTATTCAATATTGAGATAAGTATTTTTCATCTCAATGTCATTGATATTACTTAGTGTTTTAGGAAATGTGATAAAATAATAACTGGTTTACACTAACATTTGGCACATCCTAGAAAAAAATAATTTAAATGAACTTATTAATTATTATAAACTAGAGATCTAAAATTAGGCTTTGATTTATAGAAATGAAAACTAAAAACAAAAAGGATCATATATACATATATGTGATATTAATAAAAGAGAATTTATCAGATTGATTGACATGACCAGAAGTTTGACAGTCCTAAGGTGGCCATCTGCACACTAGAGAGCTGGAGAAAACACTCACTGCTCAGTCCAAGAAGCTATAGGTAGAACTAGAGGTATCAAAGATGCAGCCTCAGTTTGGGAGCAAAGGCCTAAAAACTCCCAAGAGAGCTGCCAGTTAGAATCCCTTTGAAAGAGTGAAGGAGCTGGTGTCTGATGTCCTCAGGTGATGGCAGCAACTATCTAAAAATCCACTCAAGATCAATGAGCCTGAGTCTGCTAGGACTTCCTAGTTCCTCCAACTATCTGTTCCATTCCCTCATTTAGGGTGGGTCTCTCCCTCAGCTTATTGTACCATATGCCAACCACTCAGAAGTCTCTTAAATTTTGGCACCTCTTAATTCAATCAAGTTGACAACTGAGATCAACCATTACCTCTTATCCATGGATGTCACTCAGACTGTGCCGTTCACTTTATAGACATGATATTCAGCCTTGACATAAATGCCCAGGAAACCATAGTTAAACCTTGGTAGGAAGATTTACTTTATATAGTTAATAAGAAGTTGCCAAATTAAAGTATAATTTCTTTAATATTAAGCTGTATCAAACACCAATACTTTTCAAATACAGACATTCATTTTAAGGGCTAGTATACTTTGAAGAAATTAGCAAGGCATCTCTATTTTCCTGAGCAATTCAAGAATTATATTACCATATAAAGTGCAGTGTGGTTTTTATCTTGCTTCAAATTGGCACATACTACCATAATAAATAACACATATTATATTTTTATGACCACTTTCCACAGGAAGTCTCCCCTATTGTAAAGAATCAAATAAGTTTTCTTCATTTTTCTTTTGCAAAGGGAAGAAGATAGTAAATTATTCCAGTAAGATTGAAATCAGCAACATCTGTTGACAAAGTAAAATATCTAAGTTTGTAAGCTAAATAAATCACAACCCAACAGTATTTAATCATTCCGAAGAGTGAATGATTATATTTAGTCACAATTTATATTCATGTGATCTGTCTAGATCGATGGCAGTCTTATTTAGAAAATATGTCTAAATGTCCTTCAGCTAAAACCAAGTTATATTTCTGATAAATGTTCATTTTATCTACTTCAAATAGAAAAGGACAATTTATTCCTACATTTAGATAGGTTAAAATATGCTTTGCTGTTTTGTACTTCCAACACACTTCTATTTTTTATGGAGAAAATGGTGATTTCCCAAAGATGACATGTTGCAAAATACACTTTGCTAGAATTTATGCATTGCAAAATGCTCTCTTGATAGTAATCAATGGTAGAAACACTGTTTAAATTTTCTCATTTATTTTCAAGTTCGTACATTATGAAGTTGAAAATAGAATCAGTCCCCTCTAAACTTTCCATGTTAATAAATAAAATTCTGCCTTTTTCACAAAGGAATTGAGTTAAGGACTTAGAGCTACACTTTTATATTAGAGAATGCCATTATTCTCAGACAACTAAGAAATGTTTTTTTTTCTGCCCTTATGATTAGTGTCTCAAGAATATGGTCAATAGAGGAAGAAAGAGGGGATTTTATCATACATAGTCAGAAGTGCATTTCTAGGTTAACATCAAAGGCTCAGACAAAAGCAAAAATGTTGCACTTAATAGTCAAAGTAGTATAGTGAAAACCACTAATTAACATATTATTTTTCCATTGATTAATTAATTAATTATTTTTGGTACAAGGGTTTGAATCTAGAGACACACAACCATTGAGTTACATCCTCAGTTCTTTTTATTTATTGATTGATTTTTTGAAACAGTGTCTCACTAAGTAGCTCAGGACCTTGTTAAGTTGCTGAGGCTGTCTTCAAACTTGCAATCCTACTACCTCAGCCTCCTGAGCCACTGGGATTACAGGCATGCTCCATGGTGCTTGGCAATATATTATTGTTAGTTAATAATCATTTAATATTAGACATAGAGAATAATTGGTTAAATTTTCACATTAGGTTTCAGGAGCCTAATATAATGAACAACTTAGTAATATTCATATGATCACAGAGGTTGGATACCAAATGTTATTTTTATTTTGTATATAATATCAAACCAAATTTTCTTAATACTCTCACCTATATTTTTATATCCCCATTGTGAAATGGCCCCTGCCTTTCCTCTCTTCCCCAATCTTTTTGGACTCTTTTATCTGATTGCTTCTCCAACTGGCTTTCAAAATTTTCTTTACCATTAAGTTTGATTCCATCCTAGTTTCTTTAATTTTTCTTTTCTTAGAAAGGCCTTCCAGTGGTTATTTCCCAGGTCTCCAAGTACCAGTCTACTCCAAGCAATACCAAAAGTTCTATGAGGTTTGGGCATTGACTTAAAAGAAAATGGAATTTTAAAGAGACTTTTTCTAGCTTGGGTTATTCAGCTAATAAAACCTCTTTTACCTGCATGCTTTTGGGTTACCACACTTTTGGGGAACTTGTTGGTAATTACTAGGTTTCAATCTATTAGCAATATCAAAATGCTCACTTTTGTTCTCTTTCATTTTTCACAAACTATTTATACTATTGAATTGACTATCAATATCAGTGATTTTTAGCAATGAATCATATTCTGTGATCCATAGAATGAATGTCTTTCCACCTAGTTTGTTGATGAGGATATCTGTGTATATGTTGGTGTGTGTGTGTGTGTGACAGAAGGAAATTTTAGAGAATTAAAAACTTTTTACTTCTATCTAATTCTTGTCTCTCTGATCTTACCTGTATTCATTTCATAACATTTGGTACAACATTTTATAACTTTATTATAAAATTCAATATTTATACTCAAATTTCTAGGTATAATAATCAATTTTCAGCCTGATGTGTCTCATATGATCTTTTAGCCTTATTCAACACAGTCTATCTTTCTGTCCTAAGTGCCACTTTTCCCCCTATGTGGATTTAAAATTTTATTCCTATCTCACAGGGTGATCCTTTGATGTTTCATTTCCAGATTCCTCCTCATTTTCTGAGTTTCAATTTTGAAATATCCTAAGCCACAGTCTTTGTTCTCACCTATAAATACTTCTCCTATTCATGTGTTGCTTGGTTTTAAATACAACACTGTGTTAATGACTACTGAATTATACATTCAAGACTAGATGGGAATATCAAAGTGTTTATTCAATATGCTTCCTGATATAATAAATATATTTCTCAAAGCCAGTCCTTGCAAATTGAAATTCTTTTCATAATTAATCTACTGTATGCACATAAATGGTCACATAAGTGGTAATACAATCCTTCAGTGTTTAGGGAACACTGTGTTCTTTTACTCCCCTCTTTCCCTCATGTTCCATATCCAATCCACTGGAAAGCAAAGTTAGTTCCAGTATAAATTCCTTTTAGAATGTGACTACTGCTCAGCAACTCTGGCAAAGGTATCTTGATGCCACCCATCATGAACCTTTTCTTGACTAATGAGAGAAATTTATATTCCTACCATCTGTTTTTCACTTACTTTCCACACTATCTTCTGCTAAAGCCCAATGAAGAGCCTGAACTTTGGAGAAATTAGATTATTAAAAACTTAGAATTCATCTGTGGAAAACCATACATCTTTTGATAGATACCTGGCAAAAATTGTCCTGCTATTCTTTCCCCTGGAACACAAAGACTAAAATCCTTAAATCTTCATTTTTTGACCCCAAATTCAAGTTCCAAGTTCAATGTTGCTCATATAAAGAACTGATATAAATTTTTTGAGTTAAATAAAATGAAGGAAAACCTATTTGTCTAGTGACTGATGTGGACAGATGTGTTTGGTATGCAGTAAACAAATACAGGGTTTCCAATAGCTTCCATACACATTTCTAGTGGCCTTCCCACTTTGGTATTGATAGCAACTGAAAATATGATTCATTATCTCAGTGTGATTCCTGAAATGCTTCAAAGCTATAAATAGTATCTTGATTATTCTTCTCAGTAGCTTTAAATTACTGCAATCTCAATATTAAAACATTATTATTTAAAAAATCCAGAGCAATATGTTCTTTCCCATCTAAATCCTATGGCATTCATCTATGTTTTAGACAGAGCATAATGAATATAAATGTGTAATTCCATATATGACTTGATTTGATTTCATGTAGCAATATTCTTAACATCACTGGTAAATTGTTTGTACGGATAAACACATAGTGTGATAGAAAACTTTCACTTAAGTTATAATCTATCATTGTTGGAATGAAGAATTTATCAAAGGCAAGCCTTTAGGAAAGCTGCACATACAATATTAGAAATAATTATGAAAGTGATTACTCATTACACTGGAGACTTTATAGAAATAAATGGCCAGAATCTTATTTCAAATTTCATTTCAAGATCAGATAGCACTACTAAAGACCTTCCATGATTATCTTGAAACAATGTCTTAGTTCTTGTACCTCTGGAGTCAATATATACAAATTCCATTCCAGATGTATATGGCTACAGTATAAATAACTACACAGTAAATAACATTCAACTCTTTGAAGATCATTTATACCAAACTTAAATAATTGAGAAAATTTGAAAACTGGAATGTGGGTGCTTGGGGTGATTCTAATTAATCTGCCTATTGAATCTCCTTGTCCCCCTGAGCTTCCCTTCCAAGATAAAGCCACTGTTCTCTCCACTATTAGAGCAACAAGCCTCCCTGTAATTATAGAATTCATGCTTTCCAAATCAGGGTCTTAAGTGAAGACACCAACTTTCTCAAAGTCCTACTTCAGCTTCTCTCATTGAATCTAGAACCAAAACTAGAGTGAAATAAGCAGATTACCCTTGGAGAGGGCAAAAACCTTACTTTAAAATAACAGACTAGCTATTAAAAGAACCACAAGGTTTCCATGACCTGTGTTGGCAGAAATAAGAAATATTTGTGGGAATAAATTTTATCATGGAGGAGGGTAAGCAATGTTGGGCAAAGCTGAAACTGCTTAAGTGCTTCAATTTATTGTGGTAGTCCCTGCCTTTGAAGTAGAATTAGCATTGAACCCAATTGGCTAACAGAAATGGAAATTCCATTGTAGCCTAGAATAAAGGTACTATAGAATTTTGTTTTTTATACTCAAAAGGATATAAGAATAGATTTGTCAGAGTTAAATCTGAGAAATATTTCTACCTGCGATGTCACTCTAGTACCTTCTGCTGAATAAGGTTAGGTTTGAGTTTCTTGTAAAGGAGATGTACTTAAAGAAACTACTGGTCATTGCTGAGCAAATATTGATGGGTGAATTCGAACTGAAGAGAAAACATAAGTTGCACAGTTGATTAGAATACACTTGAAGAGTTTCCCCTGAATTTATCTTCATGTTTCCACAACAAATATTGTGCTATTTCCCTTGTGCCTGAATACACAGTGGGGAAATAGCAGAATCTCTACATCACTTCCTTGACCATAGGTAAGGGTTAATTACTGTTAAAAGGAAAAACAAAAGTCCTTGGAAATTTTGCTTCCTAAAAATACACTTAAACAAAAGCAATGTACCAGAGCTGACAGATTACAGATATTATTGCCACACTCAAAGACATGAGAAATGCAGAGATGTCTCTTTTATCACTTCCTCTTTAGACTTCTCTGTTTGACCTCTGCAGTTAAAAGTGATGATAAATGAATGTGTATTATTGTTATTTTATCAGAGGTTAAATTCTATTACACCTGCTATGACAGTTGTTTTATCTTTACTGGAGTCAATCAACCAAGGCTTTGATCCTTGGTAAACAAATGTTATTTATGTTTCATTTATAAAATGGGAAATGTCAAGGGCAGTATTCTCATAATGTGAGTACTTTAGTACCAGTTTACTGCATAAGCTTAGGACTAAGACTATTCAACATCCCTCTGTCAAAACCAGGCTCACTATTATGTTGATCATTTGTTACCCTATGAGGAATTTTTTTTTTATGAGTTGGTGGTTTCATGGTGATAACCATAACTAAGAACCAGCAAATGGCTATGTAATTCCCTAAAAAATACATTATACAGGAGATAAAGTAAAATTCTCAAGAAAATGCTGAGACGTTTCACCTTAAAAAGAAGCTCAATAATTGCTGAGTCTCTTAGATTTATGGAGGTAGCTTTTATCATATCTATTTATGTGTTGCTTTAAACTATTTACTGAGAAAGTCCTTAAGCTATTTCTTGTGAGTGGAGACCAAAGCCAGTAATACAGGTTATTGCACAAATTGTGCCTTGTAATTTTACAGATGTAATTGTGCTTAAACAGTTTATCGCAGTTACAGATGTCGTATTATAACTGTTAAAATAAATAGGAAAATAACAATGCAATCTTTGAAGATCGGAAGAAAGTTGCCTCGCTGCTGCATCCTGCTTGGACCTGAATACCTGATTATGAGGAGCCAAGTAAATAACATACCTTGACTGTATTTCATAATCTAGGCATTATCTGACCCACAAAGTCACAAAATTGTTTTGTGCCACTAAACTTAATTATCGGGTGGAAATGGTAAGTATGAAATTGGGCTGTAGCAAACCCTAAGACTCAATGAAGTTGTACAGTGACATGGTTCACATTCCCAGGACACTCCCTGGTTCTCCCTTGCAACTTACCCCTCAACCCACACCTCTAGCTTCATGGGCAGTTCTTTATGTATGATAGTTGTAACTAAAACAGAGAAATATAGTCTTGCTTTAAAACCATTACATATAAGGTACAAATACTGAAGATGGCCTAAAATACCATAGCTCTTATTTGAGTATTTCTAATTGGAAAATATATATATATATATTTTTTTTCCACAAACTTCTCAATAGGTAAGTGACCCATTATCAATATATTATTCTTTTCTATTTTCAGTCTATCTATGACTTAGATTTTCTTAACTAAAAACTGAGTCATACACTTCCTGTCTCATCCAGGGTTTAAATCAAAATTCTTTAAAGGGACTATGTTACCTTATAATCCTGGCCTCCACTTACATTGTGGACTCTCTCTTATTTTTTTGATTATTTAACCCCAAGCATACCAGACATAGCCCTATCTTAGGATCTTTGCACAGAATATTATATTTTTTGAAATGTTCTTTTCTTACATGACCTTACACCTACCCCAATTCATTTTTTCCCTATAAGAAAACATTTGCTCACATATTATCCTTTTAATGAGTACCATATTGTAATCATAATTAAACCCAAAATTCACAATCTTCACCTTGTTAGGTACTATTTATACCCTTACCTTTTCTTTTTGTTCTTTTGAATAGTATATACAGTCTTATAACATTCTCTGTAATTGATCATTATAGTCACCCTTCAATGTCTGTATATATACCATAAGGTTTTAGAGCACAGGACATTTTTCCTGTTTCCCTTTGGTCATATATTCAGGTTTTCTGGAAATATCCACGTGCAAAATATTTTTCAAGTGCCTGAGTAAGCATTTATTAGATACATTGGCAGATACAGAGGCAGACAGACACACACAGATATTTCATATCTGGCTATGTATGTTTATATGTTTGTACAAGTGTATTTGATAAAAGTTATAGAAGGGGACCTCGCTGGGGAAACTTAACTGGATTAATTAAAGTGTTGGCTACTGAGTTCACATTATTGGCTCTAAGTATGAAATTATAGGTATCACACTAATACAGAATGTTTTCCCAAACTCAAGAAATTGAACCTTATAAGCTTATGTTTAGAGTTGTAGACATAGGTTATTGGAAATTTAAAAAAAAAAATCCTAAATGGGAAACCTAAAGAAAAAAAAAACAGAAATTTCAGGGAAAAAAAAGATATGGAGATTTTTATGAGAACAATGATCAAAATAAGACAGTATATATGAAAAAATGATGACCAATGTGACAAAGTGTTTTGAAAAGGTGATTTGGAATTGGAGTTACACTAAGAAATTCCATGCACTGACCACCTAGAACCTACACCTGGAAACCTGAATTAATGTGGCATGACTTAAAATGAATGTGTCAATGATATATGTATTTGAAATAAGTACTATAGTGAGAGAACTTTTTGGGGAAGAGTATTAGACTTTGATTATTATTTCCACATGGTATGGAGCACATAGTAACTGATTTGGAGGGATAGATTTATTTATAATACAAAAAAATGGAAAACCAAATTTAGGTGGCATAGACCAGGTAAGAAGACATTCTTTGTCTGTCTGAAGCAATAACTATAACAAAATTTGGAGTATAATAATTATGCATAACCCTTCATAATCTGGGGAATCAAAATAATTGGGATTCTATGGTGTGCTTGTTATTTGTCCCCAAATATTTCTGTGTTGGAAACTTGATCCCCAGTAAGCACATGCTGAAAGGTAGCAGGATATTCAAGAAATGGGAGGTAGTGGGAGGTAAATAGATCACTAGTGGCATACTCTCAGAAAGGATTAAGATGTGTTTTATGAAGTTAGTTTCTAAGATAGCAAGTTGTTGGCCAAGAGAAATATTGCTCCCTCCTCACCCACTGGCTTCCTGCCTCACCCTGTAATCTGTTGGGCAAGCTCACTGTGATGTGATGCTCCCTGAGGTCCTCACCAGAGCCCCACAGAAACCAGTGTTACCTCTTGAACTCACCAAACTATAAACTAAATGAAAGTATTTTTTCTTATAAAATATCCATTCTAAGGTATGCTGTCATATCATTTAAAAATGGACTAATACACAGGATATAAGAGAAAATAAATCCATAGAAGAGTTCACTTTCACATCAGAGAATTAAAGAAGAATTCATCTAAGATATCCCTATTATTAGAAGTCAAGGCAATTTGATTCAGTTTAACTTGTTATTTATGGTTTGCAATTTGTTCTCATCTAAAAAAAATGGATTGTCTAGATTTAAGACATTATATTTCATCTTAAAATTATCATCTCATGAAATCTTTACATTTGTTTTTAGTAACCACTAGTTTGAAATGTAACTATGAACAGAAAATTAGGCCTTTTTACACTAATATATGTTATATAAATCTCCTGATGTATTCAATGTTTTCTAAACTTGCAAGAATGTAAGAACTGCCAATTCATGTCCCCATGTAAGTGTGTCATGGAAAGTCTTAATTTCAATAAACACAATAAGAGAAAACTAATAATGCTATTCTTACAGTATATCTTTTGAGTTAAAGCAGTTACAGCCATCTTATCTTGTTAATATATACAAGTTACTAATTTGTATTCTTATTTATTTATTTATTTATTTTTGGTACTGGGTATTAAACTCAGGGACATTAGACAACTGAGCCACATCCTCAGCCCTATTTTGTATTTTAGATACAGGGTTTCACTGAGTTTCTTAGTACCTAACAGTGTTGCTGAGACTGGTTTTGAATTCGTGATCCCCATGTCTCCGCCTCTCGGGCCACTGGGAGCCACTGCGCCCAGTTAAACTACTAATTTGTATTCTCACAGCAGAACAAAATCTGCACAAATTTATTCATAGTAAATAAATTTGTGTACTGTAATAACCTCAGAAAAAAATAATATTTTGGATCTTGTTTATGTATTTTGATGACTTCTCTGTCTCACAAATATATATTGCTTATAAGTAATTTTTCAAATTATGAGGTCTAAATGATGTTCAATGCTACAATTAGATGCATAATTTGTAAGATCAAAATGAAGTAGCAAATGTATACAACACAGAAATCACACTTAGGGATTTAAAATATGTATCAATCCCTAGTAGCAAAATATTAGAAAACATTGCTCTTTTAATTTTTTTCAGGAAAATTCTAAAATTATTCTGGATATCACATAGTAGTATTCAGTCCTAGTTATCTCAAAATAATTTAAATCTACTTATGCTTTTCTACCATTTTATCCTATACAAGAGATAGAATGATCAGAAATGTTATAATGTATGCAATGTCTGAAATATACACATTTCATTCACATTTGCTGACTGTAAAATGAAAACCAAAGAAGGTGTGTTATTGATATACAGTCCTGAGAGTTATTTCTTAAGACATCACAATGGCACTGATCCTAAAAATGTTACAATGAAATAAAACAGGGGAAGCAATTGGCAGGAAGTACATAAAGAAGAAATAAAAGCTTAGTATTTTTACATGAAATATGATAGAAAATGAAAAGTTCTATACTAATATAAATTAAGCCAAGTACCAAGGGGAGACAGATAAATACTCCTCTTCCTGAAAAATAGTGTGACTGAAGTGCATACAAGAGTAAATGACTTTTCCAATTCCTTGTAAAAGTCATAAATACAACCTCAGAAGAATTCTTAGATTTAAGTTCTCAATAAATTAAGGACAAGGAAATGCTGTTATATTTTTTTCATAAAAAAGGAGGAAAAAACATAGTTCACAGTGGAAGTTATGGGCTTTGATTTAATAGGATTTTCAACCTTAACATTCTTAAAGGAGGGCCAACTATTGTCCTCAGATTTTCCAGCAGAACTTCAGATGTGACTGACAGCACTGCAAATTTTCCATTCCTGGTAGAGAGGAGTCAGTGGGAGAAGACCATCATGGCAGATTGCAGACCTCTAGTTGTTCCTTATGGGAAATTCCTTTGAAATTTGCACACACTTTACCTTTTCCCAGTTTGCTTTCTTGTGTCAGCTCATTGATTGTCCACCGATAGCATTTGAAAGATAAAGAATAAATAAAGGTCTGGATTACAGTTTACTTTCATACTTTACCTCTTCTAATTAATGTTCTTCACTCAATGGACACACAAGCACGTGCACATGCCTTCCTCATGGTGCTAATTCATGGATGCATTCCAATCAATGTGTGTATGCAATGAACACAAACAAAATTTTTAAGAATGATAGTTAACATTTGGTGTAGAGTTAATATTCAACTGCAGGATCTTCTGGAGCTGGCTATTTATATGGGAAGTTATCTTCAAATGTCTCTGTGAAATAATCAGTCACATGGTAGTTTTTCTGGTTCTGTGACTAGCTGTAGAAATTGGTATTATTTTTGTAAAAAAAATTCAAAAGGAGCAGGTTACATTAATTCATCAGATCTTTTTGTTTGTTTCTTTTTTAGTGGTTTATTTTTATATTTACTAATTTGATTAAAGAGAGCATTATGTCCAATAATACTTAAATCTCATAAAGGCACCACATTTTATGTCAATGCACATATTAAAATATTATTAGATTCAATATGAATTAATCACATTGTTTTTAAAATTTTAAAAATTAAATGCATATACATACCAATTATTTAATATTTTATTAATATTAATAAATTGTCCTATAATTCAAATAGATTTATTTGCCACATGTCATAATCACTCATGATTTAAAAGTAAACAAACTTTTTAAAAGTTTTTTAGAAGCTCAGTTTGTGAAACAGGGAACACATTTTCCAATATAATCAGCAGTTTTTTCTTCTATTATTTTAGGCCCACCATAGCTACAAACTGATTAAATCTAATGATCAAAAGCTTTCATCTTAATTGCTGATGAAAATTAGGTTATTAATTTTATCTTAGTTCATTTTTGTGGTAGGTGCAATTTTTTTCTGTGTTCCCAATGAGTTTGCATGATCTTATTTCCTCTAGTTGAAAACAAGCACATTATTTAAAATAACTTCTATGAAGTTTATAAGAGAAATAACAGTCATATTTTTTGTCTTAGAAAATGGGAAATCTGTAGAAATATACAAAGAAAATATAAACTTTTGATCATCAAATTTTAAATTTTAAATTTAAATCATCAAATTAAAAAAATTGTAAAATTATTATAATTATAAACAAATATTTTGTACAATTTTTGATATTGATCACTGTCCTGTTCCTCTAAGATTTCTGTGAGGATTTTTAAATATTTAACTTTTAATTGTAGTTATACATAATACATTTATTTTATTTATTTATTTTTATGTGATGCTGAGGATTGAATCCAGGGCCTTTCACATGCTGGCAAGTGCTCTACTGCTGAGCCACAACCTCAACCCAGGATTTCTGTGTTTTTGAGGACTGTTCTGTCATCGCTGTGTTAGTATTTGGTACAAAGGCACCCCTTTATTTGTTGAGCTGTATGTACAATAAAGATTGATTCAAGAATTAACATTGAAAAAAGTAGAAATAAACTGCCTAAAGATCAGTAGAGTACAAGGAGGTGACCAAGAAGAAGAAGGAGGGGGGAAAGGAGAAATGCAGAGGACTGATTAAAGCAAAGTATATGTCATGATTTGTGATTATGTCAAAATGTATCCTAATGTTATTTACAAAAAAAAAAATTTAAAAAAATAATACTACAAAAAACATGTGTAATTTTTTAAAATTTTTTTATGTACTAGAGATTAAACCCAGTAGTGCTAGTCCCTTTAATTTATTTATTTTTATTTAAAGAGACAGGGTCTCACTAATGTGCTTATGTTGGCCTCAAGCTGGCAATCTTCCTGCCTTTGCTTTCTTGAATTCCTGGGATTACAGGCAAATCCCAGAGTACCTGACTGTGTAATTAAGTGAATATATATACCTTTTTGCATAAGACAGCTTAGGTTTATAATTGTCTCAAGATGAATATAAATAGTATCCTCATTTTGCTCTCAAGTTGTCCCATTTTGGATGGTAAATGAGATCATCTACCTACCGTATGCTGGCTTATGCACTTGGGGTTTTTATATTTAACAACCTCCTTAGTTCTTATAAGAGCTATAGGTAGTGGGGTCAACTGTCATCCCCAACTAACATTTAAGGAAGTTAAGTTAAGGAATTATCTCATTTCTGATTGTACCTTTTGAACATGAAGAATCTGTGATCTCAACCTACCTGGCATTTGCACCAGAGGTCTTGCTATTAAATCACTCACTACTCAATGATGACTAAAGGCTGATGATATGTAATACAGATGAGATCAAATGAGATCAAATGCAAATATTAAATTTTAGAAGGAGTGAAATTATTACATGGAAGTAAGACAGAAGGACCTTCAGTTATACATGCTGAACTTTGGGTTTTCTCAAACATTCATATGATTGAGCCCTCGTCATCTGGTAGAAGCTACTTGTATTTTATGTTCTTACCCCGAAGGAACACAGGTTATCTTTAGTATTTGAAAAGGTTCTGAGTTTTGAAGTACCTTTATATTTCCCTTGAAGTTAATGTATTTTTTCCCAAATAATACATTATCATAACACTGCTTTTGGAAGAATTACAGGGTCACTGTTTTCTTCTTTCTTTATTTCTTTATTTTTTTTTTTAAATTACAACGTAAGAGATTATCTCAGTTCACTGGCTTTAAACAACATAGATTAATTATTTTTTAAAAAATTCTGAGGATCTGAATTCTGTATGCAGAATTATCAGATTCAGAAACTATTCTATTTTGTAGACTGGTATAGGAAAGGATCCCCTTCAACCTCTTTTAAGATGCTGTGTGAATTGACTTTCTTGTGACAATGACTGATAATTTCAGGTTTTTATGGGCCATTGTCCAGAGGGCACCCTTAAATTCTAGAGGTGACATTACTAAGAGTAGCTTGCATTTCCTTTCTACTGGGCTTCGCCAAAATGGCCATTGAAGTCTGCAAGGAAAATCTACAGAATAAATGAATCAGATACATAAAATTATAGGTGTGGTTACATAATCTCAGGAATGGCATTTTCCCATGTTTTACATGTTCTGATGATCAGAATAAAAAGATAAATAATGTCTATGTTCAATGGGAATTGATCATTCAAGTTTGTGATCATTAAAAGATAGGAAACACTGAGGTCATCTCAAAACTCTCATTCATATTTTCTTATGCCTCATTATTCTCACCACACTGAAAAATACAATAGATTTTCTAAACTTGGATTGGGAAAGAGTTTTTACCTTTGCAAAGTATTACACTGATCCAGTCAGAAAAGACTGGGTATTAATTAAAAATATTCAAGACTTTTTTCTGTCTCAACTCTGAATATCAGCACAAAGTCTTGCATGTATACTAATAAATTCTATTTTATCAAATTATAGATATTGATTCTATTGTTAATCTTTGTGCCCCTATTTTTAAAGTCTAAATTCTTTTAATGCTATGGTTAACTAGCAGAATGTTAAATATAGGGAAACTATCTGAGAAAAGCATATAGATTCAAAAACATAAATTTTCATTATATCCACATTTCTATAAACATGATGAAAATATTATCCTATAGTAAATGCTGCCCATAATATATCATTACCCCTAGTTTCCTAATACAGGCATGGCTAGAATTTTTGCATTTTATGGAGGCAAAAACTTGGACTTAATGGCATAGAGTTAATAGGAAAAGGTTATGCAGAGCTGGAACTTGATCCAAGATAATTCCAAATATGCTGGTTTTGTTGTTTAATTGAAACATAAATAAAATACTGGACATGATTCCTAATGAAAATGATAAACACAGAATTTGGCTTGATATATGCAAGGTAAGTGTGGTATGTATTTCAAAATTTTAAAAGTAATATTTCATAATTTTAACCTCTACTTTTCTTCAATACCTGTTTTTTGTTTTACTTTTATTTTTGAGAATAAAGAAATAACGAAAGCAATGAACAATTAATTACCAGAGGAAAGTACTTCAGATTTTTTTATGATACAACATAGAGAGAAGTTTTTCAATTTTCCCTTATTCTTAATTCCAATGAAATAGTGTTATACCTAGGCACAGTGGTTTGGGAGGCTGAGACAGGAGTTTTACAAATTTGAGGCCCACTTCAGCAATTTAGTGAGGCTTTAAGTAATTTAGCAAGATGCTGCCTCTTAATAAAAAAAAAAAATTAAAAGGACTGGGGTGTAGTTCAGTGGTAAGACACCCCACTCTTCAATCCCTAGTACTACTACTACTACTACTACAAATAATAATAATAATAATAATAATAATAATAATAATAATAATTTTAAAAGCAATACATATGGGAGATCTTTTATAATGACTTACTTTTGTTAAGTGTAGCAATTGTCTTTTAAATACTTTGTATATATGAACTTCTAGGTTATACCAAAACGATAAAAGAAATATAACCATTTTTCTATGTGTTTTAGGCAATCTTCATATGACTCAAACTAAACTTATTAGTTAAGATTTTGATGTATTTTTTTTCAGTGTTGGGGATGGAAAAAAGAAACTTACACATGCTAGGCAAACTTTACCACTAAGCTGTATTCCCAGTTTTAGATGGACATGAATTAAAGAAAATAATTCATCACTGGTCAGCTCAAAAGAAAAAATGAACTTGATATATTTCATTTAAACAATGAAATCAATGTTATTCAAGAAATTAATGTTAAATGTTTACTGATAATGTCACTACTACTATTACTATTACTACTAATACTACTACTAATAATAATAATACTAATAATGTTAAAAGCAATATTAGGAATCCATAACAGATGCAGGATCAATTCTTCTTGAACTAGTTATTTGATTGCTGCTATGATTGCCCCAGGATATCAGACTCTCACTGATTCACTGCCAGTGATTCTCCAGGGAGTTTCCATAAGCCTTCCCACTGGACCTGGGGTAGAACTATTGATCCTGCTTGTTCTGAGGCTTCAGCCTCTTGGACTTCTCAGTTAATGGTTCTTCCAACAGGCCTTCAGACAACCATTTTTGACTATCCACCTACTGGCTGTGTACACCAATCTAATAAATCCCCTATTCATGATTTTACTTCCTGTTGGTTCTGTTCCTCTAGAGAACCCTGACTAATACATCAGGTGTAAGGACATCATTTTTTTTCTGAAGAAATTAATTTCTTTTTTTTAAAGAGAGAGTGAGAGAGGAGAGAGAGAGAGAGAGAGAGAGAGAGAGAGAGAGAGAGAGAGAATTTTTAATATTTATTTTTTTTAGTTATCGGCGGACACAACATCTTTGTTTGTATGTGGTGCTGAGGATCAAACCCGGGCCGCACGCATGCCAGGCGAGCGCGCAACCGCATGAGCCACATCCCCAGCCCTGAAGAAATTAATTTCAAATTGGGACCTGAAAGTAAATAGCTTTCTGAACATGGATAGATTATGCAGAAGTTTAGATCTGCCTACATATGAACACATTAAGGCAGGGACAAGTTTGGCCCATTTGAGAAAATGAATTAGTGTCCTGAAGCTGAAATAATGACTATGTAATGGGGAATAGGAGCAGATTGCTACACATTAGGGGAAAAACATTGTGGATGCTCAAGAAAGTGAAATAGGAGTGATTGAAGAGAGATTCATCAATGTGATTACACAAAATAAATAGGAAAAATTACAAAAAATAAGTAGAAAATAAATACCTGGATGTTTTTCTTGGATAAGAAAAGATGACTAAAAGAGTAAAAATTGGAATTCTTCTCAGGCTTCCAGCATGTGCATATGTTTAGTTTCTAGCCTAAGGAATATTAGAGGTAAAAATTAAAGATGATAATTTTATTTTTTTTGTGAGGAACTTAGATGCAAAACATATGATACTCAGTGGCAAACTGAATGCTGTAAAATGCATCCTGTCACATCTGTCATAACTGGCTCTTCGGTAATAACTTTATCATTATTAAATTTTCAGGCATTTGCTCCTTTCCCACTTATTTTTTTTCTATCTTAGCTTTCCTGAAAGCTATTGTATACTCTCCCTTGTGCATTATAAAGAAAATAAAAACATGAATTTCTGTGTGTAAATTTCAAAATGTGAAGTTCATGTGATGTTTGATGAACACAGTTTTACCCCCTTTCTTGCTTATAGTTCTCAAGAACGACTATAGAATGTGCTGAAAACTCGCCATCCTCAGTAAGGGGAAGTGGGTCAGAAAAGCTTGGGGTCTGTTTCTGGCCCTCTGCTCAGAAGTGGGTATACATCCCAAGATAGGCTATCTTTCAGCATACCTCAGTTCCAGTTCAAGAGAAGTATGCATTGATAAGACTAGAGAAAACTTCAGGAAGCTTTCTTAAACCTTAAGGACCAACAAGCAATTAATCCTGGATTCTGTTGTCCCTTGATGCCTATCTGTAGGTTAAAAACCTACTTCATGTAACTTTTTGCAAGTGAGAGAGATCTGCCTTACAGAATTCAGTCAAGTCGGCAACCAGGCACATTGAACATACTTTACTGGAAGGTTGGAATTTCCTTATATTTAATACTGAAAAGCATCAAGGAGAAAGAAGTAAACAAACAAAAATCACCCTAATTTCATAAAATCAATATTACCATGAAAGATCAAAATGGAAACATTGGTCTTTTATTGCTGTAGTCAACCTGCGTTGTAAATGAAGGTCTCTTAAAATATTTCATTTAGATAGTCCTATTTGAAACAAAACGTCCCATGACATTTACAATTCACTGGAATCTTGCACTAAAATTATTTTAAGTTGGATAAGCTGGTTTTTAGAAATGACTTTTGACAAGAAGCCAATTTTTGTTGATGTTGAAATATGTCAAATATTAAGTCAGTAAAGAGGATCTGCTTAGCAGTTGAATCTTAATTTTCTGGTAAAGAATTGAGCTACATTTTCTTAATAACATCATTTATTAAATTCAATGTTACCTTAAAATTAAAAATGCATTGGCATTATCACACTAATTTTGATAATTATCTGACTCTAGTCTTAATTCTAGATTTTCGTTTAAAAAAATCCTATTACAATACTCCCTATTGCTACCGTCTTCTTTCATACCCTCCTCTAATATTATTGTCCTGAAAATGATTATAGCCTCTCGATTGTTCTTTTATTACTCTGTTTATACTCAGTCCAACTCATCCCCTATATTTATATAGTTATGACTTTGAAATGCCAATGTGATTTTCTATTTTCATGCTTGAACTATCCATAGCCAAAGAATAAAGTTAAAAATGCTTAGCTTGTCAGAAAATTCTTCCCTGTTTCTCCAGTCAACTTGAGTAGCTTTTTCACCATAGACACTTAGTTCTAATTGTATCATTTTAGGTAACTACTTGGGTTTCCTATGAGAGACCTAATCTGTCTGTGTCCCCAGATTCCTTACTAGCTTCAAGATTCTGTTGAATTTGTTCTTTTTAAACAAAATATTATTTTTGTATTTGTATCAAAATAGTCTGGGTAAGTTTTATAGACGTTTAAGTTTTATTTAAGTGTTTTCAATGTATTTATATTTTTGTGTCTGAGATACACATCCAACCAAAAGATCATATTTAAAAAACAACTGGCAATTATACTCCTCTTTTCCTGAACCATTCTCTATGCTAAAAGGGACATAACTTTTCATTCAAAGTCATTAGGTAGGTCACATTACCAAAGCAAAATACTTAACGACATTTATTTTCTTTAGTAAGAAATAAATTATTTTAGTTTTAGTCACACAATACAGTAGTCCATGTTGTTGAGTCCTTTAATATATGAGATCCAAGAAACCACTAAACACTAGACATAAAAGATAGTAATATGAGAAATTATTTGGCAAAAACAGAAGCATAGATAAAATGACACCAATTTTCCTTATCAATATTCATATAGTGAAATATTAATCCCCAGTGTGATATTATTAGGAGGTGAGTCATCTGGGACTTAGTTAGGGGTTACCAGAGCCTCAGGATTGGGGTTAGTGCTCTCTTATCAGAGGATCCCTCACTCCTTCCACCATGTAGGACAAAGGGACTATTTATTTATGTCCCAAGAACCAGTCTTCACCAGAAACTGAATTTGTCTAGACTTGATCATGGATTTTCCAGACTCTGGAGCATTGAGAAATACATTTATATTATTTATAAACTACAGTCTATGATATTTTATTCTAACATCTTGAAATGACTAATACAGTGGATTAAATAAAATATTGCAGAAAAGAAATTAAAGCAATCTTTTACCAATCTTAATGCAGGATTACTAAGAGACAAAGAATATAAATGAAAGGTCACTGGAAAAAAAGTATAAGTTTTGTTCTGTTTTATGCAATGAGGTGTATATATATAAGTTTGAACATTAATGAAAATTATTCAATGGTGGTGAAATTCATGATGCAAACATCTGCATTAAATTTCTATAAATATCTCATTTGTCAAATCAAAATACATAAAATATAGTTCAAGCTATAAAAATGTTAGTTTTTTAAAGAAAATTTAGCTCTAGTTTTTGAGGAAATATGAAGTGTACAGGTTCAGTTATAGGTGGTTTGTACATAAATTTATAGTAACTTCTTGGAATTACTCTCCTGAGTTTTCCCCTTGTTTTGCAGTTAAAATAAAAATAAGAAATAATTACATATTATACTTACTAATTGGAAACAAAATAGAAGACTCTCAAATTCAATTTAAATGAATTAAAAGTTATTGTTTTCTCATAAGAAGTACCAAGATAAACAGTAAGCTCCATTGCATATGTCATTAAGATATGAAGATTTCTTGAATACCATTTGTATTACCATAGGCAGATTCTCATTCTTTTCATAGAATTTGGCACTTTGCCTCACATGTATTCTTCTGTTATGGGTCAAGCAAGCAAGAAAAGTGAAGGCCAAGCAATTTCCTACTGAATAGACTAATGCAAAAATCACAAACATCCATTCTATTTTTTTGTCAATAAGACTTAAGTCACATCATTACTGAAGGGGTTAGAGAAGCAAGAAGGTATAGCCACAGGTAACCTGACCTGTGTTTTATAAAAATTGAATAAAAGGGGAGGAATTATTACTGGAAAAAAAAAACAAACAGGAGAGACCAGAGAATGGAAATTGGTTAATAGTTTCTGCCATGGAAGGTCCTAAACTGACAAGGGTATTCATATCAAAACAATGAAAAATTCCTATTTGTCCATCTTTCATGTACCCAGAAATAATCTACTTGTTTTTTAACCAGTGGTGCTTAACCGCTGCACTGCATTTCCGACTCCTCACCCATTTTTTTTTTTTTTTGAGATAGGGTCTGTGCTTTGCCTGTTCATAAATCCTATCTCAAGAAGAGCACTGTGAATTCATTGCACTAAAAGCTGGTAACAATGAGTCTGCATCACTCAAAGAGGCAGCAGCCAGGGCTAGTAACTCTTAAGAGTCACCAGGAGCCAGAGAATGGCATGGAGTCACAGACAACTGCCAAGAGCTGATAACTCCAGCCACTAGAAGCGGTCTAGGGAGTTGTCAGTAGCACCAACTCCAGCTGCTAGAGGAGCAGTGAGCAGGGCTGCTAACACTAAGCTGAGAGCCACAGGCGTTCAAAGCCCAGAGCTTCTAAGGAGCTGCACTTTGCCTACTTGTAATTTCTATCCAAATTGAGCAAAAGAATCCTCAGCCAGTTGCTAAGGTGTTGTCTCTCTCCCATCTGAGATTCTGCTACTGTTTACACCCAGGGAGAGCTGCTTCTTTAGAAGGGCAGCCAGACAAGTTTGTGGGAACCCCCCTGGTAGCCTGGAGGTGCTGCAAGCTTCTGTTGCAAATGGCTAAGTCCTGTTTCACAGGTTCTTTCTCACTGAGCCACCAAAGCTTTTTGTGACAAGAAGAAGAAGAAGAAAGAGAAGGAGAGAGTCTGAAAAGTAAGATAAAAATAAATTTTCAAAAATATATTCTTATGAAACTTCTTTTCTCTACTATGATTCCCACATCTCTATACTCACCTTGTTCTTCATGTCCCTGTTTCTACCAACAGCCTACTCTAAGAAATCTTGATCTTGTTTCAATTATTATCATCAAAATTCTTCCTTCCTTTACCCTCTATCATATTGTGAAGCCACATCCATAATTCCAGGTATTTGTTAGAGCAGGCCTCCTCTCTAGGTACCAAAAGTTTTATCAGTTAGGGTTCAACAAGAGATGGGAAACAAGTGGAAAGCTTACATATTGACAGATCTACTGTGAAAGACAGAATGATTCCAGGGCAAGTTACATTAAATGGTGGTGTGCTATATCATTAGCCCTGAAATTTTTCAGTACTTGATGGTAGTGGGAATTTCTGCAGTCTCTCCAGGAATACAGAACTGCTTTTGGTTTACTATTTTTATTGCAGAGGTTGTTCTAATGACTGTCATTTTGCCTTTCCTACCAAATGGCTCTGACTTCCCAGGTCCAGAAATCATGTGGGAGTTCCCCCAGTTTCTGTGTATTTCTATTCCAATAATACATTCTAAACTGGAGAAATACCTGAGAGTAGGTCTGGGGACCCAGTGAATTCAAGGTGATGCAAATTTACAATAACCCTTAAACTCTTCTCTGCCTGAGAGATGACAGTGAACTTTTAGATACCATGGCATAAGGGATATTTCAATGTGCATATTCAGGAATAAACAAAAATTCTGATTGATGCTCTTTTTCAAAGTAACATCACCCTGTAAATTGTCATATGTGCCTTTGGAAAATATTAAAAGATATATTAACTGTAGAAATATTTATTGGTGTTTCTAATTGCTACTTCAAATGGACATAGCCTGCTCTTCATTATTGACACTCTGGGTATATAACCTGGGAAAAGATGAAGGTCTAAGACTTTCTGTTTTGGTGAGTCAATTTGGACTTGTATTTATTTAACTTAGGACTATTCTGCTTACAAGTGAAGTAAGACATGTATTTTCTAGAAAAACTAACAATTTTAAGTGGGCTTCAGAAGGAGAAGTCTCTGCATATTCCATGTTGCATTCAAGCTTTTCTTCCCCTGAAGCCACATGACCTGGAAAATCTGACTGCATTTAAAACATCAGTGGTAGATAGAGACACTAGCTGGATCTATGGCAGACACTTTCATGGTTGAATTACTGTGTTGGTTCTAGAATTTGTCAGCCTAGTCCTGAGACTTTCCAACTGAGAAGTCCCTTTAGTTTGCTATAGGGCCTTCAGAGAGACATAGGCTTTATTAATGTGCCACACAGATATCCCATATCCCGGGCTGCCCTGATGACAGAGAAACAACAATCCTCAAATTTCACCTAAAAGAATGTAAAAGTATGATGTCTAACAAGTTCATGAAAATATGTGAAAAGAAAATGAAACATTTTTATATATCTTCTTGGAAAATTACTTAAGACCAAGATCAGCAGTTGTATGTTTTTGACCCACAAGATACTAACTTAAGAACAACATAATATTTCAGCCAATTATTTAATTTAAATATAAGCTTAAATTAGCAGTGTAATAAGCATCTGATTATGTCAGTATTATATTTTGTTGGTCTACATTTACTAGTTTAATCAACCACCCTCAAGGGTGGCACTGTAAGAGAATACCAAGTCCTTTAATTACATTTTAATGCCCCTCACTGAGTTAGCACCATTGAAGGGAGTTTAGCAGATTAATCATATTTTCCTTTTAAGATGCTTTTGGAAAAAAAAATTACTGGAGCTCTATTTCAATTTTTTTTAGGTTAATATTCCTCAGAAGCCATTAAAATAAATAGAATCATTTTTTTACTCATAGAGTGTGAATAATACTAGCATACAAATCACGCATTCAGATAATTGCAGGAAATATGTTTCAGTTCTTTAATTGGAAGAAAGAATTAGTGTGTAGTAAATGAAAATATGTTGTTAGATATTCTTTCGCTGATGCATAGACTTGGCATCACCTTCAATGAAAAATTTATGGAAGAATCATAAGATATATTAACTTCTCTGAATTACTGTGTGCTCCCAGAACAAATAAAATGGTTTAAATTTTGTCAAAGGCCTATCAAACAATGATTAACAATTATTAATGTGCAATTTATGGTGACATATAATGCCAAAATATTTAACTTAAGGTACAGTAAAATTTGGTGGTTTTGTTTTTGCTCTAAATTGTGTATTGACTCACTTATGGTACATAAAATATTTCTGAAATCAGACGTTATTGGATTTTTTACTGCTTTATTACCTAAGTTTATTGTTCAATCAAAAAAACATATATTTTAGTGCCCATGTTGACAGGAAGTAATTCCAAATCCTTCATGCTGAAATTCCTCTTCATATTTTTCTCCTACTGCCCTTAGTGAATGAAAGAGGAACTAGTCAGCAGATTTTATATTTTCTCTATTTGTTTTCTCTGTTTACTTTATGTAATATCAGTCATTATTAAACACTAGCATGAAATGCTGAAGATTTCAAGTGTGGTTTTAGAACCAGTAGCAAATATAAACATTGAAGATGTTGTAGGATCTTTTAAATCTACTGATTAGTTTTAGTAAAAAGTAAGAAAATATAAATTAAGTAGAATGAAGAGAGATATGAAGACTTTTTTTATTTCACTGAGTCAGTTTTAATAACATAAAATAAAAAGTTAGTTTTGCATTATATTTAAGTAAAAGATTGCATTTTGAAAATTTTTGTATGTGCTTATTTGTTGAAAGTATTTGTTTCCTACATACACTGCACAGTACAATCTAGGCTACTTTATTAGAAAGGTATTTTTAATGAGAAAATAACATTCTTCAAGAAATAGAGTTATTTATTTTTTCATTTTTATATATTAAGAAAAAGTCAAAGAGGTTACTATTCTACATAGTAAATTTTGTTTCTTGTTCAGCAAATCAAAAATTATATCTTATTGAGCCTTAGGGATGTGAAGGCCTAAACAGTTAAACAGTCTTGATGGATTTGATCAGGTAATTGTTATATCAGTAATTATTTCAAAAACAAAATCTCAGGGGCAGATGGTGGAGAAAAGATCCTTCATTCTCAAGCATTAGCATAAAATCCATGAAGGACAGATCAAGATCATTTGAATAACAGAATGTAGAATGACTTTTCTCAGGATCCCTGATGATCTGTTGACAATTCTGAAAGAAAGAATTGAGAGAGTGTAAGAACAGTCTTAGGCAGACAAACTGAGCAATCACACAGCCCACAGTGATAGTGTGGTTACTATGTAACCAGGGACTGTTCTATGTATTTTAAATTATGAATTCCTGTACAACAACCCCTCCAATCCTTTAGGTTAAGCTAATCCCATTGGAATTAGGAAGAAAAAGGTAAAGAACAAATAAAGAAATCTTAAATGAGTTAAAATGGAAACAAATACAGATGAGCTCAAGGAAAAATATAAAGGAGGTTAATTTTTTGAAAATCACACTAAAGAGAAGGCCATAGAAATTTTACACAATGCCACATAATTTTCCTTCTGATTGCATATTTTCAAACTATGTTGTGTTTTCCACATGAAAAAGAAAACTCAACAAACTATACTGAGCAAACTATACAAATTATCCTTCAGAAAATATTCTATTTTAGTATAATAGAAAATTTGGAAAAGGCAGTTTAATCAGATTTTTTAAATTACTCAGAATTCAACAATTATTGTATTCATAATTATTGAATTAAATGAAAACAGAAAAAATGACAGTCATTACATTTTTATACTTGCAAACCTTTGTCATTATAGGACAGAATATGCATAAAATTAAATCTGAAGAGAAATTATGCAAACCTTTATTTATACTTCAAAACATGCTTATTCAGATGGTAAATGTTTATAAAACACTAAAAATAATAACATGATCTTAACACATAAGCAAATGCATGAAAATTTGTAATTTTCTATGTACTTAGTGGTGGTTGCTTAGTGTCAGATGCCTTTGTTGAGAAAATGATTGTATGATTTTCAAGTGTTTGAGTTTCTAAAACTTTTCCAGTCTTTATGCCATCATCTGCTTTAAACTACTATTCTACTTCCATTCCTAATCTCTATAATCTTGAGATTTATTGTCTCTCCCCTCAGGAAAATGAAAAGATGGTAATAATTTTTTTTTTCTAATCACAGTTTCTAAGAAGACTAGAAGTTCTTGTGATGGTCTCGTAAAGAAGTGGATGGAATGTAACAAGTAGTTATAAATAAAGATGACTGGATAACCAAGATAGTCAGCTAGACAGTCAACAAGCAGAGAATTGCTAGAAGACTTTCAGAATGTTAATCACTTTCAAATTTTGGAGCACATACATCATGTAAGGTACCTATTGACTTTAAACCCGAAATCACATGTTAACTGTTTCATTAAACTATTGGCAAATAGTATAGAAACGTTCATTGTTTTTTAATTCTATACCCTTTGACCATTAGTTTCAGAGGCTATGAGATATTGTTTGGTTTATATGTATTTTAATGTGGATTCCTAAAATAGATGCAAAAGTAAGAGAGACAGAGAAAGGGAGAGAGAACCATTTGTTCTCTTCCTTGGTGGCCCTTCAATGATTATAACTGTGTAAAGCACATTTACATTGCAAATCATCCTAAAGTACATTCATAGTTTTTAAAGGTAGACTGCTTTTTTTAAATACCTTTATTTTATTTGTTTAATTTTATATAGTCCTGAGGATTGAACTCAGCCTCACACATATTAGGCAAGTACTCTATTACTGAGCTACATCCCTAGCCCGTTAAGATATATTTGATGAATCCCTAAAATGTATATTTTTAAAAAAATAAGTAAATATAAATAATAGCAATGTCAAATCATTTTATTACAATTTTATATTTCTAGTTAATGCTATTTTAATTTATATTGTAAGATATTAAATGTGACATAACATAAATACTAATTTCTTTTTCTAATCTGTTTTCATTTTGATCATTTGTGTGAGATTTCCATACTGTTATTTTTTTACTTTATACATTCTGAAGGCCATTGGTGTAATTTTGTAGAGGATATGTTAAACATTTAGCAATTAAACATTAAACATTAAATGACTAAGTACATAGAAAATTACATAATCAGCAATGATTATCAATGTTGCAAAGACATATTATGCTATAATTAAAAGTATTCTAATAAAAGTGTTTAGGGCAGCAGTGAGATCTGAATTCAGTAATGCTTTTGAAACTCAGCTCTAAACCATGAAGAGGTTTTTCTTAGCTGATGGGGCAAGGTTGTCTTCTAAAGAAAGATAGGTATATGATTTGTAAGTGTCTTTGCAGGTAGATGATATAAAAATAAAAGTCATGGATGAACAATCAATGTGGAATTAGATAACAATGAAAAGACTTGCAAAAAAATTAGAAGTTAAATAATCAGAATACCTGCTTAATAGACAAGTTGGTTTGGAACATGAAACACTGGGAGGAATTATTAACTGCCATATGTATGGCTGGTTGGCCACTACTCAATATAACCTTCGTGACAGACTGATGGAAGCTTGGAAACTAATACCTAAATTTATTTAGATAAATATGTGTACCACATTAATACTTGGAAAGTATAATCAATGTACTATGCTGATTATCTTTTATGGTGGCCTTGGTGAATTTTGATGAACATCTTTTACTCAGTAAATTGTGAATTAACTTATGGAAACAAGGGATATAAGGGACATGATTATGAGAGGAACTACCATGAGTTTAATTTGATACTCTAAATGGTATCTGTTATGTGTTATCCACTGAAATGTGGCCTAACAATCAGAGGAGGAACATAAGCTGCAACATTGTATTTGATAATTATAAACCCACTGATCACTTAATTTAATTGTGTGGGAAGTTTATAATACTATGGAATGATAATAGAAGAGATCCCAGGATTGAATTTTTGAATAATGTCATTTCATACTTCTTAGATAGAGTAGGATGAAGCAGCAAAGAAAATTATAAAATGAATGAAAGACATAAAAAGGGGAACACATCATCACTTCAGGAATGTAGATGAAAAAGAGTATGTCAAGATGGTATGTGGTGGCATGTGTCAACATGCTAATAAATGGTAATTATAATGTCAGCCTGTTTTCTGGTGTTATCAATAACTAAAAAGAACAAATAAAAAAGAGAATAATTAAAAAACAAGGAAGAATATATCAATTTGAATTACTTCATGGAATTAACTGATAACTTTTTGTTACATATGGTAATAGAATAGTGGATAATTTAGGGGATTTTCTATAGACCTAAAGTGAGACTAGAGACAATTAAACTTATCTTGGTTTTATTACTTAACAAGTTATGTTAATTTTAGACTTATTTCCTCCCTTGGTGATCCTGTTTTACCATCTATAAAACAACAAAATGTCTACTTGATTACTACAAATGTTATATACATTCTATAGCCTGCATATTACTTGTTCCCCAAAGGTTCATGTGCTGGGAGATTGGTCCCCAATATGCCAGTATGGAGAAGTGGTGGGATCATTCAGAGGTCAGCCTAGTGGAAGGCAATTTGGTCCACTGTGAGAAAGGTTTATGCAGTTCTCTCAGGACCTGGCTTGTTTCCACAAGATCAGTTTGTTATAAAGGAGGGAGCCTGGCCTCTCTCTACCCATTAGCTGCCTACCTTGGACACACACCTCTTCTGCATACAACTGCTCTTTATTTCTACTCCTCTGCCATGTTGTGATGCAGCCAGATGATGGCATCATGCTTTTCAGACTGTCTCCACTGTATCACCAACTAAATAAACCCATTTTATTTAGGTATTATGTACCAGGAGGTATTCTGTTTTAGCAATACAAAATGGACTAAGTTGACCTCATAGTTTAACATATGTAGAATGCTGATTCTCATTGCTTCATTCCTTCACTTCCTCAGGGAGGAAACTCAATGATGTCAGCTCTTTCCTTGTTCTTATTGACTATTTTTTCCTCAAGTCTTTTTTTCTGCATGGGCCAATCTGCACCACCTTTCAGAAACAAGCTCAAGCAAGTAAGTGAATCGTTCTGACAGTGCCTAGCAATGTATCATAATTAGATCAGCACTGTGCTTTAAAGTCTGGACATTGGCTGGTTTATCTCTGACTCAAGTATGCAGTGCCCTTTATTCCTCTTCACCTTGTTTGGAATGTATTTATAGTTAATAAACTCGGGGTTTAGAGAAGCTGTGGATTCTCTTTGTGCTACATGTTCACTCCATGGATAAAATAACAACTCATATCTAGTTTGTGGGTCAGTCCTTTTCTCAGGCCTTACTTTCAACCCCAATTGCCACCCAACCAATTTCATTATTTTTCTGAGACACTAGTTTAAGATATTTTCTCCAGAATAGAATTCTCCTTGTATAAATAATCTCTTTCACAGTAATTTAAAACTTCTAATTTAATACAAATATTAATTCCTTATTTAGTTTTCTGAAAAGGAAAGGGTTGCCCCTGACAGCTACCATAAGTGTCATGTCCAGACCGTAATAGGTGGGATACTGTCACAGATCAGCAAGGTTAAACAATGTCACTTTGTCACCTGGATAAAGAGAGGCAGCAAAAAGGTCCCTCAGTAATCAGGTCTGAGGACAGACAAAAACAAAACACAGTGCAAACCATAACAACCTAATTTTTTCTCATCTTGGTTGCCATAAGCCTTGCTGTTTCTCTGCCAATTACAAACTAGCTGCATTCTGTTCTTTCCTCCTCCTCCTCCTCCTTATCTCCTTCCTCCTTTTCTTCTTCTCCTTCTTTTTTCTACCACTCTTCTTCTTCAGTGCTAAGGATACTGGGGATCAACCCTCAACTTCACCACTGACCTACATCTCCAGTACTTTCTATTTATTTAGTATTTGTTTATTTATTTATGGGGTAGAGTCTCAGTCTCAGTTGCTGAGGCTAGCCTCCAAATAGCAATCCTCCTGCCTCAGCCTCTCTAGTTGCTACAATGACATGCTTGTGTCATAGTGCTCAGTCCCACCCAACTAATTAAAATACAATAATGTTATTAATCATCAAATTTTCCCTGCTTCAGAGAATATCTTATCCAAAACAAAGTGGTACATTTCTGAGCTCTCCTCAATATCATCTAACATGAGCCAAACCCAACAATAAGCCCTCCCAACATTCTCTTCCTGAGGCAATCATGAATCCACATGCTTTCTGGTTTCCTTTTTCCTTTTGCAACAAGTGTTGTTCTGGTGGGCATCTATATTTGTTTAACAAGTACAATGGAGAACATGATATAAAATGGCATCTTGTTGCCAATCTGGTGGTAACTTTAGTAGAAAGCATATTTTTGCAACATAAGTAGTTTAATAGAAAAGGAAGAAGGTTGAAATATCTTTTTTAGTAGCTTCTTTTAATGTAGCAATTGAAAAGATTAATTTATTCCTATGCCAAATATTGCAGAAAAAACATCATGCTTTGTAGGAAGACAGGATCTGGAGTTAGCAGATGTAGAATATATTGTAGATAACTTTATATCATGAGATGAAATAAAAAGGTGATAGAAAAGTTTAAATCTTTCAGAGAAGTAAACATACTTATTCAAAGTTAAAGATATCTGTATTTATTGAATTTTGTTCCTGGCCCAAAATAACTAGTGAAGAGTGTAGAAATCTAAGAGGGTTTAATAGGTAGCTGTGCTTCACTGTGACCAAAATACCTGATAAGAACAGCTTAGATGAATAAAAGTTTATTTTGGATCATGGTTCTAGAGGTCTGTCTATGTTTGGCAGACTCCTTTGCTTTGGGTCTGAGTGAGGCAGAACATCTTGGTGGAAGGGCCTGGAGAATTAAAGCTGCTAAGTTCATGGCAGTCATAAAGCAAGGAACCAGGAAGAAAACATAAACCCTTCTGGAACAAGCTCCTGGGATCCACTTTCTTTAGCCACAAGTCTATTGTTACCACCCAGTAGTCCATTCAAATTATAAACCCATTGAATGCATTAATCCACTGATAAGGTTATTATTCTCAGAGTATAATTGCCTGAAAGCCTGACCTCTGAACCTTCCTTCATAGTGATTATTCTTTTAAACATAATTTTTCAGGGGACACTAAATATTAACTGTAATATTGGTGAGGTATTAATACCAGCAAATAGCATTGTAAAATTTAAAGAAGAAATTGTACCAGGAGAGCTTGCTCTTATTTTTGTAAACCGAAAACTACCTTGAGAAACTTCTACTGAAATAGAATTAGAAAATTCTTATTGCTTTTTGTGTCCATCAAACCAATGTGTTGAAACCACAGAAATCAAGGAAATGAACTCAAACCTTTCATTGTGGGGGACCACATCCTCATAGAAAGTAACTTTAATTCTGGTTCTCTAACCAGAGGTATGTGTATCTGATCTACGTGATGAGCTTTTTTGATTTTTTTTTCTTTGTTTCTTCTCGCTTGAAGAGTTAGAAAGCTATTTCAGTAATATATTTCATGGGTATTGCTTTATCTTATTCATATCCAGAATAAACAAAGCATCAAAGAAATGTCACCTGAAAAAGAAGACAGACTCATTCAAACTGAGCATAAACTATTCCAATAAAAAAAAAAAACTTAAGAAATTGTGATTTGACAAATCTCTCTGAAATGATTTGCAGAGATCTACTTAGTCTGTGTCTGTATTATAAATATTTTACTTAATGATACTTCTGTTCTTCCTAACAGTATTCAAGGCAGGTTAACTATTATCATAACCCCCATTCTCACATAAGAAAAGTGAAGTACTGAGAGCTGCAGTTACTCAAATTTGTAGTTCCAGAAGTGAAACAGTGGAGATTTGAACCCATGACATCTGGTTTTAGAAAAGACTGCATATTCCTCCAAGAACAGCTCATATTCTCAGCCAGTGTTTCCTAATCTGATGTACAAAATAAAGTAATGAAAGTATATAATTTGTCAATAATCAAAATCTTAGATTCAAATTACTATCTTAAATGTAAAGTGTGAAACCTTTAGTAATTATAAATATGACATAATATTAATTATGCTTTCTTAACCCAAGAGTTTAAAACAGTTAACATATTCCCCTTTTCTTTTTTTAACTATTTATTTTTTACTTGTAATTGGACACAATAACTTTATTTATTTATTTATTTTTATGTGGTGCTGACAATCTAACCCAGGATGTCACACATGCTGGGCAAGCACTCTAACACTGAGCCACAATTCCAGCCCAATATTCTCATTTTCTTACTAACTCCAAATATATAATTTTTATAAATAACAAAAGGCTGTGTTTTCTTGTGAACAACTAGTTAGTAACATGAATTAGAAGCAGATTATAAAACAGAAAATCTGCTAAAACCATCAGAAAGATCAAATATAAGATAGTAAAAATCAGCAATGTAATGAAACACATAACAGTTTAAATTAAATATAGCATTTTAAGTTATTTTATGATCAGAATTAATTTGCCATTTTATAATCATAATTATTTATCTTCATTAAATCTTTGTGAACAGGTTAGATAAAAAATAAAACACTGAGTGAAGAAAAAACTCAAAATCCCTTTTTTAGGTACTATGTTTTCATTATTCTCATTAGTGATCATTGTTAGCCAGTATTGGAAAGTTAAATTCTCCATTCAGGTGTGCTACTTAGCCCTTATGATACATACACTCCAATAAAAACATTTTAATCAACTTTTAAGCTATTACATCCAAATTAGTTATCTTCAACATGTTACGAATTATCAGCATTTCTTGTTGAAAAATCTCAATTTTCATTTTTGCTTTAGAATATTTTTAGTAAAAAAAATATGCCAGCCACGGATAACTCTATAACTGTCCACACTTATTTGACCCTAGTTAAATAATGCATACTCACTCTGTCCTTAGTATCACCAGGCCTTCTTTTGTGCCTTATACTATTTAATTTATTGCCACTTATTGTTCCACTTTTAACCAATATGGCAAGTTGGTTTTCAGAAAGGAAGCCTCTTTTCAAATAAATGCAGTGGTATGCAAAAAAGAGAAAAAATTCTTTTTCTCCACTTGAATGACTTTTGTATGGAAAGCTTTTGAACAGATATATATTCACATGATGACCACAATAGGAAAGACATGTCCTAGAACTGTGAAGAGTAACACACACATGCATGCAGCCATGTCTGCCCTAGTTCCACCAATATCCTTTTGGATTCCCTATATAAAAGCCACTCCCACACTGGATCTACACATCAATCTCTTCTGTCTCTTCCTTTATATTCAATGGAGGTGGGGATTTTAGCTTTATTAAGTTCGCTAATATTACACTTTCTTTTCTTTATGGGTTTCATCAGTAATAGAAGACAAGTTAATTGTCCAATCTCCTTCTAAAAATGCAAAATATGCTTTATATTTCTTCTCTCTTTTGGGCAATTTAGTGTTTCTTTTCAGAACTTTCAACCATCAATCTCAAGTATCCTGTTGACTTTTTTCTTTTGTCTTTCCATATACTTAGGTAACTCTTTGAACAGATAAATATAACTTTTTATTAGTTGCTCATGACAATACAATGGTCTTGACATATCATACATTTGATTCAAATGGGGTATGAATTTTCATTTTTCCACGTGTACAGGTTGCAGGATCACATTGGTTATACGGCCATGTATATACATACAACAATACTAGTGTCTATTGTATTCTGCTGCCCTCCCTATCCCCCCTCCCCTCCCCTCCCCTCCCCTCCCATTACCTCTCTCTACCCAATCTACTGTGACACATTTCTCTCTCTTTTTTTTCTTCCCCCTCACATCATCATACATATATTTTGTGTAATGATGAGGGTCTCCTTCCATCTTCCATGCAATTCCCCTTCTCCCTCCCATTCCCTCCTACCTCTCTTCCCTATTTAGTTGTAATCTCCTTCTCATGCTCTTCCTCCTTACTCTATTTTGAGTCACCCCCCTTATATAAGAGAAGACATTCTGCATTTGTTTTTTAGGGATTGGCTAACTTCACTTAGCATAATCTGCTCTAATGCCATCCATTTTCCTGCAAATACCATGATCTTGTTATTTTTTTAGTACTGAGTAATATTCCACTGTGTATAAATGCCACATTTTTTTTATCCATTCATCCATTGAAGGGCATCTAGGTTGGTTCCACAGTCTAGCTACTGTGAATTGTGCTGCTATGAACATTGATGTAGCTGTGTCCCTGTAGTATGTTCTTTTCAGGTCTTTTGGGTATAGTCTGAGAAGGGGAATAGCTGGATCAAATGGCAGTTCCATTCCCAACTTTCCCAAGAAGCTCCATACTGCTTTCCAAATTGGCCACACCAATTTGCAGTCCCACCAGCAATGTACAAGTGTACCCTTTTCCCCACATCCTCCCCAGCACTTGTTGTTGTTTTTACTTCATAATGGCTGCCATTCTTACTGGAGTGAGATGGTATCTTAGAGTAGTTTTAATTTGCATTTCTCTGATTGCTAGAGATAATGAGCATTTTTTGTGTATTTGTTGATTGATTCTATGTCCTCCTCTGAGAAGTGTCTGTTCAGGTCCTTGGCCCATTTGTTATTTGGGTTATTTATTTTTTTGTTGTTTAAATTTTTGAGTTCTTTGTATACTCTAGAGATTAGAGCTCTATATGAAGTGTGAGGTAAAAATTTGTTCCCAGGATGTAGGCTCCCTATTTACCTCTCTTATTATTTCTCTTGCTGAGAAAAAAACTTTTTAGTTTGAATACATCCCATTTGTTGATTCTTGATTTTAACTCTTATGATATAGGTGTCCTATTAAGGAATTTGGAGCCCAACCCCAAGAGATGGAGATTAGGGCCAACTTTTTCTTGTATTAGATGTAGAGTCTCTTGTTTGGTTCCTAGCTCCTTGATCCATTTTGAGTTGACTTTTGTGCATGGTGAGAGAGAGGGATTCAGTTTCATTTCGTTGCATATGGATTTCCAATTCTCCCAGAACCATTTGTTGAAGACGCTATCTTTTCTCCATTGCATGCTTTTAGCACCTTTGTCTAATAACAATATATTCAAAACACTCTGACTTATCCTGTCATTCAAATGATATATTTATCCTTCATTTCTTAATCAAATTTCTAATCTATGTGTTACCTATAACTATAATTTTTTCACTATATACATCCAATACGTCTCTAATTTTGCATGAAAAAAAAACTGAGTTAAGAATTATATCACAAGCTTTTATTAGTTAGCCTATTACAGGGAAGAATATTCAACTTAGTTTTTTTTCCTTTTTTTCACCATTTTTGTGTATAACCATTAGGATACAGAAACAGACTCCTTAGAAAACTCTATACATTATTCATAAGATAATGATTGAAGTATAGTTTTATTATCATTTCTGATATTCTTTTTTTTTAAATTTTTGATTTTGTTGTTGTAGATGGACAGATTACCTTTGTTTTATTTGTTGATTTTTTTTAATGTGGTGCCAGGGATTGAACCCAGTGCCTCATGTGTGCTAGGCAAGCTCTCTGCCACTGAGCCACAACCCTGGCCCTCTGATATTCTTTACATTCTATTTCCTTGAGTTAGTATCTTATTTTACTTTTGGATAATATCTGAAAAGATCCTTTTTGGGTCTCCATTTTATTTTTCTTTTTCCTTATAAAATTCAGAATACTACAATGTATTTAAACATATTGATATATTCTTTTATTGCTAACATATAAATGGAAATGTAGTGTATTTGAATTATATTTGCTTCGCCCATAAGATATTGCATATAGTAAGTGCACCATTAATATTTGTATACACAAAACTTTTTTCACGAAATTAATGAAGACTCAAAGGATCACACTAATTCTTTCTTTAAATAGATAAAAAAATTATATTACGTTCACAAACTCAGAAATATATAAGCAACCAGAGCATTTTATTTTTGATTAGAGGTACTGAATGATTAATAATTAATGAAATAATGCATTTTTAAGTTAAGATGTTTTGTTAAGTAATTGAGAAGGTAAGCCCAAGAGGCCAAATTTTATATGGCAAAGCATTTCTTCATGTGTTTTTTCAATATCTGATAGGAACTACGATCTGGTAAAAAAAAAAAAAAGTTGATAATATTGCAAATATCTTTATATCTAAGCCTTGATTCTTATTACTGCATTCTACTAAATGTACATATGTATCTTTATTTATTTAACAGTAATGAAAATAATATAACTTCTCAGTGTATAATTTTTAATACTATCTTTTCTGTCTTCTTATTGCTAGAGAGCTGTCAATTTAATGCAGAAAAGGATACTAATAGTATTGAGATTTTTAATAATAGAAATGAGTTATCAATTTACCAAACAGTTGCATGTCTTATTTAAAAAAATATTTCATAGTATGTAAAACCTTGTTTATACATGTATGTGTACATATATATATTTAATAGTATATAACATCTTATACAAGCAAACATTCTCATTAGTGGACTTAAATATGGCAGTTAACTGTGAATTTCTCCATCCCTAACTTATCTTTGCTAAGAATATGTGTTAACACAGAATATAGTTTGAGACTAGGGTCAGGTAGTGCACATTTTAATACCTTTAATATATGATTCACATGCTTACTAAACTATTTATTTATTTTTAAGGCACCGAGGATTGAACTTAGGGGCACCAACCACTCAGCTACATTCCCACCGTTATTTTGTATTTTATTTAGAGATAGGGTCTCCCTGAGTTGCTTAGCACCTGCTTTTGCTGAGGCTGACTTTGAACTGTCTATTCTCCTGTCTCAATCTCCTGAGATACTGGATTTACAGGCATGTGCTGCCTCACCTGGCCTGAATTTTTACATCAAATGTATTAGAATATATTTTTTAGATTGTAATTTGTTATAGATAACAGAAGAATGCATTACAATTCATATTACACCTATAGAGCACATTTTTTTTATATCGCTGGTTGTACACAAGCATTTTTGTCTCTATGTATGTACTTAGGGTAAGGACTTTCATCTGATTCCACCCTCTTTCCTACTCCCATTCCCCCTCCCTCTGCCTCCCTCCCATTTGACCTATCTACAGTTCATCTATTCATCCATGCACACCCACAACTACAATTATGAATCAGCATCTTTAAATCAGAGAAAACATTTGGCAATTATTTTTTTGGGATTGGCTACCTTCACTTAGCATTATATTCTCCAACTCCATCAATTTACCTGGAAATGCCATGATTTTATTCCATTTTTAAGCTGAATAATATCCCATTCTGTATATAAACCACATTTTCTTTATCCATTCATCTATGGAAGGGTATCTAGATTGGTTCCACAGTTTAGCTATTGTGAATTGTGCTACTATAAGCATTGATGTGGCTGTGTCCCTGTAGTATGCTTTTTTTAAGTCCATTGGGTATAGATTATGGAGTAGAATATCTGGTTTCAAATGTTGGTTCCATTCCCAGTTTTCCAAGTATTATCCATACTGGAGTCCCCACATTCTTGCCAACATTTATTGTTGTTTGTTTCCTTTTTTTAAGAGAGAGAGAGAGAGAGAGAGAGAGAGAGAGAGAGAGAGAGAATTTTTCAATATTTATTTTTTAGTTCTCAGCGGACACAACATCTTTATTTTATTTTTTATGAGATGCTGAAGATCAAACCCAGCACCCCACGCATGCCAGACAAGCGCGCTAAACCACTTGAGCCACATCCCCAGCCCTGTTGTTTGTTTTCTTAATAGCTGCCATTCTGACTAGACTGAGATAAAATCTTAGTTTTGATTTGCATTTATGTAATTGCTAGATGTATTGAGTATTTTTCATATATTTGTTGATTGACCATCGTATATCTTCTTCTGAGAAGTGTCTGTTTAGTTCTTTGACCCACTTATTGATTGGTTATTTGTTATTTTTGTGTTAAGAGTTTTGAGTTCTTTATGCATCCTAAAGACTAGTGCTCTATATGATGTGCATGTGGTAAAAATTTCCTTCCATTCCATAGGCTCTCTATTGACTTCATTGATTATTTCTTTTGCTGAGAAGAAGCTTTGTAGTTTGAATCCATCCCATTTATTTATTCTTGATATTAATTCTTGTGCTATAGGAGTCTTATTAAGAGGTTGGGGCCTAGTCCCACATGATGGAGATTTAGGCCTACTTTTTCTTCTAATTGATGCAGTGTCTCTGGTTTAATTCCTAGGTCCTAGATTCACTTTGAGTTGAGTTTTGTTCATGGTGAGAGATAGGGGTTTAATTTCATTTGTTGCATAAGGATTTCCAGTTTTCCCAGCACTATTTGTATAAAAGCCTCTCTTTTCTCAAATGTAGGTTTTTGGCACCTTTGTCTAATATAAGATGACTTTAATTATGTGGGTTAGTTTCTGTGTCATCCATTCTGAACCATTGGTCTACCAGTCTATTTTGTTGCCAATGCCATGCTGTTTCTGTTACTATTGCTCTGTGGTATTGTTTAATTAATCTGGTGTGGTGATGCCACCTGCTTCACTCTTCCTGCTAAGGATTGCTTTAATTATTCTGAGTCCCTTATTTTTCCAGATGAATTTCATGACTGCTTTTTTCTATTTCTATGAGGAATGTCATTGGGATTTTGATTGAAATTGCAATAAATCTGTATAGTGCTTTTGCTAGTATAGTCATTTTGACAATATTAATTTTGCCTCTTCAAGAAAAGGGTAGATCCTTCTCTCTACTAACATCTTCATTAATTTCTTTCTTTAGTGTTCTGTAGTTTTCATTGTAGATGTCTTTTATCTCTTTCATTAAGTTCATTTCCAAGTAATTTTTTTTGAGGCTACTGTAAATGTGGTAGTTTTACCTTGTTTCCCTTTCAAAAGATTTGTCACAGAAATGCCTTTGATTTATGAATGTTGATTTTATATCCTGCTACTTTGCTAAATTCACATACTAGTAATAGAAGTTTTCCGGTTGAATTTGTTTGGCTTTCTAGTATAGAATCATATCATTGGCAAATAGTGCTAATTTAAGTTCTTCTTTTCCTATCTGTATCCCTTTAATTTATTTCATTTGTCTGATTGCTCTGGCCAGTGTTTCAAGAACTGTGTTAAATAGAAGTGGTGAAAGAGAGCATCCCTGTCTTTTTCCAGTTTTTAGAGGAAATGCCTTCAATTCGCTTGCTGAAAGATGAAATATAATATATATATATATATATATATATATATATATATATTATAATAAATATAATATATATACCAGTTAAGTCTAAATTATTGATTGTATCATTGAGTTCTATGAGTTCTATTGTTTCTTTGTTCAGCTTTTGTTTGGGTATCTATCCAGTGATAAAAGAGGTGTTTTAAAGCCACTCAGAATTATTGTGCCATTGTCTATTTGACTCTTGAACTCGAGAAGAGTTTTGTTGATGAACATAGACACTCAATTGTTTGGGGCATATATATTTATTATTGTCATGTCTTGTTGATGTCTTGTTCCCTTTAGCAGCAGGGAATATTTTTCTTTTTCCCTTTTGATTAACTTTGGCTTGAAGTCTGTTTATTTGATATGAAGATGGAAAACCCTGTTTGCTTCTGCAGTCCATGTGAATGGTATAATTTTTTCCAAGCTTTCACCTTCATTCTATGGATGTCTTTTCTTATGAGATGAGTCTCTTGGAGGCAGTATATTGTTTTTTTTTTTTTATCCAATCTGTCAGTCTATGTCTTTTTTCTCTTTTTTTGATGAGTTTGGGCCATTAACATTCAGAGTTTTTATTGAGACATGATTTGCATTCCTGGACATTTTGGTTTATTATTTATATTTAACTTGATTTGGTTTCTTTTTTGATTAGCTTTTTCTTTAGTGTAATACCTCCATTTACTGAATTTCATTGCTGTTTTTCAATTCCTTTTCATGAATATTTTGCCAAGGATGTTCTCAAGTGCAGGCTTTCTAGCTATAAACTTGTTTAACTTTTGTTTATCATGGAAGGTTTTTATTTCATCATCAAATCTAAAGCTTAACTTGTTGAAAATAAGACTCTTGGTTGGCATCCATTTTTTTTCAGAGCTTGGTGTATGTTCTTCTAAGATCTCCTGTCTTTAAGGTTCTGGGTTGAAAACTCTGCTGAGATATGTATTGGTCTCCCCCTATATGTCATCTGATTCCTGTCTATTTTGGCCTTTAAGATTCTATCCTTATCCTGTATGCTAAGCTTTTTCATTATAATGTCTTTTTTTGTTGAAATAATGTAATTTTTATATTGGTCTACTGTAAATCTCTTTTATTTGATTTTCCTATTCATTCTTCATGTTTGGGAAATTTTCTAATATTATGTCATTAAGAGAGTGTATGTTTCTTTGGGTTGAACCTCTGTGCCTTTCACTATCCCAGTAACTCTTAGGTTTGAACTTTTCAAACTATTCCATAATTTTTGGATGTTCTGCTCATGATTTCTTACTATTTTCACTGTGTGGCCAACTTTATTTTTCAAATTGTATACTTTGTCTTCATTATCTGATGTTCTATCTTCCAAGTGATCTAGTCTGTTGGTGATGTTTTCTATTTGGTTTAATGTTTCCTTCATTTAAAGAATTTCTGATTGTTTGTTTGTTTTCAAAATTTCTCTTTCTTGAATTAATATTTTACTATCTATATTTTCTCCCTTACCTCTTTGTTGGTGTGATCAATGGATGCCTGTATTTGCTCCCTTATCTGTTTATTGGTGTCATCAATGGTTGCCTGTTTTTGCTCTCTTATTTCTTTGTTGGAGTGATCAATTCTTTTTCCTGTTTTGCTCATTTATGACATTCCTTAATTCACAGATTATTTTAATTATGAAGCTTCTGAACTCCTTCTCTGACATTTTATCAACTGTGCTGTCCACAGGTTCTGTTATTGTAGTATCCTGGTTTGTTTGGGGCACTTTTCTTCCTCTTTTTGTATGTTGTCTATGTGATTTCCTTTCTTGCATTGTGGATCTGAGGTATTACATTTTCTAACTTATAATCTTATAGTATCTGTGCAGGTTATTTGTATCTAACCTTGGTGTTGGTCTTCCAGACCCTGCTGATGTCGCAGGATGGATGCTACTGGCACTATAGGTGGTGCCAGCAGTATTAGGAAGTAAGTAGAGATAGCAGTAGAAGTGCCTCAAGATGGATGCAAAGTCTTTAAGAAATGAAGCTGAAAGGGTGGGCCTTACCCTGGCTTTGGGATGCCTGCTCCAGGATCCAACTTCTTCTAGGCCATGTCTGTTGTCCCAAGGTAGAGGCTACCACATTGGGAAAGGCTGGGAAGATGGTTGCAGTGTCTCAAGATGGAATTGGTTAGACTTGGGCCCTGAAGTGATGGGGGGGGGTGGACACAGTCCTATCCAGAGCACTGGCTCCCATGCAGATTGGTGAGGCAAATCTGACTAGAATATAAATTTTATACTACAAAATACACACATTTTATGTTGTTTTTAGTTTAGAACACCATTATAAATAAAAAGTTTTTTTGGATAACAATATACATGTTTTGCACAGACATACATTTTTGGTCCTTTTGAGTAAATGCATAGGAGTAGAAATGTGACACATTTTAAGTGTATGCTTCAATTATAAAAAACACAAAGGAGTTCTAAAAATTATTATTATTATTTTTGTTATATTAATCACAATGGCAGAAAGTGTCAGTTGCTTTGAATATGTGTCAGGACTTGAAAAAGACAAACTTTTTATGGTGGTCCCTTAAGTGTGTGACTGTTCAAACATTTTTTGTGATTATTATTTAAACTTAACTGAGGGTTAATACTGTTCGCATTTATTCATGTGATTTTTATCTATTTTCATATTTTTTAAATGACTCTCTAGATTTTTAGTTTTTGAATAGTTCCGGTACTAATATATTAATATTCCTTCTTCCTTAAATGTTTGATAAAATTGACCAATGACTGAGTCTGAATTATTTTAAGCCTTTTAATTAAAATTGCACTTTATTTAATTAATTCAGAGTTTCTAATTTCCTTGATTCTATTATGTTCTGTTTTGTCTCTCAAGAGTTGTACTCTCATCAAAGTATTCCAGTTTATCAGCATAAAGATTTTCATACATTTGTTACATTCATTTATATATAAGTAGCCTTAATACTGACATATTCTATTTTATTTATGATATTCATAAGTTTCTTCTTTTTGTTAGAGCAGCCTAAGTAGAGATTAATAAATTTTACTGATCTGCTCAAATAACTAACTTTGATTCCATGATGTTATTCCATATTTTATTTGTTTCTATTTTCTCTCTAATATTTAATATATTTTTCTATATATCACAGTTCTCAGATTATCAAGAACCTGATGTTAGACAGTGTTAAATTTCATATATGCCAAGCTGATGCTCTTAACATATTACCCTTATGAATCCCAACCACTATATACCTATAAAAGAAAACTGTGAATTTCTTACCAGTCACCCTGGGAAATTCCATATTTTTAAATTTAGAATGATGCAGCCTAACATTTTCTTTCATTAGTACCTTCTGAAAACTTTTTCTGTATCTTCTTTTATGCTGTTTCAGCATTTTTCTCATATAAAGAAAACTCTTTTCATTCAAATTTTATTCCCTTTTTGAGTGATCAAATCAGGGAAATAATTGTTGCTTATATAACTCAGGCCTCTATTATGATGAATTCCCATCAGCAATTTTCGCAAGCTGTCTTCATTTACTCTTCCAAGAGCTTTGAAAACCACTAAAATGATCATTTATTTCCTAAGCCACTAACAAGAATCTAGGCAATGTATCTTTCCAACTGCCAATAATACTGATTTATATGTTCTGTTTGGTGTTTTCCTTGTTACAATCAAATGGTAATTTTATTTTATGGAACAGTAACTTGCCGAAAATTAATAGAATTTGTTTACAAATAGCTTTGCACGATAGTGTACTTTAGGCAAAAAATACATTTTAAAGGAGAAAAGTAAATTTTTCTCACCACTCCACAAGCAGACAAAATCACTGTGTAAGTCTAGTGCTAGCATGCTGATTAACTAGAAAATCAATTAGTCTAATCCAGTATAATAAGTATATGGTGTATGTGGATAACTGGGTTTTAGATTATGCTAATATCAAATTCTTTATCTATAACATGTAATCTAAAAGACATGAATACTACATTTGAAGCAATACACTAGGCCTGAAAGAAGTGCAAGATATCCACATTTATCATTACTAGGAATAATATAAATTAATTATCAGTACCTATTTTAGGTGATCCCCATAAAGAAGTTTACAAATTCAGAAATAACTATGAGAATAAAATTACTACAAATAAATTCCAAATACAGTTTATATATATATATATATATATATATATATATATATATATATATATATATATATATGAACTCAAGTTCTCATTATATGTTACAGAAGTCAAGAGGTATCCTTAATCATAATTCAGTTAAATACTATTCCTTTTAAATCTTTCATAGTAGAATATGTATAAGGCATCATAGGAGACCAGTTCTTTCAAAATAACGTAATGAAGATTTGAGAAAGATTAATAAAATAATTCTCATTTCAGTTAGAAATCATTTTGCTATTTTGCATGATGAATGAATTAGATTTCTAAACTCATTAGTGATTTTCATGGAATATAAAGTATTGTTAAGTACAAAAAATTCTGATGTACATACATAACAATAAACTTTTGTCTCTTTTGTCTCATTCATACTAGTAATTCCCCGCACCTTCCAGGGAATTGTTTCTTTAGCATTAACCTGAATTTGAAATTGTTTTCATTTTTAAAGTAATACATAATCTCCTGAAATTTAAAATTATTTGTTTATTCAATCATTTGGCCATAACATAGCCCATTAGTGTGCATTTGCAATCAGACCAGTAATTCAGAAGACTTATCCTTCCTCTGTTCTAACCAAGCAAAAGACTCTTTGCACCTTGCAACTAATACCTTGGAGAATGTACTGTATTGAATTTATGTCAGATCATGCAGGGCTGGTAATGAACTCTGAGCAGTACACTCCTGACATGACAGAGAATGTAGCTTTGAGTCATTAAATTAGTTTTCTGTCATCTAAACCCATACTAAATGGCATTTGTTTTTTCAAAGTCTTAAAATGATTGATAGTCTAGTATTTTAAAATACTCAGAAGGAATTCTTAACTATAACTTCTCCAGCTGATTACATCTGTTATAAATAACGTTTTCTCTTTCTCTCTCAAAGAACATTGAAAATTTGACATTGGAAAATATGTTGCATATGCATGGAAGAATACTGGATTTGTTTTAGAAGCTTTCTGCTGTACAAACAGCTATAATGTATGGTAAATATGGTAAGTACTAAATATAGATCTGTACTAATTAATGGTATACTTACTTAATAGAGTAGGTATTTCATTAAAAATTCCATAAAACATAAATTTTTAATATAAAAATTTTATACCAAAAGAATTATATAAAAACTGATGCAGAAAATATCAGGTATAACCAACATCTAGACTCAAAAAAAAATGTTCATCTTTTGACATATTGGCCTCCTTTGCACAAACATAGAAACAAATGCTAAAATATTTAACATTTTATCTCAAAAACCTAATCTTTAACAAGTATATTCAAATCATATGGAAACTGTTTCATATTTAATGACAATTCACTCATGCTAACAAAATTGTCAATATAACTCATATGATCTAGTGTATATTTAATTTCTTATTTTCCTAAGATATTTTGGAAAATGTTCCTGAATATTTACCCTCAAATATGTATAGCAATGCCCACACATTATTTTTTTGTTATGTCTCTATAATCTATTTATTGAAGTATAGTTCTGGCCCTGCTATTTTTTTTTTTGTTATTTAATACATTCTTCTATCTTTATTCCTAAAAACTTGAAATTATTTCCAGAGAAAAGGTTAGATTCAATAATAAGGTTAGATTGATTAGTTTAACACCAAGAGGCATATAATGTTCTTTTTTCTCTCTATTGTACCTTTACCATTTCCTTTTTATGAATAATAAATACTTCATGCCATGGTAGTTTGGAGCACTATGAACATTTAATTCTCCAACTATATTTTCCTATTGCCTTTAGCACTGATTGACGTTTCTTTTCTGAATCAATGAATTCCTTGAGGGTCATTAGGGAATTTTGACTTCTGTGTTTCCCTTTACTTTTATCCTCTAACATTATTAGTTTGGGGGTATAATTTTTTCAACATCTGGAGTGATGTGTTAAATGAAATTCTGTTTCAAAAGAAATAGCAGAACAAGAATTTATTCTATAATATTCCATCATGACAGCTGACCAGAGGCAACAGATGTGCTTCTACAAAAGAGGAAGAGAAAAATGAATGAGTACTTTTATTTGATTAGAATATTTGGGAGAGAAGTCTGGAGTACAGTAATGAAGAATTGATAAATCTGTGGAATAATAAGACTTGATCTAGCCAAGAAGTTGGAATTAAGCCTCTGGAAACAACTGAGCCATTGCACCTGTCTGAAACAACTAAACTGAGAGATACTTGCGTGATGTTTTCAATGGATTCCTTTTACCATGTGCAGCCATCCAACCACTCAGAGGTTTCTGCAGCCATGGTTCAAGCATGTTTGGCTAATGCTTGTGCTGTCAGCTGAGACAGGTCATGTGGAATTCACAATATATTGCTACATGCTCCAGATGCCAGACAGGGGGCTTCAAAATTTAACACCTTCCCTACTGAGTTTTAGTCTTGGTTTGGTTCTATTACTCATTTTTATTTTTCTATTCCTCATTTACAGAATAAAAATGTTTACCCATGCTACTAAGGCTGGCCATCAGCATTTATGGTGCAAGTCACATGGTAATAGGGGCACAATAACTCTGTGGCATGGAAAGTACTTGTCAGTCTATGATGAGACTGTATGGTTAAGTGTTTTGGTGACTTCTCTGTCACTGAGACAAAGTATATGAGAAAAACAGGGGGAATGTTTTATTTTGTCTTACAGTTTCATGTTTCAGAACCTGGTGACTGACCGCATTGTTTCTGGGTTTGTGGTGATGCATAACATAATGATAGAAGAATTATAGGGTTGAATAGAACAAAGTTTCACATATTTTGGTTTAAAAATAGAGTGGGGAAAACATCAGGAAACAAATATAGCTTTTATGCATCCCTAGTGACTTAACTCCTCCAACTAGATCACACCTTCTGAAGTTTCCACCAGCTCCCAATAATCCATTCAATTATCAACACATAAGTGGTTTGAACCATCAAAACCCTCATGATACAGTCACTTCCCAAAAGTTCAACTTGTGAAAATTTTTTTACATTGGGACCCAAACTTACCACATATAACCCTTTCGGGGAATATTCCAGATCTTCCTATAATATCCTGCCCTATCCCCAAAGACTCATGCCCATCTTATAAGGCAAAATGCATTAAGCTTATCTCCAAGAGTCATGGTCTTAACAATTCCAGCAATGTTTAAATGTCCAAGTAGAAATTCTCCTCTGAGACTCAAGGAAATTCTTTGTTGTGAGCACATATAAAAACCAAAAAAAAAAATAAATAAATAAATAAATAAAGTCACATAAGTCACCAGGTTCTAAAATATGAAACTGTGAGACAAAATAAAACTTTTTCCCTGTTTTTCCTCATTCTTGATTGGGTTATTTGAGGGGTTTTCTGTTGTGAAGTTCTACAACACCTTCAAAGAAAAGTTCACATCAATGTTCCTCAAGTAATTCCATGAAATAGAAAAGAAGGTAACCCTTCCAAACTTATTCTATGAGGCTAGTATCACTCTAATATAAAAATCAGACAAAGACACATCAAGGAAAGAAAATTTAAAATTAATATTCCTGATGAACATAGATGCAGAATTTGTCAAATAAAATTCTAATAAATCACATACAAAAACATATTAAAAAGTGCATAATGATCAAGTGGTGTTCATCCCAGGGATGCAAGTTTGGTTCAACATCTGGAAATCAATAAACATAATTCATCACATTAATAGACTTAAAGGTAACAATCATATGATCATCTCAATAGATACAGAAAAAGCATTTGACAAAATACAGCACCTCTTCATGCTCAAAACACAAGAAAAAGTAATGATAGCAGGAACATACCTCAATATTGCAAAAGCTATCTATGCTAAGCCCAAGGCCAACATCATACTAAACAGAGAAAAATTGAAAGCATTCCCTCTAAAAATTGGAAGATAGGGATGCCTTCTTTCATCACTTCTATTCAACATAGTCCTCGAAACTCTAGCCAGAGCAATTATACAGTCAAATGAAATTAAATGGATACAAATAGTAAAAGAAGAACTCAAATTATCACCATTTACGGACAACATGGTTCTATATTTACAGGATCCAAAATATTCCACCAGAATACTTCTAGAGTTCATAAAGTATCAGGATATAAAATCAACACCCATAAATCAGATGTATTTCTATACATCAGTGATGAATCCTCTGAATGATAAATTAGGAAAACTACCCCATTTGCAATAGATTCAAAAAGTAAAATATTTGGAAATGATAAAATTTTACAGATACATAAAACCATGAAGCCACAAAGATTAAGAAGTTAAAAAGAAAAGAAAAGCAAGTGTAGGAAACATTGGATATTCACATGTGGCTAAAAGAATCTTAACCCATAATTCTGACCATAGAAAGAGCAAATTCAAAATAAATCAAAGACATTTAAATCCTAAATGTAAGATTTAAAACTCTGAAGCTCTTAGGAAAGAATGGTGGGGGGTACTTCAAAACATTGAATTTGACCATTAAAAAAAAATAAGTTCCCAGAAGCATAGGCAACAAAAGAAAAATAGACAAATGAGATCATGTCAAGCTCAGATGCTTCTACAAATTAAGGCAACATTCACCAGAGTTAAGACAAAACCTAAGAAATGGGAAAAATATTTGCACATTAATTGGTTGACTAAATATTGATATCTAGATCACATAAAGAACTAAAAAAGCAACAAATAATCTAATTAAAATATGGACAACTAATATAAAAATATATTTCTATATATTTTTTGGATCCTGTAAATGTATAAATTTTCTTTTAATTATCAACATCACTGGGCAAAAGGAAATGCCCATCAAAGCCACAATGAGAAATCATTTAATTTCTGTTGAAATGGCTATTTTTAATAAATGCAAAGAAATAAGTTATGCTGGCAAGTATGTTGACAAGATGAAATGCTCTGTACTGGAAGTTGAAATGCAAATTAGAATAGCAATTTTGCAGAAGGTCTCTCAAAAAGTAAAAATAATATTACTGTATGTCCCAGCTATCACATTTCTGGGTACACAAGCAAAGGTACTGGAGCCAGAATATCAAAAAAGAATACTGCACTTCTAGATTTATTGGTGCACATCTCAGGGTTAATGTATGAATCATCCTAGTGCCCATTGCCACATAAATGTATAAATAAAATGTATATATACACAATATACACAATAAAATATTACTCATCCATAAAACCAATGAATCCTGTCATTTACAATTACATCAGTGGAATGAAAGCACTATGTTAAGTGAAATAATCCAGGAACAGAAGGAAAAATAACACATGTTTCCCTCAGATGTGGGAGGTGAAAATGTGATCTCAAAGTAGAAGAGAGCATAATAATAATTATTAGATTTCTTTAATACACATTTTCACATTAAGAAGAAAATGTATGAGAAATCTTTAACAATTATTTTTTGTCTATTTGGTGTCATAGTCACTGCATAGTAACATAACAAAATATACTATAAGCCAGATACCTCCTAAAAAGCAAAAAAAAAAATACTTTTTAATGCTGTGAATGTTGAAAAGTCCAAGAGCAATAAACCAGGCGTGAAGTGAGGCCACACTTTCTAGTTCACAGATGAAAAATTCTAGCTGTGCCCTCTCATGGCAGAAGAGGCAAAGCATTAATGAGTGTTCTGCCTTCATGATCTAATTAAGTCCCAAAGGTCACAGTATCTGATGCCATCGTTTTGTTTATTAGGTTTTCATAAAATGAATCTTGAGAGAACACAAACAACCATAATATGGTATTTGATACCTGTCTTTTTCTTTTTTTTTTTCTTTTTTTTTTTTTTTTGGTGGATGGAAACAACAACTTTACTTTATTTGTTTTTTATGTGGTCCTGAGGATTGAACCCCAGCACTTGTTAGGCAAGTGCTCTGCCACTAAGCTACAACCCCAGCCCTGCCTTTTCTTTCAATTTGAAATTATCTATGGATTTTAATTTATGCATTCTGATCTAGTCAATTCCAATTACTACTTTGATACTCCAATTTTCACATATTTAGCAAATAGGATATTCATGCTAAATTCCATATGAGTCAATCCATTTTTCTTAGAATTCTTTGCTCCTCAAAAATTATGAAGTCTTACACACTCCTTGTGCATTGCCTAATTCAGGCCAAGCTTCTACAATTATCCCAAGGACACATTTTTTTTATATTATTGAGCTCTGTTAATTGTTACTGTAATACCAATGTTTCCAATTATTTTTAAGGGACAGGTATAAAATAAGCATTCATAAAGTTGTGATACCCTAATGATATGTAAAAATGCCAATATATCTAGTATTATACACATTTTGCATAACATGTATTTTATTTTTCCCTTCTACTTCAGTAAAATATTGGTTTCTAATTCTTTTACTTTAGTTTTTAACCTACATATATATACCAAGAATGTATTTTTATATAGATCTAGAAGTATTGAATGTAATTTAGGATTAATCTGTAGTTGATTTCAGAACATTTTACTGGCTTTATTGGTTACATGTATTATAGTATTATAATTGTGCATAAAATTGGTTTATTGTTTCTATTCCATGTTTGAAACTTTGTTTTTTTATGATTAAATGGAGTTTTCTCTGCCAATACAGCCTGATGCAACTTTCAAAAATTAATCAAAGTAATTCACTATGTCAATAGAACATATGGACTTGACAGATGACAAGAAACATGACAATATTCAATATCTACTCACAAATATTGAAAAATAAGAAAGCTAGGAGTAGAACTTTGTCAACCTGATAAAAGGCATTTATTAAATTATAAAGATAATGTCTTGTTTTGTCTTTTCTTTTCATTTTTCTTTTTTTGGTACCAGGGACTGAACCCAGGAGCACTTAACCATTGAGCCATGACCCAAGCCTTTTTTTTATATATATTTTATTTAGAGACAGAATATTCCTAAGGTGTTTAGGGCCTCAACAAGTTGTTGAGTCTGACTTTGAAGGTGTGATCTTCCTGCCTCAGTCTCCTAAGCTCTGGGATTACAGGTCTATGCCACAGTGGTCAGATGATAAGGTCATATTTTTAAAAGAATGATTAAAACATAGAATAGAAGAAAACAAGGGCATTTAACCTTCACTAATTAATATTCATAATTTAAAATTCTTGATACTGTAAGTCTGAGCCAAGTGCAATGGGATAACAAAATTTTAAAAAGCAAAAACAATGAAAGAAAATAAATCAATTTAGATTCATTCACTGATGTAATCTTCTATGTAAAATATTCTGGAAATATCTATAAGAGATAGCTGAGTTAATCTGAATTTGTAACACAACAGGTCAGTCTACAAAAATCAATTTTCTTTCTACATAGCAGCTGTAACAATATAAAACTGATAGCATTGTGATAGCATTGGTCAATCAACTATAAATGTCCTAAAGGCCTGGTCAAGTTAGCTCAGTGGTAGAAGAGAGTCTACCATGAAAAAGGCCCTAAACATAAAGAGTAGGGTACAATGTATATAGGTTACAAGAAAACAGTGTACCATTTTGCCTAAGAACACCATATGTGCATTTTGGGGTAATGAAGCAAATCTCCCATAAGTATTGACAGATGACTGTAATCTTAAGAAATCTTTATATTTAATTTAAACTTTTTAATATTTATTTTTTAGTTCTTGTTGGACACAGCCCCTTTATTTTATTTATTTATTTTTTATGTGGTGCTGAGGACTGAACCCAGGGCCTGGCACATGGTAGGCAAGGGAGCGCTGTACCATGGATCACAAACCCAGCCCAAATTTACACTCTTTACAATACTACTAAGCCTAAAGGTAATCCTTTTTGGTTTGGGGACCATTTTCTCATAAAAATAAATTTGTGTTCCAATTTTTATAGATAGTTCAAACAAATATGTTTTATGCATTACCAATGCAAACCAAAGTAGTTATATTAAAGTACGTATCTAAGAAAAAAATGTAAGTTAGCTTTTAGTGAAATTGCACAATAATTTCTATAATAGATAAACTTTAAATAACATGATGCAAAATTGTCTTACTCATATTTTCTTCTCAAAAAAAAAAGTTGTTCCTAAGTTTCCATAACTGTGATCCATTTGTTTCTGAATTTGTGACACTTCTGAGGAGCACAGACCAGCAACTACTTTAGCCTTTTGCTCCTCTGATTACACAGGAATGCCATCTAGTGTCAGAAGAGTAGCTGCATTCTTTCTGTCTCATGGAACACTACTCATTGCTTCTGGAAGAATATCAAACATTTTACATCATACTTGTGTAAAACACGCTTGAAGGGAAAACATCACAACAGATAGATGAGCATTGCCTGGATAGAAGCTGACAACGTGAAGAATATAGGCCAAGCTGACTTCAGTTATTTTTGAATTTTTCTTTTTGTAAAAATGTGCTAAATTTAATTTAATACAAAACAAATTTATCAAGTTGTTTTTCATGAGTTTAGCAAGCAAAGTGTATTAAGGAAAACAAAGAAAATACTATCCAGCAAGCTTAATGTTTTAGAAATTCATGTTTTAATTTTATTACTGGACACTTCATAAATACACTAAATATATGTTCCTTTTTGTTTTTTATAATTTATCTGGCATTATCATTTTTCTACTGAAAATGAGAAAAGCACTAATGTAAATCTAGTTGAAAGATTGTCTTAAATAATGTCATTTTAACTAATGCCATTAAATGCTTATTATAAAAAGGCTTTTCCATTTATATTTTCTAATATAAACTTATCATGCTTTGCTCATTTACTATTGAAAATGTTCCTTGAATATCTCTGATGAAAGTACTGAGACAATCCAAATGAAAATGAAAAACAAGTTTATTAATTGTGTTTATTAATTTCTGCTCTTGTAGCTGATTTATATGAGTAAAGCAATTTTTAGATATTTCATTCTCTTTTCTGGAAAGACAGTTTCATTGTGCAAATGTAAAGTATCATTTCATTAATTTCTATGATGTATAACAGCATTTTTAAAAAGTTATCAGGTACTTGATTAGAATTTGCTAATGAATATCGGGAGGTAAAAGCACAAAGAAAGTGAGGGAAGTAAAAGTGGAAGCAATCATGTTAGAAAAAGAAGAAATATACAATGGGGTGAATAATAAAAAATGGCCACAGTAGTTTATTTTCCTGGATACAGACAATACCTTTGCATTTACTATTAGGAGAGGTTTGACCGTCCACTATCAGCCTCTGCAAACCTTCCCTAAGTAATTCTACCACAGAGATACTATATGAAAATTCTGTGGAAAAGGGCAGCATAGAACACTGGCAACTACAGAAAAGCTGGCCCAGAGCTAAAGGCCCCTACAATTGTCAGTCTGACACCAAGATACATGAGATCCATATTCAGGTACAGATACTGAGGCTCACTGATGCTGAAGTGGTCGAAGATAGAGTTAAAACTCCATTCTGAAGTCAAGCATACCCAATCGTGATTTGGGACTTTTCTATAATACTATGTGTAACATGAAGAAATTATTCAACTTTTCAGATTTGTTGAAAAAAAATTGCATACCATGACAATCATGTTCCAGAGGAATATGTTGTTACATATAAAAAGTCCAGATGAATGTGTGTATTAATAAAAGACAAAAATCTGGATTCAAACCTAGGTCTAATTTGTTTTAAAATCCACATTTTCTTCATCTCACCACATATCTCTAAGCCAACTTCTATGATTAACTGTGCACATTAAATCATTGTACTTGTTCATATAAAAAGGCCTGTGTATGTTCTATGAATTATTTTCTTTACTTACTAAAGATTTTTGTTTACAAAGAAAACATTGTATATATATTTTTCCATACTGCTAAAAGTTCATGAGAGGATGAAAGGATAAGCTGTGAGGAATGTATAAATACCTCTGTTGTCCCACAATAAATGGCTCCCACTCCTGCTGTATCAATGTACACAAGTTGTTCGTCACCCCCCGGTTATTTTGCTGCAGCCGGACTGCGGCATGTAATAATAGCCCTTAGGTTTTACTATGCATCCCCTGATGAAAAACAATGTGTAACAAAATAGTTTACAATTGCTTCATTTTAAACTAGTTTTCATCAAATAACCATTCTTTTATTAGATTTAAATGACTGTACAATAATTTTGTCAGTGTTTCTATATCTATATCTACATATTTAGTAAATAAAGGGCGATTATTCCTTGCCAATATTACATAAATTAAGCAATAAAAAAGTTTCAATCATAGAACAAGATTACAAGATTATATTATCTAATTTCAAAAACTATGTAAATAAAATTCTATCAAAACTATGACTGTAAAGAGAAGGCAATTAGTTAACATTAGTAAGAAAATATGTAAATATAGAAAAGTTTAAGAAAAGTTTTGTCACATATTCCTTGAAGGTGTGAGTAAAAGAATTAACATAAAGTTGAACTGATAGAGCTCTTTACTTATTTCTAGCAATCGCTCCAAGATACTCAATGGAGAAATGAAGGTGGGCTAGTTAAAAATGTAAAATCTGCTGATTTGCATTTGAAACTCTCCTGGAATAGCAGGCTTAGATTATTTACTTAGTGATGATTAGTCAACACTTTATTTCCTCTTTAACAGGTCACAGCGCTTTTCATGGTTATGCTACAAGTAAGAAAAGCCTTTCAGGAAACTTTTGCTTAAGGTTCTGGGAATTCAAGATTCCTCTATAAGACAAGAGGCTTTCATGTTTTCTGCATTCGAGGAAGGAACCTGAGAATTACACCTGGAGGTGTCTTGGGCCCCATGGCTTGTGCATTTTTTCTCCTACTGTACTATGTGCTGTACCTGTAGGAAAGGTTTAGTGAGGACACCATAAGGGTCTTTTGAGTCCTTCCAATTATCTGATCCTATAAAATCAATGCACAGGACACATTTAGATTAGGGGATTTGCGGTTAATTGTGAAAACATTTAAGTCATATAATTTTTAAATGACAAAGCAAATATACACTCAAAATACTACAATGTAAAAGCCTGAATATTGAAATTTAGAAGTTTATTATTATTCTCTGTTCTACTAGGATGTAATGTTTAGTCTTCCTTTTTAAAAAAATCTTGCACACACATTCAATTGTAGACTAAGCATTTTAAATGGACATGGTTCTA